>NC_058340.1:29858180-31108180 GCF_905475395.1 Chrysoperla carnea | reverse complement strand
GGGTTTGTTCCAAGGTAATTATTATGTAAAAACTTATTTATATAAAATATATATTTCTATTAGTCTTGGTGCTTTGTGCAGAGAGACATTTTTGTATAAGCTCTGACAAAAGCAACATTTATTAGAGTTTATGTTTTTTTATAGGTAGAATGAATAAAGATTGAACTATACAAAAAAAATAGTTTCAATGAAGGAAATCTTTGAAAGCCGAGCAAAGTTGGAGTTTGACATAAATTTCGTGTATTGAAGCATCGACACAGAAGAATATCGAAGAAACAATTACTTGAATGAAAGTCCACGACTAGGGTGTACCTACGTACATTCCCATATGTGAAAAATTTGTTTTGTTGCCAAACCACGCAGTAAGATGGCTAGCTCTAGTACGTCACAGCTTTCAATTCTAATTATTTAAAATTATCATAGAATTTTTTTTATAGATAAAGAATTAGGCGTAGCGTAAAGAACCAGTCATTTTAGAATAGCAAAAATATGAGAGAATGTTCTCAAGGTCGATCCTACACGAAAATTTTATAGAAGTATATATATTCCATGATTTATGAATTTATGAATTACGCGAAAATCTTAAAATTGATTATTATTAATTGAAAATACAGATGAAAAGTGTTTTTATTTCGACAGCACTGTCGAAATTTTCGTTTAAGAAATAGTTATTAGGCGCATCCTTGACAGTCAATTTTTGGACGAAATTTTTTTTTTTTGTGGATTTACAAATTTGATGTTTAGCCCTTGAACGCCAGAATTAGCATAGAAATGAAAATAAGCAATTGATTGAGTTAGTTACTGAAATACTCTATAAAGTGTTGAGTAGCAGTGCTTGTAATATCTTTATTAAAAAGATAAATTAAAAAAAAAAAAAATATTCATGAATGATTAAAAAGTGACCATTTCTTCCTTGAAAACGTCCTTGAATATTTTTGTAGGATTTTTTTCGTTTCTAGGCTTGCTTTGAATCGAAATTTTTAACAAAATAATTTCTATCTGAAAATTGACGCCTTTGACCCCCTTAATATTACCGGATGGATTAAATATGAAATTAGAATCAATATTTGAAGCTGCCTACAAATTCTCAATCTCTCGTAGTTTTTGGAGAAAATGGAAACTAATTTGAACCCTCATAGGAAAACAAAGTTGTTTACTTTTTATAAGAAACAGTTTTTACATTTAATATTCTTTTAATAAACAACTTTTAATGGAGCTCGCTATCAAAAATTTTATCTAAATATCTCTTTTCGATGTTCGAGCTATCGTGATGACAAACAGACAGACAGGCGAAGGTGATTTTATACATTTACCAAAGTTTTGTTTATCATTAATATTTCTAAGCGTTACAAACTTGGGGCTAAACATATGTACTCATTAATCATATAATGTTTAATGACGATTTTCATATAAATCAATTTAGGTTTTGTGTGGAATTTGTCATCAATTTGTATACAGAAGAAGATACAGCACCAGGACTATATGTATCACACAAAATAAAATTCATTAAAGAAAATACATGATGCATGCAACAATTTTCAGTTTACCTTTTGCAAGTTGTTTTTGTTTGATTGTTTTTTTTTTTCTATTTGTGTTTTACAAAAAGGACGATTAGTTTTAAATATATGTATGTGTACGCGAGAGTGTTTTTTATTCAAACAAAACACTATAACAACTACCAACTGCTTGTAACTATCGTTATCACTCATTCGACAACAAAAACACAAAACTAATTTTATTCGTGTAAAGTGTGTACTTTATCGATTCTATTTTTTGATAAATAAGTTCTTTCCTCCTAATGATTATAAGGCAGTTTTCTCTATCGAAAAATGTGTTGGGACTCTGATAAGGGCAGCACTCTCATCAAATGTTAGAATCTCCCCAAAAAACATTTATAGCCTCCTATAATACGGTAATTTTCATTTAAATTTCTTCGAATTATAATGGTTTAAAAATTTTTTTCTTAAATCTGAGCCCCATTTATGCCACTACAAAACTGGCAGTGCTACATAAATCTTATAAAGGATAGTTATATTCATTTTTGCTTGGTAGCCTGTTGCTTGATAGACCATTTCTCAATTTTGTTACAATTTTATATCTTTCATCGATAGTATAAATGGCCTCACGATCGAATTTGCGTTAAAAAAAATCGTTAAATTGTTATTTACATTTTCGGGCTTTCAAGCTCTTTGGGTACTTTTCGGGTTAGGGACTGATCTTATTCACATTGAGCAAAATATAACTTAGAATAGGCCTATTAAAAATTTATATTCAAATGGGATAACAGTTACAAATACCTCTAGAGTATGAGCTTTTATTGCAGGCTTTTACTCAATGGCAGTATGCTATTTCACACACACAACGATATTTATCGAATCAACTCAATGAAATCAAATTAAATCCTAAATTTTTACGCAAACGATTTAATTTTTAACTTTCGACTAACAAAAAGGGTTGCTATAAGTTATATGTATGTGTCTGTATATCTGCGTGCCTGTCTGTGGTATCGTAGCTTCTAAATGGATGAACCGATTTTGTTTTTGATTTTATTTGAAAGGTTACTTGATCAAGAGAGTTCATAGTAGCTATATATTTTAAGTGTGTGCTTAGGATTCCTTACCCGATAAAAACTAGAAATGATGATCTTCAAACGACTAAGCAGATTTTTTTAAACATAGCCACTGTCTGGATCAAATTACCTTTCAAAAAAGCAAAAAAACAAAATCGGTTTTCCGTTTAGGAGCTTCGATGCCCCAAACGAATCGATGAGACCTGATTTTGTGTCGGGGAGAACTTTAAATTTTTAATTTATATGTTATAAGCATCAGTTAAATATATCAACAAAAGAATATTAAACTAAAAATTAATGCAAAGAATTGTTTAGAAAAATTAAGAGACATAAAATATAATCGTATATAATAATAAACGAAAACAATATTTTTAAAATATTTCTATATACAAAAAAAATAAATACCTACTTGGCTTTTATTAAAAACATTTTTTGAATGGAATTTTCTAAAAATTTATTTGTTTTTACACAAAAATGCAATTCAGTATATTACATAATTCAATTATTTTCTCATATTACAAAGCCCAAGTAAAGGAAAGTTGGTCAATCGTACCATCATTTAAAATATAATATTTCTTGATTGCTCTTAAAATATGCCCGTTTCAATGGTCCCTGCCAAGTTGAAATATCTCATGTTATATTTTTTATTGTTTTGTAAAGGTAATACTCATGAATACGGTAAATTAAAGTTTGAAGGTACATGATTATCTCTTCTCATTTCTTCAAAAATTTTTATGGTTTTTTAAGTTGAAGGTACTATTGGCAGTTCACTTAATTTTATCGAGATAAGTTTCATTAAGTTAAAGGCAAGATAAGGCAACAAGATAAATTCCACTATGACAAAAGTGCACCATTGGAGGAAACAATCGCAGAAGCAGGTGATAATTGTGGAATTAATTAGATGTGATGATATTAGCAACTAGCAATAGTGATTGCTACGAAAACTTTTTCTTACGTGCGCAATCAAACCAAAATAAATAATGTAACTAAAATCCTACTTTTTTTTAATCACTGGTACGATTTAAATACCTGATGACGTCATAAAGTAAAAAAATTGAATTTTTTTGATAACACAGGCAAATTTGATCTGATCTTATTGGAATTTTTTTTGAAACCCACTAATTTAGGTAATTCTTTTCAGCTGTGATGTCAATTTTTCGCTAACATTCACTTATGTGCTAAATGCCGAGAAGAGGACTCCTCTTTCTTGAAACTTATTAGAGCTAGGTTAATTTTGATCACAAATATGAAAAGTATGACTCAAATTTAGTAGGATTACACACTTGGTTTATGAAAATTGGATAAAATTTGGATGTGATAGACAAAAATTAATTTTTTTGGATTCTGATGACGTCATAAAGTTAAAAAATTTAATTTTTTTGATAACACAGGCAAATTTGATCCGATCATATGGGAATGTTTTTTGAAACCCACTAATTTTGGGTCATTCTTTTCAGCTGTAATGTCAAAATTTTTGCTAGCTATCATTTATGTGCTAAATTTCGAAACCAAGACTCCACATCGCTGAAAGCTATTAGAGCTAGGTTAATGTTGATCATAAATATGAAAAGTATGGCCCAAATTTAGTTGAAGTACATACATGGTTTATCAAAATTGCCAATATGGTACTTTTTGATACCTTTTAATGAACAGCGAATATATTATAATAATTATACCGCTAATTTTCTTCCGTACTAACATTGTTTTTAAATACTTTTAATTAAGGCGATTAAAAGATTATTTGGAAAAACATATGGATTTTTGTTTTCAAAACCTCACACTTCTTTACTTCTTCCTGTATAATTCATTCGCATCTGTAAGCTTCTATCTTTACTAAAATAAATATGTATTTCTAAAAGACTTAAAAATCATGCTGGATGTATAATATAATTTATTTTATATAAAATGTATAAAGTACACAATTCATTAAACATTTTAATGCACGTCACAGTGGCATACATTATACGTTACCCAGTCATAGTCTCTGTATAAGTAATAAGTAATCCTTATACTTGCTATATATTTTTAGTTTGTAAATGAATTAAAATATATAAAAACATTAATTAAATTACAAACAAAAACTATTGTTGTTATTTAATATATTTATATATACTATATATACGACGTACGCTTGAGTAGAAGCATAAGTAGCATAAAGCTTTTTAAAAGCATTAATGCTATATAATACTTATGGTATAAAATGAATATATGTTTATAGTTTTTTCTTTAATTAATAATTAAAAATTTTATAAGAATCATTAATGAAAGCAATGTTTTTTAATTTAAGCTTATTTAATTTGCATTTTTTAAAGCCACAAGCTACTTCATAATAATGCTATTAGAGGAAAGTCAATATTTAGTGAAGAAAAGAACATTATTTGTCAGATGGAGGTTAAGAAATTTTGCGACTTTAGGTTTAATAAATTAGGACCCCCCGTAATAAAAAACTATCAATAAATAATTTTTTAGCTCTTTAGTTTCAAGTTCTTTATTTCTTAGAACCTGTAAAATCGGTTTGGTTCGGGAAAGTTCTCCGGCTGTTGGTATAATTGTTAAATAGAAACGTCAATGAATACATTAATAAAAAAAAGGACTTTTCTAAATCAGTAGAATATATCGTTACTAACATACTTGCTCTATTTTGAACTTCTTCAGTGTTTCAAATTGTTTAAAAACTAAAATTTACCGTCAAAATTGCTATACAATTCTCGCCTCTTCTACCACAAGTCTATCTATGATAACTAGATAGGTATACTGTTACTCTGAAAGTATTATCTTCGGCAATATTATTCATCTGCTGTGAGCTTTCTCTTCCGTTGTCTCTTTGTATCATTTTTTCATATTCTTTGACGATTGAGAGTTGACTATTGAGAGTTCTATTTTTTATTAAACTTTTCCCATTCGGCAGAAATTATATGAATTAGCCTGTTATACATTTGAACTGTACAAATGTAATATAACTTTCAACGGATTATAATTTTTTGCATTCTTATTTACACAATTATTTTTATGTTTGTTTGTACACTTCTACGTGTGCTCCCCTTTGTACGGAGCATTTTGATCCAGTGTTATGTACAACGGCGATGTATTGAGAAAGTCAGATTGTAATCCCGCAAAATTGATCTTTTTTTCTTAGAAAATTGACTAATGATAACACAACTAATGATAACAAGTATTTTTCTGGTTCTAAATAAATATCATAGAACACAATATATTCACTTTATTTTTCATTCTAGAAAAGTTTTAAATTTTATCTCGAAATCCCATAAAATTGACTTTCATTCTTAGTAAATTGACTAATTTGCCTACATGGATACACCAGTTCTGAATAAAATAATAGAACAGAATATAATCATTTTATATTTCATCAAAGGAACGCATGTTTGGTTTAAATAAAAAAATGTCCTGAATATACAAACACTACATCATTATTATTAGAAAACAAGTGAAAAAATAATAAGTTTATATATATAAACATGTGACCATTATTTACAAGAATTCTCGACTAGAAATTATTTTTTTCTAGATAAACTATCAAAATACCCACAAATAATAATGAAATAGATAATAACGAAAAAGCAACCCTTATATATAATAACAGTAATGCCACTTATATATTTATTCATTCTTGTGTACAGAATTCTTTAAGTATGAGATAAAACCATGCTCTTGGAGTATTTACCAAAAGTTATAATTCAAGCGTTGACTCTTTGATTTGAGCCAGTATTTAACATATAGTTTGTTTTTGGAAAAAATAAAAGATCAAAGCATAAGCAAATGATTTACTCTCTGAAGTGTCTTCCTCTCTTTTTAATTGAAAATGGAGTTTTGCTCATGATACTCACTGACATTGTAATTTTCAGTTGGTCCAATCATTAAATTAACCTGATTTTTATACTTTTTGGATCAAAATTGCCCCATCTACCGAGTTTTCCCCATCCACCGGATACTTTGAAAATGGGTTACATTGGTGAATAGACTATACTAGAATAAAATATAGTTAAAAAGATGTATCTCAGTTCATTTTTATTAAACCTGGTTTTAGGAGTTTCATTATGATTTTGTTCATCTACAGTTCTTTTCTATATTGAACCTCAACAAAGTCAAAGAACACGTTTTGTTGGTGGTCTTTCTATTATTTTATTATATAAACATTATTCTTTTTTTAAACACAGCAACAACGAAATGTCTCCTGATACTAGGAGTTATAGTACCTAGTAGTCTCTTGCTAGAGTTTAATGTTAACACTATACAAATGCTAACTTATATTTATATTTGTAACATATATAATATGAATAATGACCCTTTTTTATTTTAACAAAATCTAGTCAGTCTGTGTTAACGTAATACAGTATAAAACAAATATAAACGCCATAAGACCTCTGTATTTAGACTGATATGTAGTATTTAAGGATATACGAGCACAGCACGAAAAATCAAACGCACTAGCTATGAAATTATTCCTTTATACTAAATAAGTGAATGCCACTTAATTTTGAGTTATTCGTTACTAGAAAATAAAATAAATATAAAAACTCAATATTACTAGAAAATCATTTATTTTAATAGATACGCTTTTTGAAACTACTCTGAAACTACTCCGTGTTAATTTGATCAAAAGCCGTCCCGAGTACATAATTCTAAGTCTTTCACACGCTTGTATTTTTAACCGACTTCAAATACAAAAAAGGAGGAGGTTCTCAACTCGACTGTATTTTTTTAATGTTTGTTAACTCAGAACTTTTGACTGAGGAAGCCGATTTCGATGATTCTATTTTTATTTGAAAGCTGGTGCTTCCCGTGTGGTCCCATTTCAATTTAGAAAATTTGCATTAAGTATGTGAGCAACAAATGGACGAATAACTCAATATCACGCCAACCGATTTTGATGATTCTTTTTTTAGTGACAAATTAGCTAGTATACTTCAGATTAACTAAAAATCACAAAATAAAAAAACTGTTTAAAAAAAAAAAAACGTCAAAAAAAAACTATTCTAAAACAAATTAATATGCATTAAAAAGTAAAAAAATAACGATAATATAATTTAGTTACAATTATTCTTATTTCTGGAGTCGATGTCAGCCAAGTTAATGCAGCAAACTGTTCTGTCAGAGTTGTTTTCTTGGCTGACACCGACTCCAAAAATAACAATAATTGTAACTAAATTATATTATCGTAATTTTTTTACATTTTAGTGCATATTAGTGTAATAGTCGCCTGTATAGAAAAACCACTGTGAGCTTTTTATTATTAGAATTTTAGCAGACTTAGTGAATAAGAAAACTTTTAATCGCCCCCCCCCCCAGATATACGCTTTCTTAAGCTACTAACGCATATTTGGGAACTTACATCCCGTATTTATGAAAACCCTTTGTATTTGTGGAAGATTCTCACCTACTCATTAGGGCTACCAAAATTCATACTTTCGGAGACTTTAATTTAATCCATTTTCCTTAAGGGAAGTGTAACATCTTTTATCGGATAAGATTAACTTTTTTGTTGAAATTTGGACACATACTACGGCCATAATTTAAAAATACCCATCTTTAAGAAAAAATAATTTTTTTTAAAAAGCCCTAAAATTATCAGGGCAACAACAATAATCTACATTCCAAAGTATTGTCTCTAAGTACGGATGTAAAAAACATTAAATTATCATCATACTCTTTAAATAAATAAAACAGATTTATTTATTATAACACTTCCTCTATGGTACATAGTGTAAACAAATATATACAGGGTTGGCTCTGTTAAAAATTTGCACTTGGCTGGTTTTGTTAAAAAAAAAGGAAGTAAAATAAACAAAAATTATAAAAGTTGGAAGTAATTCATTGTTAAATTCTTTCTTATTGCAAAATAATTTTAAAATACAAAACATAATAAATTTTTCATACGATAATTTGTAGCCAGATACTGAATTAAAGATTTGTTATTTCGAAAACCTTTTTGTAATGTAACGACCGGTATGTTTAAGTAAAAGTGAAATTTACAAAATTCAAAAAACTCCCGACAAATGTGATTTATTCCTTGTTAACCGATTTTTGGAAACTTAGCTATAAAATATTCTCAATCAAGTCGATTCGACCGTTTAGGGGCTACGATGCCAGAGATAGACACACACACATAGCAGTCAAACTTATAACATCCCTTTTTTTAGTTCGGGGGTTTAAAAACTATAATAACAGGCTTAAGCAAGCATTGAATATATGTAATACTAGCGGCCCCGACGGACGTTGTCCCGTAAAAACGTAACTCCAATTCATGAATACCTATACTACGTTTAGCCTGTCCGCTAAACCCATCCCGCTAAACCCCAATTTAACTCCTATTTATTGGAGTGGCCTGACCGTCGACCTTTGGCCTGACGTTTGATAGTAGAGCTCGCTGCGCTCGCATATGGCTCTAATAAATGCCTATTGACAATACCTGAATACTATTAAAAATACATAGTACACATAGTATACATAATGTGATATGATTTATATGCGCTCCCACCATTTAATGAAATTTCATTTTTTTGTTACGGAGCCCTCAAAAACAGTTTTAGTGGACCGAATGGTAAATCTAAACCATTCTCCAATCCCCTTGAACTCACACAAAAAATTTCATCGAAATCGGTCCAGCCGTCTAGGAGGAGTTCAGTCACATACACACATACACAAGAAATATATATATTAAGATATGTATATTTAGAAACCATAGTTACTTATAACAACACCGTTCAAATGTAATAATGAACTGAGATTATTGATTTTCCTAATACCAAAAAGTAAATCTATACAAGAAATGAAAGGTAGAAAACTTGAAAATATGCAACTGTCAAAACTGAACACAAAAAGTATGACTCTTAATATCAAATATAATCGAAATAGGACGTGGTTATAAATATCCACGTCTTGTCATGCTGCAGCATTAAAACAATGTAATATTTTTCAAATATTTTATTTGTACATGTCAACATTTCGACGACGAAACACCACTGATACTCTTTTTAATAATTCAACACATTCTATATATTTCTATTAAACTTGTCTAACTAGAAAGCACACATGCATTTACCAATATCCCAGACATGTTGTATCAAGACAACGGAGGATATAACTTCTTCATTGACATCCATGAAATAAGGTTTAGATCTCCTATACAGTATATAAAGTCTTTAATGTTTTCCAAGAAATAAATTTTAAGCCCGGTAAATATTGTTCAACTTTGTGGAATTAACATATTATTTTAAAATCTCTTTGTAAATTTAATTTCGTTTGAAAAATAAAACGGATAGAAAATTATTTATTAAAATTGAAATAACATGAAAATGGAAGATAGTTTGCTCGAAAAGATGTTGCCACTTAAACGGGCACAACACATTGTCCAAAAAGATGTTACCACTTACATGTGTGAAACGTGTATTTAATAAGTAGTTCAAATACACGTTAAACAATCCTAGATTTAATAATTTTCCTTTCGCCTTGTAAACAGTTTTATAAATTCATTTTCGTCTTGTATTTCGAGAGCTAATCCGCGATTTTGTTAGTATACCTCGGATCGACTACACTTTCTGTTCGTTTTTCATAGATTTGAATAATTATGCCTCAACACGCTTTAAAACTATCGTTTCAGAGGTAACTACTTTTGTTTGACAAGCCAAATATTACAATCTTATTTTCCAAATGTTAAACACGACAAAACGTTTCAAACGAAAATTCTTTGTTTGTGAATTAGGAACAATTTTTTCTTCTATCTCCTGTCGTTTATTTGATAGATGCTTAACCAAATTTTCAGACAAGAAGTTTTGAAAACATTATTCATCAGTTTTCGTCATAAAAACTTTTCCAACGATTTTAAATCGAAACAAATAAAAAAACTGTCATCAATGCATTCACGAATTAATCGAAATAAGCTTAATTCACACTTTCCGCATATTTGTCGAGATAATAACTTGTTTATAAAATTTTTCTGACCTAGATTATTCTATTAGAAAATGCTTTTATGTTTATAGTATATATTCTAGAACCTTTTGAATCTTAAAACACTTTCATTTTTACCCTCTTGATGGATATTTGAAAGATTACTTTTTCTGCAATATTATTAGGCATATTTTCTCAGAAAGTATAAACTTATACACTATAAGGGTGTGTTATAGTTGCGTGTTATAATTCTTAGAACATGATTCACGAAGTTTCCAGAATGTCTGGTTGAATTAATGTCAAGGAAATGACTTTTACGAATTTCAAATTTACAGCACCCCACCACAATAAGCTAAAACTGTGGTTTGAAACTTTGTCCAAGAACTGAATTAAAGTTAAAGAAGGGCGTTTGATAGTATCGATTTGCCACCCCCGCTTCCATCCGTTTTATGTAAATATTTCATGTGTTAAAAATCATTCCATAAGCATCAAATGAGGGGAAATATAATCTTAGTCATGGAGCATTGCTATTCACAAGTTTTCTTTTTCATAATGGCATTGCCAATTTATTAGAAATGAAAAAAAGAAACATCCAAAGTCCGATAGAGGGAATGAATTGCGTTACTAAAAAATGCTTTGCTGTGTTACTCAACTATTTGTTGGGCAAATACATGGGGCATGGTATAGAAATTTGAGTTTAAACAAAGATTAATTTCACCTTAAAATAAGTTATTTTACTTTATTTTATATAATTCCACGCGAGATATCAGGATTTACAATGTTTCTTCAAAAGAATAAGTCTATGAACTTCTTCATGTTATATTCAAGCACTTATACTGGGGTCTGAATTGTGGTTGAATTTATATATATTGTCCATTCTGGATAACTTGTGCATTTCTTTCCTGTGAATTTCAAAATATATCTGTGGATACAATACGTGGTATAATCATTAACCAGATCATACGTTAAGGAGCTACGATGCTCACTCACAGATACACAAAAGAATTATAAAATTTTTACTTTTTTTTAATAAAGTGAACTCTAGTGGGCCAATTCGTTAAAGCGATGGCTAAGCTAGAATTGCGAGTTCCATTCCCGTCGTCAAACAAAAATTAATTTTTTTAAAGTTGTGATCGGCTGGTGTAGTACATGGTATATACTTGGTGGAGGTGTACTCAACATTAAGGTCCCAAAATAATTGAGTAGCTGAAAAACTAGTGAAAAAGGTTATCACAATGAATTTATGGTTTTTGAGTGAGATCTGTGATCTCTGTGGCTTTTCTATGATCTCTATAATCAATCACCTACCAATTGGCGAGAAAATTTGAATCACCTAAATTATTACTGGAACTTTGCGTACGTGGGACTGGTGTAAGATATTGAAGATAAGGTCAAAGAGGAAACAAATCTGATGACCAACTAAACGGATTTGCTGTGATTTCGGATTTAGTGCGTAACATACCAATATATTCAACTAATGTCGTCGCATTTTTTTTCTGTGATAATATTGTTAATGTATATTTTTTTCACATATAGTTTGTATTAAGGCTTAAAGGATAGTCTATTGAGGATTTGATGATATAAGGTGATTAGATAAAGATTATTTTATTACATAAAGAAAAAATGTTTATATGAATTTTTTTTTTTTGTACGTGTTATCGAAATTATGACTCATGTAATTTAATCGAATGATATCTTTTGCGAAAGTTTTCTTTTCGCCCACATTATGTAGCTACACACATAAAAGTGTTTTACATAATTACTTTCGATGATTTTGCATTTTTCGAGTGTCTGTGAATAAAACATACAAAAAAAACAAAGCATACTAGGCGTTGGAAAAAATCTCAATTTAAAAAAAAATGTTGTAACTAATTTGATTGGTTGTTACACTCAGGGCCGGATTTAAAATTTTGCCGCCCTTGGGCAGTCGAATAAATGCCGCCCCATCACTGAAATTTCACTCAAAGTTATATAGATTTGATATCTTATTTTAAAAAAATAAAAAAGGGTCATCCAGATATTTTTTTTCTTAAATATAGAATAACCCAAAAACGTCGTTAATTTTTCAAAAAGAAAATCCGAATTAAAATTTTTAGATTCCGGAAAAAGAAAAAATCAAATATTACTATATCAAATCTTCAAGAAAATAAATTAATTCAATTATTTCGAAGATTAATTTTTACTTAAGGTGCCAAAATTATAATTTACCCTCTTTCGATTTGACAAATAATGTATAAGTTGAATTTCTTAAATTATCCCCTAAATAATAAATGATTAATTGAAAGAATAAAAAATTCCTATAGAGAACTTTTGATGACTATAAAAGAAATTTTTTTCCACTTTCCAAATTTTGCCGCCCTAGAAAATTTGCCGCCCTGGGCACTAGCCCCGAAAGCCCCTAGTGTAAATCCATCACTGGCTTACACTTATGAAGACTAGAATTCTTTATTAGTTTGGATGACATATTTAACAAGTGACGTCATTCTAAATCCTATATGGCATAGTAGTCCTTACGTCAAAATGAAAAATTACACAAGAAAAAAGTTTTCATAGAAATCGGGAATAAAATTCGAATTTTTTTATCAAGTTTTTTTAAGTTAAGAAAAATTGTTCGTTTCCAAAACCAATAGTTAATGTGAGAGACTAATTTGATTAGAAAAAAATCGATTACATTTTTGAATTAAATCAATCTGACGTATTCCCGAGAAATGATTGAGAAAAAATTTTGAAAAAAATTTTTCTTGTTGAAATCTAAAAATCGTTTTTTTTTATTTCCTATTTTCAGAATGAGTTGTCAAGCTCATCGATAAAATATGAGATGCTTTATGGGTCCAGTAGGATCCACAAAGGAATCAAAATAACTAAATATTAAAAGACATAAGAAAATCGATTGGAACTACATTTTCAGTATGTGGAATATAAAGAAGTAAAAGAACACTTTAATCTTTTAAATTGTTTATTTTATTCGAATTTAAAAATCGTAAATTTCACAGTAATGAAAATATTAAATCAATTTTGCAATAAAAACGTTTAAAAAAGTATCTGGTATACATTTTCAATACACCAAAACGAATACAACTAATATAAACCGGAAAAGAAATAAAAATAAATAATATGAAGTGAACGCCACAAAACTTCTATATAAAGTTGGGCCAAAAGTCACTATCCATCGTATAGGTATACAATTAATACAAAATAATTATCTGAAATTAGGTAAGTTATTTCTATAAGTTAAATGTATTTATTGAGTAACGACCTTTATACCTGTTTGTGTATGGGTAGATCACTGAAGTTAGCATTACTTGAGACTTGACATATAATCTTCGTATTAGGAAGAATTTAGGAAATTCAATTTACAAAGATTTAAAATAAAAAAAATAAAAAATGATATAAATATTTATAGATGTTTGTTGCACATAGACCCAGTGCTGAAAATCGACCAAATGCGGTAAAAATCAAGTGGAAAATTATTTAAATGAAATTAAAAGCTAAATCATAATTGAACTTTTTTGCTTTATTATTTCAAATTAGATGCTACATTTTTCGATCGATGTTTCTGTTAGAAACTTTTTTAAAAAGTATTCTTACTCACCAAATTTCATCCCTGGTTCCCAAAGATGCGGTTAAAATAAATTGAAAAACATTTGGTTTTTCCAATTTATTTTCTTCAATTTTCAGGACAAAATGGCTCAATCTCGACGTCATCATGTCACACTTGGAAAATTATTGAAAATTTGCAAGTAAGAAAATATCGTTTTTGAAAAAAAAGATTTTAAAGCCTACTTTTGAACGCGTTTTAAGTTGATTTATGAAATTATCGGCAGACAAGTAGAGCTGATCTGGTACTAAAATATTGCCGTATTGACAGAGCTAGTAACCGAAATCCATAAAAAATCAAGTACATACCACCTGTTACAACATCTGTGCATGACTTTCTAGCCTTTGAAAATTAGAATACCTTCGAGACGAACTGTCTAAATTGTTTCACAGAGACGAAAGCATGCCAAAAGCTGTAGCAAGATAGCCAGAAAAAAATTCCGGATCCTAAAGATTAAGAAAACGTGAATATATATATATATATATATATGTATTTCCTATGTTTAATTTTTTGTCATACAATTTAAAATTATTAGCTCATAAAGAGTGTTAATTTATTAAGAGGTTTTTATACTCTCACAAAAAATACCACCCGTTATTATATTTGTGAGTATTTTTAAGTAATTTACCCCAAACTCTGAAGAGGAGGGCCATATTAAGTTCATATCTCTGTTAAAAAACCCCGATTCGGGGCTGCTTGACTTAGTTTCACTCTCCAAATTGTAATGACATGATAAAAACACTACGGATTTCTAGAAAATTTCACCAAGATAACTTTATCCAATGCTTTAGTCTGTGTACGGAGGTTGAAAAAATCCCCAGTAAAGACATATTATTACAGATACGAATAGAAGTCGTTTATAGTATTTGAAAAGTATTGAAAAGATATTAACGACACATCTATTGAAACGAAAAAACAAATATTAAAAGGTGAAATTTTCTTTTTCTATTGTTTTATTTATGGGTTTTTCTTCTTGTCATCGTATTTATTTACCAAACAATAAATTATTTGTATTGTATAGAAAACTATTTCGAAGACGAAGAATTTTATTTTTTAATACAAAAGAAAAATATATACGTTTTTAAAAGGTACAATTTTAACCATGTAAGTATAGAAGAAAAAATACAAAAAAATCCATTAGTAATGTTATTAGTTCAGCTTTTGTTTATTGTTTATTAATTACTATTGGTCATTACTTAAAATTAGGGACATATTAAACAAAAGATATTTCATAAAATTATTCGCACCCTGCATTAATTTTAATTCAAGAGTTTCCATGGTAACGATACACTACTTTATTCATAAAATTGTATGGATGGATATATGTACAAGTTTATATTTTGAATACATGGTTTACATTAAAATTTTATACTATTTTCTATCCAATTTAAATAATTATTTACTTATGTTAAATTCTATTTAAAAAGCATTTTTTATGCAATTTCGTCTCTTATTCTCGCAATTTATATTGTAACAAGTTTAATTAATTGTTATTTATTTTTTTAGTTAGTTTAATTAATTGTTATTTTTCAAAAATTTCAATTTGACTCTTCTATAGGTATCATTTTCATGTAAACAATTGAAAATTAGTCATACAAGCCTCCTTTCATGCCCAAAATTATCCACGGGTAGAGCGGGTGTCAATCTGATTTTCCCCACCATGACTACGCACAGAGTCATTACAAGATTGTCGACATGATTTTTCTGAAGATCATACTATTTATTAATTTTGACCCAAAAATTAAAAAAAATCGAGCATATTATCTACACATTTCATATTTAATCCAACGGAGTATTTCCAGTTTAGATTCCTAATTTTAATAAAAGTTAAAATATTTAGTCTCAAGTCTTAACAAGAACCGAAATTTTGATTTATACGAAAGTTTTGAGGCTGTATATTTAGACAATTCCATTTATAAATTTCTAACGAGCTCGAGTATTCGAGAGATTCTCTTAGCACTTTTGCCATTGCAGTTAATCAATTACTACAGCGTATTTGTTATTAACCTTGTGCGATCTGTTTTTCAGGACTTGCAACATCGGAACGATGCTTTTTTCATATATTTATTTGTTACACCGCTAAGGTAACTTTACTTAAAATAAAGTTCAAAAACTAAATCACGCTCTTAAAAGTATAAAAACAAGAAAATATTTTCATCTGAAATTGCAATCATGCAATCATAAGTAAAATTGTCATTACAGTCGGGGGACCTCTAATATCACAGGATGGAAAAGAGATCTGTAACAACGATTTTAGATTTTACTATTATTTAAACTATTTTGGGGTTATAGATAGTCTATAACTACTGGAAGATCAACACGCTTTTAACGATACATCCCTCTTTTGTTAAATTATGATAAGTAGTTTAGAAGCTACGTGGGAAGAGGTGAACATAAGTACAGTGCAACCTCGATATAACGAATCTGAAGGGAACCAGTAAATATTCGTTATATCAAGTAATTCGTTAAACTGAGGTTTGTTATATTGAGGTTAAGTTGGTCTAAAATTCGTTATAAAGAGGAAAAAAGTGTCGGAACCTCTCGCGACATGAATTACATACTATGGAGTATACTAACTGTCATATATTGGTGGGACTTTATACGTTATATAAAGGTTTTGAATTGACGAATTTCGTTATTTAGAGGTATTTAAATTTTTTATGTAGTTGAAAATTCGTTATAAAGAGGCTGTTCGCAAAAAATATTCGTAATGTAGAGGTATATTTTATATTGACTCTTATGGACAATTCAAGGGGATTGCGAAAAATTTGTTAAATCGAGGAATTCGTTATATTGAGGTTCGTTATATTAAGGTTGCACTGTATATACATCAAACACATATCCCTCGCCATAGTATAGTACCTAAGAGTAAAATACACTTTCTAGTGCTACCGTCAGTTAACTGCTCAAAATCTTTCATAGACTGGATTTTATTCCAAAACCATAGTTTTTTTTTTTTCTCAAAGAAACACACTGTAACCACAAAAAAGCTAATAGTTTCGTATTATTATTTATAACACATACATAATATAAATGGTATTTGGTAAAAAAAGTTTTTTGGTGGAAATGAATGCGGTATCAATGCAGTGGTATGAGATATTTGATGGTGATTTAGTTACATTGTGGCATGCCAGACTATATGTGGTGGTATTTACTATAAGTGATTTCAAACGTTTGTTACCACATAATAAATATATAAAAATACACAACATTTGGTTCGTTTGGTGACGGCTACAATTCACTGAAATGTTTATGTTTAAAAATACCGAATGTCTTCTTTACCTATACAAGTGAAATTTACAAAATTTAAAAAAACCCCGACAAATGCGATTTATTCCTTGTAAAATGATTTTTGGAACTTTTATATAGCTATAAAATATTCTCAATCAAGTCGGTACGACCATTTAAGGGCTACGATGCCACTGAGAAACACACAGACGCACAGATAAACACAATAAACTTATAACACTCCTTCTCAAATGAATATCAAAGTGATGGTCAAGGACATCAGATGAGATGGAAAGGACATTAAGAGAGCTACCATTTTTGAGACAAATTTTTGAAAATATTTTAATTGAAATTGAAATATTTGAGTTGAATTTGTCCTTTTGAATTATTGTTTTGAATTTCCTAATTATTTTACCATTTCACTTTTCAAAATGAATTGAGCCATGTTTATTTGACCATTCATTTCCATAGTAATTATTTATATGTTAAAATTGTATATCATGCCTTTTCCAAACTGAAGCGATTTTTAAGATCATCGCCAATTTTTTAGTTTTTTCGGGTACGGAACACTAAGCTGACACTTTAAACATGGCTAAGAACACTCTCCGTTAAATTACCTTTCAAATGGAACCAAAAAATTTAAAATCGGTTCATCCGTTTTGGCACCTACGATGCCACAGACAGACATACAAACACTGACACAGTGGTCAAACTTATAACACCCCTTTTTTATTTCGGGGGCTAAAAGACAAACAAATTTTGACGGACATCCTGTGAACTGATAAATACATGCTGTAGAAGTATTATAAAAAGTGTTAAAAAACATAATATATATAATATTGTTTGATATATTTATTACACCAACGTGCTTTTTAAGCTTTTTTTTTTTTAACTTTATCGACATGTTAAATTTGAATAAAGCTCAACATTTTATTTTATTGTATAAAATACAATTATACATACATTTATGTTAATACAATCTGTGACAGTATGAAGAGAAAAACAATTCAGCAAACATTTTTTTTTTTGTTTGTTGGATTTTCTAAACAAGCCATTACTTGCATTTTAAAATCAAAGCCCACCACATTGTTTATATTTTAATTTAATTTAACTATAGTTTATATTATATTCTGATGTTTGAGCTATATTATTGTAAAGTTTCATGAAAATTGATACAATAATTTTCGAAAACATCTAACCAAGCGGGCGGGTAACTGCTATGTTTATAAATTATAGGTTATGTGTTATTGTGATGAATAAGCTATATTATTGTAAAGTTTCATTCAAATCCATTCAGTTGTTTTTGCGTGAAAGCGTGACAAGCAAACTCCCTTTCGCACTTATAATCTATAAGGATGGTATAGTGAAATTACTTTTAGGGCTAGTTGATCCTATTTTTGCCATTTATGAAGATACAATTTTATGAAGATACGGTTCTACATGATACCAAAATGCGAATCTAGATGGATTTTGAAAGTTTCGTTTAGCTTTCACATAACGGTTATATTGGAAATTCCAAATTGTTCAAGCGACAATTGAACGGATTAATATAACAATAAGACCTAAATGGCCGAGCGGTCTAAGGCGTTTGCCTTGGACTATTTGTCCATTTAGACTTAGATTGCGGGTTCGAATCCAGGCAGCGGCAGTGTGAACAATTTATAATTAATGGGAGTGCAGAATTGATCACATTGTCGTCTCTTGGATAAGAACGAAATAACCAACTCCACCCAAATCAAAAAGTAATTGTAAATATGTTTGTAATTAAATAAATAAAGATTTACAAATAATGATGTGGGCGGCCCCTGTTATAGGCGTATATGTCAGAGAAACGAAGGTTAAACCCCATTATTATTATTATTATATAACAACAAGAGTTGATATACCATGTATAGACAGAGTTGACTACGGAATCGTTTCTTTTTTCACGTCATGTAAGTAAAGAGAGAGAGCCATTCTTAGATTGCCAAACATACATACATTTTACAAACACCTGACTGATATTCCCATATAATACATACTATATAATTTGCGCCTTGTTTGCGCCCTCACGGGTAAACAGTGGTTGTTAAGAACAAATGTTTCAAACAAAAGTTGTTTAATTTTTAATAACATTTTTTACATTTAAACTTTTGTTCTATCTCCTACGGGCCCAAGACCCGATTTACCTATATTGCTTATTTACGAACTCGACCTCACTTGCTCATTTACGAACTCGACCAGACAACTGGAAATAGCATATTTTATGAGCACAAATACCAAAATTTTGTTCGTAGCATTAATATTTGTAAGCGTTACAAACTTGAAACTAAATTTAGTATACCTTAGTATACCTATATTTCATGTATACATGGTATAATACCAAAAGTCACGAAAGAGGCCGTAAATTCTAGATTTCTCCAACGGAAGAACTAGAAAGTAAAATATTTGGTAAACAAAAAATTTTTATCTTCTTAAAACACCATCAAAAAGATGGTTTGTTATTTATTAGTGAGAATAAGGATTAAATAAAAGCCAAATAGATTAGTGTACACAACCAAGAATAACGTCAAGAATACTAAACAACATTCATCCATGTGTTTATTATATCTTTGTATTGGTTTGACTTCACTGTTACTAAAGTTAATTCAATAAATACACGATTATTTTGTTAGTTAAGTTTAAATTTTACGACGTAGCTAGATATCCGCTACTAAATTTCAAACCTTTCTTTAGAAAATTTACTATTACGAAAATCATTTTGCTATGTGACAACTTTTTCTTTCAAAATAAAACAACGATAACTGGCTCAATCTAGGTTTCCAAGATTTCCAAGATTTTACTTAGATTTTTTCAACCCGGTTAAAAAAATGTATTCATCACGACAGTAGAGGTTTAAGCAAAGAAATATAAACTTTCGGACCTGTTCGTGTACTTTTCTTAGTTTAATATAAGTAACTCAGTAAATTAAAAAAACCTTGTGATGGAAATATGGTGAAATTAGTTAAATGAATTTAACTATTTAGATAATTTCTCTGCTCTGATCTTTATACTTTCAAACATCATTCAATCATCACGTAATCAAACTATTTTTAAAAAGCTAGTGCATTAAAAAATAAATTAATATAAAATTATGTAGAGGTTATGACCCCATAAATCCTTGAATATACCCTCTTGGTTCATTTGTCGAATGAATTATCCTTGGAAGCGGTAGCATATTGGAATTTTGACTTTGGAATCGTAATCAGAGACCCTTAAGGTCCCCGGAGGTACTTTAATTGCTCATTTTGTTCAATATTTACATAATTTTGTAGTTTTGGATCTGAGGGAAGTGAATTACCCCAGGAGGAGGGAAAATATCGGAATTCTATGAAGTATAGCAGAAAATTCGTGAAAACTATTTTCGGGTCTTTCGGATTGAATTAGTCTAAAAACCTAGTGAACAAAAATTAGAATTTCCTGGGTAGATATTAGTAAAATGGTCTATGATGGATATTTAGCTACATCGTCAATTTTATTGCATAGCATAATAAGTTTTCATACAATAGCTTTCAGCAAATGTTTATCGATAAGGTATTACTGCAATATACCACATTGATTTCTCACAACAATATATTTAATGTTTGACTAAGGATTTCTATATGCATGAGTAAATTATAGTTTTATTAACAACTTTACTTAATTTTACGAACTATACAATTTCAAGTATTTGGTGTTGTATCGCTACTTGTAGTTGAGAAAACTTTATTAACGTATATAAAACGAACATTGATGAATCAATGAGTTCAATTTCATTACGTATCAAATTTCAAAATTATAAGTATAGTTCGATATTTCTATTTTTGTTGTTGTCATATTTCAAGCGTAAAATGAAAACAATCTGCAACTATAAAATTATATACATTCATTGAAGTGTTTATTTTACCTGAAGTAGTTCTATAATCAAATGAACTATCCAGTTTCATCATAATATTGAAACTAATAATTAGTTATTAAAAATGTATTTTTATTTGAAACATATAAAGTTCATAAAAAGTTTTAAATAACCCGTCAAAGTAGTAATTGTAACGTAGATACACTTATGTACTCAAATTTGTGATGTCATTTGTGATGTCGCCATAATTTTTTATATTTTTACCCGACTGCTAAGTAGTTTTTATGTTTTTCGCGCGTATCATGCATGTATGTCTGTACATTGGTTAGCAAATTTCTGTATTACCTCGTATCTTCCAAACGGCTCAATGATTTCAACATTTAAGGTATCATTATTTTCGTCTAAAAAGTTATTGAAATTCCGTGGTATTGAAATGAATAACAATTGTTATAGGTACATAACAATTTGTAGGCTGTATATTGCATATAAATAACAGTTAAGTCGGTCAATCAGTTAAATTTGAGCACAGAGTTGGTCAGTCAGAACTGAATCTTATTTATTTATTGTACATACATTAGGGCTGACTGACCAGCCTTGTTCTAACATTTAACTGTTATTTATATGTAATATACAATCTGTGTAACAATTTTCAGCTTTAGTAAATTGATTTTAATACAACGGCAATCATAACCGTTTCGAAAGCTTATACCTGACCCCTTTTCTATCGTTCGCTTCACTGACCGCAGTATGTGTGTGTGTACACAACCCCTATAATGAATCCTCAAATGTTCAGCTTTAGTAAATTCAACGAATTTATTTTCGCCTAGCTCTTAATCCATGAGTATAAGTTATCTTCACGGAGTGGCTCTAATAAACAATTTCTATCTGACTCATACTGAAATTTTCCTGTATTTTTTTTGAAGACAATTAATTGACTAATTTTATTATAAAAAATTTCCCTATATAATCCTTTTTCAATATAATCGTTAAAATGGAGAAAATATTCAAATTATAATAAAAAATACATAGATTCAAGATATATAGGACACTTCCTGTAGGTGTGCTAGAGAGAAATACCTCTGGGAATATTATTCATTTTAGACTATGTGTTTATATACGTATTGGTTATAAAGCCTACAAGGTAGGTATATCTTGTATGGTGTCATGATGTGGCATGTTAAGGAAAGAAGGGTGACTGTGTGTATGTACGTAAAGAGGAAGATTCTCAAGTGATCATCATTTTTCTCTTTCGTCTATTTCTTATAACATACAACAACATATTCATTCAATTTCCGTGATATAATAATGTATTCCAATTCTCTTATTTCCTACACTACTATTTACATACACAATACATTTATTTATGTATTATATAAGAATAATAGTCAAGTAAAATTTTATAAAATTATAAGTTGATCTACAAATGGCAAGAAGCTGTTCATATCAGTGCGACCCTTACAATCCACGCGCATTCAACTTCTTAGATGATGAAAATACATCTTTCTATAACTCCTTAAAAAGTTCATGAGAATATAACCCAAGTATTTTTAATTTTATAATTTTGTTTCGAAATTTTTTTTGGCTTCGATATCGATAAAATTTACTGTATAATATAATTTGGACCTAAAAAATCCAAAAATCGGGTTTATTTAATGTTTGGATGCGTGGTTTTTAAAATATCATCCAAAATTGGACACGAAGAGCGATTTTCTCAGAAAGTATGCATTAAATCGGTACGTAAATCCAATTTTTGTATTTTTACAAAATTACCTAATATACAGAGTTTTATCGTAATTGGAAACAAAAAATTTTTACCGATTTTTTCTAAAGGGTACGTACCCCTCAAGAAAATTGCAAAAAATGGAGACCCAGTTGACCTATGTTGCTCATTTACGAACTCGACCTCACGTACGTCCTGAGCACGCTATAAAAACTTCCAGAAAATTTATACAAAAATTTTGTTCGTAGCCTTTTAATAAATATTGTGGTAGTCATTTCTGAGTCTCGAGTTAGGAACCTTAAATTGATATGTTTACTGTCGTTTCCTTGGAATACAATGTAATAACTTGTGTTAAATTAGTAAGTTTAACATTATTTTTCCAAGAATCAAGAAATCGAAGAACAAGAATGGCTTAAAATTTGAGACTTTTCCTTATCATATTTGAAACTGACTATCAATTTTGGGAAAGCCTACCGTTAAATAGAATTTTCTTTATAACACCCTAAACTTGATCATCCCGTACATCGATATATTATTTTCAATATACACCAGACACTTTTCCATAAATTATTTCAACAAGATGTGTTTACAGTAAAAAAAATAAAAATAAAATAAATAATAACCAACTTTACACTATGGTGCGTTTTAAGCCAAGAAAAAGAAAATAAACGAAAGGAAAAAAAAAGAAAGCAAAATATTTGAATATTCACACATATTCACATTTTATATTAGTATTATATGCACAGTCAATATAGTCGTGTAAAGGAATACATAAAATAGCCATTCTTAGGGAGTCCTCAATAACAACTCCGATTTTGATGATTTTTTTTTCAAAATGATGGTTTCTTTTTCAAAATGATGGTTTCTTTTTGTATATTATTTAAAATCAGAAACATTTTAGAGAGGGGAAATCTGGAGGGGGGATAAGCAATGTCACGACTGATATATGATGCCCAGCCTAAATCTCTAATGATAGAAGTTTCAAATATCGATAGGATATTGATTTTATACTGCAAGTGTCATTTAAGAATGGATTTTTCGAAATTCATCCCCTAAAAGGCTGAAATAGGGGATGAATGTTTGTGTAAAAAAATATAGTTCACTACTTGACCGATTTTAAAAATTATTTCACCTATAGAATGCTAAATTATCAGCAAGTAACATGGGCTATATCTTATTTTCAAAAAAATAAGGCTCCGAACCAAATGCAATAATAATCCATTAAAAAGTGAAACCGTTATGTTTGAGTTCACAACTTTACCGATTTTAAAATTTCTTTCACCTTTAAAATGATACATTATCACCAATTAGCATGGGTTGTATTTTATTTTCAAAAAAGTTAGGGTTCCGCCACAAAAGTTAAAATAAATTTTTATTGTTATTAAGTTAAAATACATTTCTTGGGGAAAAAAATCATTTAATTTTTTATACAATTTGCGCATATATTGTTTAAACAATATAAAAATAACTAGCAGTTACCCACGTTATAGCCTTTTATTCTAATAACTTCTCTTTTGTTCACTTATTAAAGGATTTTATTGTTAATGCGAATCCCGAATTATTTTGAAAAGAAAATACTGCCATGTCACTTGCTGATAATGTAGCATTCTATAAATGAACGAATTTTTAAAATCGGTTTTGTAGTAAACTCGAAATTGTCCGTTTCACTATTTAATTAATTTTTAGTTTTGGAACCTTAATTTCTTTGAAATTAAAATCTAGCCCATGTTACTGGCTGATAATGTACCATTCTATAGGCAAAATAATTTTTAAAATCAGTTAAGTTGTGAATTAAAAATGACATTTTGTATAAATTTTTATACAAACTTTAATTCCCTATTTCACCCTTTTAGGGGATTCATTTTGAAAAATCCTTTCTAAAATGAAATCAACAGTATAAAATCAATATTCTCTCGAAATTACAAACTTCTATCATAAGCGATTTAGGTTGGACATCGATATATCAGTCACGACATTGCCTATCCCCCCTTCTGAAATTTTTCTGATTTTAAATAATATACAAAAAGAATCATTTTGAAAAAAGAAATCATCAAAATCGGATCTATTATTGAGGACTCCTGAGTAAAAACATTCATTGATGCGACTAATACTTCGAATATTATTTTACATCAAATTTATATTATTCTTGGTAATGGCGTGGGTGTTTTTTCAAATTATTATTTCTAATAATGTTTTCAAATTGATCATTCGAGTTAATAGATTTTAATAATGGGAAACGAAACCTACATAAAATCATTTAAAATTCTGTTCTATGCACCACCTACTTAAATTTCTTACATATCGAAAGACTCTTCACCTACAAAGTCATTAATAAGTTGCAAATATATGAAATTATCTTACCTCTTGCTCCGGTTGGGCCTATAGGTCCAGGTGGTCCAGGTTTTCCATTCAAACCTGTGAATATACAAAATAGAAAAGTAATTAATAAAGTTCTCGAATTTTTTTTCTCATTAGATCTATCAAATGCAGAGATAAAAATAAATTCAGTTTTCTAACAAACAATTTTTAATTTAAACTTTTTCCAACATAGTATACATTATTATATATTTTTCATGTCAAAGTTAACATTAAAATGTTATAAAACGTTATATTTTTTATATTAGAATATCGGTTAAGTATGAGCTAGACCTCTACTAAAAAGTTTCTCAAGGTAATTAATTTGTTTTAGAATTAATTTTCGATCAAGTAAATTGAATTCCCATAACTAAACAGAACTTGGTGAGCACAAAATACAGAATGCATCTCAAAGAAAAGTCTAAGAAATACGAAAAGTCTTATTTGTAATGAATTAATATACAACAAAATAGAATCTTTTCTCTTTCAATTCCACCAGGTTAAAAGATATAATTCACTTTCCAATGACCTATATAAGCATGGTTATCCCCAAGCCAGTATTTAAACAACTCTTTTGGCTATACAACTTTTTCTATGAAACTTTTTTTCTGTCAACTCAATATTTTCCAACTTTGACTGCTGTTTCGAGACTTTTCCAACAACCTTGAAGAGCATGAGGGTTAATGAGCCAAATAGAATAATCTTGAAGGTGATTGTAAAGATACAGTATTCTAAAAAAGTTTTGGTTTATTGCACGGTACATACATTTAAACCAAATACATGCTTTGTAGTCAAGTAACGAGTTATTTTTGGCTCTACAATACCAATTATAAAAATATAAAATATATTATGTGCAAATGCTGCTTATAAATTTGATAATATAGATATCGCTCTTCAATCATCAATACTTTCTATTGTCGTTACATCAATACAACTATTGTCGTCTCTGTTCATCAAATGATGGATCTTCGATGAACTTAAAATTAAACTTTTGATATTATGTCATCGGCACCTTTATATTTTTATGGTATTATATTTTAAACTACAAGAGTGTCTAAATATTTTAAATATTTATAAAGTTTTATTGAAATTCGTAGTATTATCAATCCTTACATATCGCCTTAACAACAATTGTTTGATTATGGTATTTGTTACTTCCGTAACAAAACTATTTCCTGTTTCTGTTTTTCCTCTTTTGTTTATAGTTTGTCCAATGGTTAGGAGACATAATTATTATTACGAAATTGAAAGTTTAGGTTATAAAAAGTAACGTTCGAGGTATTATCATTCTAGGTAGTATTGTAGACTTTTTTATCCACGATTCTTGGTGAAATCAAGATTATCGAGCTATGGAGAATCACATAGCCAAAATCGTAAGGTTTTCTTTCTTAACGGTACGGAATTATAAAAATTCTTCATAAACAAAACTATCGATATTTGTATACATATATTGGATATAGTACAAATAGTTTAATCAAAATTGTATATCATATAATGTTGTTTACAAATTTGCTATAGTTTTATTCTGCATAGAATGTATTTTTTTTGCAAAGTTGAGCATAAATATTGAATCAATTGCCACTGTTAACTTCTTTTAACTATGAGTTAATGAATATATACACCATGTCCCAGAAATAATGTTCAATATTTGTCATATTTTTGTAAATATTTCAAGAAAAATTAGAACATATAGATAATCGGATTGAATAAAAAGACTTTTGCATATTAAACTTTGGCAATAATGCTTGATAATGAGGTACTTTCATATTTTTTCTGTTATAGTATTTTGTTTCTGAGCTTTGGATGTAAAGTATCCACAAAGTTGAAGGAAGAGAAGCTCCAAAATTGGTAATCAAATGCTAAAAACATGGGAAGAAAATGAAAGAATTATCCTTGCATTCACACACGTAAGCACAGATTATTCCACCATGAAATTTCAATAATCTTAACTCTCTGCATTCAAATTTTGTAAAGTAGGTTCTTCCACTAAACGGTCGAACCGACTTGATTGAGAACATTTTATAGCTAAGGAATGAATCACATCTGTCAGGAGTCTTTTAAATTTTGTAAATTTCACTTGTAACTAATTTGCACGTCATTTCTTGAACATCTTATACCCATATTGTTATATTGTACACAAAATATTTATTGATGTGAAAAAATAACCGCATGTTTGTATATTTAAATTACAACGATCTCTACCACAATACACAACATCACAATCAGAGCTATACATTTATTAGACAACATAATGTCCAAAAGAGCTTTATTGTTTTTTTAATTATGATTCAAAAATATATTAAAAAAAAAAAAAAACACAAAACAAAAAAAAAGTATGTTTGATGATGTGGTATTGTTGAGTACATCCTGTATTATTTTCCATATACATATAATTCTTTTTTCGAATAGCATCGATAATATAAAATAAAATAAAGTTCGAACACTAAAACCCCGACTCTCTTACAAAATCCTGTTCTTAAAAGTATGAAAATAAAAAATATTTTCAGTTTTCCACATGACAGAAAAGAGGTCCCCCGACTGAATGGCGATTTTACTGATCATAACAATTTCAAATGAAAATATTTTCTTGTTTTCATACTTTTAAGAACAGGATTTTGTAAGAGAGTCGGGGTTTCAGTTTTCGAACTTAAATTTATTTAGAATATTTTGCGGTTATAGATTTGCCATAAAGTATTACAATATATATTCGAAAAGTGCTAATTACGCCCTTTCATTTTTACCGAACACGGTATCGTTAAATTATAATTTGTTTTTAGTTTGTGATTTGATGTCCTCTAGAGGGCGCCATATTCAATTTAATATGACTTCACATAGCCTATAACCAGCGGACGGTCAACAAGCTTTTAACGATACTTTATTTGTCAAATTATGATAAAAAGCTCAGAAGCTCGAAGGGAATAGACGAAAATAAATACATTTTAACAGTATATATATTTTTGAAAAGTGCTAATTATGTCTTTTAATTTGATACCAATAACGCAATTATTAATCGAAATTTGTTTTTCGATCATAACTTTATGTCCTCTAGAAGGCGCCATATTCAATTTAATGTCACATAACAGAGCCTATAACCATCGGATGATTAAGTCGTATTTAACGATACCTCACTTGCCAAATTATGATAAATAGTTTAGATGCTAGGTAGGAACAGTTGAACATACATACATATAGGTCATACACATAACCTTCGCCATTGTATAGTCGGGGTAAAAAATACATATATAGAAATTTAATTAAAAATACGGTATATCCAGCATACACACACGAACACAGGATAATATCGTGTGAAATACGAGACGGAATTTTATATGACACGTTAATTCAATTAAATACGTGTTGAAAATAAATATACACACAATTTTAAATTTTTTTAATTATTTATGAATTATTATTCAATCTTCAGTATTCACCTGACATGAATTTTAAGAATTGAGAAAAAATTTTAGGATGATTTGATAGTGTCTCAACCTCATCGCAAGATCAAATATGGCAAATGGTGCCACGAATTTGATACAACTACCGTACGGGGTTGAGTGCAGAAGTTGACACAAACGCATCAGTTGTTTGTATAAACGTAATATACTGTCTAAAAAATTTCTTTTTTTGATTGGTTCTATCACTTATAAATATTATAACAAAATAGTGATGTGTTTGTCACAACTACATGAGCAGGTAAAAAACAATTTTATACCTGCTAATAGGTTTATTTAAAATAAATTAGATTTAGCCTTTTCCTAGTGTTAAAAAATTTTCAATGAACTATTTGAATTGATAAATACTTGATAGGAGTCTTGCTTGTCTTCTATAACTATTGTAATAAATCTGAATGCTTACCATCTTTCCCATCTTTACCATCTCGTCCAGGTAAACCATCTTTTCCAGGCAAACCATTTTTACCAGGTATTCCATCAATACCACTTCGACCAGGTACACCATCTAAACCTGGTTCTCCGGGTACACCGTCACGGCCATCTAATCCAGGTGCACCAGGCCAACCTACTTCTCCAGTAGGACCACGAGGTCCAGTTGGCCCCGGTGGACCAATTTGTCCTGGTAATCCCGTTTCACCACGTTCACCTCGTGGCCCTCGTTCACCGCGTTCACCTGGTAAGCCTTGATCACCTTTCATTGATGGCAAACAGAAATTTCTTGATTCATGACAGAAGTTTTCAATATCTTTTTTCTGAAACAAAGAAAAAATATTAAAACTATTTCTACGCACACTTTTTTAAGGAGAAGAATTGGCAGTATTATGATCTTTAAGAGTAATGAAAAAAATTATTCGCAAATTTCTTGTAGCTGAAATCTGACCAAATTTATCAAAACTTTAAATTATTAGTTAAAAAGTATATCATTAATATCTTTTAAATTAAATATCAAAATTGATTCTTCTTTTGATATTTTTCATTCAACTACCTTAGGAAAAATTATGAAATTTATAAGCATGTGTTTTCCATTGAAACACCTCGTGATCTCAAGATATAAATAAATGTCGAAGAATGTGGTTAGCTCATCTATGTGAACAATGAAATGAATTATTTATATTTATCTTGAGTAAGTCTAAAGTAATCAATCAACACCACCAAACTAACAGAATGAACTATCATGGGTATTGTTTATCATAATGGGAAAACATGAAATACTTGCATTATCTCTATCTATTCAACGAAGAACAGCTAAAAGAAAATTATACCAGTAGTGTATTTAGATTGTAGATGGAAATTACAAATAGAAAAAATGTACTAGTAATAACTTTCTTTATGGTATGAGAGGTGACAACTTTATGAAAAAATTCCACTTTTATAAAGTAAAATTCATCATCAAAGTTGAAAACAAGGTATAAATAATTTCAACCACAAATCTAAACCTACCTTGGCGCTCGTACTACCTTAAATAAATAGTTTTGCTTGTATTTTTAGCAATATAAATTACTAGCTCGAGTCGTACAGGATTCCGCAGTGTGGTATCTGTGAGTAAAAACAGGCTGGAGAAATAATATTTAAGTTATACAAAATATCAACAGTGCTTTACTTTCTTTTTATCTATAGGCAATTTTATTACAGACATGATATACAAATTACATAATGAACAAAATTAAGATATATTGTCTGTCTAGCCTAATTTTTTTTTAAGCAGTACATTTTGACCGTGAATTTATTTTAGTCGTCATTAGCCAGCACGATAAGTTTGACAATGAGAAGTAAATCGATGTGACAGAAAAACATCCTAGAAAAATAATATATAAGCTATAATTGCCAGACAGTTGTGCTATTGCTAATAATTTGTAATTTGTAATTTGAAAATATGTAATTTTAATTTGCCTCACAGAAATATGGTTGCTTAAACTCTGGAAAACTTAGCCAGCTCTCTCACTATTGGAGCTTTCATACAGGATCAATTCAGTTAGCAACCTTGTTTGATGCTGAAATGCCTGAAATATTGTGAACTTTATTGAACCTTAGATTGAACGGTTTGGGATAAATCAATTTGGATTAGAAAATATGTTTGAAGCCTCGGCGTCTGACAAGCGATTTAAACGAGTATGTTGCAATGTTGGCACAACATCATGAGTACATTCTATTGGTATAATAATAACGACTTTTCAAACGAATGTAAAAGGAATAACGTAGGTAATTTCAATGTTAAATTCGATTTTCTTATCATGTTATTAACTTTTATAACATTTAAGCATGTACGATGTACTAAACCTATATATTCAGCATTTTCTTAAAGAGGTTACTATATTTTGACGTCTATATACATTATGTCATTCTTGAGATATTACAAATACTTGAATCTTTTTTTTTTCTTAGACACAGCAATGGACTTGATATTTATTAATATTCTGAGCCAATTTTACATACATAAATCATTTCCGGTAAAATTGAACAAAGGCAATAGTAAGCCCAAGTTTTTTTGCAAAATACTAGTTAACTGTAACCCTCAATACTGCAAAAAGAGGATATTTTTTTTCTAGCTTTCTTTAGCTAACTTTATGTTTTATAATAAAATTTAATAACATTGTTTCTGCTTTAAAGTTTTATTTTCGATAACAAGGTGATCATTATGAGGCACTCTATATAGAAGTTTTATAGCATAAGATTTATCACGTTGATCATACAACGGATCAAAAAATTTCTCATGATATTTCTGATTAGAAGTTTATTATCGATAACAATGCGATCATTACGTGAAACTCTAGATAGAGGTTCAATTGGCACTGTAGATTTTTTATACATAGACCAGTGAAATTTACAAAATTTAAACATCTTCCGATAAATTTTTCGGGTACAGAACCCTAAACTTGCACTTGAAACGTATCTAAGAACATTCTTCATAAAATTACCTTTTCCCTTAGAGCTTTCTCCAAACTGAACCGATTTTGTAGATCATCTAATTTTTTTTATTTGTTTCGGGTATGAAACAAATTTGCACTTGAAACTTAGCTTAGAACACTCCCCATTAATTTACTTTTCAAACGAAACAAAAAAATCCAAATCGGTGCATTAGTTTAGGAGCTCCGACGTTACAGGCAGACACACATAGCGGTCAAACTTACAACACCTCTTTTTTGATTCGGGGGTTAAATATAAATTGTTACAATATTCTAAGATGTTTATGATACAACGAATCGAATAATTTCTCATGATATTTCTGATTAGAATTTTATTCTCGATAATAATGCGGTCATTACGTGAAACTCCATATAGAGGTTATATTGACACCGTAGATTTTTTTATACATAGAAAATATATTCTTACATAGAATATTCTGATAGTATGAAACCATTGATATGCTTGTTATATTAGAAAATATCCAATTAAAATAGATTAATTTGAGTTGGTTTGCATTATTTGAAACATAGAACTTGCATACAATAGATTACAAATAATACCTCTAGACTTTGTTATCTATACATGCATACAAATACGTGTGTGTGTTAAACACAAAACAAGTCCATCCACTTCTCATAATAATAATGGTTTGTTTCATTTGTGGTAACAAGTTCTGAAGCATTCTATTCTCTCGTACAACCCACGATAAACAACATTAGATTTTCTACAATAATGTGAATGGATATATTAAGTGAATACCAGGAAAAATGAGTCTGTATCATGAAATATTTTAGATACAAAAATACAAAATGCTCAAATATAAACATGTCAAGTGCGACCTATAGCTTCGCCAGAAGCATATTCAAATACTTTCGCTAATCAACTTAAATTGAGCTTAGGAGTATTATTGTCACGCAGTAATCAGTAAGTATAGTAATGTCGCTACTTGTTCTTGCGACAATTTTCTTTCTTCAGTGGCTTTCCAACATATCCCTATTTCTTATATATAAACGAAAAAGTAATGATGTTTGTTTGTTTGAAAAACTAGCGAATAGATTTGAATGAAACTTTACAATAATTTAGTTCATACATCAGAATAACACATGAGCTAGATTTTATAAAGATATATTTAAAAAAAAATTTAACAAATTAAATTTATTTTTTTGACATTTCATGAACCAGGGTGAAGGAAACAACTAATGGACATCTGTCATTCAAAGTTATTTGACATACTTTTTACATTGAAAGCTGATTAATTGTTTGACATTTTATAAAACATGAAAGATACAATTTATGGTCTTTTCCATTTTTATGTCACCTTTAAGTCATTAAAAAAAATTTTCATATTATTTTATTCACTATTAAACATCTTGCCAGTTATTTACGGACAAAAACGCGGGCGGTGCCCCGGGTAAAAGCTCCTCTTTTATCACTTCTTCTCTAGTAACTGCATTAAGCAATCACACTGTATAAAAACAAATGCTTAACTCAACGATAAAAAAAGTTTTTATTACAATTACTTATTGCACGTATATGAAGCCTCAAGGCACAAAAAATGCGATTAAACTATCCAATATATGTTACATTCTAAATCAAATACATACATGTTCTAAATCTAGCTGCTATATTTCATTGAAAATGTATATACGTAGAAGAAAATATTGTTACAATAGACAAGGATAGCTAGATAAAATATGCGGTTTTTGTGGTTTTCGGTTTATAGTGAGATTGCTTTCAAGCTTAGCTTGGTTCACCCGAGCTAACATAATAATAATGTACATACTAATAGTTACTTGGATTGGATAGTATATAGATACTGGATAGTGTATTTGTTAAAGTTTAGTAGTATTTGGCATAAGAGCTGCTGAGGTGGTTGAAGAGTTATCAATAAACCGATTATCATCGTAGTTACTGCAAACAGTTGTCTGGCTAGCCGCACATATACATATATGAACACATATATATTTAGTATGAAATACTTTGGTATAGTACAGGCTGATTCAGAATGGCATGGCACTATTTTATGTATGCGTTCTCTAGAACAAAATAAAAAACAATTAGAAAAACCCTATAAAAAGTCGAGAAGAACGCAAAAAAATTTTGTTTTGGAATTTGATGAAACTCGGTTTACGGGGTAATTTTGATCCAAAAAGTAAAAAAATCAGGTTCATTTAATGATTGGATGCAGAGTTCCTGAGATATCGCAATATTTGAATCGATTTTAGTCCGTATCTCAAAAACTATTCGATCAGTCATTAAAACGCCAAAAAAAATTTGTTTTGTAATTTGATGAAACTCGGTAGATGGGGTAATTTTGATCCAAAAAGTATCAAAATCAGATCATCGTTTGATGATACCATTGCATTTTTCTTATGCACTTATAACCTTACTCTTATCTCTATAAACAAACATGTGGCATTAATATACAGAGTTGTTCAATAAAATATTACCGCGTAAATGGATGAGACACATTGTCTAAAAATATATGTTACTACTATAGGAGAAGCGTGCTATTTAAGAACATAACATAAGAGTAATATTTTCATCCTTTTGGACAAAATGTCATCCATTAACGTGTAACATCTTATTGAACAACCCTGTATGGGCAACAATTTAATACAGATAGGTGTTAGATTCATAGTAATAATACGGGATATATAAGTATACTATCTTGATACCCGCCCGCTTTACTGGGCTTAAACGTAAAAACCACCGCTTTATAGCCTCTACCTCTTTTGATCTCACTTATCAACGTTCCATAACACTTGAAGTTTTTTAAATTGTAAAGTAGTCATAATTCATTGAGTATATCAGAAAAGGTAACCATGAATTATGGCATTTACTATTTTAAATTTTTACAGAAATCTTTAATTATGGTTCAAATTGATGATCATAGAATGATAAAAATTTAAAATAGTAAATGTCATATTAAATTTATTATTAAAAAAATTTTTTTTTTAGTATCTATATCTTTTTAATTTATACCTCATGTGTTATCCTAATGTATATTGCTGTATGTAGCTATATTGCTGTACAGTTTCATTTAAAACCATTCACCAGTTTTTGCGTGAAAGCGTAACAAACAAACAAACATCCTTACTTTCACATTTATAATATGTAGGGATTATGTTTCTCTATATCCATGTAACATACATACATTTATGATTGTAATATAACACAGATATAGTTTGTTGTTTTGTGTATTATGAATATTCAATATTGTTTATGTTTATTTTGATAATGATTATAATAAATTATATGAGAAATGTTTGATAGAAACATTACATTATGTGACAAGGAAATTGTTTGAAAACGTTTGAATTAACATCGATTATTATATATGTTATTATTAACATGTCATTTTATCTAATATGACTACTATGAAAGAAAGATGCATACATACGACTATGGGTGTATTCCGAAATATACACCAGTATACTGACCAGTATTACACATAACCTATAAAATATATTGTTAATACATAACCTATAATGATGGCAATATGTCATAATATTTTTTATAGGTTATGTGCAATACTGGTCAGTATACTGGCGTATATTTCGGAATACATCCGACATTGCGTGCAGTGGCGGATTTAGGATTGATGCCGCCCTAGGCCCGGCTTGATATGGCGCCCTCTCGACCGCTATTTACGGTAGTTTCTAGAATTTTTTTCATTTTCGGAGCATTTCTTACAAGACGACTAGTTGAAGCTACTAACAAATTTTCAACTGCCTAAATTTTAGTGTTTTGGAGAAAATGAACACCAAAGTTTTGTCCTAATTTGCGTCCTCACGGGTAAACAATGATGTTTAACAGAAAAATGTTTCAAACAAAAGATGTTTATTTTTTTATAAGGAACATTTTTAACATTTAATCTTTTGCCTCTAACAGTTTACAAGACCCCAATTGATCTATGTTGCTCATTTACAAACCCAAATTCACTTTTTACGTCCTGAGCACGCTATAAAAATTTTAGATAGTTAATCGGAATTGGACTAATTAGGTAAATTTATGAACACCTATACCAAATAAAAATTGTTTCAGGGAGCTGTACATTGTATAGTGAGATTAATTTCACTGAAAATACAAATATTAAAAAAACATTAAGGAACATAAATTCTTGAAATTTTTCAAGTCATCATTATTTCGGCTGGAAATACTAATTGCTGAAATCAAACCACGCATTAATAAAGTTCATCCGCCTAGTAAACTAAATCCTAGATATGGAGTTTCAGCTCATTTTAACTAAGGGAAACCGCTAATTTTCCGCATCTTAGACTTTTCCCAGTCGAAATTAGCATTGAACTGCTATCACATTTTAGATTATACAGATTTTGATGTAGAATAAATCTACCAAACTTATTAAGTAGCTGTCTTAAGATAGGAAAAATCTTTAACGAACTTGAATGTACAGTTCAGTGGAAAGCAGTAAAAAGACAATTTAAAAATATTACGTTTTCATGATCTAATTCTAGCTGTAACAGAGCAAAAAGGCGTTCATAAAATAAAGATTATAAGGCTTTAAAAAAAAGCAGAAAATTACTTTATCCATATTCGTGATTTCAACCACTGTAGTACAGCAGTCACTGTTAATACACTATTAACTATACAACAACAAAAAAGTTTATAGTACACACAATTCAACTTTTTAAGTGTTAATAATATTCTTCGTGTTCGGTGTTAAAACAACTTTAAACTTCGTACAAGGAATCTTAAAGGAAATAACCCAGATGGTAGTCGTACTTATTCTAAATATGTTTTTTTTCATTAGTGTATACACTATTTACACTGTGTGTAAGGACAGCCTTATAAGAATGTAATAGCATTATCCTTTTCTCTTTATACTCAGTGTAATACATCGAGGTAAGAAGAACAAGCTTAATAAAGCATTGTAGATGAGACGTGAAATGTTTAAACATTATTATTTACAGGATATACCTTTTTTTTCTACATTTTGTGAAATATACGTGTGCGTATGAAAATAATAAGTAATATTTCTTCATTATTTAAGATACGTTCATACATGGAATTTGTTCTGAAATGAAGTACGTAATAAAAAATTTATATTACGAAAATAACTTCCCAGATGTTTAAACATAAACCTTTTTTATTTAAATAAAATTTGTAGTTTACTTCGTTGAGTGCAGAACAGGAGTAGAGCAATGGGCAACTTTATTAATTTATAACCTAGTAACACCTAAAAATCTCCAGTTGCCGAAAATCTGGTTAAAGAAATTTTTCGTAGGTCAGACCTGGAATACTCGTTCCCACGCATTTTCAATCTCACTTTTGATATCTTGCCTCACCTCAAAGTTGTCGGAAAATATGATATATGATATAAACGACCTCCAACTATACAGAATGTTCGATTTACATCTAGGCATATAAATATCACGAGTATGACAGAGTAGATGCGTTAAGCATTGCATCGAAGTAAGAGGTATTATAGGTGTTATATGAAATTGCAAAAGTTACTTGTATCGTGGTTTATCTGTTGTAGTTCATCTATTCAACTAAAAAACTCTCACTCTCCAAGCGTCTTACAACTATCTCGCGCATATCGAAGCTTCAACATATGTATATAATACCTCTTACTTAGATGCATTGCTTAACACATGTATTCTGTCATACTCGTGATATTTATATGCCTAGATGTAAATCGAACATTCTGTATACTATACTGTACCAGTCTGAGACTTGTATAGGCGGCTTTATTAATTTATAAATAAAATAGGAAAAAATCAAAAGATCGAGAGGTTTCGTGGGCACCCGGTAGGAGCTCTATTCCTTTCGTACCTTGGTACATTATAAATGTAGCGCTTACTGTTTTTATTTACAAGGTATTTTTCTGAAAATTTAAGGTACCTATTAATTTTAGAAGTGAAATACTTATTTGATTCTTAAGGAATTTCATATTACAGTTACTTTTAATTTTTACTGTATGAATTATAGAATTAGTTTAAAGAACACATACTTCTGATTTAATAGTCAACCCAATATGTGAGTACATTACGTTTTTGGTTTGATTTGGATATTTATTTTGACATAACATAAAAATTGAATTGTACTTACTTCAATTTACTTCTGTTTTCTTTAACTTCTGACAGCATTCACAAGTCAATTTTTTTTAAATGATAAAATATAAAATTTTGAAAAAAAATACATAAATTGACAGTTATAAAACGATTTTTGCATTTTCTTAAAATTCATGGTAATCTGAATCGATTGAAAAAGTTTTAGTTTCCTGGGTAATCTAGATCTCGGTTTTTGGTGTCTGTTGCAGTTTTTTTGGTTTTAACTCCCAACCAGCAAACAAATATCGTACAATAAAGAACATTGTTCCAATAATCTTTAAGAATTCATAATAATATTCTTTTGAGTTTTTCGTTTTATATTCGTCAAATTAAATGAATTATTATTCTTATTGATATCAGGTAAATAATCAAGCGTAACTATTCCATACCGTCTTCAATTTAACTTACGTAAAATTTAGAAAATTTTCTTGAAAATTTGTACAATGATCTTTGTTACCATACTTGAATATAAAATATTACATTAAATAATATTATTCTAACTATAAATGTAGTTAATATTATAAAACAAATTTCCAAAACGAAAACGCTCATTCAATAAAAAATAACAACCAGAAAGCAGTCTAGATAAAGATCTGGATACATTATCAAACGTTTAATATTCGAGTTATATGAAATTTTTGGAATGTTTTCAAAATTAGTTCAAGCCATGATAATACAGTAACCTTGTCATTTGAAAGTACGGGGTAGTCTGCATCAAATCCGGTAGTTCTTTGCAGACTTGTTTATGATGTTATTCCAATGAATAATCCAAGTTTGTTACCAGGAGCATTGAACGCAACATTGTCAAAAATCGAAAAATCCGTGAAAATTTTAGATTTTGCCGATGGACTCTGTAGGCCCAATCAAATCAGGTAGTTCTGATTTTTAGCAGACTTCGCAATTATTTGTAATATTATGGCGTTTTGAATGAATTTTGACCCTGAACAGCACTAGCACACTCCGTTAGAGTTAAATGGAACTATTCCCCTCTGGACTAGTTTGAGTGACGTCTGGAATATTGCGAAGCTAGAAAATATGATAAATTTTGAACAGCTTTTTCTCGGAAATTATAGGGACGATTTTAGTCTCTTACAATATGAGACTAAAATCGTCCCTATAATTTCCGAGAAAAAGCTGTTCAAAATTCATCATATTTTCTAGCTTCGCAATATTCCAGACGTCACTCAAACTAGTCCAGAGGGGAATAGTTCCATTTAACTCTAACGGAGTGTGCTAGTGCTGTTCAGGGTCAAAATTCATTCAAAACGCCATCTTAAAAAAGGTACTTGAAAAAGTATCCCTTTAGAGCTATAATCTGCTAAATTTGAAAAAAAAAGCTGAAATTTTCAGGGGTTTTTTCGATTTTTGACAAAGTTGCATTTGTGGCTCGTGGTCACAAACTTGGATTATTCATTTAGCCAACATCATTAACAGGTCTGCTAAAAATCAGGACTACCGGATTTGATTTACATAGTCCATTCTCGACTCATATTGTAGCAAATTTAACTATTTCATTCAAAAATCGCACAGGATAGAAAATAATTTTATAAAACGCACAGGGGCTCTTTACTTAGTGTAGTGAACGTTTTCTGTTTCTGACCTTTAGCAATTATAGCAACACGACGTCAACGTTAAGAATACATTTCAATTTTATTCATTATCATTCACATCCAAACATTTTACTTGAATGAGTTTATTAAGTGAATATATACCATTCATTTTCTATTTTACTGCTAACTTAGCTTGACTTGTTTGCATCGCATTGCTATTCATTTCGTTAGCACAAAGTTTTAAGAGAATGTTGTTATGTCATGTGATGATGATGATCATATTCTTCATTTCCTGTATTTTTAAATTGTGTAAGCACCAACACCAAAGCGCAAACAATATTAACTATACAGGATGTAGAAAACTTTTTTGTTCGTACACAACATTATTCTGACAAATTAATCATTTTGTTCTATGATGGTCCAGCATATTCACAGTAAAAAAAAATTAGTAGATTGAAACAACGTTCAATCAACAATAATTCAAGGGAACAGAGTCAACTCAAATATTTTAATTTCAATTAAAATATTTCCAAAAATTTGTCCCAAAAAATGATAGCTGTCAAAGTATTCTTTTCATCTCCTCTGATTTCCTTGACAATCAGTTTGATATTGATTTAAGAAGGAGTGTTATAAGTTTAAAGTATTTGTGCGTCTGTGTGTTTCTCAGTGGCATCGTAGCCTCTAAACGGTCGAATCGACTCGATTGAGAACATTTTATAGCAAAGATTGCAAAAATCGGCTTACAAGGAATAAATCGCATTTGTTGGAGGTTTTTTAAATTTTGTAAATATCACTTGTTATATCAAGTTTTTGATCAAAAAATCCGTTTTTTTTTTTCGCAAAAACATGTGCAATTTTTTTGGTTTTTATAATTATGACAAATTTTGACATTTAGAGACCAGAAGACGATATTACAAACAGAATTTTGTTTTATTTGTTTGTTGCTGATGCTAGAGTCGAAACTAAAAAGAACCTTTAAATGATGAGAAGAAAATATACTTCCTATTGTACAGGAAATTATAACGGTAGTTTGATCAATATAATTGATAGGAGGAAGCTACCTTGTTGATAATATTGATTTCATGAAGAAGAAACTTCTTCGAATTGAATTTGTTAAGGTAGTAGCTTTTTGTAAAAGTAGTAGCTACTCTTTATATCGATTGTATTATTTATAAGTTACTTGTGCATAGGAAAGTTATTGTGATCGTGAATAATGCTTATTTTTCCTAGTATAACCTGTTTTACAATATATACACATAAAAAAAAATTTTCTTGGCTCATTAATATGAAAAGAAACAATGTAAGTTCCCATGAGAAGTTGATCCTCTTCAAGTAAATTTCGTCTTGTTCCAAGAATATTTTCTTCATTATTTTCAAAAAATTATCTAAGATGCATGCGTGAAAAAATCCTTTTTTTTTCTATGTAGAAGAAGGGACCTTCCGGGTAAAAATGGAAAGAAAAAAAAAGCTCCTTCGATTTGCTCTATTTGTTCGGAAACTTGCTGATGCCACAAGTAGGAGACAAACACAGGCAAAAATAGAAAGAATATTGATTGGGAATAGCCACAATTTTTGGTAGAAGGTACTACGCTCACTGAGTTTTTCAGTAGAATTACAATGAATTTGTCGGTAGAATCTATAATCGGCAATCGATACGGGCATGTAGTACTTATAATCATTTACGTTTAAGTAAAACCTGAAATACTTCCCTTTCAAGGCAGAAGCAAGACAATTTTATAACAGCTCCTGCATCTTACATTGGAGCGCGTTGTAACCAAAAGGTTTTAAGTGACGCTATTATATACAAACCCAAGATACTTGTGTATAAAAGATCAAATTCCCAAAATATACAGCTTGCTCCTTACTATCTTGGGGAAGCGGGACGACAAACGAATATGAATATGACGTCAAATTTTAGCAAAATATTGAAGAACCATGATGACAGGAAAACACATTGACCGACGTTTCGATATATAAATTCAAATGATTTCCAATCTTATTTATTTTCTGGTAAACTAAATGTGAATACATTTTCACGAGAAACGATTTAATGAACTACAATGCATGAGCTTCCTAGAATAGAAAATATTTTAATAAAATAAGGACTGGGTAATGTATTTGTAGACATTTCTAGGAGAAACATATAAATTTATGTGTGTGATTTTCCTAGATTGGTGTTGGCGTGCCTTTAATTAATTTAGAATTAAATTCAAATCATTTTGAATAGAATTTCGAAAATTATATTAGTGCATTGTAAAAGCTACTACACATAATGGATCTTCTATGTGATATACAGAAGGTTAGAATTATGCGAATACGAATAAGTGGATGGAAAATTGAGGTGATAAAATCTAAATGATATTTATTAAAACAAATTATGCATTTTTGGGTGTCGGAAAAATTCATTATTGCATTTTTTTATTATTTTAATATCTATTTAAGCTTGCGCGTAATTATCAGATCTCTTTAACGCATATATCGCCAATTGTAGTATATTTAAAGACAAATATCGAGAAAAACGCAACGCCTTTGAAAAAATCGAGAAAACGCAAAAAAAATGCTAGTATATATATATACTAGCAGATACCCGCCTGCTTTGCTGGGTAATTTCTCCCTTAAAAACAAAGACTATCACGTTATAGCCCTCTTTTATCCTCCCTTTTGTTCACAATTTTTTTGATTTTAATTTCTTGGTGGAGAAATTTTTACAAAAGTTTTGCTCATGATTGTCGCTGACATTGCAACTTTCTATAGGTCCAATCATTATATTAAGAAATTCTGCATCCAATCATTAAATTAATCAGATTTTTATACTTATTGGATCAAAATAACCCCATCATCAAGTTCCAAAACAAAATTTTTTTTGCGTTATTCTCGATTTTTTCAAAGGCGTTTTTCTCGATATTTTTCTTTAAATATACTACAATTGGCGATATATGCATTAAAGAGACCTGATAATTACGCGCAAGCTTAAAACTGATGAATATTGATGAATTGATAATATTATAAATTCAATCTTATCTATTAGGTAGGATCGATGAACATTTGAAGAAATTTTTTCAAAATTCCATCATCAGTACAAAAGCCCCATTTCCGGCAATTCGTTAAAGTTGTGAAAGAAAAATTGCAAAATTTTCTTTCGTTTGAGCGTAGTTTCATTTGAGAGTATCAAAGAATGTTCATTAAAGCCTTAACATCCATTATTCTAAAACTTAAGGCTAAAGTTTTCTAAACAGAATGTTTTACTAGCATTCATTATACATTTCAATTATTTTCTTAAATTTAATTTTTGTATTCCATATTTATGATAAACATCAAAATCCTAAAACATCAACAAAAGTCGATATACATATATAACATATTTTCTATATGTGTTCCAAATATGGCAGTACGAGTCCCGAAAATCTTTAAAAAAAATTAATAACCTCTAACTTTACGTTGAGAAACTGCTTCCTTCAGAATTTAAGTCACCTAATGTTTTATTTGCTTGGAGTAAATTGTCAATTTTTAACCAATCCCTTGTATAATATCTCTATTCAATAACGTTCGCTCAACATATTACCATTTTCTCTTAACTAGGTAATACTTGATGGTATATTTATTGTTACACTGTTAGTATATAACATTATCATAAACAAAGTGGTGAGCTAAAATTTCCAATCATAAATTGCCCTTATTATTGGTGGATGAATAAAAACAACAATTCGATAAGAAAAAAATAAATATATTTTCCAATTCGTTCTCATCTTAATGAGTGTTTACTTTTTACAATAAATGTTTTATAACCTAGCTTCTGAATGTTTATGAAAGCCAAGGGTAAGAGTTTTTACGAACCATTCTGTATATATAATGCGTATCCTTCAAATATATTATATACCTACAACTTTCCATAATATTATATGCTTTAATAGTAATATCATTTAACCCTTTTCAATGTCTCTCAGTAAATAATTTCACAAACAATTAAGTTTGGTTTACATTTCAATATTATATCATTATTATTATTAAAATAGATTTTAATTTATTTGATATTTTTGAAACAATATATGTATAAATCAACTCTCAAAAATTAATTTTGGAAGTAACTTTTTATACCATGTATATATGTAATATATATCAAAGTATATTAAGTTTATTCCCAAGTTTGGAACGCTTAAAATATTGATCCTACCAAAAAAAATTTGGTATAGGTGCTCATAGAATCAACTAATTCCATTTTTGGTTGTACGTCCGTCCGTCTGTCAACACGATAACTCAAAAACGAAAAAATATTTCAAGGTGAAATTTACAGCGCACTCAGGACGTAAAAAGTTAGGTCGAATTCGTAAATGAGCAACATAGGTCAATTGGGTATTGTTAACCAACCGTTAGAGATAGAACAAAAGTTTAAATGTAAAAAATGTTCCTTATAAAAAAATAACCAACTTTTAATTGAAACATTTTTTCGTTCACATCACTGTTTACCCGTGAGGGCGCAAAATTAAGCGCAAATTGTATAGTATGTATTACATGAGAATATCATTTACGTATGTGTGACATGTATGTATGTGTGACTGTGTAATCTACACTATCTATACATGGTAATTCAACAATTTACTCAAGTCAATTGTTTGTTTTCACATGTTAGTTATTAAATTTTGGAATTGGTTTTAATACTTTTAGCCTGGGAAGTCTAAGGGTTTTTTTCAAGATGATGGACCTGTAGGTAATATTTCGAAAGTGGCTTCATTTCGACGATTCGATTAATTTATTTATTTTGAAAATTTTTTGTGTTTGGCATGCGTACGCTAAAGGTTTACGCATATCCGCTTTTTTTGTAATTTTATTAGGAAGATAATTGAATAATTAATACAGAAATATTTTTGTCTGACATTTAATAAATTAGGGTATACACTTTTGGCATTTATTAATCAATTGTTGTCCTAATAGAGTAACAAAAAACGGGTATCCGTCAAAGCGGAAGTTGATAGGAATGGAATTAGCGGAAGTGAAACTTTCTTCAACTTAAGACCTTCAATTCTAGTCAGTTCTGTGCAAATTTTTGCTTCGATTTTTTCATCTCCTTCCATAGATGAAAACTTTCAATATCTAGTATTCTAATAAAAACGGAACAAATTAAAAAATTAAAAGAAACTCCCGACACAAAATAAGGTTTGATCGATTCGCCTGAGGCATCGTTGCCCCTAAATGGATACCAATTTACTTTTGTTTTGTTTTTGTTTGAAAGGTAATTTGGTCGAGATTGTTCTTAGCTATGTTTCAAGAAAATCTGCAGCCGTTTGTAGATCATCCCTTCTTTTCTAGTTGTTTCGAATACGTACCTCCTAAACTCGCACTTGAAACATAGCTAAGAGCAATCTCGAACAAATTACCTAAATGAAAAATCAAATTGGCTCGTCCGCTTAAGAGCTATGATACCATACAGACACACAGATACACAGACACCATGAACTTAAAACATCCTTCTTTGTAGTCGATGGGTAAAAATGTTGGAATAGCCATTGTTAATTATTTAACTGTGCTATCTCAGAAAAAAGTTCATACTCAAAAAGCATCAACTTTTAAAGTGAGACTATTCTATTGGATTTTTAACCATAAATTGCCATTATAATAATTTTTATATATTCATATCCGTAAAAGATAGTCAGTGGATAAAAGTAAAAACAATTATTTACTTATAAATCGATAAATATTGTGAAAGTGATTTATAGCAAATTATATTAAAATTTTTTTTATAAGGCATATAAAAAATTAATGAATTCTTTTTAAATTAATATTTATAATTAATAAACTTCCATTTCACAGTATGGTTTTATATACGCACACAAAAAAGGATATGATATATTTAAATAAATATAAATAAAAAAATGCTCTTAATTGCTATTTATAAAATAAACTAGAAATTTTCATCAGTATGTATACGGAACTGAAAATATATGGTGTTTAAAAAAAATATGAATCAATTATTGGAGCTACGTTCCTTATTGTACGCTTAGTGCCGCGAACTATGTTCCCACACCGACCGGCACTTGTTTTATAGTTTATTTATTATATTGAAATATTAATAGCATTTTCAAAGAGGACAAAGTCTCGTAGTTACAGTGCTCCCTCCGAATGCAGAAGGTCGAAAAACATCCACGCCCATAGATTTTTTAAATTCTACTTTATTAAATAACTTCTGATTCTGAAACTTCTGATTACTGTTCATAGATGGTTTTTGACATAAAGTTTGAAAAACGTAATTAAGTTTATGATTTGTTTATATTTTTTTAATGATAGTTAATAATAAAATGTCTATAACTTGACAAACGAAAATATGGGGAAAACAAATTTTTGAATGCAATTTAAGTACCATTTCTTATTCCTAAAATTAGATTATAAGTAGATATTTTAGATTTAATTACTGAAGAAAATTATTTTCATCCCCTTCGATTTTTAACAAATTTTTGTGTATTTTAACTTTTCTAACAGGCTAGATATTACAAATAATAAAAGTTTTTCTCAGGCTGTCCATTAGTTTAAAAAACGCTTACAAACATTCTGACGATAGTTATCGAAATGCCAGCAAAGTATTTCAAAACTCATCAGTAGTCGCATACAAAACTTCACCTTTGGTATCTAGTGATATCATATACATTTCATCTCAATTTCATAGTAGGATAACATGTCAGATTTCATGTTACACATCATATGCGACTACTGTTGGGCTCGATCGTTCGAAAATGAATAATATTAGAAGTTTATTCAAACAATTTTGGACATGTCACCCTTTATATTCATCATCTCTCATAGGTCATTAGTGAAATAATGTGATGATGAAATTTAATACGAATAAATGGGATGTAATGATGAAAAAAACAGTTTTTTTTTCAACATCATAAGTAGGAGTCAGAAGAGTACACGAAGCTAGAAGAGTATTAATGACAGAGAGTCAACACAGTTAGTGAGTTATATGTATACTAGATTGATACCCGCCCGCTTCACTGGGCTTAATAGTAAAAACCAGCGCTTTATAGCGTCCACCCTCTCTTGATATACACAATTTTGTTAAAAGTAGAATGATCATAATTCATTGAGTATATCAGAAAAGTTGGCCATGATTTGTTTCACATATTTTTAATATAATTTTTTTTAAACTGGTGTTTGACATTTACTATTTTAAATTTTTACAGAATTCTATAATTTATGGTTCAAAATGATGATCATAGATCTAATCCATCTATAATCATTATTTTGAATCATAAATTAAAGATTTCTGTAAAAATTTAAAAAATGGTAAATGTCAAATTAAAGTTAATTTTTTTATATTTTTTAATATATCTTTATAAAAAATAGTTCATGTGTTATTCTGATATATCAGCTATATTTCTGTACAGTTTCATTAAAAACCATTCGCTGGCGTGAAGGCGTAACAAACAAACAAACATGTTTACTTTCACATTTATAATATATAAAGATATATAATGTGTATATAAGGATGTACATGTATGTATTACTGCCCTCGGGTATGTTATTTAAAAAGTTATATAACGTAATATCAAAAGTCATTGACCCAATTATGAACAAGAACTTTTTTTTGATTACATAAAATATTTTCGCAAGTACTTTTTATAGATCATTAATGTTTTCTAGAAGTGTATATAAATATAATATAGTTAAGAGCATATTTAATGTTAAGGGCAAATTAAATTATTTGACTTATTTTTATATCCTATCTGAAATATATACCAAGGTATACTAAGTTTAGTCCCAAATTTGTAACGCTTAGAAGAAATATTGATGAAAAGAACCAAATTTTCAACGCGCAGCTGAAACTGTTGGGCTAGAAGCTTGGAATTTTGTACACAAGTTTCTTAAGTAACGTAAGTGAGCACTAAGAAGGGATTTTTTGAAAATTGCGGTTTTTTTACTTTTTGGGCCAAAATTACCTTATATATTGAGTTATATCCAAATTGGAGATTTAAAAATTTTCACGATTTTTCCCAATTTTTTAAGGGGTACCCATTTGAAAAATCGATAAAAAAGCAAAAAAAAATTTTGTTTTGGAATTTGATGAAACTCGATGAATAGGGTAATTTTGATCCAAAAAGTATAAAAATCAGGTTAATTTAATGATTGGACCAATAGAACGTTAAAATGTCAGCGAGTATCATGGGCAAAACGTCATTTTCAAAAAATCCATAAAATTGTGAACAAACGGAAGGATAAGTGAGGGCTATAACGTGATATTCTTTGTTTCTAAAGGAGAATTTATCCAGCAAAACGGGCGGGTAACTGCTAGTTAGTAATAAGAATAAAAAATATTACTTTATCAGTATGAAAAAATGCTTATTAACACCAAAACTATTCATTATTTTACATTGTGCCAACTAAAACATTTATTCCGAATGCTAAAAAATACAACATACCAAAAATTTAAACAATATGGTGGCCAATTTAACATAAAGTTTGTGGTCATTCAAAAAATAAAACTTTTTGTATCGACTCATTGTATAATAGAGTACTTTTTAAATAACTTTAACTATATATTTTTAAATAATACAAAGCAGATTCTTTTTGGTATCGTTATATGTATCTTATTTTCAATTATAAATTTTCTTTGATCAAATTTCTTACGAATTGATCAATATGCATACTAATTGGTAAATATTATTTGAATTTATATTAAAAGTATTTGGCAAATAATTGGTTTTCGAATTATTCTGAATATTTAGCAATTAAATTTTCTTCGAAATTTAATTAAAGCTTAACAAACATTTTTAGTTTAATATTATCTAAACGAAAATATTTTAAGAATATTCTCTATAATATTATATAGTATTCTTAGAGTATATAGAGTATTATATACGTAATTTTATTTGTATTGAATATTCTTAGCTCGGATAACGTTGGGTAGGGCACAGTGTTTAATAAATTGTTTTCCGACGAATGAAATATTAAATCTATTCCTTCCCTTTCACAAATAATGATGAAAAATCAAAGAGAATGGATATTTAACCCATTAGGTCCCGACGCTTCACAAATTAATCACTTTTACACCTTTTAATACTTTTATTTTCATTACTCATTTACATTCATACTTTTTAATTCAATGAAACGATCAATTTTAAAGTTCACTTAAAAAATTAGTAAATAAGTAAACATGTATAACGTATACGTAATTCAGGTTGCCTAGTTATTAATTTTGTATCAACTTTTTCATTTATCGTTTCATTGAATTAATAATTTATTGGCTATTAACAAATAGAATCATTTACACTAACTCATTCCTTAATAATGACACCAAAGAAACGAATTCCATGAGGTTTTAGCAAAATGGGAACGGTTTCTTTCATTTTTCTTTATTTGTATAACAGCTTTTATTGTAATAATATAGAAATGTCTAAATAGTACTGAGATGCCAGATAAATTAATTAGAATAGTACTTTGCTTGATGTGTGCGAAAGTGTCTATAGTAGTATAATATAAATATTTATTATCTATGGTCTATAGGGCATAAGTTAATTTATTGAACAAAATATTAGTTCCGGTTATTTTTTTAACGACTCTGAACTGAGGTTCCTGTCCCGTCACTGAAATAAGTAGATCAACCTTAAGTTGTTGCAACTCTAATAAACTTGACGCTCATGTGATGATATTTATGAACTTTAAATTATTATCTACAGATCCGTGAAAAGATTGGTTCAATAAAATGATTAAAGCGAGAGTTGAAAGGTGTTTAAACTCGATGTTCGTATAAACACTGTCGGTGGCCAACGGTCTAAATAGGCCTGTCTGATATCTAAGGGGTTAAATATTATTAAAATTCATATTTATCTTATAATATCAGAGTAGAATTAATAAATAATTTTACATTCATCTAAGCAAATAAATAAATAAATAATTAAAATACATTTATTTATTCATTCACAAACAACAACAACGACAAAAAGGTACTTCTTCGTTCATTTTATGTCAAAAAACCGTGAAAAACAATAGGGATTGTTTGATTGAAGATTTTTAATAATTTATTTATATTTTCAAATAAAAATAATATAATATTTGCTTGTAATTTTATTAAATATTTTACCTTTGTTAAAATTTAATAAAAGATTTATTAAGAATTCAAAATTAATTATTTTCAAAGAAGTTTCATTAACAAAATTCAAATTAATTAGAATAAGTATTGTTTTTACTTTATTAAATTTTAACTAGCTGGTAATTTATAAACCATTGTCCAATAATCTGAAGAATTTAACTCTAGCATACTTTAAAAACCGTGAAGATAGTTTTTAGCACTGTAGAAAATTTATTATTAGATAATTTTTTGAAAAATTTTGTATTATATAAAAGAAATCGCTTACGGCTTCAACCATTTTTCCCAAAAATCCTCTATTTGTTAAAGTAGTAATGTAATCGATATCATCTGTTTTCAAGTTAATGCAAATTACAAAGTTAATTTACAACAGTTTATGAATATTTAAAAATTTATGTTTGTTTTCAAGCAATATTAGTATATACTTTAAACTTGGAACAGGTAAATTAATATTTATTATAGACTTGGAGATAATGACAAAAAAAGTTATTTGTTACTATGACAATGATACTCTCATATTTTCGCTTCATTACCTTGAAATGGAATTTATGTCTTTTACAATTTTCGAAAATATGCAAAACATGGATAAAAGAGGGAGGGATAAGGGGAAACTGGAAAATTATATTCTTTACATAAACCCATTACATTAACATTAACCCAACTTACGTATCCGTTTTTATCACTCTAGGTGAATTTGGGGAGGCTGAAGTTCAAAGCGATGAAAACAGGGACAAACAGAATGTTTCGGCATACAAAAAGAGAGAAACGAGGCTCTGAAGTTAACACCCCCCAAAAGGCACATCCTTGACACTAACCCTACCTTTATTATGAAACGGATTTAAAACATACTCCCACCCTTTCCGGCTGACCTGCTGAACCTTGTCATAGTGCATTAGTTCGGATTTGGATAAAACTTGGTATATTTGACCCAAAAATGTATTAAGCTCGACTAACCATGCTGCAAGTATATATCATCACGACCATCGCTGTGACCATCGTTTTATTTTCAATAGCTAGATAGTGTCTCCAAGTCTATTATATAAATATTTAATCTTACACTAAATTCATACAGTAAATTTAACTAAGACATTTTATACCACAAAACTCAATAGGCAGGCCTATATTAAAATATTTAAAATGGGTAAATACCACAATTACAATTACAAATTTAAATTATTGTTTTTCGCATTTTAATTTACGTTAACGGTATACAGAAGTGGTTTAAGAAATAACAGCAATATTTTCAGCAAATTTAAAAAATAAAAGTTATTTATGTTTATATCTAGGGTAAGTAAAATACTCATAACGAGAGAGTAAGCAGGCTTCATTGTTCAAGATAATCACAAGGACTTTGACGACAACAAGGCTAAACTTACTTCATAATTAGTCATAAATCCCAAGCTTTTTCCCTAGATGAAAATTCGCATTGTCTCAGAAGAAGAGATATAGTTTCAGAAATGAAATACACATAATTTTTTAGGATAGATAATATAAATTAAAAACAAAAAAAATGGAAGCATTTAACATCGATCAAATACATTATTTCATTAAATGAAAAAATAAGAATGGAATCCATTTTGAATTAAAAGGATTAAAAAGGTTTTTAAAATCCAAGCTTAATCCAAAAAATGTTTATTTTTTACCGTAAAAGAGCATTTATTCGTTTTAAATTCAATTATATGAATAAATAATAACAATAATAATAAAAGCAAACTTTATTCATTTATTTAAATTTGTACAGGTTGTGTTTTTGGATTTTTGGGTACAGAAATATATATTATTTCAGAAAATGAATTATTATTATTATTATAATTATTATTTATTTTCACCATAAGATACAAACGTACATAGGTAGTAACGCCACGAGAAAATTTAATAAATAAAAAATTAAACTATATGGACACGACGTTACAATATGCTTCTTCAGCTCACGTTTAAATTTTGGCATGCTCTCTATGTTTGTTAACTCTCCGGGAAGATTATTGTACAATTCACTTCCAATAATTTCCGGAGAGTTTTTGAACTTTTACAATCTATAGTTTGCAATATGCAAATCATTATTATGACGAGTGTTATAATCATGCATTTCATTTCTAAGTTGTTGGTTTTGATAATTTTTTTTGATAAATATTAATAGGTCGTAGTAATAAATGTCATATGCTAACATGCCATAGAATGTTAGCAAATTATTCCGCTTAAAATGATTAACACATGATTCCCGATATTCAAGATTAAACATGAGCCGAATAATTCTTTTTTGTAGTATAAATATTAGTGTACAATCTGAACATTGTCCCCATAATATTACACAATACTGCATGGTAGCATATACAAACGCATAATACACAGCCAATAAAGCTTCAGTGTTATGAGTTTGTTTTAATTTTTTTATATAAAAATAAGCCGTGCCTAACTTTTTACACACTGTATCAACATGCCGATTCCATTTCATACCTTCATCCAAAATTATACCTAAAAATTTCATTTCGCTTACTTGCGTAATCGGATATTTTATTGATGACGTAATAATTGATGCATCAATAACATTATTTTTAAAAATTAAAAACAGTAAGTCATATAGAAGGATCTGATCTCAATTCCAGTCTATTTGATTATATCTATTGCACGAAGTTGCTGAAGTAACATTCAATGTCCGAATAAAATTTGAGTATCTACAAGTTTCTGTAAAATTAACGTTTTTTTGACATTTAAATTGGCAGTTGTACTCGTACATGACGATTTAATATATTGTACGATGTTATATCTTGTACGATTATATCTTGTACGATGGTACGGAACCTTTTTTTTATAGATTTTACTGCTTTTTTTAGTTATTCGAGAAGTTCTTATTATTTCGTTAGTTCTTATTATTTCGTTTCACACCCAGTAAAAATAAAATATATTATGTACATTATACATTATACATATTATAATAAATAAATACATACTAGGTAGTAGGTACTCTTAGTTTTACAAAATATTTAACAACAAATATGACAGATTGTAAATATTACAAACCGTTTTAATGTAAAACTTTAATCTATATTATATATTACATTTTTAGTACCTAGTACCTACTATACACGTTGTTCTTCCAATCCAATAAATCGTTTCAACACAATATACAGAGTGTGGTTTGTCTGTGAATATGTGTATCTTAGGACCATAGTCCATTTTGTCAAATAGATGCTTAAGGTATATGATTTTCACACGATAGGTTGCGTGAAAAACCTAATTTACAAATAAAAGGAGTGTAATAATACTTGGTTTTTATTGGTTAGTTTTTATAATTATATAAATAGCCAAATAGTTTTTTTTTTTGTAGTAATTTGGCATTTAGACACTCCTTCCACTACGATAAAACACATTCTCTGTTTAAGGTAGTACCAGCATGAAATCACTTTTCGACAGATTTGGCCGAATTTTTTTTCTCGGGTTTATAATAGCTTTATTTATGAATTCCTAAAATTTCATAATTTTTGACCGTTTAGATCGCGAGATATTTAAAGACAAAGTTCGCGATTTTGAGGGTCATGTCCCATTTAAAGCATGTAAAATGTCCGGTCTCTCCAACTATTTTTTATGATATTATTATATATTGAAGAAAAAGTAGAAAAAAATGTTTATACAATAAAATTCTAAAAAAACAATTTAGAAATTAATTTTCACTTTCGAGATATTAATTTTGACGTAAATTGATCGAAATTGGGACGTTGGCATAATTATTTCCCATTTTAAACGGTCAAAATTTCTGAAACTTTGGGAATTAATAGTAAGCATTATTAAATTCTTAAATTTAATTTTTCGTTAAATTCTGTCGAAAAAAAAATTGTACCATTGCTTTAACATAGAAACTGCAAATACCATGCTGGAACATCCTTAAGTAGTGTTTTATTGGATGAATTTGATTTTGAGGAATGTATTTTTTATTAATTGATTATTATAGTAGTAGGATAATTATCTTCAAAATTAGGCCTCAGATCCAAATTGGGTTTCTTCTTTTTTTTTCTCAGTTTTTTCAATAGACAATAGCTCTGTAGCCAATAAGAGAAAACCCTGTACCTATAGTACAAACCTACCTATATATGCAGAGTAGGTAATACTTCTTAGGTACATACGTATAATATGTATGTACATTTGTATATCCTATATAAACACAATAATATATTGTATGTATTATAAATATTTATTCTAAATCTGTGTTATATTATGTACAGGATGGAAGAAAAAAGATATACAAAAGCATTGCATTGAAGAAGAGTGATCGGAGAAATTACCTTCTGGAAAAATAGCAAAGCCAACCATTATATCTATTTCTGTTGAACATTGAACGACTTGCTATCGATTAAAATTGTATATTATAACGGGTGGAATCCCCTTGATACCCTAGGAATACCTCAGACGAAATTGGTTACGCTATAACCAACTGAACTATTAGGGTTGACATATTTCGAATTCAGACAATATTAACAAGAACCTGTTTTTAAGGTGATTGTAAACCTACAGTTTTGTAAAAAAAGTTTTGGTTTATTGCACGGTACATACATATAAACCAAATACATGTTTTGTAGTCCAGTAATGAGTTATTTTTGGCTTTAAAATACCACGCAACTACAAAAATATATAATATATTGTGTGCAAGTGATGCTTATAAATTTGATAATATAGATATTGCTCTTCCATCATCAATACCCTAACTATAGTCGTCTCTGTTCATCAAATAATGGATCTTCGATGAACTCATAACTAAATTTTAAAAAAATTTTTATATCATCGACAACTTTATATTTTTATGGTATTACTTTAAACAACAAGATTGTCTAAATATTTTAGAGAGTTTTTTTTATCACACTCTCTAGATTTTTTGATATAGAAATATCCAATTGAAAAGCATACCTATATGATTCATCATTTTTTCAGCCAACTTTGAACAAAAAATGTATTTATAAAGATTTTTTGAAATCCTTAGTATTATCCAATCGTTGCATATCTTCTTTTTTTAACAAATATTGGTTAATTATTTCCCTTCCAATCTGTATTAAATATAACAAAACATTCATATTTGTGTAGATTTATAGAATTGTATACATATAGTAAGTATACTCTGTTCTCTCTTTTGTTAAATATAATCATATATTATTTAAATTTAAATAGTAGTTTAGGAGTAAAGTATGTATGTATGTGTTTACGTGATACGAATATGTCATGTTAACATACATATATTACAACATAAACATATGATGAATATGTTATATTATGTAAAAGGGTTGACAAAACAAATGGAACAAATGTTTAAACAAAGAGTCAACTGTATAGATGGACGAAGTAACAAAGCAACAAAAAATGATCCAAGTTCGTAAAATTTGTTCAGTAACTTGAATATGAATGTGGTTTTCGGCATTTTATAATTGTATTTAAAATTGAACGTTAATATTAAATTCACAATTCGGTTAGTAGTGATGAAAATGATTTCAAACTGGTTACACGGGGTTTTTTGAGGTCGTTCGCTGAACAGGAATATTGTGACAGAATTGGTCTCCCAAGTAATAAGTATGGACTAATTATATTACGAATTTCTCGAAAATTCCAGGAGGCGATGGGGATATCTTTGCACCAGGTACCTTCGGGACTAATTCTGTCACGATATTCGTATTCAGCAACCTCAAAAACCACCATGTTTGAAATCATTTTCATCACTATTCACCGAATTGTGAATTTAATATTAACGGTCAATTTAAAATGCAATTATAAAATGCATATTAATTATGCTAATTGCATATTTTTAATTTCTTATAAATCAGGTTAGGTCCGACCGCATCCTACTTCCTGCTCAAATTTTTCGAAATTTTTTCCTTCGTTTCTTCGCCTAAGAGAGGAAAGGGTTTAAAGCATATATAAATAGCTACAAAATACTTATTGAAACTCAAGAAAGCAATATCTTAAAATTGATGTAATTCGTATGTATCTACAGGAAAATTGTTAACAATCTAAGAAGCTAAGGCATATAGGCAACTAAAGCCATATAACGGGTGATTTTATTTTGTAAAGATAATTGGAATTATTGGAACTATATTCCTTATCGTACGATATATGCTTGCTAGATGGACTTAAAACCAAAAAAACTGCAACAGATATCAAAAACCGATCTATAGGGTACCTAAGAAACTAAAACTTTTTCAATCGATTCAAGTTGTTATGAATTTTGAGGAAATGCAATAATCTTTTTATAACTGCCAATTTGTATTTTTTATCAACAATTTATGTTTTATCATTTAAAAGAAATTGAATTGTTAAGTTATCAGAAGTTAAAGAAAACAGAGATAATTTAAAGTAAGTACAATGCAATTTTTATGTTATGCTATAATAAATATCCTGATCAAACCAAACGAACGTAATATTGGGTTGACTACTAAATCAGAAATATGTCTTTTTTAATTGTATCTAGTATTATACAATTATTTCATACAGTAAAAACTTAAAGTTGCAATAAAATTAAATTCTTTAAAGAATCAAACAAGTATTTGACTTCTAAAATTAATATCTTAAATTATTTTAAGGCCGTTATTGTTTGAATGTGATGGGTGAGTCGTTAATGTTTAATAATTATCAAAAAAACAATGGGGCACTACCGTAGTTATTTCATCGAAAAGCCGCAGTCATATAAATTTAAAAGAGTCCGTAGTTTTATTGAATTAGCGTCAGCAAATGCCGAATGCGTCTGCATTCATTCTATAAAAATTTTTAATCTTTTTTATCTTTCGTTTTTCTTTTTAATCTTCAACATGAATAAGTAATAAAAACTTGAAGGTTAATTTAAATAGTAACAAATTTGTGGACTAATTCGTGATCTAATTATAATATTCATTAAGAGAGACTGATGAAAGAATGAGAAGGTAGTTTAACGTGTGTTGCCTTATTTAATAATTGTAGAAAGAATTTAGGAACAGCAAATACGCATGATAAACCCTTTTCTTTGGCTCTCAGTGTATAACTTATGCCTATATTATGTTTATTAGGAACAAAAACAAACAATTCTCTATTTTATCTAAACGATTTGTATTATTATTTGCTTATTTACATTAATTTAGAGAAACAATAATAGGTACCCTATCCTCAAAAAAGAAAAATTGTTATTTATACTAATTAATTCAAACGGAAATTAAATCTCTTAGGAGTTTTGACTTAAATTTTCAATATTATTTTACCATAAAGACAAGGTTAAGTTCTTTAAAATATTTCAATAATTTGAAACAAACTAAATTGTTATTTTTGAACGATATCCCAAGATGCATGCATCTAGTGCAAATTTTTGGAACAAAAATTAGAAAATAATTGGAATGCTTAGATTATTTCTCATTGTAAATTTTTAAATAATAACAGCACCTTTATTCATACTATATTTCATTCAAAAAACTACCTTTAAATTAAAAACCTACCTTTAAATCAAAAATCATTTGTGTTAAATTTCCTGTTAAATACAGTTAGTTGATATTTTGATTACATAGTTACCCTATTCATATATTACTTAGTAAAATATAGTAATATTTCTCAAAAGTGCTGTTTCATAATAATTTTATCTTGATTTTCTTGATCAATTATTAATAATGAGATATAATTTTATAAATTGACGAACTAAAAATTACCGTTTCTATTATATTTAATGATAAACTTAACTATTGTTTTGATAAGACTCTAACAACGATAATGAGGAAGAAAGAGAAAGTGCTGTACCTTGAAACAAAATTTAAAGCAGGATTTTAAATTAGATGTTATCACTTAAAGACTAGACACGTACACTTTGTTCAAAAAGATGTTACCAAATATATTTTAAGAATATAGGTAATATTATACTAATTTTTTACTCGCATTTAAGATAAACACATCCTCGTATTTTCGTTATTTACAGGAATATCGATTTGCAATTTTGCCCAGTCATACAGGGTGATGGGTCACATTTGGTAAGATTCTTAACCAAAATTTAACTTTAAACTCAACCTACTACAAATTAACAAATAGGGCCGATTCTATACTATTTGGCCTAGCGTCAGTGATGGTTAGAGATATCAAAAAAAAATTTAAAAAAAGTTGCATAGAATATTTTTTTATCCCCATATACCGATTTTCAAAGTTCGCATTTTTCATTATTTTGATCCACACTAATTATTTATTGAAATATTTGAATACATAAACACTATTAAATTATCAATTTGTCCAGTTTTTTACATTCCATAGCAAACTAGTTAGTATAAAATTAAAAAACAAACTTTTCACAAAAGTGCAAATCGATATTCATATAAATAACGAAAATATGAGGGTGTGTCTTCATCCTAAATGCGACACACTGCTATTTTTTTTAAATGGCCGTTTCCCCCTTTCAAGTGGAAACATATTTTTGGTCAACGTGTATCTCTTATTTAAATAGCACAATCTTTTGCTTGCCTTCTGGTTAGTAACTTGTCTTTTTATAGTTGATGTTTTATAGATAGAAGTAATTTTAAAAAATCTGAAGGTTGATTCATTGAAAATGATCAAAAAGGCACAACATTTGATCCTATAGCTTCCTAGTGGATTATGAGGGAAAACTTCTTAAAACTCATCAAAACTATATAATAAGGAAAGAAAATCTTTTCATGTATGTATAATAATAATAATTATGTTTTGTTCTGCATAGGGTACCAAAACCAAACGAAACGAGTGGTAAGATTGTACGTATTACTCCACAGGTGAATCTAGGTAAAGTACTTGACAACTTATAATAACACTCATATTTGATGATGATCATTATTAATGAACATTATTCCACAAAGGATTTGTGTACAAGGTGCGGTTTTTGTGTAAAAGTAATCCATTATGTTTAAAGATATTTCACAATATTCTAACTGGCAAACTTGTAATCTAAGCTTTACCCGGGTTTAGAAAAATTATATCTGTGAAATCGTATCTTTAAATTTTTTTTCATTTTGTAAAAGACGATGTTTTTAATCAGACAAGTGAAAACAAACAATTGACTGAGTTAATTGTTGAAGTACCACGTATAGATAGTGTTGATAAGGCAATCGTTTGTTTTTTGACGTCAAGTAAATAAAGAAAGATTCACTCTTAGATAGCCACACATTCATAACTGATATTCCCATATAATACACATTATAAAATTCGTCAAACAAAAGTTGTTTATTTTGATATAACGAACATTTTTTACGATTAAACTTTTGTTCTATCTCTAACGGTTTACAAGATGGGTCCAATTGACCCAATATCCAATTGACCTATCTTACTCATTTTCGAACTTATTCTCACTATTCGTCCACGTCCTGTGCACGCAAAAAAATTTCAGCTTGATATGTCTTTTCGTTTTTGAGTAATCGTGACGACAGACGAACAGACAGACGACAGACAGACAGATAACCAGAAATAGACTAATTAGGTGATTTTATGAACGCCTATACCAAAATTTTGTTCAAAGTATCAATATTTTTAAGCGTTACAAACTTGGGACTAAACTTAGTATACTTTGGTGTACTTCATATACATAGTATAAAAACTGAAATTGGAGCATTTTAAGTTTGAAAAGCTTTTAATCCGAAAAGATTATCTCAATATTGGTATAAGAGCAACAACAAAATCAATAATTTTTTCCGGATAGCCCGCTTATTTTGATATAATATAATTAACGTCACAAAAAAGTTGATTTCAAGACATCTGTCTTTTGATTATTTCGTCTTTTATCTGAAAGTGGCCACGTTTACTGTGTTCACTAGTTCGCATCCCCCAAATTAGCTGACAATTTTCTGATTTTAAAATAATATTAAGAAAATTTTCTTAAAATCATTTTTGCAATATAAGTTATAATTTCTGCAGTTTTTCTAAGAATAATAAAAGAAAACTTTTTCATATCAATTTAGTGTAGCTGCAATTGTAATAAAATTTAGTTTTAAAATTAAAGAGTGTCATTTAAATTTGCAAATCCGAAAAGCGATTGCATTCAGCCCTACCTAGAGATTCAGCATAACTTTTGAAAACGTAGTACTAACTCTCGTACCATTTTATTTAAAAATAAATAAATCATTTTGAATTGTAAACAAAATTGATTAAAACTCCATTTCCTCTAGCAAAATTAGAAAAAAAAATATGTCGTAACTTAATTAATTATATTTTTTCAAGAATACATTGAAATTATGACGGTGAGCTCCCAGCCATAATAAAACTTCGATATTTTCAACTTCAATTAAAATATCATTGTTTCTTGAGTACGTAAGTTCAAAAGCACCTTACAAGATAATTAATTACAATTCACATCAAATAATAATTTTTCTGATTCATATTTGATATAAGCTTTCATAAATCATATTTTCAAAGTGCAAAGGAATATATGTACGTATAATTTCCACTTTTTCACTTACAGTTCGAAGATTTTATACAGTGAACCCATAATAAAGCGAATTTTCTATAATTGTTTTCCAGAAAAAATGAGAAACGTTCAATCATACTTGCGTGTCGATTTTATAGAAATTGAGTTTCGGAGAGTGATCTAAGTAGCAAAGTTTCTGGCAAATCGGTTCAGCTTGGAGAAACTAATATTTCTCTTAAAAAACCGCATTTGCGGGTGTTTGTTAATATTTGTAATTACACATGTTTGATCTATTATCGACTGTCTTTTTCTTGGATAAAGAAGAAATTTGGAAGTATTGAATAAAATAGCTCTTAACAGTAGTTAAGGTAAGTGCAAAAAGTTTACTTTTTTGACTGAGTGAAATTTTTTCAAATTAAAATTTGGCAATGGAGATTTACATTTAGCGATATTTAGGCTGACAACAAAGTTTGCAAATTTAATAATTCTGGAAACAGCTAAATTTAACGAATACAATGATGTATTTTCAAATTTATTGTGTCAATTTTATAGAAATTGAGTTTTTTGATTCTCCTGTTTCCAGTCTTGTATTTTCGGATTGTAATGGACAACGCAATACGCAAAAATAAATGGTAGAAAGTCTGCACTAGCAAAAGTTACAATATTTCATCTCTTTCGGTAGTTTCAAACTTTCGTGCCAATTTCTGTTATGCTACCAAAGACTGCATTTATAATTTATGACAAGCATATGAAAAATCGCCAAACTGAATGCTCGAAACATGAATATAGGGTTTCCGCATAATCGACACTCCAGACTAAAATATTATTTTTGAAAACGAAAAAAGAGGGATGAATTTCTGTTGAAAATTGTTAGTTTTCAATCACTAGTGCTTCCTGGATGCCCCTTTTAAATTTGATTTGGAGTATCATAGAAAGTTCGAAGTAACAATTTTTTTACAAATAATAGAATCACCTTTCAATGAATACTTCCATCAATATTTTCGTTGTGAGCAATTTAGTTTTGAAGTCGACCCCAACTATCTTCTTAAAAACGGAATTTCTCACAAGGGCATTATAGATAGAAGTATTTATTTCGACATTATTTATGTATTTTTTTGTGCGTTTTTGGGTTTTTCCTATTACCTGCGAACCAAACACTTCTAAGAAAAGTGATTTTGTCGGAGATTTTTCAAATTTAGTATTTTTTACTTGTTCTTTATCAAAAATATTTTTTTAATACACCCCTAAGTAACAGACAAAAATAGTCTTAGAAACTTCGCTTTGTTATGGGTTAACGGTCTATTTATTTATGACTTAAAATATAGATAGGTAAGGAGCTCATATAAACACTCATATATTGAAATAATAATAATAAATATACATATACATTATATATATATAATATAATATAAATTTTTACTTGAATAAATTATTTAGATTTAATTTATATAATATATAAAATATAAAGTAGCTACTAACTGATTTTAATCATATTATTACGTATATTTTACCTACATGAAAACGTTAATTAACTTATCACATCGACAATATATGAATATACGAATGTTTAAATATATTGGGAGTTTCGAAAAAAATGTAGGTAAGATTCATGTTAATTTAAAAAGCAAGATATCTCTTTAAAAAACCTACCAGCAAACTGCAATGAAAAATTATAAATTCAAGCCCACAATTAAAAAAAAAAAAAAAAAAACTCAAAAAAAAAATGTTGAAGTTGATTTGTCATCAAAACATATTTTTACCCTGGCTTCGCTATAGCCGAGTTATGTGTTTGACCGGTATGTATGTATGTTCATCTGTTCCCACATGGCTTCTAAACTACTTATCATAATTTAACAAATGAGGTATCGGTCAAAGCGTCTTGATTGTTTGCTGGTTATAGACTATGTAGCGTCACATTTAATATAATATGGCGCCCACTAGAAGACATGCAGTTATGATCGAAAAACAAATTTCCATTTAATGATAGCGTGTTTGGTATCCAATGAAAGGGCGTAATTAACACTTTCCAAATGTATAAATATGTTGTTATACTTTCTCACGAAGTTACCCTAAAATAGTTTGAAAACTAAAACCCCGACGACTAAAGAATCACGCTCTTAAAAGTATGAAAACAAGAAAATATTTCCATCTAAAATTTTTATGATAAGTAAAATCGCCATTTCAGTCAGGGGACCTCTTTTCTGTCCTGTGGAAAACTGTTTAACCTTGGAGGTCCCTCAACTGTAATGACGATTTTAAAACTGTTACGATTTTAACAGTTTTAAATGAAAATATTTTCTTCTTTTCATAATTTTAAGAGCGTGATTCTATAATTGTCGGGGTTTTAGTTTTTGAACTTTATTTTATTGATTAAATATTTTAGGAAGGAAAGAACAATTCCAATTATGAAGTTTTATATAAAATCTTAGTTCTTGGGTTCAGGCTTATTTACTTTAAAATTTTCATGTAAATAACTGCCTCTTAAAACTGCAAAGTCTATTTCATTTTTAAATATCCGATCCTTACTTCTATTTCACAAGGCACACAAATCTAGGACAATAATATGATTCAAAAAGTGGATTTATCAAAGATAAATTAAAAGTTTTATTGTGGGGTGATTTGAAATTAAAAATGTATAAAGTTAATTTGACTACCCTACATTTCCCTCCACCCTCTTAAATTCTAACTTGTCATTTTTGCAAGACAGTCATTTCCTTCTTGTACCCCGCTGTTATACACGAAGTTCACAACAGGGTCCCCATATCCTTAATTAGTAATTCTTCCACGCATATTTAACAAACTCATTGTTTTAGAATATATCTGTAGAAATATATTTATTATAAAATATTATATTTTACGATAATAAAATGAGAATATTATTATGAAAATTTATAAATTTTAAATTCTATATTTTATAGATTGTAAAATATATTTATATACCTACAATATATTATTACAATACATTAATGGTATACTTTAGAATCAAAAACTTTATATTTGTTACTATAACACAAAATCATCTCTATTTATTATAAATGCGAAAGTAAGCATGTTTATTTGTTTGTTACTCTTTCACACTAAAACTAGCGAATGGTTTTTAATGAAATTGTACAGCAATATAGCTCATACTACAGAATAACACATGAGATATAATTTATAAAGATATTTGAATTTAAAAAAATTTAAAAATTAATGTAATTTGTCATTACCATAAATTACAGATTTCTGTATAGGTAAAAATAGTCAATATAAAATATTTCACGGCCATCTTTCCTGATATACTCAATGAATAATTACGACTATACATTTAAAAAAATAGAAAACCACACATATATTTTACCTGTGTAAAACAATTCTTACCATTCTTTCGAGTGATATAGAAAGAAGATAAGCGAGAGCAATCTTTATCAATCTTTACTTTTAAACCCAGCGAAGCGGGTGGGTATCACTCAAGTTTTCACATAAATATGTAACTTTTTAGTTAAATCGATTGAAAAGTTAAAACTATGTTTATAATGTAATATTAAAATTTTATCAATATTTAATTTATTTTAAAAACATAACAAAATGAAGCTTCATCACAAATTTAAAAGTTTTTGATTGAATCGAAATTTGTAATTTATGTATATACAAATTTTTTTAAGTTAATTAAAAATTGTTAATTAAAGTACATTTTTATTTATTCACGTGAGTCGAAGTGTGCCATTTTAATCGGTTATTTGTTGTTGTTAAAATAGTGTTCAAAGTTGCAAACATTGTTTAAAAAGAGGTATACTAGAGCGCTACATAAATCTTTTGAACAAATTGAACAAATAATGTAAAAACATAGATACATGGACTGAAATTACGGTTTTTTGCGGAAACATGGTTTGTGAAATAAAATTTAAATAAACCAATACACCAAATTTCCAACTAAGGGTGTTACAAGTTTGACCAGTGTTACAAGTTTAATTACTTTAATGACATGTTATTAGATAACTATAGTGACATGTGATAGTTACTATAGTGGGATGTTATTACTTTATATTTAAACGGTAATTTGACTAATTTGATTGGTTGAAAATGCATGTGATAATAGAAATGCGGTTTTCCACTATTTATTCCACACAAAATAATTATTATCTCACGGACATAGATAAACTTTATTCTGAGGCTTATTAATTTTATTAGAGACCTTAGTATTTCAAGTATCGCTTATAACAACCAATTATCGTTGGAATAAGTCAATAATAACGACATGTGTTCATATCCATTTACTTTCACTTTAATATAAACATTTTCATATCGTTTATCATAAGTTTGACCGCTTTACTCGTATATGCATGTCTGTCTGTGTGTCTGTGGCATCGTAGCGCGTAAACGGATGAACCGATTTTGTTGCGAGTTTAAGGTTCCGTATCCGAAAAAACTAAAAATTGGTGACGATCTTCAAAATCGGGCCAGCTTGTAAAAGGCTTTGAGGAAAAGGAAATTTAATGGACAGTATTCTTAGATATGTTTTAAGTGAAAGTTTAAGGTTCCGTACCCAAAAAAACTTAAAATTGGCGATGATCTTCAAAATCGGCTCAGCTTTAAAAAGCCTTTAAGGAAAAAGGGAATTAAATGGAGAGTGTTCTTAGATATGTTTTAAGTCCGTGTTTAGGGTTCCGTATCCGAAAAATTTGTCAGGGGTTTTTAAAATATTGTAAATTTCACTTGTATACACATCATATATGTGAATGTAGGTATATGTCAGACACCCTCCAATATCACAAATCGTATTCTAAGGGTCATAAAACGGATATCCCACTTTTACACTTGTCCGTTGTCCTTTCGAAACACTACATAAGTGTATATTTTTGTGGAAAATATAGATATAACAAGTGAAGACAAACAATTGACTGAGTTAATTTTTGAAATACCATGTCAATACAGTGTTGATTACTCTGTCACATTACACATATACCCAAACATGTCACACACATGTCATATATAACTGATATACCCATATAATACTACAATTTGCGCATAATATGCGCTCTCACGGATCAACAGTGATGTTTACGATAAAATGTTTCAATACGCACGCTATAAAAATTCAGCTTGATATCTCTTTTCATTTTTGAGTAATCGTGATGACAAACGGACAGACGATAGACGACAGACAGACAAACAATCGGAAATGGACTAATTAGGTGATTTTATGTACACCTATACCAAAATTTTGTTCGTAGCATCAATATTTTTAAGCGTTACAAACTTGTAATTAAACTTAGTATATACCTTGGTATATTTAATATACATGGTATAAAAACACCTTGAACTGTATCACATTCTTGCATAGATAGACTACCTTAATGTTTTGTTTGTTTATTTTATTTATATAAAAAAAATAAATTACAAGTTGTTATGTAAAATTTTCGTAAATAATGTGAACAAGAGATTGGAACACATCCAAAATACTTCATATATTATGTACATAATGAACGAATGAAAATGCACTTCAACTTTTCAAGTACACAAAAACCTTATTACTACTCTCCTTATGTATAAATTGTTCATATTTATCTATATATATATAGTGCAACTTTATAGTTTGTGCTATTATTCAAGAACGGATTATAGGATTATTAAGAGAAATTTGTGTGCTGAGGAATTTTGGCACAAAACATAGAAATGGTTAAAGATAAAAAAAGTAACATAAAAAATTCGAAGATCCGGAAAAAAAGCAAATAAATATTTTTTTGGTTGATTTGCAATAAAAAAAAATTTGTGTAAGTCGCCTTAAGGTGGTCGAGCAACAGTAAACACTAAGACACTTTTGAAGTACGGTAAGTTCGTTATACGATATTATAAAATTTTCAACTCCTTGCATTGCAAACGATCGATACGTCGATTTTAAATTGTTTCTTCCGTAAACGCTTAAATGCGTTTTTACCCCTACCTACGCCAATAAATTATGCATTTCTGATGTCGGATTAGACGAATTATGATACGTATTCCAAAAACCGTGCCATTTTTGAACATAAATTCCACTTTTTGGCACAAAAATGGAAAACTAACTATTTATCGTCCCAACTGTGCTCTAAGGGCCATTTTTGTTCGCTGATTACGAATCATAGAATCTGTTTAATCGAACATCGTATTCGTAATTAGCGGCCAAAAATACCACCTAGAACATAGTTCGGGCGATAAATACTTATTCTATCCGTATAATCGTATTATACTACCCGTATAATCGAACATGTTATTCGTAATCAGCGGCCAAAAATACCTTCTAGAGCAAAGTTTTAACGATAAATAATAAGTTTGTCGTTATTGTGCCAAAAAAGTGAAATTCTTGGCCAAAAATGGCATGATTTGCGAAATACGTGACATAATCCGTTAATCTGACTTTAGATTCGTAATCAGCGACCAAAAATACCTACTAGATGACAATTTTAAGACAAAATAAGCATTTTTTTAAAATTTGGACTACATATGCCCCCTGCTGGGGTCCAATGCTTTTTTATGACTAGGTTAAGTTGGCTGAATGTTCCTTGAGTTCCTATAAAAACGTTACAATAAGTATCATTAAAATCGGTGCTGTTTCGCTACTTTTCCACTTTCGACACTTTGTTCCAGCATATTCATTGTATTATAATTAATTTTAAATAAATTACATACCATACCCTATATCTTGTATCGCTCACAGGCCTAAGACATATCCTTTGCCACTTTGCCAAGTCTTTTTGCTAATAAGATGCGACGATAGCAGTTTTTACAGTTTTTCTGCGCGCCTATAATCCGTTCTTTAGTTATAAAATTTTACTTTTTATAGGTAGATGATAATATAAATTATAATGATAAAAAGTAGTAATTATATTTTTAATTGATCTGAAAAATAAAACGTGTTTTGAAACTAAAAACTATACAAAAATTAATTATTTTTGATGGTAATTATATTAAGATAAAAGTAACCATACTTAATGGATTTGTTTGAACAGTTTAATTCGAAAAATACACTGAACTAAAATCCAAAAATGTTTTATTTGAACAAAATTAATACAGTTAAAAAAAAAAAAAACTAAGAACATGCCATGTAGACCAAAAAGAACAAAATAATTGTAATTTAAATGTAAAATTCAATGTTATAAATCGTTGGGTATCCTCATTCTTGTAATTAACTTATTAAATACACCTAATAAAGCGTGTTAGTTATAGGCGCATTTTACTAGCGCGCATTCAACTCATGTATACATACAGAAAAATAACAATAATTCCTTTTTTAAAACGAGCGAGGGTAAAATACTCATAACGCTGACGAGTTAAAAATAGTCTTTAAATGATTTTATGTTCAACAATTTTCGCAGCTTTTTCGGGAATGGATACTAGTAAACGCAACTTACACAAACGCTCTCAAACGTCGCACGTCTTTCATCTTACATATGAATAAGAAAAAAAACATCCATAAATTGTTGATTACCCAGTTCTTATACCATATTCACATATTGTAAACAAATTGGTATAACTTGGCAGTATATAGTCGGTGTGGTACTGAAGTCGTGCGAGTGCGACCTGTAGTCCACACGACTAACTTTCCAGAGGGAGGAAAATGTCAACTACTTAAAAAAAAAGGAATTTTTAACTTTTATAGATCATGTTTCGAACATGTTTTGCAGCTTATGCTAGAACGATCATTATCTCCATAGATAAATGATGAGTTTCATCCACTTCAGATTCTGTTTATCGAATTTTTTCCAGTTTTTTTTTTTTACCATTAAAAAACGGCTCAACAAATTCTGCTGAAAACTCTTTCAGTTTTTAAATACGCGATTACGCATCGAATAAGCAAGCCTAGTCATGTTTTAATGTCATAATTGGTTCGCGAGATAATCAAGGCGATAAAATCAGTATGACATACGAACACACACCCAGACATCACATTGAAAAAGTTTAATTCGGATATTAAGTCCTTGAAACCGTGGAAATATGTACAACTAGAGATTTTCAAAGTCGGACCCATTACAATAACTTCTTCTGGGAAGTTAATAAAATCATCGTTTCAATATTTGGTAAAACTTTTGCGTTTTTTCTTCTACACCATATTAGTATTTTCTTGATTGCTACAAGCGTTTTTAATTAAAAAACCTTTAATAGAATTTAGAATTTCACGCAATTTTTAATTGCATATCTCACGTACGAATTAATTATCTTATTAACATTCTTAATTAAGGAGATAATTTAAAAATACACATACTATGCGGGAATGTTAAATAAAATATCAAAAGAAAAGCACAATGGCAGAAAATAAAATGGAGAATATAAGAAAATCACAATTGCCTACAAATCCACTCAAACAAATGAACAGCAAATATATAGTGAGTATGACCCTTAAAAGCCAAATCATTGGCTTAAAGTAAAGTTAAATTAAATTAATAAAAATTTTTAATAAAAATACTACCAAGTTACTTTTTGACCTTGGATTCGTGATCAGCGACCCCAAAAACCCCCCAAAAGACTCCTATAGGGGTGACTTTTAGAGGTGACTTGGAGCTACATTGAGTTGGTTCTTGCCCTCAAATTCATTATCAACGACTTCAAAAAGCGCAGTGAGACAATTTCTGAGGCAAAATTTTGAAGTAAATAAATTTTTTTTCTCTGTCACTTCAAGGGTAGTTTTTATGGGGTTTCAACCATATTCAGTTGATTTTTAACCTTGAATTCATGATCAACGACCTCAAAAATACTCGGGAGACGATTTTTGAGGTGAAATATTGATTTGTTTGAACTGTTACTATTTGGAAAGTTTTTTTTGAAATGCTAAGGTTAGTGCGGCTGAATGTTCCTAGAGGTCTAAAGAACACGTACACAAAAATTTTCAAATCGGAGCTGATCCACCACTTTTCCACATTTTCCGGCTTATTTAGTACTAACAGTAATTACCTATTAGGAACTTTAAAAAAAAATCTATCAAATAATTGGACAAATTTTTTTCAAAGATAACAAACATATTGATAAACTTTGTTTTAACTTTTGTTTCAAAAAAGAAACGTAGAATAAAAAAAAAAAAATAAAAACAGCAAAAAAAAAAATCAAACAAAAAAAATTCAATTATTTCAATTATGTTACATCCATTTGAAAATAAAAAAAATTGGTTACAGGAGCAAAATATATGTTTTTTTATAATTTAATTGTACCGTAAAAAAAGCATTATAAAAAATCACAAAATAATTTTACAAAAAAAAACATGTTCAAAAATTTTCATCAGTTAATGTTTTTATTTCAATCTCATTAATTTGAAATGAATTTGTTTTTTTTTTTTTTCTAATGAGAGACAACCATTTTCATTAATAAGTAGTCAATTGTCAGAGTAGTCAAATGTGTACATTGTGTATCAAGGACACTGCAATCTAAAAAAAAAAAAAAACTCAAATTAATTTATTTTGTTTGTAAATTAAGCTTCCTTTTGATACTAATTCAATGATAAATTCCAATAAACGATAAGAAAAAACAGACGAAATCTCTAATTTCTAACCTGTAGCACCAATTTCGATGCAAATTTGGGATTAAGCTTTGTTCACCTTCTAGATCAAAACTTATATAGTGTCGAGAAGTGCTTTTTCCCAAAGGTTGGTAACCACTCCTTTTTAGGGATGGAAAAATATATGTTGAAAATAGCAACGGAAATCAATAGAGCAATGAAATCTAAGCAAAAAGTGTCATTTCAGTATATTTCGAAAATTCAATACTTTTCGATTTATTGGCGATTGGAATTCGGAGTACTTAACGTTAAATAACTGAAAAATTGGACGTTTTTTTTGAAAAAAGTATCATACACTTTTGAAAGTACTATTAAAACACCTTGAAAAGGAAAAAAGTTTCAAGTCATTTGCACGAAGAATAACGGAGTTATAATAAAAAGAAAGTTTCTTGTACCTCATTTTTATATTTTATTCAGTAGAAAATCTAGTGAATTTACCATAGGAACTAAAATTAATGCTATAAATCTAATGAAAAGCTATAGATTGTTGTTAAATTCACTAATTCACTGAATTTCGGTATAATTATTCAATATAGACAAACATCAGATATTTAAGAGATAATTGATTGTTTGACCTTTGAAAAAAAAAAGTCGAAGAAAAACTTCGAAGTCTCGTTAAACTAAATCGATCTGATATTAAAAACAAGTGAAAACAAACAATAACTGATATTCCCATATAATACATACTATACAATTTACGCCTAATTTGCGCCCTCACGGGTAAACAGTGATGTTTACGAAAAAATGTTTCAAACAAAAGTTGTTTATTTTTTTATAAGGAAGATTTTTTACATTTAATAATTAACCAATTGACGCTCATTGCTCATTTACGACCTATGTCGCTCATTTACGAACTCGAGCTCACTTTTTACGTGCTGAGTACGCTGTAAAAATTTCAGCTTGATCTCTTTTTTCGTTTTTGAGTTATCGTGTTCACAGACGAACGGACGGACAACTAAAAATGGACTAATTAGATGATTTGATGAACACCTATACCAAAGTTTTGTGCGTAGCATCAATATTTTTAAGCGTTACAAACTTGGGACTAATCTTAGTATACCTTGCATATTACATATATGCATGGTATAGCAAACAGGATGGAAAACATTCAATGGTGGAAACAAGACAAAACGATAAAAAAAATTTTAACTATTTGGTTACTTTATTTTTTTGCTACATCAAATGTTTGGTTGGTAAACGCAAATGATTCTGGGTAGATAAGAGGTAAATATTTTAATTCCGTTTAAAGATAGAAATAATTAACAAAAGTAAACCATGAATACAACGAATATATGTTATTATTTTAAAATTATTATCTTTAACTTTTATAATAATAATTCTCTTTTTGTAAAACAAGTTATAATTAATATTTAAAAAGTTTACTATTTATATTAAAAAGTTTGAACATATTTTTTTTTTTTCATAGAAAACGTAGTAGTATTTAATTATAATGACTTGTAGGTAAAATCAGATACAGATCCGCATTATCCGTTTTACGAACGTGGCGAAAATTGTTTGTAATAAAAAACTATTGTTAAATTTCACTCTTTCTAAATGCTCATCTGATCTTTACACTAGTCAAGATTAGCGTAAATGATCAGTTTCAGGTATACAAATTTTTTTATTTAGATGCATTTTCAATATTTGATAAACTTTCTATTGCTATCTAGAATGCTCTGGCAAATTAATAAAGCAGCTAAGGTTTGCTCCATATACTTTGTGACTTTTTTGGCCCAAGAATTCCTTAAGTAATTTTGACACGCTAACTCGAATTTACAGCAGCATCAATTTTTTATAATGGTTCTTTGTATTTAAGATAAAAATTAAGAGAGAAAGACCAATAATAAAGTTTAGTCCCAAGTTTGAAAACGCTTAAAAATATTGATGCTACGAACAAAATTTTGGTATAGGGGTTCATAAAGTCACCTAATTAGTCCATTTCCGTTTATCCGTCCGTACGTCCATCCGCCTGTGGACACGATAACTCAAAAACGAAAAAAGATATCAAGCTGGAATTTTTACAGCGTATTCAGGACGTAAAAAGTGAGCTGAAATATAAATTTATAATGTGCTTAGGACGTAAAAAGTGAGGTCGAGTTCGTAAATGAGCAACATAGGTCAATTGGGTCTTGGATCCGTAGGACCCATCTTGTAAACCGTTAGAGATAGAACAAAAGATTAAATATAAAAAATGTTCCTTATCAAAAAATAAACAATTTTTGATTGAAACATTTTTTCGTAAACTTTACTGTTTACCCGTGAAGTCGCAAACTAGGCGTAAATTGTGTAGTATGTATTATATAGAAATATCAGTTATGTATGTGTGACATGTATGTATGTGTACATGTGATAGAGTAATCAACACTGTCTATTCATGGTATTTCAACAATTAACTCAGTCAACTGTTTATTTTTACTTTTATTTTACTATCTAGCAAAATGTTATAGTGAATAGATGATAATAGAACCGGGAAAACGAAAGAATCTCATTTGTTTATTAAGAAAATGTTTTGGATCGGAAAAGGCATTGCGAAGTATGGAGCGAATCACTCTTAGTTGTTGTACCATATTATAAATATTACTGAGCATTTTTACAAACCATAAATTTATGATATATACAGCAACAAATTTTGAGATGAATAAGTTCAACAAAAGTATGTTTTAAATTTAATTTTTTTGTTCTTGTTTTTGTTCTTGAATGTTATTCAGTTTGGAACTTATTTGTATCTATAATTTTATAAGGGAGCTCGGTGAAGTTCCCCAATGGATACGCACCTGCATCAGTAAGGTCAACAGTTTAAACAGATGATATAGATACTGTGGTTATTTTTATTTAAAAACTCTTTTGATTATTATTATTATTATAGTATTATCTCTAGAAAGATACACTGTGCCCAAAAAGTAACCTCCCTTAATAAGAAAAACATAAAAAGCTCATGTAGTTTACGAGCTGCAGAAATTAAAGGGTTCTCGAGTACCCGGGGCGCTGTCACAATTGCTCTTTTGTAGTTTCGGTCCCGTTTCGGTCGTTATTTCAACGGGTATTTTATTTTTTTTATTGTATTTAATAAATTCGTTTACATTGGTGAGTGACATGACATGTTATTAATTGGTTATGACATAATTTTTTGTGAACAAATAATATAAATAAATGAATGACATCATCATTTTTTTTTTAAAAGTCACAATTTAATTGACATGTTTTTATAATTTTTATTTTAATGAATATTTGTTGTCATCAAAATATTAAATGATATTTGTTATTACCATAAATCAAATTACGGACGGGCGCAATTCAATGAATACAATTCTTGTATATTCGTTTTTGTTCCTGCATTCATGTTTTTTCAGTATTATTGATTAAAATGACACTCTTAGTGGGTCCAAAGAGATAATTAGGTTAGAAACTTTACATAGAATGGATACAGGTATTGTAGATATTTTAACTTTATACGTTACATATATTAAGTAAGTGTTTGTTTGTTTATTGCATATACTGTATCCACTGAGGAAGTTAGAAGAAATATACTCTTATTACTTTGTGTGTAAGAATGGCTATCTTTCTTTACTTACATTCCGTAAAAAAATAAACGATTACGTAATCAACACTGTCTTTACATGGTATTACAGCAATTAACTCATTCAACTGTTTGTTTTCACTTGTTTAATTTATTGTTACTTTATACAACTCATAAATTAATTAAAATTTAAAATTTTGTTTCAACTTTATTAATAAACATTATATTCTCAAATTAAATTTTAGATAAAGCCATAATGATTCGGTGGAGGCCCTTAGGCGGCCACCTAGGTTGTCTAAATGGTAAATGTTCCACTCAATGCATTTTTTTGTTGAAACGACCTGAAATAGTTAATAAATTTAAAAAAGAAAATATTTTTGCGCATTTTTTGCACAATCTAAATCGATAACTAAAGTAAACTGGAAAATCAATTTTAAGTTTTGATTGATCGTAACTAAGAAAGAATTCCCTAGATTTTAAGAAATGTACAAATTTCATAAATTCTCATTGAATACAAAAGCTCTAAGAGCTACACCTGATTCCACCATGTTACGGGGGTGATTGAAAGGGTTATTTTAAGGAACAAAGACATAAAGATAAAGTTTATGCATCACACATATGTGGCACATAACCACATTATATGTAGTGATGCCGCGAGAGACGAGACGATAATAATAATCCTGATTATCGATAGTTATTTGATATACAGACAACACATATTTGAGAGATAACGGAAAAATATTCGAAAGGCAGACGATAGTTTTTCCAATCAATCTAAATGAATGTTAATTTAAAAAAATGTATTAATGAAAAACCGACAAATTTTGTTAGAATCTTAAAGCTCTTATTATTTTTTACTTCAATTTCTAGTCGGATAAATAACCCGATCTGGTATTAATAAATTTTTATCATTTGAATAACAGAAAGATTTTCAACTATAGGTTAAAACGAGACGGGGCGATAGAAAATGGGCGAGCCAAGCCGAAAGAAAACTTCGATTAAAAAACGATAGAAAATTCAAAACGAGACGAGGTGGCAAACACATGTTATTTTTTCATTTTTTCTTGCACGGTTTCATGTATTAACTTAAAATGTTAAATATTTATTAAATATTAAAGCAACTTTTACTCTATACTTTATGAATTACTTGTAATATTAGTTTACAAAAAACATACTTCAACCCAATATGTGCATACATTACTCACAATTTGTTTTATTAGGATATTTAATATGACATAACATACAATTTTCTTTTACTTACTCTAAATTATCTCTATTATAGATATCTTAGATGTTTAACTGATAACTGATAACTCATATATACCATGTATATATGAAATATACATAGTATATTAAGTTTAGTCCCAATTTTGTAACGCTTCAAAATAATGATGCTAGGAAAAAAATTTTGTCATAGGTGTTCATAAAATCACCTAATTAGTCCATTTCCGGTTGTCCGTCCGTCCGTCCGTCTGTGGACACGATAACTCAATAACGAAAAAAGATATCGAGCTGAAATTTTTACAGCGTACTCAAGACGAAAAAAGTGAGGTCAAGTTCGTAAATGAGCATCATAGGTAAATTGGGTCTTGGGTCCGTAGGATCCATCTTGTAAACCGTTAGAGATAGAACAAAAGTTTAAATGAAAATTAAATGTAAATCAAAAATTAAACAACTTTTGTTTCAAACATTTTTTCGTAAACATCACTGTTTACCCGTCAGGGCGCCAATTAGGCGGAAATTTTATAATATGTACTATACTTGATTATCACTTATGTATGTGTCACATGTTTGTATGTGTTATGTGATAAAGAAATCAACACTGACTATGCATGGTATTTCAACAATTAACTCAGTCAATTGTTTGTTTTCACTTGTTTTTAAATAAAGATTATAAATTTTTTGTCATATTCTCACAATTCATGGTAAGATGATCGGTTAAAAAAGTTTTAATTTCCTAGGAAACCTACATGTTAGATTTTGGAGTCGTTTTTATTTGTTGCACTTTTTTTTTTCTTTTACCTCCCAACCACCAAATAAATTAAAACGTACGATAAGGAACATATGCCCAAAAAAATAGCCAATGCTACTATCGCCTTGTCTTGTCTCATCTCGTGGCAACACTAACAATATAGTAGTTGCACATAGGTGTACGTACTACTATTATTTATGAGATGAGAAGAAAAGGAAAATGATACGAACGTACGTCAAGCTCACTGATTTTGCTTTGATATTACATATTATTATTATTATTATACCTTTATTTTAAACTGTCAATCAAAAGTATGGTATGTAGAACAAGGTACTTACTTATTTTATGTGTTATTTTGATAAATGTTGTGTTATCCTGTGTATATGTAATACCATGTGTAATCATACCATGTGTATATGTAATATATATATCAAAGTATACTAACTTTAGTCGTCCCAAGTTTTTAACGCTTAAAAATATTGATGCTGTCTGTCTGTCGTCTGTCTGCTCATTTATCATCACGATAACTCAAAAACGAAAAGAGATATTAAATTGAAATATTTATAGCGTGCTTATGACGTAAAAAGTGAGATCGAGTTCGGAAATGAGCAACATCTCTTCTTGAAAACTGTTAGAGATACAACAAAAGTTTAAATGTTTAAATGTTTCTTATAAAAAAATAAAGAACTTTTGTTTGAAACATTTTTTCGTAAACATCACTGTTTACCCCAAAGGGCGCAAAATAGGCGCAAATTGTAATGAGTTACTTGCGAAGTAAGACGATAGTGACTACTCACTTAGTTTTTCAGGGTACAAACAATAAGCTTTCGATCAGAAAATTAATAAAGGTAACCAGAATGAAGTACATTAGATACCGTTTCGTCCTCTTCAATAAGCAAATACTGTTGTGTTTATTAAAGCTTTATAAACCACATCGAAAATGTTTAGTATTTCAATAATGCTTCTAGCTGGTAATTTATGGCAGTTAGTAGATTTACTTCTAACTATGTGGCTTACATTATAATAATCTAGAGTTACACATTTTCCAAATGTCATTCATTGTCCGATGAGTTTAAAATATACTACGCATATTTTAGACACATTCGGGCATATCTCAATTTTGGAACTATATGTTCCTTATCGCACGATGTTTGTTTGCTGGTTGAAAGTTAAAATCAAAAAAACTGCAACAGACTAGGAAACTAAAGATTTTTCACACGATTCAGGTTGCCATGAATTTTGAGAAAATGCAAATGTCTTTTTATAAATGTCAATTTAAAAAAATGAAAGTTATCAGAAGTTAACGAAAACAGAGATAATTTAAAGAAAGTACAATGCAATTTTTACGTTATTTCATAATAAATATCCAAATCAAACCAAACGTACTGTACTCACATATTGGGAGGACTACGGAATCAGAAGTATGCCTTTTTTAAACTATCATAACAATTATTTCATGCAGTTAAAACTGCAAATAGCTATAAATTTAAATTCTTTAAAGAATTAAACAAGTATTTGACTTACAAAATTAATATCTTATATTTTCAGAAAAATATCTTGTAAATAAAAAAAGTAAGCGCCACAATTATAATTTACCAAAGTACGAAAGGAATATAGTTCCTATCGGGTATCCCACGACACTTCTCGATCTGTTTTTTATATTGCCTCTTCTGCCTTTACTCATAATTGAGTTCGAAAAGATTTTAAATCCAGTATTGGAAATGGTAAAAAATAAATAAGTGCATTTCAAAAAATTAATTTATAATTTTTCAAATCCTTAAGCTGATTTGGCCATAATTTTATGTTTTATGTTTTCCACATATATCATAGTGATCTACATTTATCACTATTTGATCCTAAATTCGTAAAGAAAAATACCGAACACAATTCGTGCGATTATTGTTATTTTCCCAAACGAGCAATCGCGAATTTCTCGCAAATACTTTCTTTTTCTCTCCTATCTCTTCACTTGTTGCTGTGTATTCATTTTTTAGCGTAGTTTTGAGCGTAGGTTGCATAAAAAATGGAAATTTTGCGGCTCAAGGTTTAAAAAACAAACCAAAAAAAATAATACTCTCATGCTAAAAGAAAACATTTCTTTTTAAATCAGGGAAATCATTAATATTAACTTTGTTGTTATTTTCTTCTAAAATAAAAATTTCAAAAAGCGTCAACTTCATAAAAGTTAGGAAACGCGATAACCATTAATCTAAAAAATAAAAACAATTTAAAATTGCCAATCCATAAGAATACAACATCAATTATCAATGTTGCTGACCTCACCAAAAAAAGTAAATTTTCTAGGTTGATATAACAACATCAATGTCGGATAAGCAGATGCTGATATTAATCAATTCGAAGTCAGTTAGTACAATACAACCACATTATCTAAACAAGGTGAATCTGTAGCTCAGTAACAAATTTAATTTCTTTTCAAAAATGGTCTACTATCCCATTCTAATAGATACATTTTTGGAAAAAAAAAATTTACATCAAATTAACCGAATTTAAAAAAAAAAAAATTAATCCGGGGGAAATTTTTGCTAGGATGATTTTTATACTTTTGTGGTCACAAAATTACTCCATCCACTGAGTTTTATCAAATTCAAAAACAAAAATTATTTTTGCGATTTTCTCGGTTTTTCAAAGGTATTTTTCAAAGATTTTTCTCAATTCTTGTACCCCTTAAAAAAATTGCAAAATATCGAGAAATTTTTTTGTATCTCCAATTTCAATTATAAATAAATCTCAATTCATTATATAAGGTAATTTTGACCCAAAGAGTACAAAAATCGGGTGCATTTGATAACTGGTCGAATAGTTTTTGAGATACGGACTGAAATCGATCCAAATATTGCGATATCTCAGAAACTCTGCAAACAATCATTAAATTAACCTGATTTTTATACTTTTTGGATCAAAATAACCCCATCCACTGAGTTTCATCAAATTCCAAAACAAAATTTTGTTTTGCAATTTTCTCGATTTGATGACTGGTTGAAAGGGGTACTTAAAAAATTGCAAAAAATCAAGATATCGCTATAGAGCACCTTGAGAATAACACTTAAACCTTTTTTCCGATTTTTGGTCTTGAAAAACTACCTAAATTTAAAAGCCTTATTTAACCGTGTATGTAACAAACATGAAGGATCCAGTATGACAGAGCCGATTAAGACTGTTGACATCTTATGTGTAGTGAATTCTCCAAAAAGTTTGTGTAGTGAATTCAACCAGATTTACTGATTAATCCGTGCCTAGTTCAACACTTTGATCATACTGTTCACATTGTTTAAATGTATTGTTTCTCACTTGATCGATTGTTTGAAGTCGATTAATAAGCGCCAGTTGTTACAACAATATGTAGGTAGATACAGACTATAGTGGTATGTGTGTTGATTTAACATGTGGCGCACATATCGAATAATGTCATGACATCATTGTTGTGTATAAAGTAGACAGCAGAGTAACAACAATATACAGTATTGGACATATTTAATTTTATCTAACCAATTATTTTGAAACCACCTTACTAGCTATTGCAATTTCTCAAACAGACTCGGTAAAATCATTCAGTCATTGAGCATGAATAATTTTCGCATGGAAGTTCCTCTTTTAAAAAATGTTCCTGAACGTATAAAAGTGCAGGTTATCGGCCGGTTGGTAATCCTGTGCGATATTGAACAAATAGTTAATATTGAACGAATCGCTTCGGAAAAATCATTCATTTTCCACAACGCAACTGATGAAAAATTCGTAAAAATCCCTTTTACGATTTTCAAAACGTTAACTTAAAAGCCTGTTTAACCTAAACTCCACTTTAACTTCAATTACTTTAAAGGTTTTTAATTTGGTGTCAAAATCTGTAAAATCTCACAATACTAGCAATTTAACCTGGAACTGATAACCAATAGGGAATATTCATGAAATTTAAGTTTGTTTCAAATATTTTTCTTCCGTAACTTTATTGGCTGGGCATTTCAACTAAACCATTATTTCAGCAATTAATATCTTTTTAATTACTTAAAATTATTTAATAAAAGTGCAAATACACTATACAGTGAGATAAATTCAAAATTTTTAAAACGGGTATTCCAATTTTAAAACGGATATTACGTCATAGTATTGGCTTGTCAAATTCGTTGACATACTGTATGGTATTAATTACTTATATTTTGTATGGTATTACATTGAGCTATATTATTCTACGACTTTTTATTAGAAAATTTAATAATGACGAGTGTAAATTCTGTGTTGTAAATTCATTTTTTTTTAAGTGTAAATTATACATTGAACTGTCACCAATTGACAGGTCACATATTAATACGTCATCAACATTGAGCGCCAAAAGACTGCGTTTAAAAATCTCAAAATTATTCTGTGTTTTAAATATTTTTTTACACTTCATTAACGCATTTTTAAACAGTATTTATATTTTTTACTATGTTATAACGGTGTAAACAATGAATTAAAAATTTAAAATAAATTACGTGAATCTTCCCTATTCCCATAAGATTAGTGCAGGATGATTTTTGTAAATTATAAAATTTCCTATCCGATATACTCACATATATACACATGTTTATAATATGTATTATGCAAATTATATTAAACCATAAGTGTCACTTGTATCTATCGTATCCTGTATATACCTACAGTAACACAAAAGCACTCAAATTATTCTCCAATTTATGTAAATAATTGTTATTAAAACCTATTTGCATAATAATTATTTTATTTATAAATTAATTATTTTATAATAATTATAATAATAGTAATTAGTATAATCATGTAATTGCATTTATAATCCCTAAACATATTTTCTAGAAGGGAAGATGGAAGCTTGAATTATTAAAAAAAAAGACAATTATATTTTGTTTGAATAAGTTATATTCACTTCTAATCTTACCGTAAATAATGAATTTTCAAAAACACAAACAAACTTTTAACGGAAAAATTATGAAATGAAAAGAATATTTAAAAAATAATTAATTTCAAAAGAATGTCCTTTTTCGTTTTGTCATTTTAAGTGATATCTCAATAAGTTCCATTCGTTCGACAGTCTGCAAATTTCTTAAGAGCCAAGATCCCTTAGAAAAAAAGAAAAAATCGAAAAAATTTATTGTTTCGTAATGTGACAAAAATGAGTATACATATTACCTGGGAAATAATCCCGTAAATCTGGCTCGCTCGAGGTAACTCTTTTTGCAAAGGTGTTTTAAGAAAGGTTTTGACCAAGATGATCTTATAAACTGAGTTTAATGGAAATCGAAAATAAAATATTCTTTTCAATTTTTTGTCTTAAAAGGTAAGAAAAAATCAAAAAAATAAATTTTTGTTCAGAAGTTTTGACCCATAAAATACAAATATCCGGTTTATTGTATCATATCGTAGGTAGTTTCTGAGATATACCAAACTAGCTCCGGGATATCGTTTGTCGCACAGGAGATTTCAGGGATATTTCAGATATTTGGCACATTTTTTGGGCCAAATTTTTGATTCGTGGTTTTTCTTAATGTCTTAAGTCGAAGAATTTCTTCAATTTGTCTTAGAAAAAATCGTAAAAATGGCCAAAAAATGGAGTTTGTCAAAAAACAAATTTCTTAGCTGATTTTAATCTAGAAAATACAAAAATTCGGTTAATTTTACAGTTGGGCAAGTAAAGACCATTTGGATCTAACGCCTATCTGTTAAGCTCTACTTCCTTAAGTTAGTCGATTAAAAGAACTTTGTTAGTTTTATACAAATTGCATTGATTTTGGAACATATTGAGTTCTGGTTAATGTGCACAATTATTTTTATAGAGGTAAAGACATATCCTCTTATCCTTGAAAAAATTTCTCCTAAAACCGGAAATATAATTTTTGAATATTCAAATGTTCTTATTAAATTCATAAAATAAATTTTTTATTGTGTAAATATAAATATTATTCCTATGGTTTCCATCAAAAATAGTAGAAATCAATATTTTATATTATGAATTGTTTTCTACAGTAAGTACAAACAATTTTGAATTATGTGCCATTTATAATTCATAAATGAATTGACGTGATTATTTGGATAAACAAAATTTACCAAAACGAATTCAGTCTTAAACTAATCTCATACCCAATAAATGGTAAGGTTCCAGTTTCCTCCAACAAGGGAATAATATTGATCACATAAAATACAGGAATATTTGAACAGGAACAACATCCGCTTAAAAAGTAGCGGAGTGTAGGGTAACTACGACTCCGCCAAATTTATTGAATTAGAATTTTCTATAAAAATTAAATCGTTTTATATTTGTTTTAGTTCATCAATATTGCTGTTTCATTACTGCTCAGGCGATTATATTGTCCGTGTGAGGTTAAAAAATCGTTCTATTATCTTCGGAAAAAATGGACCGGAAAAAATACTAAAAAATTCCGAACACAACAAACTCTCCAATGGTCGACAAACTCAACCGAATATACTCGTAGTTACACATCTCCGGGCCTATAAAATTTTCGGTCTAATTTTTCCGGATCTAGTTTTTCCGAGTCTATATTTTTTTCAATTAATATTATCTTCAACATATTTTTCATCAATGTTATTGTTTCTTTATATTCCTCAGGGCATCAACGTGTTTACAAAACTAATTTATTAAATAGCAAAAAAGTATGTAGCGGGAAATACTAAATACTATAACATTAGCAAGCTAAGCGTTTTCAAAATTACACTTTTCCCTGGCCTACTCGATATATTTGTACATTCTGTAAAACAATAGCGATATACATGTTATAAGAACGATAGATTGTTATCAAATGTTATAGCAAGCTGATATTGTATCTATTGATAATTATTTTCAATATATTGAATATATTATTTAAATAGATAAATTATATTATTTAAAGTTCATTCAGAAGAAGTTCAACGCAACGGTGGAAATCGTATAATATTAATAATACAGGATGATTTCATTAATTTTAGTAATTTTTAAATTAATTTTCTTTAGTCAAAATATCAAATTCGAAAGTGGGAACAAATTTCTAGATACTTTTAGTTCCATATCCAAGTAGGAACTTTTTTTTTAAACGCTTAAATGAATTTTTCACATGAAAATGTATTAATAATTGCTTATTTTTAAGAACTTTTTTTTTTAAATAAGAAACAAAAATTCACGAATCCCCATGTTGTAATTGGTATATAGGATGCAAAAACTGTAAAAAAAAATGTCAAATTTCTGGTAATCTTTTGAGTCTAGTTAATTGGAACACCCTGTGTAACAAATTTCATTAATTTGAATTTAGCACCATAGGTACATTTGATAAAGTGTTTACCCATATAGAATTTTCGCAATATTTTATTCATCATGAATCAGGAGAATAGTAATTATTATCAACTAGAAATTAATATCATCCACAAAACAGCATAGCGTAATAACTCTAGCACAGAGAAACAATAAAATTAATTTCAGTTGGTATGCTTTATTTATTACAAAAGCAAGATAATTTCAAACGGTTTGAATACAAAAGTGTCTCATGATGACACTATTTTTAACAAAAACTTCGCAGTTTTACATATTTCCGAGGTTTCAATGTGATGTCTGTGTGTGCATATGTGCTTATGTTCGTTCGGATTCTTTCGCCTCGAATATATCGCGAACCAGTTATGACATTAACACGTGACTTATTCGATGCGTAATCGCGTATTTAAGAACTGAACGAGTTTTCAGCAGAATTAGTTGAGCCGTTTTTTAATGGTAATAAAAAAACTGGAAAAAACTGAATAAACAGATATCTGAACCTGAAAAGTGGATTAAACACATTATTTATCTAAGGAGATAATAATCATTCCAGCATAAGCTGCAGTACATAATATTCTAAGAATAATCTATGAAGGCTAACAAGACCTTCTTTTTAATATTTTTCCCTCTCTAGGAAGTTAGTCGTGTGGACTACAGGGGTCGCACTCACACGACTTCAGTACCACACCGACTATGTACTGCCAATTTATTTAAGAATAAAATATAACATTTCCTGGTTACTTATCAACTTCTAAAAATTCAGGAAAAGTTAACTACAAAAATATAACTTTCTCAATGTTATCACAGTTGTCGATATGTTATATAATTTTCAACTTTCAATACCAGGAGAATAATCATGATATTATCAACTATAAATTAATATTATCCACAAAACACAACATGAAGTAATAACTCTAGCATAGAGAAACAATAAAATTAATTTTAGCAGGTATGTGTTTTATTTATTACAAAAACACCAATAATTTCAAATAGTTTATATGTATGAATGCAAAATTGTCTCACCGGGACACCATAAATGAATGGAATCAACGTACATGGGTTACAAATGTGAGTATATTTAATGAATGTAGGTTTAACATATTATTAATAAATACAGCTATGTGTTAATGGGAGGTATCACCTATATGCTTGGTGTATATTGATTGGAAATTCGAGAAATTCAAGTTACCTCGAAAATACTGTTTATGTACACTTAGGCTAGGTTATATTGGCTGTCCATGAAGGACACACTTAGGCTATAGAGCCCATTGTGATACCATCCATATATATGTGTTTTACCACCTTTTCCGCTGATAATTTCATTTACCAGCTCCTCAACTATTTTCAGAGGCGGAGTGCACCTCATTCATGCACAACACCAGCCCATAGTGATGGGCACACTTACTGAGTATTGCAAAGTTATTTTTAGAGGAACTAAAGAGGTGAATGAAGCTTTTAATGATCATTTTGTAAAGGTTGACCCAATACAGTTTCCTTTGTTTGCAACATTTACCTACGACAAGAATCTTTACTAACGAAATAACAATTCTGTAAGAACTTCGTATAGACTTTTACAGGAAGATTTGTGGTCAATTTAATCGTCCTAGTGAACGAACAATTTGCATCATTGAGTAAAAACTTGATAAAACTGTAAGTATTGGAGAAAGGTAAGGCATGTGTATCATTGTAGCGTGCGTTCAGTCAAGAGTAAGACATTTGATTTCTTTTTTTTTTGGTGTTTGTTGATCTCTTTCTTAAGAGATTCGTCTATATCATTAATCCTGGAACGTTGGAGAAACTATAAAGGCTCACATTTGACGAGTTATAGTAGAAATTGTCAGTGCGTTTTTTCCTAAACTGTATACGTTTTGCAGAAAAATGTTCGAACAAAAAATGTTACTTTTTAAATCAATAACAAGTTTCTAATAAAAAGTATCCTTTTATCTATTACCTATTATAGAGTAGACTGAAATTAGAAATTGCGTTCTTATTGCTTCTTTAACTACTGCAGTTTTCTAATCCGTGCTCCAAGTAGCACCTTTGGCACTCACTACACAGTGATTAGTTATTTTCGAATTGAATTCTTATAGTTTCTTTACAAAAGCATTCTTCATCACACTATGTTAAAATCTTTTATAGAATCGTAAAATCCTGCAGATATGTGTAAATTTACTTACTTGAATGAACGAATTTACTATATTCATAGCGTTACGAAATACCCACAGTAAGTAAATGTGGCACTTTTTTACATTAATTTGTACACTATGTTTCTATTAATATAATTAAATATTTGGGATTGATATTTTCTGTTAAAAAAGGTAAATTTTTTCATTAAATTTATCATACTCGAAGCTCTTTCTTTATGTGTCAGGTTTCGTCGGGAAAAATTTTTTCTAACAAGGCAAAACTTAAGTATTCTTTTATAAGTTTATGAACAAAAATCTTGCGCGAACATGCGCCTTTTCTTTTAAAGCAAACAGTTTTCCAATGAATTTTTGTAACTTATAATTCCAAAATAACCTTACGTGGAAACAAAAGTAAGCATAGATAATTAGAAAAGTGAAACTCAGAAGCAAAAAAAATTAAAGAATGAATTGAAGTTATGGGGTTTAAGGACGAATATGACTTAAAAAAATATTTATTTATTATTGCCCAATAAAAGGTACATTTGCATCTAAATGGCCATTTGAATCAATTTTTAGCATAAAAAGCCCTTCATTATATTCTGTCCGGTTTGGTATAAATACTCCATTGTGCATCGGACCTTTCAAGTTAATCGGAATAAGAGGTGAGGTAAAATTCACTTCAAACATTTTATTACATAGCTACTTACTGTAAGCAACTTCTCCAGCTTCTAAACTTAACTAACACTTCCGAAATTGTCTCGGCTAAGTTAAATTGGGTCTCTCAATTAAAAAACTTACTTAAAATAATTGACTCATGTGACATTCTAAAAGTGATTTCATTTTGCAAGAAAAAATAAAAACCACTCTTGAGAAATTTCAAATATATATAAGATCTTGAAAGGGTGACCTTGTCAACATATAATCCTTTATTTAGGGATGTTATTCAGAACAATTAGACTTTTAATTGTCATCTTTTATTCGATTCTACGACTTGGGACTTGGGAGGTTTGTTATACGGTGAAACTATTTCAGATACAGAAAAAAGTTTTTTATTTTCTGCAAAAAATTCAAATGATAAGATCTTTTCTTTTGAATTAATGAAGAAATTTGTCATTCTAGTTTTAGAATTTATTTTTTCCATTATAAATTAATATGAGTGTTTACTTTTACTCATAATTTTTTTTTTTCTTTCATTTTGTTAATTTCTATGATTTTTATTTTCTCTGTTCTATTCATTTTTTCCTTGTTCTTTTTACATTTAGTTTTGTTTTTCCTTGCTTAATGTCTAGGAACTCTTTGTAAAAGGTTGTAAAATCTTAAAAGAAATAAATTTTTATAATTTTATTAGTAAGTTATCAAGTGAAGTTAATATAATCGTGTGAATAACTAAAACGTGTCAAATTTTCCTACACCAAATAAAGTTACTTTAAGTAGGTAGTATGCATAATAAATATTTAGTTTGTGGTATTAAGTTTATAACTAACTGAAGTAATTACATGAATATACATACCAGTAGTATTATACGAACGTACCTACCGTTACATTTATATGCATATATACCTTTGTAATACGGTTAAATTATTTAAATAAAGGTAGATACTTGAGTGGTTAAACGAATTCACTTTAAATTTTTAGATTCAACAAGATAAGTTCCTAACCTTAAAAATGGGTTGAGATTTTGATCTAAGTGCCACTCGCATCAATTGTTAGAATCCCATCAAAATGTATTCATAGCTCCGATACTTTTTATTTGCGTTAACTTTCAGATATAACGATCTAAAGTTTCTTCAATTTGACCGTCTTTTATGTCAATTCAAAATTGAAAATGCTTAATAAATCGCGTATCAAGGTTAGTTATTTAGCTTAAATTTAATCGAAACCGAAAAAGGACCGAGATTTTCACAGACATAAACTTTTGCCTAATAGTCTGTCGCGCCCTAAAATAAATACCTCGACGCCATTTATCAATTTTATTTCAGTTTTGCATCTTTTACCGATGGTATAAACAATTGACTGAGTTAGTTGTAAAAATATCGTGTATAGACAGTGTTGATAACGCAATCGTTTTAACTGATATTTCCATGTAGTACATACTATATAATTAGCGCCCTCACGGGTTAATACTGTTATGTTTACGAAAAAATGTTTCAAACAAAAGTTGTTTATTTTTTATGAGGAACATATCTTACGTTTAAACTCTTGTTCCACCTCTTTCGGTTTACAAGGCTGACCTATGTTGCTCATTTACGAACTCGACCTCACTTTTTACGTCCTAAGCACGCTATAAAAATTTATATATATATATATATATATATATATATATATATATATATATATATATATATATACAAAAATTTTGTTCGTAGCATCAATATTTTTAAGCGTTACAAACTTGAGGCTAAACTTAGTATACCTTGATATATTTCATGTATACATGATACGAAAACAGCTATCATAAAACCGTTATTGGTACAATAATCGTAATCGGCAAAACGTTCCTAAAAAAACGATACGAAAACGTATTTGTAAATCTTCCAAAATATTGAATTTTTTTGTGAAAGGTGTTATTATTGTAACCAAATACGCTAAGAGGGTTCATTTTAACCATCAACGAACCCATACTAAACTAAAATATGATTAATTTTATCAAAGATAAAATATTTTGTGAATTATCATACAAATTAGTTAGGAAGAAATTCTGTGAATAAATTAATCTTAGGCTATAATTATTTTTTGTATTTCATTATTTAATTTCTAATGCTGATCTGTTCTTTCAAGTTCATCCTATATTGTACCTACGATGACATTTAATCTATGTAAATTTCATTTTAAATCGCTTGAGTAATTTATGTGATTAGCATCAGCAAATAAATAAACACTAATTACATATCTTTGCATGCATAGGTAAGGGAAAGTTGTATAAGTCGGACAAAAACAAAAACGAAATGTGAAATTTGCTTATTTATTTGTCCTAGAAATAACGAACTTTTCGAACTCTTCTTACCATTTAAAAATAACAATGTATTTTACAATTATTAATTAGTAAAATTAGTCCTGGTCTTTCAAGACCAAGACCAAAATAGTTATAGCTTCGACAAGACCAATACTAAGACCAAGCAACCAAGAATCAATACCAAGACTAAAGCGCAACTCTGCGAAACGAGTCCTAACGCTGCAAAACCAAGAATTTCAAAAATTTTGAAAAATACAATAAGACCTAATCGATACTTAAAAGTCAAATAAAGCTGATTAAAGATAAAAAACAAGACTTGATTGACCAAGACCAAGACTCATTTTTGCAAGACAAAGACATATTTTTATTTACCAAGATACAATGGTCAAGATCAAGACCAAGGTATTTATGGTCAAGTTAAGGAAAACGTTAAAGTTAGTGTTTTTGTGAATAAGGTTCATATTTCAAAATATACTAAGCGGATAATCCAATTCTATACAGTGATTGCTTATCGGAAAGAGTAACGAGATAATGCCGATTATTCTCCAGATTGAACCATTTTTATAGGGTAGATTGCACCATCACTTTCTAATGGCGTACAACCTTAACGACGAATTCAATTCAAAAAGGAAAAGTAAAATTGGAAAGTCATGTATTGTTTTATTTTTATTTTAAAGGTATACTTTAGAATTGTAGATTTTGGACGGTGATAGTCCTCAAGGTCTTGAAGGACATAGCGGAGATGTTTAAAAAATTTAACAAAATTAAGCTTAGAAGAAGGCTTTTTTTTCATATATAGGAAAAAATTCAGACCTTCGTAGAAATTTGTTAAAATTTTTCAAATTAATTCTAAAGCGATTTCTTTCGGAATAAAACAGTATAATAGCAGACCTAAGCAACCTTCTCATACAATAAATACATGTAGATGTTCCATATACAAATGCAATTATTAAATGCATTGATGTTTAGTAAATGCATAAATGTTAAATATGGTTAAATATTTAAATGTCTCCGATCTGGGAAGGAAACTTCAGCTAAAGAATTCTATAAATTAAAGAATAGGAGTAATTGCATTTTCAAATTATATTGTGTGACTTAAAATAATATAGTTTTGGTGATATGAAATATTTAATTAACGAGATAAAATAATTACTGGTTGCGAACTACTTACAAGTGCCATAACTACACGGTGCATACTCACAAGCTCGGTACATACTCTGCGGAAACCTAAATGGCTCACTGTCAATTTATGAAAAAGTGGCGCTACACTAACTTAGTTTTTAAATGTGTACTACACACAAGTATAAAACCAACTTTTAAAAAAACTCACTAGTTCACTTTCAAACAAGTGAACTTGTGAATTGTGGCATTATGGAAAGGAACCTTTTTGAAGATGTCAGTCGGTGATGACTATCCTTTCATTAGACACTACCGAAACTGTCTGGAATTATTAATAATAATATGCCCGGATTTAATAATAATATGATAATGTTTATAATTAGACTTATGCAGTTAGTTCAAAATTTTCTTTAGTATTATTTAAAAAATATAATGCTTTAATTGTTTATGTTTTTCTTTTTCATCTGCACATTTCTAATTTCTAACTTTTAAAAGTATTATTAAGTGTTTATTATGACTTTGTAATTAGAAATCTACACATGACAAAATACCAACATCTTCAAAAGGGTTCGTTTCCATAATACCACAAGTCACAAGTGCACTTGTTGCACTAGCTGCACAAAAAATAAGCTAGTGTAACGCCACGTTCTCATTAATTGACAGAGAAGCCATTCAGGCTTCCGTATCTCACATGCACGTTTAAATTTTTGTTGATATGTGAAAATATTTAGTTCTCTGAATGTTTTAAGTATGTAATTTAAATGCAATACAAAATTTTCTTTCAAATAGAGATTAAATAAATTAAGAAGAAAATTTAAGAAAAACATTTTGAAGGGATTAAACATTAAATATACATTTTTTTATATAAAAATAAAGTTTCTTTCTTCACCATGTTTCTTATGTTTAATCTTTCACATTTCGTGTTTATTTTTTAGTTACGTGAAACGGTTACGCTAATATAACATGGTGATCAGTTTTTAGAGATAAAGAATTAATGTAGCAATGTACTCCACGCTTTGAATTTTACATTACAATTACAAGTATTATCCACTTTTCAGTGCAATCAAGCGTGTTTTTTAGTTTTTATACCATGCATATATGTAATATGCAAGGTATACAAAGTTTAGTCCCAAGTTTGTAACGCTTAAAAGTATTGATGCTATGAGCAAAATTTTGGTATAGTTGTTTATAAAATCACCTAATTAGTCCATTTTCGGTTGTCTGTCCGTCTGTCTGCCAACACGATAACTCAAAAATGAAAAAAGATATCAAGCTGAAATTTTTACAGCGTATTCCGGACGTAAAAAGTGAGGTCGAGTTCGTAAATGAGCAACATAGGTCAATTGGGTCTTGACCTATTCATCCGTAGTACACATCTTGTAAACCGTTAGAGATAGAACAAAAGTTTAAATGTAAAAAATCTTCCTTATCAAAAAATAAACAACTTTTGTTTGAAACATTTTTTCGCAAACATCACTGTTTACCCGTGAAGGCGCAAATTGAGCGTAAATTGTATAGTTTGTATTATATGGGGATATCAGTTATGTATGTGTGACATGTATATATGTGTAATGTGATAGAGTAATCAACTCTGTCTGTTCATAGTATTTCAACAATTAACTCAATCAATTGTTTGTTTTCACTTGTTTAAACTATAATTTATTTTAGTATTGATGTTGTGTTGGGTATTTTGGATACATTTATCACAGTATACGAAATATTTTAGTGGGTAGAATTGTATGTACTCTCAAGAAATATTTTAAATGCGAGGGTACACCTTTTTAATTTCTGGAACCATTAATCTTTTAAAATGGGATATTCGTTAACTTCAGGTTAATATAAAGAAGTTTTACTATACAATAATATTTTTATGGTTTTTTCAATACCCCATTAACGTATGTTTGTTTTTGTGTGTAGAAATTATTAAATGGTAAAAAAACGACTGAAAAACGGTCGTTAAGTACGTGATAAAGCACACGAGATTCTTTTTTTAATATAAAAAATTAATCATATCTCTTTTAACAAACACACGTATCATAGTAATACACTGCCTACAGAAAAGTATAAGGTACTTAAAGTTACTATACACTGCCGCATTTCTTAAAGAGAGGATGCCAATCACTTTAACTGATTGCTTCATTAAGTAAATCGAATACGAATTTGATATCTAGAAGAAAAAAAAACTATTGTAATACATTGGGTCGAAATTATTCTAGAAAACATAAAACAAGCGGTGGATAAGATCTTTCAAAATCAGACCAACAACTTTTTGACTTATATTTTTAAGTGCTTACGATGATAAATTCTGTAAATTTGAATGCTGTGAATACTTACGGCTATTTCAAATGTTAGTTTGAAACATTTCATTTGCGATATGAATCGTTTTGATATCGCTCAACGCTCAAACTGTTCACTTGTTCTACAGAAATAACAATTTTGAAAGAACTGTGTATAATCTTTAACGGGAAGATTATGTCCTATTTAATTGCCCCAACGAGCAAAAAATCCGCATCATTATAAAAACTTCGAGAAAACTGTAAGCATTGGTAATACACTAAGGCGTAATACCAATGCTTACAAGGGCTTAAGGGTTTCATTTTTTGTTAGGAAAGTTTCTTTCAGTAATTTTCGATTAGGAAATTTAATATATCGAGCCGAAATTATACATGAAAGCATATGGGAAAGAACATAAAATATATTACAAAATATCCCGCAAACATTAATCAAAGAAACAATTGATCTTTTCTCTTCATTTCGTTTAAGTAGAAATTTTATTGCATATGTCCAATTCATCTTCATTAGTAATGAAACCACTGAATTGATTACATTTATTTTATTTACTGGAATGTTTAATAATAAACATGTTTTATTTGTACTGAGTGTTCCAGAGTGATTCAGTTGAAAACATCAAGAGGCGATTGGAATAAAATAACTATTAACAAGTGAAAAAAAAATTAACTGAGATAATTGTTTAAATACCATGTATAGACAGTGTTGATTATTCTATCACCTTACACATAAACCTATACATATAATACACTCATACTATAATGACATATAATACATACCATAAAATTTACATCTAATGTATACCCTCGTGAGTAAACAGTGATGTTTTAAAAAAAAATGTTTCAAACAAGAGTTTTTTTTTTATAAAAAATATTTTTTACATTTAAATTTTTGTTCTATCTCTAACGGTTTACAAGATGGGTTCTACGGGCCCCAGACCCAATTGAGTTATGTTGCTCATTTACGAACCTGACCTCACTCTTTACGTCCTGAGTTCGCTGTAAATTTCAGCTTGATATCATTTTTCGTTTTTGAGTTATCGTGTTGGCAGACGGACGGACGGACAGACAACCAAAAATGGACTAATAACATGATTCTATGAACACCTTTACCAAAATTTTTTTAGTATAGCATCAATATTTTTAAGCGTTACAAACTTAGGGACTAAACTTAATATACTATGTATATTTCATACATACATGGTATAAAAGCTTATAATAAAATTCTTTATCGATTAAATAAATTACGAACACTGCTTTGCGCAATATTTCTCAAAAACGCCGATAAAATAGATTTATTCGAAATCCTCTTCAATAATTTAACTCGTACTTTGAACAAGTATTTTTCTATATAATTGCCTTCGGCCAATATCATTCATCTCTATTTATTATAAATGCGAAAGTAAGCATGTTTGTTTGTTTGTTTGTTTGTTACGCTTTCACGCTTAAACTAACGAATGGTTTTTAATGAAACTGTACAGCAATATAGTTGATATATCAGAATAACACATGAACTATAATTTATAAAAATATATTTAAAAAAAATTAAAAAAATAAAATTTTTTATTTAATTTGACATTTGACATTACCATAAATTACAGATTTCTGTAAAAATAGTCAATATAAAATATTTCACGACCATCTTTTCTGATGTACCCAATGAATAATTACGACTATTATAGATTTAAAAAATAGAAAAGCATTCATATATTTTACCTGTGTAAAACAATCCTTACCATTATTTCGAGTGTTATAGAAAGGGGATAAGCGAGAGCAATCTTTATATATCTTTACTTTTAAACCCAGCGAAGCGGGTGGGTATCACTCTAGTAGAAAATAACTATAATTATTAAATAAACAGTTTTTTTCATTATGATTACCTATTATAAAAATAAACATAGCAGTAAAACTTTATAATTATAATTGAAAATGATGATAGTTCAAAGATAATTTTCTTATCCGATTTCACACTCAATTCATTAGCGTTGGTGGCGGATGGTTGTCTTATAAAACATTATACCGTTAGAGGTTTATGAATAGAGAACGGATCATATGGTCTGTTAAAATGAGTCTTTCAACAAGTGAAATTTACAAAATTTAAAAAACCCCCGACAAATGCGATTTATTTTTTGTAAACTAATTTTTGGAAACTTAGCTATAAAATGTTCTCAATCAAGTCGGTTCGACCGGTTAAGGGCTCGATGTCACTGAGAAACACACAAACGCACAGATTAACACTTTAAACTTAAAACACTCTTTCTTTAATCAATTTATCAAAGTGATAGTCAAGGACATCAGATGAGATGAAAAGGATACTTAGAGAGCTATCAGTTTTTGGAACAAATTTTTGGAAATATTTTAATTGAAATATTTGAGTTGACCTTGTTCTTTTGAGTTATTGTTTTGAATTACCTAATTATTTTACCATTTCACTTTTCAAAATGAATTGAGCCATGTTTATTTGACCATTCATTTCCATAGTAATTATTTATATGTTAAAATTATATGCCATGCCTTTTCAAAACTGAATCGATTTTGAAGATCATCGTCAATTTCTTAGTTTTTTCGTGTACAAAACTCTAAGTTCGCACAAGAAACATAGCTCAGAACGTTCTCCGTTAAATTACCTTCCAAATGAAACCAAAAAAATTAAAATCGGTTCATCAGGTCAGGAAGGTTAATCTGTAAGGGTCATAAACTACCACGGATTAAATAAACAAATCCGTTCCCTATTCACTTTGATACTAATTATTATTCCTTCGTAATACCTTCAGGGCTATTAACTGATATAATATATAATCTTTCATTTATTCATATGTTAGATAATAGTTTGATATTATTATAAAATTATAAGTAAATGTTCATTATATTTTATAATTTAAATAAAGTTGACGTTATTATGGGGTTAAAAGACAATATACCTACTAACTTCATTCATTCATTCATTTTATACATATTCAATGAAATAATTATAAAGTTTTCATTTTAAATTACTAAAATCAATATTTTTACAGTTAATATTTAATTATACATTAAACTTTCAAGTATACTTTGTACAACCCTGTTTAAATATTTATTGTGTGGTAAGTTAAAGATAATGTTTATTTTAAATTTTAATTGATTATAAATATAGATCAACTCTTCAAATACAACAAATGAAAACAAATAATTGACTAGTTAAAAACAAACAATTGAGTTAGTTGTTGAAATACCCTGTATAGAAAGTTTTGAATATAAATATTATCAAAGATGAGATTTCTGGGATATTTCGAAATAAATTTTAATTTTTTGCACCAATTTTCATCATCAATATGAATTAGCTAATCGTAATTTCTATTATTGTGTATGTTACTCGTTGCTTGTTTGATGGCGAACTTTTATTTTCGTTGCTTGTTTGATGTTTGATGCTTGCATTATTTAAAAAAAGAAAATTAAAAAAACCATCAAAATTCTCCATTTCAGTTTTCCAAGTTTTTTTGAAACTATTTTGTAGGATTTTTTTTCGTTTTGTCATTCACAAAAAAAGTAGGTAAAGCTACGTGCAAATTTTCAACTTTCTGTCTTTTATAGTTTTGGAGAAAATGGACACCAAAATTTTATACTAATTTTCACTCTTACGGGTACACAGCGATGTTTACAAAAAAATGTTTCAAGCAAAAGTTCTCATTTTTTTAGAAAGAACATTTTGTACATTTATACTTTTGCTCTATCTCCTACGGTTTACAAAGGGGACTCCAAATCCAAAATTTATCTATGTTGCGCATTTACGCATTAAAACTCACTTTTTGCGTCCTAATTAAGCTATAAAAAGCTTTTAGCTTGATATCTCAGTTCGTTTTTGAATTGGGTGATTTTATGAACACCTATACCAAAGCTTTGTTCGTATCATCAATATTTTATATGCAGGTTATAAAAATATTTTAACGAGTTTAAATTTTTTTTTATCGTGGGTTGCTGTAAAGTTAGTTTCTAGAAGAGCGCAATTCTTCCTATGCGATTCACAAAAATAGCTCATGGTTTCCATGGAAACACTGGATCCGTTATAATCGATGAAAATGTTTTGGTTTAGAAGAAACATATTCAACTCTGAATAAACTTTTAAGGAAGCAAGTTTATCAAGAATCCATTCCCAGAAATTACTTGCATTGTGGTTAGCCAAATTTACTATATTGCATCGAAAAGTGATCAGATGTCCCGGGCTGATGTCTATTACTCTATTCACTAAGCTGTCTTTCGTTCTTATATATACTTTTCTTTGGTTTTCGTATTGAACAATTTAAGTTTCCATGCAATACCAGCTATAGTTGGTTCTTACAAAGGCTCTCCGAATCTGGTGACGTTTGATATAGAATCTGACTCTTTACTTCTGACTTTCTGAATTTCCTACTTGAGATATTTCAAATCGTACAGCTTTAGATACGAAAACATTTTTATTCAGATAAATATTATTTCAAATAGGTTCGTTGTCACTTGATATGGAAAACCCAACATTTCATTATTCCTATCCTATCCTATCCTATATATTATAAATGTGAAAGTAAGCATGTTTGTTTGTTTGTTTGTTTGTCACGCTTTCAAGCAAAACTAGCGAATGGTTTTTGATGAAACTGTACAGCAATATAGCTCATACATCAGAATAACATATGAGCTATAAATTATAAAGATATAGATATTAAAAAAAAAATTAAATTTAATCTGACATTTACTATTTTAAATTTTTACAGAAATCTTTAATTTATGTTTCAAAATGATGATCACAGAGGATTTCTGTTAAAATTTAAAGCAGTAAATGTCACAATTCATGGGCACCTTTCATGATATACTCAATGAATGAATTGAGACTATTTTACAATTAACAAAATTTAAAACTGAAGACAATAAAGCGATGGTTTTTAATTTTAATCCCAGTGAAGCGGGCGGGTATTAATCTAGTCATATATAAAATATATTTTAATATTAAATAAGAATGAATCCTTAAAACTATTGAAATAAATTCTGTGAAATTGTATATGAAAAAAAATTGTTATATTTTGTGTTTCATATAAACGCTAACATTTTTCACATCTTAAGAGAAGACGACAAAGAAGTGGTTTTATTTTCTTCACATTATTTTTTTGTAAGCTATATTTTTTCCTATTCAATCTCTAATGCCATTTTTAGTGTGCGGTTCTAAAGTGAATTAAACTAGCATTATACCCATTTACTGTTATCCTTGTGTGATTTATGGAAGAACATTGTATTAAGCAGTTCACGAAAATATAAAAGTATCACATTGTGTTCAATGTATGACGTCGTGTATGTGGCATGGTTCATAGTTGTATATAACAAATTTCAATCCTCGCAAAATTTAATTGATTCTACTACTTTTACGCTAACTTAGTGAAAACCGAACTGTTAGGATAAGTATTTCATAATATAATTTTTAATGAAACAAAACAGGAAATCTACTAAAATTTATGGTTTTTATTTAGGTCTCTTGATCCAAATAAAATCCATCCCTTATCGATGGTTCTAATTAAGTCAGACACTCAGTTTCTCAAACAGTAAGAAAATGGAAATCAAAGATCTAAGTGTCATAGTATCCCGTTTACCTAAAATAAACCAAAAATACAACGTATGTCGCGTTATTCTCCATCTCTAACAAAAAGTAAAAGGACATATCTAATAAAACAAATCGAACTTTTGAACCATTTAAGAACTAATGTTTTAGCTGCGTATGTTGTTAGCCACAACATTTGGATTAAATTTGGCCTGAATATCAGGATAAAAGTAAAAAATATCGAAAAAATACTTAAGCGGTTTTAGACAAATATGTAATTCTAGATTGGATTAATTGGATATCAAAACTGCTATTTAAAATAACTTAACTAATGATCAATATCAATTTGAAAAGACGAGGAACCGAAAATTGCACTCCATAAAATTTAAAGGTTTGCGTAATTTGCAAAGCTATCTTTTGACGAAAGCCAGGCAATTCTTGTGGATGTATCAGGTTCACTATTTGGGGTGCGGGATTTTTCTATTCCCCAAACCCCAATTATTCTACTAATGTACCACCGAACATCGAACATTGCAGGCCTACCTCGTGATATCAAACACGTTTTGGATTCTTCGCAGTCTTTTACGAATGATCTGTACTAGAATAGCGATAATATGATGTGATAATAATAAAATCAAATAAATTTCACTATTTTAAGATCAGTTTCTAAAATATATTTTTCGCTTCCATTCATAATAATCAATTAAATTGTGAGAATGAGTAGTGTTATGTAGAATGTGGTATTATTAATGCTACTACTGGTTTATATTTATAGACCGTGAGTCCACATTGAAGCGCCAGATATTTTGTGTCTAACTACTATTGAGAAAGTAAATAAAGGTAATCATCAATAAGGTTTTTTCTTCAATCTGAATGTTAAATTTACGGAAATTCAGTATTTCGATTCTCAAGACTTCACGATTCCAATATTTCTGCCTACCGTATCAATCAAAATAATGATATCATGATAAATAATGAAACAATTATATAATCATTTCAACTCTTTCGACAGTTGCAAAGTGTCTACCAGCCATTTGTTTCTATTGATTGATTTTTCAATGACATTATTTTAACTTTTTGTAAACAATAAAAAACTTTCGAAACACAAAATGCCTAACATTTAAACTTCTGAAGATCAGTTAAAAAAAATCATAGATATTTCGCTTCGTTATGAGCTCGCGGTCTAAATATGTTGTTGTTGATTTGTAATTTTTTTTTTTTTTTTGCTTTACACATTGGATATTAGTGGTGATGATTGTGATTTATTGGGTAATTTAAAATGATTAATAGCCATCAATAATATTCAACATTTCTGTACATCAAAATATTACTTACTTAAATCTTGATTAATCATAAAATTATTTGGTACATAATGATAACATTTATGCTTTCAGGTTTACTTTTATCTTTAGAATTTGCTGTCTCTAATTTGGAACAAAATTATTTTCTAGTAATTACAAAAACCTTTCCTTTGATGAGTAGTTTCTGAGATATTAACTGACTTCGGAAAACTTTAAACAGACCAGATTAGTAGGACCCCGATATAAATCTCCAGAATAAAAGCCTCTCACATAGGATTTTTGGCGATATGTCAAAAACTATTACTCTACTAAAACTTTTAGTTGAACTATTTTTTTATTTGATGCATGGTTTTTTTGTAATTTGTATTTATTTAAACTCCCAACTACCCCAAAAAAGGGGACTAGGTCAACTTTTTTGTTACAAAGTTTTTACAACCTAATCAATAACTCTGTAAAATTTCAAATATTATGCATTAATTTTTTCTTTATTACCATTGATATTTAATTTAATTCTGTTGTTCTAAAATTTCTGAGCTCATACTTTGTTATTTGAAAAATTTTCACTATCTTATTAAATAAATTAACTGTTTTGAAATCAAACGACAAAAATTTGTATGCAATTGATAAAGTTTGATAATTGTTAAGTGAAGTGTAATTACCGAAATTCGTAATAAATAATACACACTTATAGTTAAATAGAATTTGAATAAAGTGTAATAGTTTACTCTTACTTAGACTTAGAATATTGAAATACAGTCAAAATCAGTTATAACGATGAAAATGAAATGTCTCAACCAAATCCTTGTATAAACATAGACAAGGTGTCTGTGTCTACTTAAATTGCCTACATTTGGAAAACTTTTTTATTATAAGATTTGCGAAAAGAAGTTATTCATTATTGAAATTTTTGCTTTCAAAAACATTTAACTATTCACTTTTGACATCGAATGTACAGTGTGTCCAGAAATTGAAAAAGTTCGATAGGAATGTTAATGGTCGTTTAGAAACGTAGACCCTTTAGAACAGATAATAAGGGCAACGGTTCAAGAATCAATATCACGAACGCGAAGGTGGATGCGTTGAGGCAAAAACGAATTGAAAATAACGATTTTTTGTTCTGTCTTTATTATTTTGTAATAAATTTTTCAAATAAACAAATAAATACAAATAAATAAATAAAGTGTGATGATTCGTTAATTTGGATAACAGATAGAACAATTGTTGGTCCCTTCAATGTCGTTATAACCGATTGTGACTGTACATCTTTCTAGTTTGTCATTACTGTATTTTAATCATGGTTTTATATGAAACTCGTTGAAAAGTACTATAGTATTTAGTACCAAACGTAAGGTATAGTAAGGTATAGTAAACCATTCATTAGGGAAGTATTCCTACTTTTGATCGTACATTTCGCGATCAATTTTTGGGGCCCCGTAAAATTTATCCAAAATTCCATGTAAATTTTATCCAAATTGTTAGTTACATTTTTTGCTATACGATCGGTTTATAGTATGAAGCCCCTGTGAGTTCCTACGACTTCCATCTTCTACTTTACTGGTTTTCGCCCTCCTGTTTCCCTTCCTGTATACTTCATTTGTTGTGTCCTTCTGTCAGCCACCATCAATGGAATGTTCGGAACATGACGTTTTTAGTGTATCGAATGCATATACTTACTCCCCATTTTCATACCTCGAGTATTTTAGATTTATACAAAGTAAAAATTCTCTATTATCAAAGGTTGGAAGGCTGCCAATTCCTGAAATACACGGTGTATTAAAGCATAATGCATTTTAAGATAAAATATGCGGCTGTGCAAAACACTAACAGACAAAAGAGCGCATAGAATGTTTATGAAAATTATGCAAATATGAAACGTATATATGAGAAGTTGATTATTATTTATACTTCAATTGGCACAAAACCAATGGAAATAATCGCTTTGTTTGTTACCTAAAGTTTCATGAAACTTCTCTTTTGTATGCTAAAATCAAGTTTATTTATGGAGGTGTGTACAAAATTTAACTTTTCTTTCTAGGCAAATCGTATTAAAGTCAAAATTATTAATTTTTAACGAATTAATTTTTGCCAACCCTAAATTTATAGACTAAAAAATGGAAATATGATGATAATTTATTATTCATAATAATTTTCCTAAAGTAATGAAGATAATATTAAAGTTACGTAGAATATTAACCGAAATGTTGGAAGAAAAAAAAATTAATATAAATTGAATCCAATAATAATTTGTACGACCAGATGGTGTAATATTTATAAGATATTGCGACATTAATCATATAAGAATTCATATTTTACCATTTCTTACATCCATACAGGGATTGTCACGAATAAATACTCAAACTTTAGGAAAATATGCTTTAAGAAAGAACACCGAGAAAATATTTCGTGTAACACTATTTTTATACCATGTATATATGTAATATACAAGGTATACTAAGTTTAGTCCCAAGTTTGTAACGCTTAAAAATATTGATGCTACGAACAAAATTTTGGTATAGGTGTTCATAAAATCACCTAATTAGTCCATTTTCGGCTGTCCGTCCGACTGTGGAAACAATAACTCAAAAACGAAAAATTATATCAAGCTGAAGCTTTTTACAGCGTGCTTAGGACATAAAAAGTGATGTCGAGTACGTAATTGGGCAACATAGGTCAATTCGGCCTTTTGTAAAAGGTTAGAGATAGAACAAAAGTTTAAATGTAAAGAATGTTCCTTATAAAAAAATAAACGACTTTTGTTTGAAACATTTTTTCGTAAACATCACTATTTACCTTACCCGTGAGAGCGCAAATTATATAGTATGTATTATATGGGAGTATCAGTTATATATGTGTGACATGTATGCATGTGCAATGTGACAGTGTAATCAATACAGTCTATACATGCTATTTCAACAATTAACTCAGTCAATTGTTTGTTTTCACTTGTTCTTTTATGAAAATTTAGAATAGACATGTAAGTTAAAAGGTGACCTCTACCACAGTTCACTGTAGAGAGGCGACCTTTACTAAAATATTGTGCATGTATTTTTTCGATTTTCAAACCAAAGTTTTTTTTAGAATTATTCAACCATTTCCAGTTTAATATGACTAATAAATGAATTATAGGTGACTAGCCTTAAATAGTTTAAATGCCCTTGAAAAATAAATCATCAATACGCATACAATAAAATTTAATTCTTCCAAGAACGGTATAAAAATTTCCCATTAAGTAGTAGGTATTTACTTACTTCTTAAGTGACTTGGGATTTCTTTCTTAACTTACCTATAAAAATAAAAATATATGCAAAATACCTACTTTAATAATTTTAGAAAATTATTTTGATAAAAGAGACAGATGCGTAAATGCCTAGTAATTTTTTTATACCTATCTCTTTTCTTAGAATATTTCCTCAACAAATTTCACAAAAACATAGTTAATAATTTTGAAATGGGTTTAATATCATTCATATTCGCAGGATTTCAATTGAAATTTGAATATTTTATATGATATCGGTTTAAACGAGGTAGCACAAAAAAGGCGGGAGGAGGTTCATCGAATAATTTTTGGGGTGTACGTACATACTTACACAAAATGGATTCTATCTAATGTTCAATACTGAACTTTTTCAAAATTACAGTGCTTTCTTTATGTTGTTCAAGGATAGGGAAGAATAAAGGGTCTGCAAATGTTGACGATGAAATCGAAGATCGGGCACCTTTGTTTTACCAAGTCTTGGTTAAACAGTCTTGACCCGAGCTTATAAATAGCGCCTTGGTATGCCAATATTTACCCAAACCATGGCCAAAGCTAATAACTAAAAAACTTGGTTGGTCAGCCCATGTAAAAGGTTGGTTCAGAATTAGTTTTCCAAGCCTACGTATACCTGAGTTTTCCTAAACCCTGACCAGAGGATATGTACAAAGTTTGGTCACTACAATAAGGAAGTTTTGGTGGATTAGTGCAATTCATGTTAGATCCACAGTATATGCACTCAGTCTCTCAAAATAAATGAGATAAAAGATAAAAGTAAACATCAAAAATACACAGCTACTACAGCCAATCAAACTTAATTTTGGTTGGATTACAAAAATTATATTTATTAAAATTATGCACAATTTTATGCATTTAACAGTTATAGCCGGACATTCCATTCATGTATTTAGAAAGGGAATTTCCCTTTTCAAATATAATTGCAATGATTAATATTTTGAAAACAAAAAATCCAGTTAGTAAATTATCTTTGAAGAGGAAAAAGACCGTTTTAAATTGAAATGTGTATATTCAGATAAAAAGGTCATGATTTTTTATTTATTTTTTACTTCAAAAGAAGTATTTAAATTTAAAAACTTTTCTAATCTCACATTGATTTGTTTTCAAACTATCAGATAGTAAGCATGTTTGTTTTACGAATTTTACTGTTATGTGTGCTAATTTTACAAATTTGTTATGCATTTCCATATGCAAGTGATTTAATTATAAATTTTTATGGGGTAAGTTTACAAAAATTTCTTTCTTTTCTTTTTTCATTAAACCTATATAATTTATCATATGAACTTTACTTGACATATTCAAAATGTCGAAGTTTATCATGACATATTTAATTTTATGAACGGCCTCTTATAAGAAAGTTCGTAGTGGCTAAACCGTCTTAGAAGCCATACCAAAAGCTTACTGATCGAGTTAACGTGTTCAATTAAATTATAGTAAAATTTATTTTCTATGATTTTTTTTGTGATAAGTACTTCTCTTAAGTAATATTAGGTACCTAGTCCGATAAGTCAGGTCTCTGCTATGGAAGTCACTCACATCAATGGAATACACTCAAATTATCAATCGCGTTCACTTCGAAAATTAACGATTTTTAGTAAAGGTATACATATAGGTACTGTTGTCTTTTAGTATCTCCGGTTGGTTTTACAAATTTCTTATTACTTATTTTTACGTCAATTCTATTGCAGAGTCCAAATCAATTAAAAATAAATTCTAAAATTGAAGCCCCACGTGGATATATATTGTTTGAGGACAGTTTTTATAAATATCATCGAGGACCACAAACTTGGGCAAAAGCAAGACAAATATGTGAAGCTGAAGGTGGTTATTTAGCAATAATAAATTCTGAGGATGAAGCAAGTTTTCTCCTTGGAATGATGGCTAAATATCCTGCAGACGTATTAACTGATGTTACACATAAGGATTATGTTTTACTTGGGTTCCATGATTATTTCAAAGAAGGAGAATTTGTTACAATTGATGGTAAGTAATGCTGCACGTTTAAGATACTTTCCAAGATACACTCCTCTTTTTGCAAGATACACTCCAATTGACCGAAAATTATCGAAGAAATTACTTTCTGACATAACCAAATGTTGAAGGTGGGTTTAACGAATCATCTAGGACGACATCATACGGCACCTATCACTAGGTCAATCACCCTTGTAATGAACGTTGAAATTCGGTATTAGAGATATTATTTTTTCGAAAAGGCGTATTTTTGAAAGTTGGATAAAGAGATTCACGTAAGAGATGTTTGTTTAAGAACATTTTATTTTATTAACTATCAACGGGCTGAATGGAGGATAAATAAAAAGTGTACCAGTTCACATCGAATAGGATCGACAGAGATGTTTTGTTTGACCCCATTATCCTGTCCTCAAAAACTATCCTCACCGCCACTTTTTTCATATAAGTTACTTATTTATCTAATAATATAATGTTTTAGGAAAATCAATAGAGGGTTCTGGTTACGTGCGTTGGGCCCCAGGTCAACCTGATAATGCTGGAGGAAATGAGGATTGTGGTTCTTTATGGCGCGGTACTGGTTTAAATGATTTCCCATGCGAAACTCCATCACCTTTTATTTGTGAAATTTCTTCAGATATGTTATGCGGTAATTTTATTAAGATTGAATAATTATTTTAGTTTACAGTACAGAGGAGGGTATGACTTCGTGATTAACACACTCACGAAACTAATAACGTGTAAAATTTTTTATTTACGAAAACTTTGGAAATTGGGGCGTATTAGCATAATAAAACATATAGTCGTTAAATTGACATGTTTAAGACATAGGTCTAAGAAAACGGCTCATGAAATATGTAGGCCAGTATGTACATTTATTTTTTTATGAATATAATAAGAAAGAATAAAAGTGGCCTACAAAAATATTGGGCTGTTTGGTGTGACCTCCACTCCCAACATGTCGGAAAAACGGGGGTGTGAAAATTTATGAACAGCCGGCTAATTTTTACACAATAGTATAATAAATATTAAATGTACATACTGGCCTACATATTTCATGAACCGTTTTCTCAGACCTACGTCAGTTTAAGGACTATATGTTTTATTATGTTAACGCCCCAATTTCCAAAGTTTTCGTAAATAAAAATGTTGTAAGTTACACTGAAATGAAGCCACTCACGAAATTTCGTGAGTGTGTTAGTCACGCCCCCCTCTGTACTGTAGACTACTATTAGATATTTAATAATTTTTGAAATTTTTAATTGTAGAGATCAATGATCAATCAAATCGAAATCAGAGCAAATTAGTACCAAGAATTGATATTCGTTCAAATGCCAAAGATGAATAATTTAGAGAGACCATTGGACCATTTTTACTCGTTATTTGAGTTATTATATATGACATCGTTTTTCCATTACTATTAAATCATTTATTATTTTTATCAAACATAATTTGTAACTTTATGTGAAAAAATTAAAACACTTTATATAGATAGATCAATGAAATCATTTGTTTAAAAATCTGGTTTTGAACGAGCTCCAAACCGCATATACCGACCCAGCCAAAGAACAGACTTGGAATCATTGACACAGAATTTCAAGTCTTCTTATTATACATAAGGGCGAGCCTTAATGAATCGAATTACAAAATTATTGAAAAAAAAAAACTTATATTATTCAGAGCGATAATCATGATGACTTATTCAGCTCGTTATAGGCTATTTATTAAAGTTTTAGATTTCTTAAATTTTTTTTTAACTTATCAGCCGAAATCATCATTCCTTCACGAAATCTTTCACTTTTTCGACGGTTCTAGCTCTTTTCTTGCTTTGTTTTACTTACTTCATATCTTGCTGCCATAACAATCTCGCTGATAAGATATTAAAACTAAAATCTATCAGTTTGTTATTTTAAGGTAGTACCAGCATGAAATCACTTTTCGACAGATTTGGCCGAATTTTTTTTCTCGGGTTTATAATAGCTTTATTTATGAATTCCTAAAATTTCATAATTTTTGACCGTTTAGATCGCGAGATATTTAAAGACAAAGTTCGCGATTTTGAGGGTCATGTCCCATTTAAAGCATGTAAAATGTCCGGTCTCTCCAACTATTTTTTATGATATTATTATATATGGAAGAAAAAGTAGAAAAAAATGTTTATACAATACAATTCTAAAAAAAAAATTTAGAAATTAATTTTCACTTTCGAGATATTAATTTTGACGTAAATTGATCGAAATTGGGACGTTGGCATAATTATTTCCCATTTTAAACGGTCAAAATTTCTGAAACTTTGGAAATTAATAGTAAGCATTATTAAATTCTTAAATTTAATTTTTCGTTAAATTCTGTCGAAAAAAAAATTGTACCATTGCTTTAACATAGAAACTGCAAATACCATGCTGGAAATACCTTAAATACGCTTGTCTACTGTTAACGATCCTGACCGTTTTTGTTTCAAAGCTGGCAAATTTTGTCAACAAAAACACAGATAAAAGATCACAGAGCAAAATTTAGCAAAAATATAAATTCGAATCAATTAAATTGTACTATTTGACTCGAAAGCTAACTTTAAAGTTCAAAAAGTCATCTTTGTAAGCTATAAGGTACAAACGAAATTTTTTAACGAGGAAGTAATTATAGATACTGTTTGATAAATAGAATCAAACTTAAAAAAATACATCTGAGGCGGGGTTAGAACATTAAAATTTTGTACCTTTTCTGACCAGTTTAACTATTTTTGTAAATACTTCCGAAAATATCCAAGCACCCTAGCAAATATGCGATGTACCATCTCCACCTCAGATATAATTTATGTCTCGAATCCACAAAGTTAATTACCTTGTTTATTTTTTCGTAGGTTTGTGAAATAAACTATTTTTAATGACTCTATAATAAACTGTTTATTTTTTTTAAAGAATAACTTCCTAATTTAAAACATTTATTTTGCACCATTATCGTTTAAACCGATGACTTGATCACATATTATAAATTTATTTAAAATTAAAAACTATAATCTGTGGACTTGATTTTTAATTGGCAACATTAACTGGGATCATTTTATCAACAAACAAATTATTATTAGAAAAAATATTCAAGATGAACGACTAATATCGGTTACACGGTATTCGGTCCATTCTTGAGTTTTATTTCAGGAAGTTTCCATGGTAATGATATACTATTTTCTTAATATTCTTGTATGGATGGACATAAAAGTCTATGGATTGTATTGATGTTTTACAATGATAATTTAATACTATTTCCTAACAAATTTAAATAAGTAATTATGTTAATTTTCATTTTAAAAATATTATTTATGCAATTTCGTTTTTATTTTCACAATTTCTAATGCAACATGTTTATTTAAATGTTATTTTTCAATAATTTTAATTTCATATTTACTAGACCATTTACATGTAAACAATTGAAAATTAGTCATATTTTAAGTAATATGCATACGCATGATTTATTGCAAATTTTTGAAATAGCAGCGATGCGTCCGTTTTAGCTGTCCCCTCCACCTTATATGCTCCTTGCCAATAGTTATTCTGGTAGTTAATTATTAGATTACAATGCAGTTTTGTTTTAACTTATCAAGTACGCAGTATTCTTATCTTCCTTCTTAGAATAATTCCTCATTCAATTTTACAAAATTATACTTAATACATTTGAAAAGGGCATAATATCATTCACATATACAGAGCTCACAAAATTAAAATCGAAAATATCTATGTAAATATTATGAGACAAAAAAAAATCAGAACACTACATTCTTTTACGCTAAGAAACTAGTTAAAAATGGATTCAAAATATGGATACAATATTTCTTTGATTTGTGCAAGCAAGTTAAAATGATCAAACCATAAACTATTAACCTCTGTTATCTGAAATTTGTCTTTTGTGAAAAATTCCTTACTCACTAAATACAGAAGTTGCATGTTTTTATACCATGTATATATGAAATATACATAGTATATTAAGTTTAGCCCCAAGTTTGTAACGCTTAAAAATAATGATGCTAGGAAAAAAATTTTGTCATAGACGTTCATAAAATCACCTAATAAGTCCATTTCCGGTTGTCCGTCCGTCAGTCCGTCCGTCCGTCTGGGGACACGATAACTCAAAAACGAAAAAAGATATCAAGCTGAAATTTTTACAGCGTACTCAGGACGTAAAAAGTGAGGTCTAGTTCGTAAATGAGCATCATAGGTCAATTGGGTCTTGGGTCCGTAGAACCCATCTTGTAAACCGTTAGAGATAGAACAAAAGTTTAATCGTAAAAAATGTTCCTTATCAAAAATTAAACAACTTTTTCTTGAAACATTTTTTCGTAAACATCACTGTTTACCCGTGAGGGCGCCAATTAGGCGGAAATTTTATAATATGTACTATACTTGATTATCAGTTATGCATGTGTCACATGTTTGTATGTGTAATGTGATAAAGAAATCAACACTGACTATGCATGGTATTTCAACAATTAACTCAGTCAATTGTTTGTTTTCACTTGTTTAATTTTATTTTCTTCAAAAGTTTACTAAAAATTACTAAGTAAAATTAAAAAAAAAAATTCTTAATCGATTTTTTATTTAATTTACAATTGAAAATGAACAGACACAAATTTAGGGGTATAACACACTTTTTTTTGGGGTTCGGGGTGTTATAAACAAAATATCCAAGTGTAAATTAAGTTTTAGAACATTATGGAAAAAAGACCATTTTAAATTGAAAAATGTATATTACTTGGCCGTTGAGATAAAAAAAAAGGCGTTATTATTTTTGTTATTCGCAAGCACAGTATTTACATTTAAAACTTTTGCTATTCTCATATTTATTTGTAGTTAAACTTTCAAATAGTAAACATGTTTTTTGTACGAATTTTTCTGTCAGCAGTACTATTTTTACGAATATGCAATGCATTACCATATGGAAGTGATTTAATATTAAAATTTTATGGGGTAAGTTTGTAAAACTAACTTTTTTTTTATATATTTCATCAAGCCTATAATTTATTTCTTGAACTTGATATATCTTTCATAATTCTACGGAAATTGGACAAGTTTCTCTCCACTTTAAAATAGGATTTAGGATTTTGTTAACTATTTTGCACATTAGAAAACGAAATTTAAATTATATAAATTATAACGAAGTATTGATTAAAACTCCTTGGAAGCCATTCTAATAACTTCCTGATTTGAAAAATATTGTATATTCACTATTTAATTATAGTAAAACTAGCTTGATACCCACCCACTACGCTGAATCTTAAAGTAAAGACTGGATCTTAGAGTAAAGACCACCGCGTTATAGCCTTCTCCTCCCTTGCTCTGCCTTATTCCATAACTTCCATAATAATATGAAAACTTTGAAATTTTTTAAAATAAAAGGTTCAAAATTTATTGAGTACATCAGAAAAGATGCAATGAATTTTGTACATTTACTATTTTTAAACGTCAGATTAAACCTAATTTTTAATTTTATTTTTTTAAATATATCTTTATAAATTATAGCTCATTTGTTATTCTGATGTATCAGCTATAGTATTGTTAAGTTTCGTTCAAATCCATTAATTAGTTTATGTGTGAAAGCGTAACAAACATACAAACAAACAAACAAACATCCATCAAGGGATAGGGATAGGAATAGGGATAGGAATTTATTTTCTATAGATTTTTTCTTGATAATTATTCCTAGGCCAATAGGTCGTAGTTCTAAGCTGGACGCCACTTAAATTACTGGACTTCTCTCAAAAAACATTTATAGCTTAGCTCGATAATTCTCAATCACGTTTACTTCGAAAAACAACAACTTTCAGTTAAGTTGCAGTGTAGATACTGTAAATTTAATTTTTTGTAAATTTATTCTTTTTGTGTCTCCGTTTAGTTTTAAACATTTGTATTTATCAGTTTTACGTCAATATTTATTGCAGAGTTCAAATCAATTGAAAATTAATTCTAAAGATGCAGCACCCCGTGGATACATATCATTTGAGAACAGTTTTTATAAATATCATCGAGATCCACAAACTTGGGCAAAAGCAAGACAAATATGTGAAGTTGAAGGTGGTTATTTAGCGATAATAAATTCAGACGATGAAGCAAGTTTTCTCCTTGGAATGATGGCTAAATATCCTGCAGACGTATTAACTGATGTTCAATCGAAGGATTTTGTTTTACTTGGGTTCCATGATTATTTTAAAGATAGAGAATTTGTAACAATTGATGGTAAGTAATTCTCCACGCCTTTTTATGCATGTTTTGCATATTGTTCAAACTGTGAGCCTTATAGTCTAGCAACAAATCCAATTGACGACAAGTATCGAAGAACTACTTTCTGGGGTAACCAAATATTAAAAACGAGTTTAATGCTAATTTAATCACCGTGGAAATGACCGTTCAAATTCAGTATAAGAGAAACTTTTTCTGTCAATACTTTTGTTGTCTGTTGTCTATGCCAAATATAACATTTTTAGAAATTTAAATTTGTGATGAATTTCAACGAAATTTATTTTAGATACAAACAGTAAATGCGTCGAAATGCAAGTGCAAACTATTTAAAAAAATTACCTTTTTTCGAAAAAGTGTACTTTTGAAAATTTTGAAATTTTTGCTTGCCAACATGGGCAGGATTTTTAGATATCAACGAGGTGAACAGAGTATTAATATAAAATTATTCCTTGCGCGTATTTGAAATCCATAAATAAATACACATTTAGCACATTCTTTATTTGGTAGAGGCAAAATAAACTCCCTTATAAAGGATACACATATTTCATCAATGATTTCCCGCATGATTACTCTAGTTTACATCGAATGGAAACGAAAATGTCCTCAGAAATTATCGTCATTGTAGCTTTTTCCATAATGAGGCAAGGTATTTATTTAATAATACAATGTTTTAGGAAAATCAATGGAAAGTTCTGGTTACATGCACTGGGCCCCAGGTCAACCTGATAATGCTGGAGGAAATGAGCATTGTGGTACTCTTCGGCGCAGTGGTGGCTTAAATGATTTTCCATGTGAAACTCCGTCACCTTTTATTTGTGAAATTTCCGCACACACACAATTCAGTAATTTGATTTAGATATGTTTAGAATATTATAATAATTAGAATTATAATAATTTTCGAAATTTTTTTATTTTCTAGCTATAAATGATGTACAGAACAATGAAATGATCAAGAGCAAATTCATTCAAAATGCGGTGTACCCTCAAACATTGAAGCCGAATAATTAGATATCAATGCATCATTACATAGTTATTTGAATCATTATACTGACATTATTTTCTAACAGTATTTAATCATTTATTATTTTTTATCAAACATATTTTGTATCTTTATGTGAGAAATATTAAAACTTTTTTTAAATAATGAAATCATTTGTTCAATAATCTGGTTTAACGAACGAAATATAATTTGCACATACACACTTTTTTTTACAGTTAAAGCACCGACATTTCAAGTCATTTGCTGCAAATGTAGCCAACCTTGAAACTAGTTATTATTTAACGTAATTATTTTAAAAAAATATATAGTTTTTTCACATCATCATTTCAGTCGTTCACGAATTTATCATAATGCTGTGTCACGTTGTTTGGGCGATTCCAAATAGGCGCCTTACCATCACAAAATTATTTCAAATTAGAACCACGGAAACCAAAGAACCAAAAAAAGATTTTTTGGACCTAGCGAAAATAATCTCTTATAATTTTGATAAATATCTTTTTTATTGAGAATTTTACGTTCCTCTAAATGCAACAGAGAAGTTGCAAAGTTTTTTTGGACAGCAAATGTCCAAAAGTTTTTTATTGCACACATTGTAAAGGTCTAAACATTGTTCGTATTATTTGAGAGGTGAAAACTCAAGATGATTGTAATATTATGTTACATTTATTGAATATTATTATTTATGCCAGATATATTTTTGTAAAATTGAACAATCTTTTTGTCCAAAAATGACTGTAATAAAGCATGAGCAGGATATTTAAATGATTAACAAATACTGCCTCACTATAGCCTTTACTTTATCCCTATCCTCTCTTGTCTCCTCGTTTGTAAACAACTTCATGGATTTTAATATTTTGGTGCGAAGCCCTAATTTTCAAGAAAATTAAATATAGCCCATGTTATTTGTTGAAGAATAGTGGATTCAAAAATGACGGATTTTCAAACAAAATTTCACAGTGATATAGGGGTGATGGGGTTCTTGAGTTGTAAATGATCTAACCAAGATTTATCATTATGGTTTATTTTAAATTATTTTTAACTGACTTCAAACAAAAACGGAGGAGATTATCAATTCGACTGTATTTTTTTTTTTTTTTGTATGTTTGTTACCTCAGAACTTTTGACTGGGTGAACCGATTTTGATGATTCTTTATCTGTTTGAAAACTGGTTTTTCCCGTGTGGTCCCATTTCATTTTGGTCAGTTTTGACAACGTCATCCATGAGAAAACTATAAAAGTCTTAAATTTGCAGCAAGTATGCACGATAAGATGACAAATAACTCAATATCAAGCCAACCGATTTCGATTATTCTTTTTTTAATGACAAATTAGTTAGTGGGCTTCAGAATTACGATAATATAATGTAGTTAAAATTATTGTTATTTTTGGAGTCGATGTCAGCCAAGCTAATGTAGCAAACTGTTCTGTCAGAGTTGTTTCCTTGGCTGTACCCACTCCAAAAATAACAATAATTTTAACTACATTATATTATCGTTATTTTTTTACTTTTTAGTGTTTATTAATTTATTTATAAAAAGGTTTTCTTTTGAAGTCGGTTTTCTTTTTGTTAAAAGTTTTTTATTACTTATTCTCAGTTTTCTTCTTATGTATTTTTTTTCATCTTTCTTATGTAAACTATCTGTACAACATACTTTCGTATTCAATGGGCATGTAGCCCTTTTATTGTAAATGAGTAAATAAATAAATAAATAAATTTTTTTTTTAGTTTGATAATTCATTTCATTTAATTAATCATGTATTATTCATCATTTTATAGATTAAAAAAAAAAAATTCATGGCCTTTTTATCTGCCTCCATTTCCCTTGATGTATAAAACAAAATATTCAAATTCACTCAGAAAATAATTTGATTGTAGTTTATTTGCTTTGAAAGTATCAAATAGTTATCATGTACATTGTTCAAATTTTACTTTTACCGGTGCTAATTTTACAAATTTGTAATGCATTTCCGTATGCAAATGATTTAATTATTAATTTTCTTGGGGTAAGTTTGAAATTTTTTCTTAGAATCTTTTACTATAAAAACTTCCAACGTCATGACAAAGTTGATTTTAATACGGTGAGATTTTGGAGGTTTCATTTCTTATTGAAAGTGAAGACCAGGCAACCGACAGCGGTTATGTTTACTACCTTTACTAATGCGCATTCCTGATTTAAAAAAAACCAATAATCATTGATTTTAAAACCCTTTTAAAATAAATTATTTTAAATCATTTTCCATGGCCTTTTAGCAGTGTAAATTATAATTGCCAGACAGTGTCGTCGTTGCTCGAGCCTCGTCAGATATTGTTCTAATAATTATAATATAAACCTTTTCAAATCATTTTAGTGGGGCAGTAATTTTAAAATCGTTTAAATTAAAGAATGTAATTTTAACTTGACCGACAAAAATGGCATCTCACATTAATCTACTCATCTCGCTTGTATTTCATCTTAACCTAAGTTGAGTGGTAAAACAATTTGTAAATGAAAAGCCCTATTAAAGATGCATAAGATAATTTGGAACTCCGTTTATTATAAAGTAAAGTAACTCTGTTTATTAGTTTTTTTTAAATTATAGAACTCAAATCAAATGAAAATAAATTCTAAAAATGGAGTGCCTCGTGGGTATGTATTATTTGAAAATAGTTTTTATAAATATCACCGAGATCCACAAACTTGGGCAAAAGCACGACAAATCTGTGAAGTTGAAGGTGGTTATTTAGCGATAGTTAATTCGGAGGAGGAAGCTAATTTTCTACGTGGAATGATGAGTAAATACCCTGATGACGTTCTAACCGATGTTGTACATAAGAGCTGTGTTTTTCTTGGATTCCATGACTATTTTAAAGAAGGAGAATTTGTTACAATTGATGGTAAGAAATATTTCTTTTTTATAAGCATAGCTCAGTGACGTTCAGGTAAAATACAAAAAAAATTTACCGAGATCGATTCCCATTATTTATTAAAATAATGTTTCAGGAAAGTCTTTAGAAAGTTCTGGTTACATGCATTGGGCAGCTGGTCAACCTGATAATGCTGGAGGAAAAGAAAATTGTGGAGCATTATTACGTAATGGTCGTTTATTTGATTTGCCATGTGGAGATAAAATACCTTTTATTTGTGAAATTTCTACAGACACGCTTTGCAGTAATTTGATTTCGATTTAAAAGAATTCTAAAACGTATTTGTAATAACGTTTCAATTTTTTAGCCATGACTGCTGTAGAGACTAACAACCAATCAAATCCAGATCAAAGCCAAACAGTTCCAGTTTTTGATGTCCGCTCGAGTGCACGAGATGATTAATTTATCACCACATCGTTCCATCGATAACCCGTAGATAGTTTTTAACTTTATGCATCAAAAATTATTAATTCTTATGAAATATTTAGTCCCCGAGACGGTATGAGGCCGATCTTTGCGCATCTGATAACCAGATGAGACATGACCAGACTCGTGTCATAGCTTTTCTACCGAAAAGTCTTTATGGCTATTGTTCATTAAATTTTAATTAAGTTTTTCCATGAACGGCTTTTCCCAAACAAGCCTATCCCATTATTTTTGTAATTAAATTATCTTTTTTCTGATTTTAATTTTGGTTGACAGATCGGTGTAGTTACCTTTCTTGACTTACCCGTTCATATAGTATGAACAGATCTACACCGATCTGTTAACCAATCGAAATTGGTAACAGTAGAAATATAATTTACCTAATTACGAAAAAAATGGTGTAGGATTTCCTGAAAAAAACCGTTCATGGAAAAAATTTCAATGTAAATATGTCTCATCTGGTTATCAGATGGGTGAAGTAAGACCTCATCTACTGCACTATATTTATAATACCCAAAATATTGAAGTAATAATAATAATTTTTTTAATCAATTAAAATATATAATAAATAATTATAAATTGTTATATATTAATAATAATATTTTCAATTAGATTCAATTAAATTTGTATACAATAAATGAATTTTACAATAATTGCTTTCAATATTGAAATTTAATATGAGAAAATAATGCAATACAGCATGGTTCATCAACAAGCGTTGAATTTCGTTTTGAAATAAAACACAATAGATTGTAATTATTGAAAATACTTTTTTATTTAACGTTTTAATAAATAATTTAGAGGCTAAAGTCAGTACTAATAAGTACTTTATTATTTATTTCTAACACCATTTTTCATAATACAGAATTTAAACCGATAACTAAGTTTTGCGATGAAGGAAAAATGATGACCACCTCATATAAAAAGGCATGCATGTCATATTCGGAATCTGTAGACCTGTTCAAGACGATTATACTAAGTCCATCATATGATGTAAATAAATATCGTATACATGATTAAAGTAAACAATAACAAAAAGTAATAATAATAAATAAGTGAATAAACAAAGTAAAAATAAAAATTAAATGAGTTGAAAAATTACACTGTGTCTAGAACTCGAATAGTCTAATTGGTAGGGGGCTTGACATGAATCCAAGAAATCCGGTTTCGAATCCTGGTTCAAGTGTATTTTTTGAATTCTCTTTAATTAAGATTACTACATAAGATATTTGTCAATTTAGTTTACGCTGTATGTATCATATTAAAAAACATCAATTATAATCGAGAGACCATGTTGTAAATAAATATCGTATACATGATTAAAGTAAACAATAACAAAAAAGTAATAACACTAAAAGTGTTCGCCAAAAAACTTTGAATCCATTGACAATTTTGATAAACAAATTAAAAACTACCTTCTAACAAATTATCATATTCGACAGCTACTTCCCACGTGGGCTATGTTGTTTGTACAGGCTTTGTTTTGGCAGTAATATACATACAGATGTTGCTATCATGACATCAATTATCACAGTAAACATCACCCCCTGATTCATGCTTGATATCGTAAGCTATGCTTAACGATAACGATGATTATCGTTAAGGAGTTGCAAAATCTGACCGCAGTTTTGTTAAAATTGCACCGTAGAGAAGTTTGCTTACCCGGTGGGTAACAACCCGCATATTGTATCTTTGTGCCTATGATACATAATATTAGCTCAACATTATTATACCATGCATATATGTAATATATATCAAGGTATACTAGGTTTAGTCCCAAGTTAGTAACGCTTAAAAATATTGGCGCTACAAACAAAATTTTGGTATAGGTGCATAAAATCACCTAATTAGTCCATTTCCGATTGTCTGTCTGTCTGTCCGTCTGTCATCACGATAACTGAAAAACGAAAAGAGATGTCTGTTGAAATTTTGATAACGTGCTTAGTGCGTAAAAAGTGAATTCGAGTTCGTAAATGAGCAACATAGGTCAATTGGATCTTGGATCCGTTGGATCCATCTTGTAAACCGTTAGAAGATAAAACAAAAGTTTAAATATAAAAAATATTCCTTATAAAAAAATAAACAACTTTTGTTTGAATCATTTTTTCGTAAGCATCACTGTTTACTCGTGAGACCGCAAATAATGAAGTATGTATTAAATGGGAATATCAGTTATGTATGTGTGACATGTATGTATGTCTAATGTGACAATGTAATCAACACTGTCTATACATGGTATTTCAAAAATTAACTCAGTCAATTGTTTGTTTTCACTTGTTTATTTTTAACATGTGATACTTTCAATATGGAACATGGAATATTGATACATTTATTAGTCAAAGAGAGAAAGAGAGAGATATTGGTATTAAAGTTTAGTTATTTGTATTGAAATGTTTATATTTGTTTTTGACCAGCATATGATTCAAACATAGTGTATGGAGATATTCTCATTAAAAACAAGCAAATACTACTGGGAAAATTATATAGGATATTTCATCAAAGCTGACCTAAGGCGTTTTTTAAAGAGGAGTCATAAGATAACATTAAACTATATTTTTATACCATGTATATATGTAATATATATCAAGGTATACTAAGTTTAATCCCAAGTTTGTAACGCTTAAAAATATTGATGCTACTAACAAAATTTTGGTATAGGTGTTCAAAAAATCACCTGATTAGTCCATTTTCGGTTGCCTGTCTGTCTGTTTATCCGTCCTCTGTACGTCATCACGATAACTCAAAAACAAGAAGAATTTTTTTTTTATTGACAACAAAATAATGAGCTTTGTATAAAAATACGCCTTAGACTAGCTATGCTGAAAAATCCTGTATATAACGTTAAGCAGTAAATATTGTATAAGCAAGGTTAAATCTTTCAATGAAACATAAAACATTTGAAAAGAATGGTTGTAAATTACGATGGTTTTTTAATATCTAATCTGTTTATTTAATGCCTGCTGAGATTCAGTTTGAGTTGGTTGTAATTTTATTTTAAACTGTCGGTTGTTGCATGGCAAAATGATCCAAATAGAGAAAGAGAAAAATGTAATCGAATGTCGAATGAAAAAATGAATGTCGAACTCGATTTGGCGATTTTACCTATAAGTATTGCAAGGAAAGTTGCTTCTTTTCGATATATTATTGAATGAAATCGTTATTGATTCTGATAATTTGATTCCAGAAAAAAAAAATTGATTTCGGAAGATGTTAGCAATAGCAAATAGGAGATAGGTTTGTCAGCAGACAAATCCACGTTCAGATTAATTAAGAGCAAGAGTTACTTATTTAAATTTTAACTTTATATGATTTTGTTTTCATCGTGTGGGAATATGGAAAACCACGAGTCAGTCATTCGGATAATATAGCTCAAGACCTGTATAATCGAAACCCACTTCTTATAGTTTAGCGTAAAAATTTAATGTTTATATGACAGTGCTATGAGTATTTTAATTAATATATAAATTTTTATGTATATTATTGAAATATGCCGCTGTTCAATCGTGTTTTACCATTCTAAGTGACATAACTATCAACATATCATATAGTATTATCACTTAGAATGGTAAAACACGTGCACATTTTGTGACGCCGAGATATATAACAGTATTTAATAATAAATCAATTGAATGAAACATTCTATAAACATAGCATTATTCATGTACAGGGTGGTCCAAGTAATACCAGCAGGACTTCCATAAATCATAAAGTTAAAATAATGACAACTTCTCAATACATTTATAGACGGGAAAGAAGTATCCTTTTGCAGTTGCAAGATGTTTGAATTTGGGAAGAAAAATAATATGAAGGATTTCCAAAGTTGTAGCTGGAAAAAATGGAATTGATCGTATGAACTAAGAATATATTTGATTTAATGATGATAAATATTCGAAACCCAACGGTAGACATGTAGGCCCAATCGGAAAAAACTCAGAGAAAAAAAATTACTAGTTGCACTGACTTCATTGCACATACAATAACGCTATACAATACCCCGTGTTGGGACCGTAGAATGCTAAATTTTCAATTTTTATATGCAGCTGTTTTGTCAATATTCAGAATCATATCTTTTTTTACAAGCTTTTATTTAACTTGCAATGTATGTTGTTTGTCCGGGTGAAGTCTTGCAACTCAAACAAATTTTGAAGTAGTTCCTCAATCGATTGACCTGAAATTTTGTACATACTTTTAGTTTGGATGACAATGCATGATAAGGCATCCTTATTTTCCCATCGCTTCCACCATGTTTAATAAACATGCTTAAACTTTAAAAATTTAAATCAAAAATACTATTTAAGAACAAGCTTTTATTTAGGAGTCTTAGAAAACAATTCTTTTTTGGGGTCACTCAAACATGACTATTTGTAAAAGCTTGAGGCGCTCAATATAAAATATCACAAACAAGGTTCGTTTGTTTGCAAAGGTTTACCAAGTAAGAGCCTTTTTCTAACAATGGATACTCTGACATGGATTAGTTTTCTAAATAAATCGTTATTCTAAACGATTGCGGGTTGAAGGTCCTTTATTTCGAAAAAAGATCACCAAATTATAAATATAAACATGATTTTTACACTTTTTTAGCATAATTTACTTATACTTTTATCGAAATTGTCACGACAATCCCTTGATTGATACAAACTTTTTTTTAACAAATATTTAATTTCAAGATTGTTATGAATGGTCATCACACAACTTTTTTAACACCCGGTATATTGCAAGCTCATAAAATATAATTCGTTATTTCTGTTATGTGTTTATGTATTGCTTCAATTGATATTAATTTTAATCGTTTGATCAATTTTAATTTTAATCGAGCTTAAGTAATCGAATATGTGTACAAATGTACAAACGATTGCGCTTAACGAAATAACAAATATATTTGGGTAAATATACAATATTAGGTAATTATAAAATCATATATTACCCAGAATTCCAATTGTATTTTAAATTGTAAATGAAATTCGACGCTTGAAATGATATACCAAAATAATAATTTGTTATTTTCCAAAAAAAAAAGATTTATTAATTTTGAAATTTATATTTATATAATTACATCGGACTTTAATTTAAAATTTATATTTATATAATTTAAAATATTAGACATTTTTAAATAAAAATTATAATGAATATATCTAGAAAACAAGAAATCATTGAATTCTTGTTCAGTCTATTAGTTGAATTTTCATAGTAATTTCCGATTTTTGTACTTTTTGGGTCAAAATTATCTTATATACTGAGTTTTATCGAAATTGGAGATAAAAAATTTATCGATTTTTTGCAATTTTTTTAAGGGGTATCCCTTTGAAAAAATCGAGAAAAACGCAAATAAAATTTTTCTTTTGAAATTTGATGAAACTCGGTGGATGGGGTAATTTTAATTTTTAATTACAAAGTTACAATGTAAGTGAGTATCATGGGCAAAACTTCATTTTCAAAAAAGTTTGAAGGTAAGAAAATTAAAATCAATACAATTGTGAACAAAAAGGAGGATAAGTGAGAGCTATAACGTGATAGTCTTTGTTTTTAAAGGAGAAATTTCCTAGCAAAGCGGGTTGATATCTGTTAGTTCTATTGAATAATAGATAAAAGAAATTTGTTGAAAAGTATGTTTAATTCTTCAGAAAATACAAAATAAATTGTTTCATATTTTTCATAAAGTAAACGTGTTTATAATAAACAAATTTAAAAATTAATTTAAAGAGGAAATTTACTTGAAAAATTATGCAAATGAAAAAAAAAAAACGATACGAAAACAAAGAATACATTTGAGATTTCCATATAAATATTTACATACATATTCGACGGTATGAATTTCAGCCAATCACAGAATATTATCTTATAAAACAGGAGGTTATCGGGTTGAAAAAAGCATCATTACCTGTTGTTCGTTTAAAAATAAGGAAGAAATTTGGTAAAATCATTTGTTTTGACATAAATTAAATTAAACAAATGAAAACTAACAATTGACTGAGTTACTTGTTGAAATACCATGTATAGACAGTTGATATTGTGATAGACAGTTCTATCACAATACACATATACATGTCACGCATATACATGTATAACTGATATACCCATATTAATACATACTATAAAATTTGCGCATAATTTGCGCTCTCGCGAGTAAACAGTGATGTTTACGAAAAAATGTTTCAAACAAATTTTTATAAGGAATTTTTTATAAGAAACATTTTTTACATTTAAACTTTTGTTCTATCTCTAATGGTTTACAAGATGGGTCCTACGGACCCAAGAACCAATTGATCTATGTTGCTCATTTACGAACTTGACCTCACTTCTTACGTCCTAAGCTTGCTATAAATTTCAGCTTGATATCTCTTTTCGTTTTTGAGTAATCGTGATGACAGGCGGGCAGACAGACGACAGATAGACGACAGACAGACAGACAACCGAAAATGGACTATTTAGGTAATTTTATGAACACCCATACCAAAATTATGTTCATAGTATTAATATTTTTAAGCGATACAAACTTGGGACTAAACTTAATATACTATGTTCATTTCATATACAATGGGACTAAACTTAATATACTATGTATATTTCATATACATGGTATAAAATTTAAAGATAACCCCGACTTATAACACCCCTCTTTTTAGTCGGGTCTTATGGATCAACAGTCCTTCCATTTTAGAACTTAAAACATCTGTTGTGGTCTTCTTGTAATGAAAATAAAGTCGTCTTTCCCAATATCATTTCGAATATTTCGCAGTCAGTAGTTTAACATCTAACTTAGTCAACTTGCTCACTTTTTATGTACTGATCACGCTTTAAAACATTTCAGCTATAGATATCTCCTTTCGTTTTTGAGTTATCATGTTGACGAACGGAGTTTTTTTCCTATAATCAATATACCTACTTACAAGGCTTAAAAACCAATATACCGAAAACAAAAAATGAATTTTCTTGATTCGATGTACTCCTGATTTATTTTGTAGTTACTTTTATATTTGTCTATTGTATAATAATTGGGGATAAAGTTAACCCTTGCAGAAAATCAAATTTTTGTTTAATAAAATTAGACAATTTTACAAACAAAAATTTTTTATTATGTTATTTATAAATATCCTAGAAATGTTTAAAAATTATGACCAATTCAAAAACAGACAAAGTTTGATGATAGGAACTATATGTCTCAGAAATTTTTGTTAGTAATTTCAAATCAAATTGTCAGCACTTTTCTCAGGATAAAACCGACACACAAAAAAAAAATGTTTCAACACTAGACATGATAGTGATTTTCTAAGCATTGATTCTTAAAATTTTACTTCTGAAAACGATATCAGAAATGAAGGCGTTAACTTTCCCTCATTTTAGTAAATAAAAATTCATAATATTCATATCTTATATTTAACATTCACAAAACGGGTACCTATTCATCGAATTTTAAGCAGGAAGAACTGCTAGCATACGATCACGATCTACATACCTACAACATTATATATTCCATTCTCAACAATAACGTATATTATTTACTATAGCTTTCGAGAAGCTTTTTGTGAATATTTAATTTCAAACGCATTTTAATATAAGATTTATTTCACGTGTAAAATGATATCTATACCTATAGATATTATACGTGTAGGTGGGTAGATACGTGGCAAAATGGGGCGGATAAAATTGTAATTTTCTTATTATCAGTTTTTTATGAACGATATTGTAATATATTTATCGTAAATTCACATAATATTTTTACATATTAGGGTTTCGTATTTTGTTTAAAACTTAAGATGTTTGTCTCCTAATACAGCTTATATAGAAGCTCGTTACTCTTGTCCATAATGCACTAAATTACAGGAGTTATTTTATTATACCATGTATATATGAAATATACATAGTATATTAAGTTTAGTCCCAAGTTTGTAACGCTTAAAAATAATGATGCTAGGAAAAAAATTTTGTCTAATAGGTGTTCATAAAATCACCTAATTAGTCCATTTCCGGTTGTTCGTTCGTCCGTCCGTCTGTGGACACGATAACTCAAAAACGAAAAAAGATATCGAGCTGTAATTCTTACAGCGTACTCAGGACGTAAAAAGTGAGGTCAAGTTTGTAAATGAGCATCATAGGTCAATTGGGTCTTGTAAACCGTTAGAGATAGAATAAAAGTTTAAATATAAAAAATGTTCCTTATCAAAATTTAAACAACTTTTGTTTGAAACATTTTTTCGTAAACATCACTGTTTACCCGTGAGGGCGCCAATTAGGCGGAAATTTTATAATATGTACTATACTTGATTATCAGGTATGTATGTGTCACATGTTTGTATATGTAATATGATAAAGAAATCAATACTGACTATGCATGGTATTTCAACAATTAACTCAGTCAATTGTTTGTTTTCACTTGTTATTTAAATAGGTTCAGTATCACGTACTGAATGTAAATGCACAAAATCCTTACAAAAATAGGCGGGGGAAGTGTCTCCATTTTAAGAAAAACCGTTTTGGGTTTTATCTCCATAACCGTGTATGTTACTTAAGGATGTTCCAGCATGGTATTTGCAGTTTCTATGTTAAAGCAATGGTACAATTTTTTTTTCGACAGAATTTAACGAAAAATTAAATTTAAGAATTTAATAATGCTTACTATTAATTCCCAAAGTTTCAGAAATTTTGACCGTTTAAAATGGGAAATAATTATGCCAACGTCCCAATTTCGATCAATTTACGTCAAAATTAATATCTCGAAAGTGAAAATTAATTTCTAAATATTTTTTTTAGAATTTTATTGTATAAACATTTTTTTCTACTTTTTCTTCAATATATAATAATATCATAAAAAATAGTTGGAGAGACCGGACATTTTACATGCTTTAAATGGGACACGACCCTCAAAATCGCGAACTTTGTCTTTAAATATCTCGCGATCTAAACGGTCAAAAATTATGAAATTTTAGGAATTCATAAATAAAGCTATTATAAACCCGAGAAAAAAAATTCGGCCAAATCTGTCGAAAAGTGATTTCATGCTGGTACTACCTTAAGACCAAAAATGGTAATAATCTTTATTGTAGATAATTAAATTTCCTATCTTTTACTTATACGACTATAACGATTTACTCATTGATTATTTGACCGATATCTCTTTTAATATTTACTTAAACAATAAAATGCTAAGAACTTAACTTTTAAATCTACAAATTTTCTATAACTTTTACTTCCTTTTCTTTCTAAAATCAATATTTGTGAAGTTATAACGCGTTTAATGTTGCAACCACCGGGTGCAAGAGTATTTAAAAAGAGGTATCCATAGTACATTGATAAATATTCAATAAATATATGAAAAAATGTATGACGAAAAATAAGAATATAATTTTTAGAAATCAACATTAGTTTTCGAAATATCGAATGATAAGTAATTAAACAAAATTTGCAATTTTCGATATTTTGAAAATCACTCCAGATAGCGAAAAATTGTATTCTTACTTTTCGTTTTATATTGTCACGTTATAACATAATTCACCGTTAAAATTGAAAAATTTTCTTCCACCATTCTCAACAGGTCGAGCACAACGGGCTTTTTTGTTTTCAATAATTTATTAAGGTTTTAACTTTAATTTAAATAGTTTTTTTTTTAATTTTCGCTTTACAACCGCTTTTCCATAAAACCAATGTTAAATATGGCTAATTTAAAGTCATTTATTTATTTAAATAATCGGGCAACCCAATCTAAAATTTTCAGAATTGATTTAAACTTATTCCAACTTCATATAAAAGAATAACAAGCTTTTTTTTAAAAATTGCTTTGATGCTCGTATATACATCGTTAAATTTTTTTAATACTTTAAAAATGATTCGGTTTTTAAGATTACAGAAAGAATAAAATACACTTACCGGTACTCGACTTGTACCGGACAACCAAAACCAATCATTATTATTTGCATTATCGCTCTCACGTGGTATTTCTAAATCCGGTGCATCTTGTACAATCGATGAAATACCCTTTGTTAAATGATGATGTAACGTAGCCGCATGATGATGATGTTGATTATTAGTTGTTTCCAAATGATTCTTATAAATAGCATAACGTTTTTTACGTACATTATCATATAATAAATTTTTATTGAACTGTGTAGAATGATCACTTTTTAATAACACATTTATTATAAAATTATCTAAATTTTTTTTAACATTTTCATGATGCAAACTATTTAATAATAATTGTTCAAATAAATGTTCATCAAATATTATATTATTTTGTTCATTATTACTGTCATTATTAACAATACCTAATAAATAATATGTAATTATTAATTCACATATAAATAAAAATAATATTGAAACACTTATTGTATATTTAAAATATATATCATTATGATTTTTGGTAATTTCTTTTTTTGTAATTGGTATTTTATCTTTATGTAATGTTGGCTCTCTGTTTGTCATTTTTGATATTCATTTGTTTTTAAAACTTTAACAAGAAAAAGTAAATTTTATCGTATCGTACGTGAGTGGGTATATAATATACCGGTCTATGATAAATATTGTTCCCGCATTCGTCTACTGTTTTATGGTAACTGCGGAATATACTACTGTTGATCGACGCGATGTCGTCTAGAAATACCATATACATAGTTTGTACGAGAAATCCGCGTGTTTCTAATATAATTGAATATAGTTCGCGCATGCGTTATCTATAATAATTTGTTATTAATTTTTTTATTTGTGAGTGTGTATAGCAGAATATTTTCGGTTTATCTTCTTTATTGTGTTCAATATGTATTGAATACGATATTCAATCACGTGCTGAAAGTCATGCAGGATTGTATTGTAATCTCTTTAATAACCATTGTCCAATAGTCTGATGGCCAGAGATCCAACTCAGTAAACCGTCACCAACACCAAAGTTTAAAGTAATAGCTTAAAGTGTCCTCAAAAGGTTATATTTCTTTCAGCATCACTGACATATTAACAATTTATTTTAATTAAAATTGACGTAAAAAAGTTAATATGGCAGGTTTATATCTTTACAAAAACTTCAATGGCGGCTCAATGGAATAACTAGACCATTAAAAGAGTGGACTATGAACGACAACTAAGTTCATGTGTACTTTTGAATAGAACTGTTGTAAATTACTATGGTTTGCTGATATTCATCCGTTTTTTCAACGCCTACTGAAAACTAGTTTAAGCCTGTGGCCGTAGTTATAGTTTTAGCAAACAGGTGTTACATTACAAAATGATTTTCCCAATAGTAATTGTGTAACTAAAAAATAATTAGACCGAATGAGACTCTGAATATAGGTTTTATTTTTTTTTTAATTTTAATCTATTCTACATGAATAGATTGAAATATATGAAACACAAGAGTAATACAATTCGGGCGGAGAAGTTGGTTACATTTTGCTATGAATAGAATATGTTTAATTCTCTGACTTGCGCTTCCACCAATGTGATAAAGCCTTTAAGGTCTACCATAAAGAAGTACTTTAAAATGTAGTACATTCTTTAACTTCAACTAATTAGAAATCACAAATGTTTAAACTTTAAATGAAAGTTAGGAAAATTATAAAAAACTATAGCATCGCATTTGCTACGAATAGTGACATCTATGAATAAGCAGTTTAAGCTTACTTTACATGCTCCGTTATTTAAAGAAAGTGTTCATTTAAAGAAAGGATGAATATTTTTTGAGATATAGCCTAAATCCTGCACGAAAAGCTATTATTTTGGAGCAATTTTGGAAATAACACGAAAAAAATTCATCTAGCTTCAATGGATCCTGCATGGATCAATTTTTTTAATTTTTTTGAAATAAGAAAAGAAAAAGTTAGCCAATACAAAAATAGTTAATTTGATTTTCCTTTCACAAAAACTATGAAGAGTAGAGTGCATAGCTTCCATACAAGAAACGTTTCTGGATATTTTTAAATAATTTGAATCGGAAATACTTTTTGATAATTTAGTTTATATATTATATTTATTAAAAAAAATAGTACAAAATTATTGTTTTAATTATATTTTATTTCTATGATACCACGAAATATTGTAGGAAAAAAATTAATCAAATAGATTTTCTTCTTTCCATTTTCGTAATATTCGATGTAAATCGTCTTTTTCCTTTTCTGTTGCAAATGAATAATCAACTGAATTATTACTTATTTTCCATAATTTTGTTTTATTCAAATTAAATGTTTCAGCTGCATGTTCATACTCTTCAGATAAATTTGTTAGAAAAATACCTTTATCGTCAGTCTAAAAAATAAACATAAAAATTACCTTCATGATTTTTTAGAACGAAATCGTTAAGGTGACTAAAATTTCTTACGCCTAATGTAAAAGGTAAATTATCTGCAATTAATTCTTTAAGATGGCTATTCGCATAACCATCGTATACTTGGCAACACACATTCGATGTTAAACAACATTCTAAAAGAGGAAGAAAATCAAAGAAAATGTTAGGTGAACGCTGCTATTAAAAATAACGTACCAACTGGTATTTGACTTTCACACAATAATTTCCAAGTTGTATCACTACCATCCAATCTAGGATGTATACAAGTTCCATGCCCAATTCTGTCGGGCTTAAATTTCAAAATTTCCATTGTTTCTGTTTCCCTAGGAACTTCTGCAGTATGTATAACGATTCGAAATCCATACTCTCGAGCTTTTTTCAATAATTCAGGTTTCCAGTCCGATGAAATTGGATTTCCACCAATATCAATACCAACAATTAAATTTGGATACTTTTTGTGATATTCCATAGCTAAATCAAAAATTTCATCTTCATCTTTCTTGCTTCGATTGATTGAGATAATTAATTTAACAATAATGGGATATAATGATACTGCTTCATTAACACCAGTGATAATTGCATCTAAATATTCTTTTTTTGTCATTTTATTCGGAATTGAACGTGGAGTTGTTCGTAATTCAAGGTAAATTACGTTATCTTTGGCGAAATCTTCAATTACTTCTTTTGTGGCAATTGTCATAGCTAATGGAGAATTTGTTGCTTTGTAAACTAAATCAAACATAAAAAACCATTCTTGAAGATTTCTATTCGGATTAGGTTGAAATATGAGACCAAATGCATCCATCGGTAAATTGGCTAATTCATATAATTTTTTCAATGTACTTTCCGAAAGAGAGCCATTTAAATGAGCATGTAATTCCTAGAAACATAGAAAAATTATAGAAGCGTTTTATTATCTGTATCATTCTTTTGAATACTTACAATTTTCGGTAATTTGTTGCAGAATGTTTTAATATCCATTTTGAAAACTATGTAACAAAACCTAAAATTATAAATATTTTTAGTATTATCTTTTAGATAATGTTCTTATCTTATAAGGAAAGGCTCATTGAAATGTTTTATTCTTATATCAAAAATAATTGAAGGTAAATCAATTTGGTGTAATTCGCGGGAGTCCATTTAAATATGTAAGTATGTAATTCGATACGGTATCATGAAAATATTAGATTTTTTTTTTAAATTTCGAAATGGCACAAATTATTTTTCTATTGAAATTCGAGACAGCAATGAATAGTTTAAATATTACTAACAAGGTCGATTACCGGAAATTGATAATTAAAAGTGATTCTTCTATAAATTGTATTACAAAATTTAAATATTTTATGAAAATAGTAATTAAGGTAATCATAATAAATCTTATTTGAAAAAAGTTACTCAGTTTTTATCGTAATTACCGATTAAGCTACCGGTATATTTTGCTTTTGTTATATCTTTCTAAAACAACTTATATTGTATCTGGAATAAATTATCATGAATGAAAAACGTAATCAATTTATCTTACGTTCGAAAGAAAAAATAAATAAATTGCTGTTGTTTTCGATTCAAGGAATAATTTATGAAAATATTTTCCGCTTTATTGGTTATTTGTTTTGAGGTTATATCTTATAAGAATTTTATAGCCGTTGAATACATCTCTTACTTATAAAATATTAGAAAAAATCGTAACTGAAAAAAATCAACCATCTATGAGAAAAACCATACATGAAAAATACCTTTTAAAGTTTTCCTTCTGTCTAGCCCGCGCTTTTTCTTTTATTACATATAATCAAAGATACAAACCACTAGTATTCGTATCATTGGTATCACTTCTAGTACACATATATTTTATAGGTGTCCCTAGCTGTTACAGGTTAATAAAGTCCCTTTATAATTTTTGTATTGTTTATGTCGTATGTATATTATCCTATGGTCTATTCTCATAATGCTACTGGTCAAACTATGGAGGGCAGAAGAAAGGAGGACCATCTTGAAAAAAATGTCCAGCATAACTTTGGTTGCGAAATTCCCGTGTGTCCTTGTCTAAAACATAGTAATAAGTATATATATACATGTCATTATTACAAAGACACAGGGGAACTCACTGGCAGTTATCTCTCTCGCTCTACGTATCACATCCAGGTTAGCAGACCCCTGGTGTTCTCTATTAGTATTATCTCTATGCTGGAGCATTAAATAACCGTTCAAGAATTGTCCATAATGTCGCTTGTGTAGCAAAAGAGTGTCTGTTGGGTACTTCTCTATCATTCCCTCAACTTGTTTAGTTCTTAATCCTACTCTTACTACTTTGAGCACTTCTCTTAAAATATACACTTTTAATACAGCAGTGCTATTCTTATTTAATGCTTTTTGACGGACACTTTTTCGTACATTAAGAAAATCCACCTTATCATTACCCTCTGTAGGTCGAACGACTGAACGAAACAAAATGACTGACTGGCTTATATATGCAAATGTAGTAACCACCACTAAGTTCCATTTGGTTCCATGTAATGCATTCAGACATACCCATAATAAAGGTATGGTATGGAGGGTAGAGTTAAGGAGCGACATCTCAAATAGGGGTTAAACTAAAAAAGTGTCCACCAAAAAAGAGCAGCACTATTCTTATTTGCTGCTTTTCGATGGACACTTTTTATATAGATACAGAGATGGTTCTCCTGATCTCTACCCTTCATAAATAAATTGGATTGAAACCATGTATTGCTACTAGAAAATATGAAATACCCTAACAGTTTTCTTTCTATTCATAGTTTTCCACTGTTTCCACTTATTCTACAAAAGCTGAAATGTAAACAAACAATTAGTTATCATTTGGAGCTTCGAGTATATTACCACCAGGTGACACTCATACATATTTTTAGGTTGAGAAAAATAATAGGTAGAAAAATGAAAAGAATTTTATTTAATATATTTCTTCATCAAATACCTGTCGCATTATTTCATATTAGTAATAACATTTGAAATTTCACGAAATCAATAAAGTTTTTTTTACCTAAACAACGTTTTAGTGGCAAGGTTTATTAAAACAATACGACCTAGAAATCTAAAAAATTACAACTTCTTAATAAAAATGCATCTGTTATTGCATAGCTAAAAATAACCAGCCCCAAGAATTTCAAAAACTTTATATGACTAATTTGTTTAAAATTTCAAAGTTCACAGTCTGTCAATCTAACAAATATTATATAAACATATCTATGAAAAGAAAAAATTTCTTTGGTCTGGATGTGAATATTCAGATAAAAAGCATATAACATTCGCAAAATAATGTATATGAAATAATTTAAAATGCAACCTTGTGAAAAACTTTTTCATAGTTTGTTTTAGACAAGAACTTTGCTCAAACATTTGTTTCCAATGACCCATATCTTAGGTCAGCAGACAATTTTAAAATATTTATCACTAGAACACCCACATAATAACAATTTTTTTTGAAAATGTTACCAGATTAGAAATAATTGCTAAATCCAAATTAAATCATTAATGGCATAAAAAAAAATTTGAGATCCACGTTAAATGTCTGCGGAATTTTTTAAAGGATATTCTGCTACTTTTTTGTTTGTTTATGTAATAGACAAGTTATTTTGTTAAGTTTTCTGCATCATTAATTTTATTCGATAAACATAATATTTCAATTGATAACATGTCACATTAATTTTTTTATTCAATATTTTTGTGAAACATAAATCAATATTTAAAATCCGACGCATTTAATCAATAATTATACCATTTACAAAAGGATATCGAAATTCTTGATATAAATGTTTTATTTGATGAAAATCGATACGTGAGCGATATTGTGTTTTACGCCAGTATTCTGGTTTTATCCGTACCAAAAAGCTGCAGTGATCATGTAACATATCTTAGTTGTTTCGTATCAAATATTGGCCGTGGTTACTGGTTAGCTGAGAAAAAAGCGATTGAAGCGGACGAGACTCAAACATAAGACAAAAGTTAATATAAAAAGGGCAAGCCAGATGGTTGGAGATATCGAAAAAAATTATTAGAAAAAGTTACTAAGAATATTTTTTTATACCCATAATTTTTTTTTAAACAGAAAACACCCCTAAATCGGATACCAATGAGAAGTCAATTTCATTTTGCCTAATATTTTGATAAAGTAATTATCACGATTTTAAGAAAATTTCGGATTATTTTTATTAATTTAACCTGCCAAGTGCTGGTAAAGCAAAAAACATTTGTCAAAAATTCCCTAATAATACCTACAGTATAAGCTTTTTTTTTTACTTATATGCCTTTAACTTCCTTGTTTATAACGGGTTTTGTACGATTTTATTGGAAAATTTTGTAAAAACACCCAAATACTATTAAATTAAAATTTTTTTGTATATATTTATCAATTTTTTATGTTGCTCTAAAATTATATTTAATAATAATAATTATTATTATAATCAAATCACGGTAATACGGAATGGTTAAAATTTTGCATAGTTTTATAAATACCTATCAGCTTTACTTTTGTTTTTACTTTACATTACAGAAGAACATCTTTATAAATTTCAATTGAGTGGAAACTTTTATGATAAAACGACAGAACTTTTATGATTGAACGAAAAATATACTCCGGGATTTCACAACCCATATATCGTTCTACTCTATATCAGAAACTTTTTTCCTAATCGCTAAAGAAGATTTTCTTTGTCATTGTCAAAATCGATTTTTAACAAAATCAAAGGCACAAAAAGGCCAAAAAAAATCGAGAAACTTAAAATTTGTTGTAGAATATGATGAAACTGGGTACAATGGAAATTTTGATCCAAAAAGAACCAAAATTTGATCTTTAACGATTAAATTTTTGCAAGAAAAAATTTTATTTTGGAGCGATATGGCAGGAACTTCGAAGTCAAACATCAAGCTACCTTAAGTGTTATATTTGTTGAGCCTCAGTTCCCTTAATTAAGCCACAAACACACATCTGGTTGATTTGGCGAGCGACAAGCCTGTGTTATCGACTGAAAAATTGTCTTCGGGATATTGCTTCCTTGCACACAATTTTAGTTTACATTTCAGAAAGTATTTTCTGGGTAAAAATTACCCCTCAAAATGATTTTTATTCAAATCGGTAGCAAAAAGTTGGTACAATTTTCTTTAAGAAATTTTTGAAAAACAGTATTATGAATACAGGGACTGGAAGTTATTTGCTAATTATTTAAAGTAATTGATTTTGGCTTCCTTACTTTTCGAAAGGAATTTAAAAATCGAAACATTTTAGGTAAAATATACAATTATACTGTATTGAGGTCCATAATAATAAATTTTGCGATTATTAAATACAAAAAAGTATTAGTTAAAAACCAAAAAAAATTATATCATGAAGTTTAATGATGATTCATTAATAACATGCTTTAAAGAATATTGAAAATGAATTGATTTTCAAAAAATTTAACATTGATAAAATAATGATAAATGTCAAAATCCAAAATAAAAAAATACGTAGCGCAGGAGCTGTGTCAGCTAAGAGAATTTCATCCGATTTTTGTACTTTTTGGGCCAATATTACCTTATATACTGAGTTCTATCGAAATTGGAGGTAAGAAAAATTTCTCGATTTTTTACAATTTTTTTAAGGGGTACACCCATTTGAAAAAATTATGAAAAATGCAAACAAATGTTTGTTTCGAAATTTGATGAAACTCGGTGAATGGCGTAATTTTGAAACAAAAAGTATAAAAATCAGGTTAATTTGATGATTGGATGCAGAGTTTCTGTGATATCGAATATTTTGATCGATTTTAGTCCGTATTTCAAAAACTATTCGACCAGTCATCAAATGCACCCGATTATTGTACTTTTTGGGTCAAAATTGCCATATACACTTTTTATCGAAATTTCTCGATTTTTTGCAATTTTTTTAAGTACCCCTTTGAAAAAATCGGGAAAGTATGCTGTATTCCGATGTGATTTATTATCATAATTTTAAATGGTTAAAGTAATAAAAGTTTCGAAAGTGGTAGCTTTATATTACATGAAGAATAAAATGTATACGTATAGTGATGATGGTAATTTATAAATGGAATTACTAATGCTGGTAGTTAAATATTTTAAATGTATTTTACAGAATGTATCAAAAGGATTTACAGGATGTTCATGTATGTTGATTCAATATAATTACCGATATCTCTATAAAATGTTTATATGTAGAAGAAATATTACATATATGCTGACCAAACTCAAAGACCAATGCTCCAGCTATCTATTCCAGCGGTACAGGTTGAATGTTTGTTATATCAGTAAGAAAATGCATATTTGTAATAGAAAATTCACAAAAGAACGAGAGGTGTCGTGGGATATCCGGTAGGAATTATGTTCCTTTCGTTATTAATTACCTTGGTATTATTGAATATCAATTACAATGAAGGAAGGGTAATAAAATTGTATTTAATAACTTTTTTTTCAAGTTTTTGCTAATTAAGTTATGAAAATAGACAACGGTTTTGAAATAGGAAAAAATTTTTAAATAAATTTTTTGATTTTATTTACAGTTTCTTATGAAAAACGACTGTAGAATAGACTTATTGAAAATTATTATTAAAAATTAATTTTTTTTAACCTTTATTGTGGTGCGTTTTCAATTGAATTGAACGATTTCACCCTCATACGATAAGTGGTGTAATGTATTGAGATAGAAAAAGCTATTAAAAGTATCATGTATGAGGAACTGTGACTTATATATAATGCACAAAACATTTTAAATAAATGTAAAAATTTAGTTTCAGTTTGGTTTAAAAACATGTAATTTCTATTTTTTATATAGCAGTGTGAAGCGTTTATGTGTTCTGTATACACAAATATACAAATTAAATAGAGACACGAAGTGGTTACGTATAATTTGAGTCACTAATATATAACAGGAGTGAGGGAATAGGTGACATCGTAGACTGGATATCTAGAGGACCAATGTTCGAGTCCCAGTTTCGTTTCTTTCTATTTGTTTAAATGAAAATACGTAATGTGCATTTTCCATTGAAGTTTACAGTCTCAATCTCATTTGTTAAGTGGTATAATGTGTTGAGATAGTAAAAGCTATTAAAAAGGGACTTTGACTTATATGAAGTACACAAAAAAAATTTGAAATAAATGGTATACAAGTTTCATAATAAAAATATGTTTATTAATTAAATTATTCTGCTAAATTTTTGAAATAAGATAAAATTTCATTTTATGATTAATCATTTTTGATGTTGTCTTCGTAAGATAATGTTCATAATTAGCTAAAGATTCGTACTTATTTATTTATTATTCAAAATTATTATATTAGTTTAATTTTAAAGGATCAAGGATTTGCCTTATGAAAAAGGGATGAAATAAAGATACTGTTTTTATAAGGATTAACTTGTCGTATAAATAAAAAAGTTATAAGTAAATTAAACACTTTTTAACGACTTGAAGTAGTTCAGTAGAAAATACTAAATATATACACCAGTTCCTCCACTCTAATTTATAAGGTGGATTTATTTCGAAAAGACTATTTTTCCAAGGTGGATAAATTTTACAAAAATAGTCAAATGCCACTTTTTTTAACCAAATAAAGCTACCCTATTTGGGTCATTTCTCGTAAAAAAGGTCCATTCTGATTTTTTCGTAAAGTTGACCGTTTTATAGTTATTTTTAGTTTAACGTTTGGAAAATCTCCACAAAAGAACATTTTCAAAGGTGAAAAAAATGTTAAAAATTGAAGTTTTAAGCTTATCAAAATCTTAAAATGATCTTTAAATATATTTTATAAAGTTCTAAGCATAATGCACATAGTAAATTCCAACTATTCCTTTATATTTGTATAGATTAATCTATTGACAATTTTTTAAAGCATAAAAATGCTTCTGATAATAATATTTCATTCTGACCTCCGGACCTACTTTTTATGACTTTTAAAATATATACATGATAAATATACATTTTTAACAGACATACGAGGTTTTCTTTAATTAAAAAAAGGAATTATACATTTTAATTTGAGTGGGAGGAAAAAATTCAAGAAATCTTTAACAATTATTATTAATATTATTTTAAAAGCTTTAATTTTTATGTTTGAACATTTAATAAAAAAAACAGGATTAAAAGCTTGCACATTTATTTCCAATATAATTAACTATTAAAGAAGGTATTAATATTTCCTTTCTAAATATCGTAACGGGTAAACTTTTAACATAAAAGCTCATTACATTAGGTATTATAACTTATTAAAAGTAATCAAAAATTAAATGGAAGCAAATGAAAAAAAATCTATTACGACCCGGAACAAATTTATGTAAAAAATATAAAATGTACACTAAAATTAAAAATAATTGAACTTATTTAGTTTTCATTAATAGCCCAATAGTCCTGCAGCTAAAGGAGTCAGTTGAGTATGCGAAATATGCCTCCACGAGATCTGTAAACTGGCTCATTTGTATACTAACTACTCAATTCGCCCAATCACTTTTTAGTAGATTACTACTATATTTGATTTCTGATCCGCGTAAAAATTAGTGTATGTAATCTTCGTTATTTAAGTGATTTTTAAATTTTTTTCTGCCTAGCTGACTCCTTTTCAAGGTTTTCCATCCAAAAGTTTGAAAAACAATTATTTTCTTACTATCTCTAAGCAGTATATAATTTTGAGATAAAAATGCTTATGAAGCATCTATATAATAAAACGAAAAAATTCATCCAGGAAATTGACGGAGATTGCTTCGGAGATACTTCTCAAATTATGGAATGTTATGAAGATGGATAATGAATATTATTATAAAATAAATAATTATGGTGGAAACGCTGAGAATATTAGTTTTTTTGATAAATAAATATGTTTAATGCAGAGACCTACGCTTCCACCAATTTGAAGGATTAACATGATGGCTGAGTGAATTTTTACATAGCATAGTTTTGATGTTATCGATAGAGAAGTAAGAATGTTTCAAACTTTTAACGTCTATTTTCCATTCCTACTTTTATGATAACATAAAGGCCGTTGCTTCTGTTGTACAAAATGTTTTCAAAATAATGATTCTGTTTTTATGATCGTTCGAATACATTATCATGCAGACAAACTTTATTGAAAATCAAAATTTGATATAGGGGAAGGTTGTGTAGGTGGGATTTCACAGTCTAGAGAGGAGCTACCACAATTTTTATAAAAATTTTTTTAATTCGTGTATTTAAGTAAAATTAAAACATGGAAACATCATTATTAGTGTTGATGATCACCAGTTTTCGATGCTACGAAAAAAATAAGCGTGAAATTTCATTAAAATAACAGAAATAAATATTTATTTTAACGATATATTTTAAAACAAGTGACCCAGTTTATTGGATTATCGAGCAATACATACTGGTTGTTCAAAAAGTTCCAGACTCGCCTGAATTTTATAAAATAATAATTGAAAAAAAAGACAAAAGTTTTGCTCGCACAATCTTATGATGATTTTGGATTTGACTTTATCCATGAAGGCCACTCGGCTTTTTTAAATGAAAACAGTTAGTCTGATTATAAAATTAAATCATTTAAGAATTCCATTTAAATGAATCGTCTTAACGTCACCAATAGTTTGTACGGACGAAATCTTACAACTTTTGTCTTCATTTTTTCAGTCATTTTTTTTTCAGTCATTTTTTTTTCAGCCATTATTTTATAAAATTCAGAGTGGTCTCGAACTTTTTCAACACTCTGTATAAATAAAATATATATAAAAATGAACTTTTTTCTCAGAGTTACGCAAAAATATGCTTGAATTTTTCATGCATTGAGATATTAGTCAGAAAATTGATCGACCTTGCAACCTTGCAAGTATCAAATGCAGAAAGAAAGGTATTTGTGATACTGTAAGCCAAACATGGCCAGAGCTCCAGAAATATTATTGGCACCTGTTACTAGGCACAGCATGGAAGGCAAGCATATTGCACTTTTATGCACATGATCGGATGTGCCTAATAGTGCATCACGCATACTACGGGAGATTTGTCTTGTTACTTAGGCTCTCACCTTGAAAATCCTCGAATCTGAGCTGGTTCATTTTCAAGACTTTCTTCCTGGTTCGAGAAATACAGGTAAGTTACTTATGTCCGGAGTGTGTCCCACTCGGACAGTCAACCTTAACAACGTTCTCATAATATATGAAATATTTTTTTTTGTTTACAACTATCAAAATAATAATTTAAAATGTAATAATACATAAAATATGAATTAATATATATAAGTAAATATTATATGATCGCGTTTAAATCAGTCATAGATGATATGTTAATATGCAACCTTTAACCCTCTTGACGATGCGCGCTTGATCAATTATTATTAAAAATATTGTTTCATATATTTTTACTATAGTTAACATCTCAATAATAAAATATATTATTATTTCTTCAATAAAATTAATTTTAATAATAATTAATAACGTTTTGTTTTTATTTAAAAACTATGTGATCGAGAAAAAAAACACGTTTCTTTATTTAAATTATAAAAAAATATGTGTTAAAAAAATATTTACTAAATAAAGAGTAATTAAAAGTGTCTTTAATTAATTTTGTTTGTGTTTTTGTGTTTTATCACTTTTATGTTTGTAGTTTAAACTAGGTAAGATTAATTTATATTACGCTTTTCTATTAAGAGTCTCCGAACTTAAAGTGAGAAATTTTTTGAAAATTTCGTTGCAAGATGGTATTAATGTGAAAAATATAATTTTCGTTGATTCGAGCACACAAATCAAGTACGATATCATCGATGACATTCTTTATGCATCATTTTAACTAAAAAAATGTTTTTTCCCAATTTTAATTATAGCCATTTGACTGGTGTTAAAATTTTTCTACTTTGTCTCATACACTATTTGTTAAAGGTTAAAGTTCAGACACTCTTAATGGAAAACCCATTATATATAAAATCTTTGATATCATTACATTTTCTTCGTTAATTCGTTAAAAATATTTGCATTAGTCACGTGGAGTAATAGCTTCTGATATTTTTGAAAGCATTGTTTGATTTCTATTTTTAAAAAGTTAAGCTAATTTTATCTAGGGGAAACTTTTTTTTTAATGTTGATTTTGTATATTGCCTGTTTGTTTATCTAAAAAGATTTTAATCAAATTTTAATTTTTATACGTTTAATAATATTTCAAAACTTTTTTTTTTTTAAATATCCTTCAAATTTTTTCGTATATCAAGCACACAATCTATGCTGTTGCATGCGTGATTGAATAGTGATTTTAATTACTTTTTTTTTCAATTTTGGGAAAATTAGAAAAACAGGAAGATTGTGCTTGATTTTTAACCCCCGAACTAAAAAAAAGTGGTGTTATAAGTTTGGCCGCTATGTCCGTGTGTCTGTGTGGTTGTCTGTCTGTGGCATTGTGGTTCCTAAACGGATGAACCGATTTTAATTTTTTTGGTTTCATTTAGTTACAAAAATGTAATGTTTTGTTTTTATACCATGCATATATGTAATATGCATATATTACAGGTATACTAAGTTTAGTCCCAAATTTGTAACGCCTAAAAATATTGATGCTACAAACAAAATTTTGGTATATGCGTTCATAAAATCAACTAAATAGTCCATTACCGGTTGTCCGTCCGTCCGTGGGCACAATAACTCAAACACGAAAAAATATATCAAGCTGAAATTTTTACAGTTCGTAAATGAGCAACATAGGTCAATTGGGTCTCGGGTCCGTAGGTAAATGTAAAAAATGTTCCTTATAAAAAAATTAACAACTTTTGGTTGAAACATTTTTTCGTTAAACATCACTGTTTACCCGTGAGGGCACAAATTAGACGTAAATTGTATAGTATGTATTATATGGGAATATCAGTTATGTATGTGTGACATGTATGTATGTGTAATGTGATAGAGTAATCAACTCTGTCTATGCATGGTATTTCAACAATTAACTCAGTCAATTGTTTGCCTTCACTTGTTTAAAATTATTATGTTATTTTCTCCTAGTCTAACAATATTACTCACATTAAAAAAAATTAATTCAAGAGGTTGAAAATTCATGCATATATCAAACAGAAAAAACAATATGAAAACTTCATGTTTAATGGAAAAAGTTTTCTTCTATTTTTGAGGATGAGTAAATAATAATAATTCTATTTTGAATAAACTTTTATCGTGAAAAGCTTCTATTAGCATTATATTTAATATAAAGATATTTAAAACACTTTTACACATATGGTTTTCGATGTAAATCTTTTAAAATAGTCGTCTCGTGAAAAATATTTTTACTAAGAATAATAATTAAACCATATATTTAATGCTCTTACATGGTGTTTATCTTGTTTGTATGTTTAAAATAGGGTAAAATGATTTTAAACTAAATTTAAATTGTTTAAATTTATATTTTACATTTAATTGAATTTGAATTCAGTGTATATTAACATAAAATTAAAAATTTAATGATATCTCTAACACCAAATCAGGTCTGATCGATTTGTCTGGGGCATGGTAGCCCCAGACAAATGATGGGGGCGGATTTTCGGGCACTCAAACTAAAATATTTAAGGATCCAAATACAAACTTGTCTTTTTTATATCTAATTTGGCTCTTAACAAATTTTTTTACGTAAAATTTCATACCCGGGTATTTTATTTTCAAAGGGCTTGGATTATTTAGTATTGCACCTAGAAACTGGAAACTGAAGAATATCCATTAAGAATCATATTCAAAGGGGAAGATAATTGAATATCCTTAGTATTATGTCCCAATTTTCAAAATAAAGGGGAGTCGACCAATGGTCCAAAAATGGACATCCTGCTTGAAAAATAAAGCATCTTCGTAGTTGAATATCGCCCTCAGTGGATAATCATCAATTTTATGGGAGAGAGGGCCCTCTGGCTATGATAATTTTCGTGCAAGAAAAATTTGTCAGTATTTAAATTCCCTTTCTTAATAAAATAGCTTTGTTTTAGGAAATTGGTTTTTGAAAGTTGTTGAGTGAATTTTATCTATTATGATTAAATACTGATTTTACTAAAGACTGATTTATTAGAGTTAACCAATTAAAAAAATACGGAATATAGTTTATGAAAAACTTATTAATTTCATTCTCTTTTTACCTACCCTCCAGTATATGAAATGTTACATCGAGCATAATAGAGAATATTAAAAAAAACTATATTAATAATAATAATTGTTGTTGGTTGATTTAAGCGTTACAGAAGCGGTTGTTCGTATTCACCATATGTGTATAAAAGCACACACACTAAAAGCTCACTCTGTGTTGTAAAAGCACATACCAATTTTCTCATCCATACACATCCATAAACACATTTTCACAGAGTATGTGTTGTAAATTTCAAGTTTGCTACATACGAAACGATTCGTTCTTGTCATCATTTGTAAACTAACGGTGTTCATACCAACAAGTAGCTAGAACAAAAAGTAAAGCAAACTCTTGCCGTTGATTCGATATGTTGCAGCAACAAATATAAGTTTCGTATCGATATATAATTGAGATATTTAAAAGCTCGTTGTTGATTGAACTAAGAACGATATATTTATTTTATTTTTTTTATTAAATTAAAGTGTTTTATTCAATTGTGTTATTTCGTTTTGTTGTTTGTATTTTTATTATTTCTTGGTAGCCTAATTAAACAATTTGTTTTTAATAATGTTTGACGGATAGAAACTGTTTTTATTTATTAATAAAATAATGTGTTATAATGTGGTTTATGATGATCAAAAATGATGAAATCCTTTTTGGACATTATGTAATTATTTGTTTTGGAAATTCTTGTTCAAAATATATTCAACCCTTATTAAAAGACTTTTTGTAAAACTATTGTTGAAAGTTTCAAACTACTATTATTATAAAAAGCGCTAATAATTTAGTTGGTAATTAATTTAAGGTACGTAAAATATATCATTTACATGTGATCTTCAATCAAGATTCGAATACTTATGTTCCTCGAATTACATACGTCTTGAGATCGTTGTCTCAAGAAATATTTACTTGTTATAAAAAAGCTAAGTTGGGAAGAAGAACCAATAGAAGTGTAACAAAAACTTCACTACAAAATGACCATTTTCACCTAAGTCATTTAGGAACTAAAGCTTTTTCAAGCGATTAAGCTGGCCATGAATTTTGAGAATATGCAGAAATATTTTTATAATTTGCCAATTTGAATTTTTTGTCATACTATTTTTTGGTTTTTCATTTCAAAAAATTAGTTGTGAAAGTGAGTTATCGAAGTTAAAGATAAAAGAGATAATTTAAAGTAAGTACAAGGAAATTTTATGCTATGTCATAATAAATATCCTGATCAAACCAAATGTAGGTAATGTACGCACATTTTATGCTGACTACTAAATCAGAAGTACATCTTTTTTAATCTAATATTTTTTTACCAAATATTAATACCTTAAATTTTCAGTAAAATATCTTCTAAATATAAAAGTAAGCATATTTATAATGTACAAAAGTACGAAAGGAACATAATTCCTACCGGATGTCCCACGATACCACTCTTTCTTATTTTTTAAACTGCGTACAATTCATTTTTAACTTAATATTTATTTTACTATACTGTTTTAAAGAGGCATTTTAGTAGGCTAAAGATTTAATGGCCTGATGAAGAAAAGCTTGTAGCTCAAAATGGTTTAGTAATCCTCTCATCTTGTCTTCAGGTTGGTATTGTAACGACATTATCTTTATGGCGTTTCTATTGAATCTATGCGCATTCGAAATTGCAACTATGTCTATGTTATAGCAAAGTTGTTGTCAATCCTTGCAAGTAAAACCTTTTTAAGGTGTTTAAAGGATGGGTGTCAATAAGAAAAGTGAATTTGATCCTGAGAAATTTCAAGTTCCCATTTTAGTATATAAGTGTTAAATAAAAATTATGCGAGTTAATTCAAAAAGTTCAGTCTAACTGATATAAAATATGGCAAAAATTACACAAAAAATTCGTAATAAACACCATCAAATCACTAGTCTACCGAGTCAAGTATGACTTGCGTTCTAGTCATTTGGTCAACGTCTAGAGTAAATCTGTATGAATTCGATTGGTATAAAGTAAATTTTACTATGAGCGCAATATAAAAAAATTAAGCCAAGTCACAGGGGGAGCTTTGACCTAAAAGACTAAATTATGAATCTTGAAGCCCCTGGGTAATAAAAAACTACTAGAATAATATAAAAATGACCAACTTACCATTTTTTAAATTTTTACTATCAGAAAATCCGCTCTGTTCGCTCATTCGTTTTCTTTACATTTGCAATGTTTGGTTTTTCTAAAGTGAAAATAGGGTATTTATGTTTTTATGAGATTTTTTCAGTTTTTTAACCAAAATTTGATGATTTTTTGGATCGTTTTTAAACTGAAAAGGCCGCTTAAAAGCTCAGTGCTAATCGAGACTATTAAAATCGATCGTATGTTGAAGTTACTGTTTAAAAATTCAATCGTACAAGTTTTGTTTCATACCGTTTTAAACGTGATAATCATAAACGAAATACAATCTCTGGATGCTTTGAAACAAAATACTTTTGTTATTTGAATACACATTTAAACGTTTAAAAAATGATAAAGTAATTCAAAATACTTAAGTGATGAATGGAACCCATATCACTCTAAAATTTGGAGTGGTATATATTCTTAATTTTGTGTTTGAAGTTACCCACCAGATATATTGATATATTATGTTCCCACCAGATATATTGATATGTGTATAGTTCGAAATAATTACTTTCAGACACTATGTACTGTTTTATACTTCGTTATGGTTCGTTAAATTTTAATATGAAATATTTTGAGAAATGAATAGCATATTTAAGATGATTAATTAAATAAAATGCTGAGAAACAATGTCTCGAAGATATTTACTTCCATTTTTAATGCAAACAGAACTTTTGCTTGTATTTGTCGTAATTGATATTCAAACAAAACTTTCTCTTCTTTTCTAACAAACAAGGTACGAGAGTTGAATTACGAAAATTAGAGAAAAATAAATTTTTAAAGAATAAGAAACTATACAAGGTATTCAAATGATAATAATTTGGAATCGCTTATGTTAGGGATGTAAAGAGAACTTGACCTTAAATAAAACGAATAATATATTTGACAAGTGAAATTTATAAAATATAAAAAACCTCCGACAAATGCGATTTATTCCTTGTAAACCGATTTTTGGAAACTTAAAATGCTATAAAATGTTCTCAATCAAGTCGGTTCGAAAGTTTAGGGATTACGACGCCACTGGGTAACACAGAGACGAACAGATAAACATTTTAAACACTCGTTCTTAAATCAATATCAAAGTGATGGTCAAGGACATCAGATGAGATGAAAAGAATGCTTAGAGGGCAATCATTTTTTGGGACAAATTTTTGGAAATATTTTAATTGAAATTGAAATATTTGAGTTGAGTTTGTTCGTTTGAATTGTTGTTTTGAATTACCTAATTATTTTACCATTAGACTTTTCAAAATTATTTGAGCCAGGTTTATTTGACCATTCATTTCCATACGTCATGCCTTTTCCAAACTGAATCGATTTTGAAGATCATCGCTAATTTTTTAGTTTTTTCGAGTACGGAACTCCAAGCCCGCTCTTGAAACATATCTAAGAACACTCTCCGTTAAATTACCTTTCAAATGTAACTAAAAAAATTAAAATCGGTTCTTCCGTTTAGGCGCTACGATGCCACAGACAGACAAACACACAGGCTCACACACATTGCGGTCAAACTAATAACACCCCTTTTTTAGTTGGGGGATTAATAAATAGGCTTTGGGTCAAGTTGTTTTCAGACCAAAATCAAACATTTATTGAAATATATTTATTTTTTCGAGCTTTCCATTTTCCAACCAATATTAACCCATATGGTTTACTCTGTTACCATGTACTATGCGTACAAAATCTCTATAGATATTAAATATGTAAATTTTTAGTATTCTCGAGCGGTTGTTGTTGTGTACAAATGTTTTTTCAAAAGAAAAATAAAAAATAAACATAAGGGTTTACATAAGTATTATATACAAGACGTTTATTTGGTGATATTTATATTGTTTTAGCTATGAAATTGTTTTTACATTTCAACAATTTTGTAAAATAAGATATTTGTTTCTTTAGTATAGTGAGACAGAGAAGTGTGCGATTTTGTAACCAATTTGTATTTTACCATCTTAAAATTATATAATTATATTTCTAAGCAGATTGTATTTTAACTTAATTCAGTAAGTTATGAATTAATTGAATCTAATAATATTCGAATTTTTTGTGAATTTACTTTAAAAGAAGTGGCAGAGGAGAGAAAGAGAAACTGTTCCAGGATAACATCACCAAGAGTTCTAGAACTAATAAACTCCTTATCGTGCGTTCGGCGGATGCGGGCTTGAAAAAAGATAGTGACCAATGCCGCCCTACCGACACTTTTTTAAGGTTTACTTTCTTGAAATATGAATGCTATTCTCAATTGGAGATGGTATAGAGGCTACGGTGCCCGCTTTTTATGCACAAGATCGTCAGGAAGAAACCCGCATCCTCGTGAATAGATATTTTTAAATTTTGTATGTAAGTTGTAACAGTATTTCAAAGTCTCACACATTTCTGCTCATCCTGTATGAGATTTTATAATGTTGGTTTTATATAATCATCAAATAGTGCGTGCTTACCCTTTCACTGTTCCTTAATCTTTGTTACTTGGCTAGCTTACAAATGATATATACGGTGGGTCATTTTAATCCATTCACCTATGTATGTTCCCAGGAAGGCTCTCAATAAAAACAATAAAAAGATATTATAAATATAACTTACTATTAAAGAGGTTGTCGAGCTTAAGAAGGCTAAAGGATATTCTAAATATAACTAACTATTAAAGAAAGAACAAAAATTTAAATTTTTTTAAAAAAAAAATCTCAACTTTGGGTTGAAACAATTTCATGTACCGTAAGCCCGAAACAATGTGAAAAGTTTGAAAATCCTTTACTTATCTACTAAATGATTTTTTTCGGAGCGATGATGTACCTAATCATCTTCTTGATTGCTGACCATTTATTCTGATACACTTTGTAAATATAATGTACCTAATAAACTTTTCTCAAAAACCATGTCATTATAAAAGAAGAAAATTACATATTTGCTGTTGAAAATATAAGATTTATCTAGGAATCATGTATGATAAGAGTATGATATAACAATTTTTCACATGACTAATGATTTAAACATTTGTTTCTACCACTTGTTTCTCTGAAGGTGGAGTGTTGAATTTGTCTGGATTATATTTGGATATATAAGGTACATACTTGACATATGAATGGAGTAGCTTAAATCCATCTTCAATTTACTATATTACATCTTCTTTATTCTTTTTAAAAATTCCATGATTCACTCGTTATTTTCAGGCTTACCGTGCTGGCTACGGAAGAAAAATTGACTCACGCTCTGAAAATGTACCGCTAAGGAAAAAACAGGCTAGAAAAGTAACATTTTTTTTTTGTCCATTATGTTAAAAGAAAGTAAATTACTCACTTATATATTATTTCTCTTACCTGTTCTAAGCCACGGGTACCGCACTGTGAAATTATGCACGGGTCGAGCTAGTGTTAATGTATTTGTCAGGAAATTATTTGTATGATTCTGAACAAACTATTAATGGAATCTTTAATTGTTATTTAATCCTTAATGCCTCAATAACAAAAGTTAATCCTAAAAATTGTCGTTTTTGAATTTGACTTGAAAGGAGATTAGTTTCAATATTATGCACCGTCTCTTAATTTACAGCCTGGTAATATTTCAGAAACCCCTAACGATGTACTCATCTCCAGCACATTCGATTTTGTATTCATTTTTATTGCCAAACGATTTTTCAGCTTTAGCCTATGTTCAAAATAATTCTTATGAACTTATGCACGAAAAACCGAACTTTGTTATCAGACTTAATTTTCTTGAAGAGAAAAATTACTTGTCATTTTTTGTTTGAATTGTAAAGATATATCCGACAATGTATCTCAAAATATAATAATCACCTTTATCCTAGTTGCCATCAGGTATGGAATTCTAGATTTGAACTTGAAATATAGCTTGAAAAGAACTTGGTTCATCTATTTAAGAGCTACGGTGTCACCGACACACAGATACGCAAATATACAGACGCGTTAAACTTATTACACCCCTTTATGTCGTGGTTTAAAATCAACGCACGTTCGACACTCTAAAAATTGTAATTTTTAGATCGATGGAAAACAGCACTTTTGCGTTGTCAAGCTAAGACTTTTGATTAGTTGCAAATAATTCTAAAAATGTTACGCCTAGAAACGATTGAGAAAAAAATTGTAACAAAATTTAATCAATTTTTTTGTCCCTGATAAAATGTATCACTATTCGATTCGTCTATGATCGGTTATTGCAAAAGGTGACAACGGCTGAATGAAATTTTAATCTTAATATTTAAAGTTGCTTCTGATTTTTGGTTACGCTTTTAAATAAAGTTTAAGAAAGTTGTTTATTTTTTGTTGTCAAAGTCAAACTATGAACGATAAAGCATTCTTTTATAAATAAAGTATAACGACTTCGCCGCGCGTAAGTATACAGACGTTTTTTTATGTAGTCAATAACTTTTTTACTTCATAGTACATGGATTTCAAATTTCTATGTACATACCATTTTTGTTAAATTGCTTAATTTTCTACGAAAATGAATATGTATGTAAAATAGGTTTAAAGTATTTGGTATTCGTTTGAATAAGAAAAATCATTGTATTATAAATAATTCACACATTTTTCATTTTCTCTTAAAGAACAAAGAAAAAAACTTTCTACCTGCAGCTTTTGTTGTAGCAAATGTATTATTTCGTGTCTAACTGAAATAGTCCAGTAATTTTGATTTTTGTACGATTCAAAAAGAATTTATAAGTTTTGAAAATGTTATGTCATATCGTAGTAGAAATTTTAATAGTAGGTAAAAGAAACTACAGTTTCCTCTTAAGAATACCGCAGCAAAGTTGCCATGAAAAAGGAAAATATGACAAACAAGAAAGTTGAGATTTGTAACTGAATTTTTCTGTAATTTTTTTATCTGCCGTACCGTGAAAAGAAAGTTACTGGAAACGCAATACGCAAAAATTTCAAATGCTCGAACTGTCATAAGAGACGAAAATTGAGTACAATTATAAAAAAAATATTCTTTTGATTTGTTAGTTTTCAGTTAGTCATTTTTCCAAATATTATGTAGTCAATAACTTTTTTAACGTATCCTGCAGACAAGAAATCGTCGAAAACCGTAAAAATTTTAAAAGTTAATTTCCATAAATTCGACACTCGAACCATAATTAACATCTCAATTTTTTTTATAAATCTAATTTTTTTTTCATCAATTCTCGAAAAGATAGTAAAAAAACTGCTGACAGATATTAAGAAATTTTTAATAATTTTTCGATCTATAGGCATATTATTATTTCGAGCCAAATTTCTTTCTTATTATTTCGATTTTTGCCCGAAATTAACAAGAAAGGAATTAATTGAATGAGAGAAAACTATAAAAAGAATTTGCTTTCAGTATATTTCAAGATCAGAGAACGAGCAAGGATGGTTTAAAGACAATGGGTATAGAACACTCTTTTTATTGAATCGAACGACAATTGAATTGGATTAAAAGCTTTTCTAGAAATTTAATAACAAATGTAATTAAAATCAACTTTATTTTGAACAAAATTGTATTTTTCTATTATTATTAAAACAGCCAAGAATTAATTTTAAAAACATTTTTTGAAAAACATTTTTTTTAAGAATAATTAATTTAATATATATTTTTCTTTAATTAATCTTTTAGGGTTAAAAAAAGCATTATCGTTATTATTAAAATCATTATCGTTATTATTTAAACTAATTATGAAGTCATACTTTTCTCTCAGTGGTTCTGGATTCGATATATTTAAAAAAAAGTTATTCAAGTATGAGCTTTTTTTTTATCTTTTTCCATCTCGTTTCGCGTAATATAAAAAAGTAGTTTTCCTTTTGGGAAAATAACTGTAGTTCATTTAAGTGATAAATCTTTAGTACTATTTCACCAGACAGAGACCTAAAGCAGTTGTATTATTATTTAGGTATTAGATTGCATTCCAATAGTTTTTTGATAAAAAAATTCCAATATTATTTTTATCTGTATTTCGACCGTGAGCCCATGATTATGTGAATATTCTTTGATACATTTTATTTGCTTTTTGAAGAATTCGATATATGTAAGTTTTATAATAAAGAAAATTGATTTTTTAATTCTAGCTTCGACATTCGAAGAGTTAAACTCTAATTTTGTTTTAATACCAAACAAACTTTTTTAGGATAAAATCAATCAAAGAGTCTAATAATAATATGTTTCTGAGACGAGCCGAAATATTGAATTTTTCATTACAATTTCATTTCGAGTATTGGGGAAATCATTTTACTATGCGATAAGCGGTGACTTAAAATATAACTACGATGGTGGGTTTTAACTGGTTTGCAATGGGGGTAAATAAATGGATCTATATTATGAAACTAGCAACTTATAACAGCGCTGTGCGAAGAACTGTATATTAAAAAATAGCCGACTATTTTAACGGCTCTATCATTTCAAATATCAGGTTTTTTTTAAAAGATATGAGCCTTGACAGAATTCATTACTGAATTTTTCAATTAATTCTTGCATTTTTTCAATTATTAAAATATCGAAGCTATAATAACTAATTTTTCGTAAAGTTTTTGTTGATTAACTAAACATTACTTTAAATACAGTAGGAAAAATATTCTGAATAATTATAAATAAATTAAATTATTATAATTAAAAATATAAAACACTAATAAATCATGACACGAAATTTTTAATAAACAATTTTTTGAATTAAAGATGATACAGTGTGCTTCACGACTACGCAAAATAGCTTCTATTTTTCTTAGCTTAAATATAAATAAACTTACCGAAAAACATTTTCTGTGATTGGTTATCCCAAATATAGGAAGCTACCGTCAAAAGAATTGTTAAAAAGTAAAATTTTTAAGGTTTATTAAAAGAAATTTTTACTATATAGAAGATTACGCTTGACTACAATCATAAATGACTATTATTTTTCCCAAGTATATGTAGTTGATATAATTGACACATGTGCAGAATGAGTGAGAAAATCTCTCATCATAGATATCCAGTGTTGACGCGAGTGCTGACGGAGTAATAATAAAGACGCTAAAACCATGTACGGCAAAGCAATTTTCTTTTGATTTTGATTTCTATAACTTTCAAACAAATCCCGTTTAGGGATTTATTGAACTATTTGTAAAAAATTAAATAAATTTAAACGACTAGCTCCATGTCAATTTCTTCAACACTCTATACATTCATTTTCCTATTCATTGAATAATATGATACCAACATAAAATATGGAATTTTTTTTCATAAATAATAAATTATTCATTAAATTTATAATAGGCATAGATTTTTTTTTTTGCTACGTTTTAATTTTCCTAAATATTGAAAAAAATTACGTATTATATTGAATCCTTCCATGGCCTAAAGGTTTTTACATAAAATATTAATTCATTGTTCAGCAACCAAAAACTTAACAATAAGGACCACGACGGGTTGTCATGGTGTTGTGATATATTTATTTACTTTTCAATGTCAAAAGTTAGTACAGAATGGTTTACAATTATTCATGGACAAAAGTATTCAAATTCCGGGAAGGAAAGCTGTAGATAGATTTCGCTAAAGAAAAGCTACAGATTTTCGTGATTTTATCAGAAAAAAGCCTATTGAATTCGAGTCGTTAAATTACTATATGTCAGAAAAACCTAGTATATTGTTTTCGAATTGTAACTGCAATGTACATTATTATCCCTGAAATATTTGCACAAAGCTGTTCGGTGTAGTACGCCCCAAAATAAATCATGATGATTTTTAACGCATTGATGAATTGAACGCAGTTCTGTATTATCTTCTATACTTCTGACACAATCAATGTCAAATCAATAATCGACTATTTACAGTTTTTTTAAAGTAAAATTTTCTTATTTGATTTCCTATTGTATATGACAGTTTAACGAAAAAAATAGTTCAATTTCTATAATCTGAAACGTAGCCTCTTCCCACCTGTTTACTTAAATTACAAATTTAATCATTCGTTTTTTTTCTTCGCTAAATCGTTGGTAATATCATCGATATTCAAGATAACATTTTTGTGTATGTTTAAGAGAAATAGCCCGGCTAATCTTTCCTGTAACATTGACGCATACAACCAAGATTATACCCTACGAAGTGTAGAAAACGATCTTTCTGTGGTAGCTACGCTGATCGCTGATCGGAAGAGTTGCCAGTATTTGTAAGAACAATTCTTCAATTAGATGAGGTACCGACTGTGGTATGACGGAATTGTTTTCACATTTTCTTTTCCATCCAGAATCGGTATTTATTTATAATAGTTGATTCACTGAAATTATTGAAAATTTATTATTCGTTTTTTTATTTTTCGATTTGAAATTATCAAATGGGTTCAGTATGAAATTACTGTCAATAGATGTGAAGGGTAGTTCAGTGGTCAGCAATTCAGGTAAAGCTCACCGTCTCTTTCAGCGTCATGCTGTTCGATTTTACAGTTTTACATTCGTAAGACAAAAACTTTCCTTTTCTCTAATCCAGAATCCAGTTTATTGTGAATAATCCATATTTATAAACTTATTTTACATTTTTCGAATATCATTTTTAGATAAATTCATTTTGATGACATTGTAGAGAATGAGTGGGTTTATTTTGTATATTTTTATGGCTTATATCTACACAATAGTATTGTGTACAGAAACTTTACACTTTACAATCCAAAAAAAACCTTAAACGATATTTTCATTTCGGTACGTCTTGTAATAATAAAAAAAATATGCTATAATTTATTAAAATATTATTTTCAATACAATAAATCATACAGCAACGGTTTTTCTTGACATATTTCTCTGAAAGTATTATTAACCAGATTAATCAGAAAAAAAAACTCTTTTTTTTTTCGTTTATAATGTTCCAGTATTTAGACATTTAGTCTAGAATGTAAGTGAACGGAGGTGGTAATAGAAATCAACTAGTAAGGTGATAGTAGAAATTGAAATGTCGCTCAAGTAAAATGTTGAAAATGAAAGAGCTTACGTTTTGTTAAGTGAAACTTTTATTTATTACTTTTCAACACAATTGATGGAAAATGTAAAACGAAAATGAGTTTTAAAATAGATAGAAACAAAGATTAACTGTTGCTATTCTTTTAACTTCTTTGGCCTCCTGATAAGAAGTTTTTGTTGTGACCCTAAAAAAATAAATTAAAAAATCTTAGTTTTAGGTGCTAATACAGCTTACCAAAATTATTAATCCGATCGTTTTTCCTATAAATCTAAAATTTACAGAAATGTTAGCAGAATTCGAGAAACACAAAACTGGGAATCTTGGATAGTTACAATCTAGTGTCTAATATTACCTGTGTAGAAAAATGGATAATTTAGTGGAAAATTTAGAAAATGGTACACGTACGATTTAAAGATAGAAAGATAAAATCAATTCTTCCCAAATTGGCCAAAATATATTTTCATATAAATAAAATAACGATCTGCAATATTGAAAAAATTATGTCATAGTTAATAAATAAAATTAATTTATATTTATTGTGAGTAGTATTTTCCCTAAAAATATTGACTTAAGTACTGTATCGAAGGTCAACGGGTAGGAATGGGAATGTGTTTATAACTTCAAGAACACGATTTTTGGTGTTCTATGTATGTTGGAATTATTTTGTTTCCCGCTCCATTTTGGCATCTCCACCGACCGTCTTTAGTTCAAATGATCTGAACTTTGTTGTAGACGTCTATTCCAGGCGGGTCAATGATATTAAAGCGGGAGTTATTAACAACACTTTTGAGGGAATTTCCAGGCACCTATGAGGCTTTTTTAAATTGAACGAGATATTTGAAAATGAATATGTAGGTCGAATTATAGTGTCAAAAAAGTGATATTTAGGGATGTTAAAGTGCAATGGTTTAAAAATTTGTTTATGAGTTGAATAAGAGTTATGAAAGTGCTTTTCGGAGATATAAACTTCTCGTCACCTCTATCGTTTTTTTATATCGAATTTTATTATTTTTCGTGGTTTTTATTTTAAGGTTTTGCGCATTTATACAGTCCCAGTAAATTAAGTTGAAGGGTTCAAAAATTTCAATAAAAAACATTTAAGTATAAGAAGCATCTGATGAGGTTCTAATATGGCCTTAGTAAAGGAGCTCTGGTGCTCATAAGGTTTTTTTTCTTACATCCAAAATTTGTTTATTTTTAGTTGTAAAAAGCATTTTATCCTATTTAAAATTTAATAAAAAAAATTGTCAATATCGAAAGCTACTTATAAGAAGTTTTTTTCTAGCTATTCGACAATTATTTTGATTATCCTTAGGCGGACAAGATAGCCGTGACGTAAATGGTTGTTGTCACAGTAACATCTAAGTTAATAAAATCAAGTTAGAAGCTTTTTGTATTTAATTATGTTATTCCTTTTCAAGAAATTCAAGAACTTCAATAGGAAAAGTATCGTACCTTGATTAAGATGGGTATTATAAATATAAAACATACATGTCTTATTTGATAAGAAAAGCGAATATAGACACGTGCCGCACTTTTTTTTAACTCAAGGATGATATAATTATTTTGAGATATTGAATAATAACGTTGTTATTTTGATAAAAGTCTATACTGGATGATTTTGCGATTGAAAGACAATTTTCTCTACTCTACTTTAGACAAGCCATGGGGTGGGTCTGGTGTGACCCTTGAAGTCCACACGAATAACTTCTCAGTATAATAAAGAGTTCAAAATTCAAAACACATTTTCTCCAAATTTTGTATTATCACTTGGAAATTTTAAAATATGCCGAAAATCGCAAATTTTACAATCGGATCAATTACAATAACTTTTCTACAGACGGTGAAGAAGTTAAAAATAATTTCAAACCCAAAAAATGAAAACTGAAAAGAATTTATCCATTTTTTTTTATAAATTTTGTAATTCTAGGGATTTCTCGAAAAATATTCATTTAATTGCCAGTGGATTTTTATGAATTTTGGGCCGAAATACTCTTGATAAAATAAAGAAATAACTGAGTTAGTTTTATATTATATTCAAGTCTCAAATGTACAGCACTGACTATTTAAAAATTAGTAAGAAATCTGGAAAGTGCGAGTTAAATGAAGGTACGCCGAAATGATCTGTCTACATAAACATTTCAAGTAAAAATTTGTAAAAAGTGTAAGTTAAACGAAATTCGACTGTATTTTATCGATATCAAACAATGTATACAATGTTTGTACTAATTAAAATACTAATTAATTTCTCTCTGAAAAATAAAATAATAAATAATAATTCAACCAGATAAAATAACAAATAATGGTAAATGGGTATGAAAGTCATCATACCAAGTCATATATCAACGGTGAATTGGAATTGTGAAACATAAAATTTAATAAACAGTTTTTGCTCTAAATGATAAATTGCATGTTTTTTCATAAATAATTGAGTCTACATTCTGTTCAGAACAGGTAAATACAGGAAAGCCAAAAATAGAAAATTGAATTTTGGTACAAATTCATTTTATTTTTGTATAGAAGGGAATATAATTTTCATATTTTATGATTTAAAACTTAGTTTTTTTATAACTTAGTTGAACTGAAAAGAAGAAAATAATTTCTATAAATTAAAAAAAACAATTGTTGCACATATTTTATTGACAGATATCGGTAAAAGTGTAGTCATCATAAAATATCTCAAAAAGTACTCTTAGCTTTTTTACGAGAAAATGATTTTTTTGTTAATCACTCTAGTTTTGGGTAAAATATAGTTTCTACTTTTACTGTTAGTTACAAAAGCGTGTTTTTTAATTTTTAAACTATTACTTATTGATATTATGGAATGTTATCTGCGCTTCCATCATCAAAGTTTTTTTTTTGAATCCTGAAGATCCTGATCAGGAAAATCGGACAAATTTGTTAAATTATTGTATTGTCATCGGTCTTTGATAGGTGTGCGAAGATTCAATTCGACGTTTTGAATTGGGTGAAAATCCCTTTCAAAGATTCTGTTACATAGATATGGGTACATAGATACATAACAAGCTAATAAAATCGTGTTAAAAAATATGATATGATAAATGTACTACGACTTTAATATGTATACCAAAAGTTTTTTTTAATTTGATATTTTCAAAAAATTAAGAAATAAATAAAATACAAAAAAATGTATCATTTGAAAGAAAGAAATTTGAAGGAAAATTTGAAAGAAAAGTTCGATCATTTGAGAGGCTGTTTTTCTACAGGTCCTATGTCAAGTATTATGAGAAATATGCACAATACCAGGAAAATACGAGCATTCACTAAAAAGTAAAACTATTTTAAAAGTAAACGAAACAATAAAAGTAAAAAATTCTTCCAATATTGTTCAAAAATCAGATTTTTTTGCATATTTAAACAATACACTCATTAAAAAAAAACTACTCTAAAATGATGGCCTGACCTAATAAAAAATCGATGTTATTCTGTTCGAAATTTCTCTTGGAATAAGATACAAATACTGTAGTTGTTCCCCACTTTTCCCTTAACGAAATTGATCTATCAGAAAACGAAAGAGTATTTTTGCATCAAAAAAGATCGTATTGCTCCATGGAAGTACTTTGATATATTACGTGTCTGTTTAATATCCTGTAGGAATATTTTATGTAGGTGTGGATAAGGATATGTTCACAAAAATACACATATCACAAAAGGAATAAATATAATACACAATATATAACACGATTTTCAAAAATAAAATACATGACAAAATATGTGTTCAGAATATAATTTAAAAGTCCAAGGAATAAAACGTATATCTACTAGCTACTGTTCAACATGGGGGCACATACAAAGTCATCTATAAGGATTGGCTTAGAAGGTACTGATGAAGTCTGTAAAAGGACAGTTTTTAGAAACTATGTAAATATATTTTTCTGACAATGAGTGTTACTTCTAGAAATAAATTTTTGGACAAGGCGAGATATTTTCGATTGTCAAGACAAGATTTGGATTGGTTTTGATTAGATTTGATGTCACATTTTATATCTTTAAGTTTCTCACATAAATCAAAACTATAAGCCGTAAAGACTATATCCGACATGTAACGTTTCGTTTTGCACCACTTGTTTTGTAATTTTGTAGTAATAACAAAAATTATCCATTTCCAGTTATGTAGAACAATTATTTTCATTAAGTTTATTCCCTATGTTTTTTGCTTGGCGCAACCACCAAAATAACTTTTTTAAATATGTTTTTGAAACTATAACTCAACAAGGAGAACGCTCCAACTTAGTGGAAATTGGCTTCCAGATACGTTATTTGAATGTTTGATAGGCTGTTATTCTAGACATTCAGGATAAATGTCCCAAGGGACACAAAGAAAAATAATGAACACTTTTGAAGATTTTAAGCATTTTCTCCGCTGTTAAAACAATATTTAATTCTCATTTCAATATAAGTAGTTAATGATATTTTGTTGTAACCATGCATAGAAACTTTTCGAAAAAAATAATTCAAGTACTCGTTGGCGAAAATGTTTTAAATTCCACAATTTCTCAGTCTTTCTGAGACCCTTGGTGTGTTTATAGAGGTACATATATTTTCGTGTAGATAGTGACTCGTGATTAAAGTTGGAGCAATGGAACAAACTACGTGTCTAGAAAATAATGAAAAGTCATAAGTGAGAGGGTGATTGATAAATATGAAAGTATATTGAAAATTAGTAAAATCATAAGAAATATCATTAATTCTTAAGAAATTATTTTAAACATAAAGAAATACAAACTCTTTTACCACGTTTTTATAAACTCTTGCCTTGTCTGTTGGATTGCTTCCCGATACTATAAGATCTATTAACTTCACGAAAAAGTTTTTTTAAGTGGGCTGAATTTAGGATTTTCCTTTACTTATTGTTAGATAGAAATGAAGTACGCTTGACACCCACTTTAAAATCTTTGTAAGCCAGTTTTATTTAAATAATTTTTCATGTCCTGTTAGTAATATAAATTATAACTGTTAGACAGTTTTTCCGTTGCCAACATCGTGCTAAATAAAATTAAAGAAAAAGGTGTTTAAATCATGTAGTTTTAATAATAATTCGGTAGCTTTAAGGAGATTTTGTTTTGTAATTAAAGAATGAAGTTTTTATTTGGCAGAGAGAAATTAAGAGTTGCTTTGCTAGAGCATCCATCGTTAATTAACGCTACTCATTGACAGATTAATCATTAGGTGGATTAGGTAACTGTCTAGGAGTCCCACTTTGGCTAGAGGCTCCGAGGATAGGTCAAAATAGAAAAATACAAGTATCACAAGAAGGTCGATCCAAGAGGTTGCCTAGTTAATTTTTAAAGACTTAAAAAAAACGGAAAAAACTGTTTGATTTTCATTTCTCACCGCCGAGGGGCCCCGGAGAATTACATTGTCTAGGTGCCCCGACATGGGTTTATCCGGCACTGATCGGTGATCTGAAATAGAAACGTTCGTAAAATTCATAGCGTCCAGATTTACTACTAAGTATAATTATTAATATTTAAATCGGATTTAAACTAAATTATTTATAATCTTAAAATAATATTCACTCATCCAGACTGTTATTCAAAAGATAAACACATACAAAATCTTTTCTAAAAATCCAAAAGTATTGTTATTTCTACTTAGTAACCATACATTTAATAGACTAAAAACCCATACTAAACTTTTTCGGGTGAAATGACACACCAGAAATAATGTTGAAAAAAATGTTCTTATATGTAAAAGTAAGTTTATGCACCATATGGCGCCAGTTTTAAGCGGTACGGGTGCGAATATGAGTGTCACACTCTTTGTTGTTTCATACATGCACCAGCAAATATGTTTGGCGTTGCTGGTTTCAGCTCTGCATAAGTATTCGAACGAATTACATAAATGCCGTACAGAAATTAATCCTTAAACTTACCGAAAGTAAAAAGGATAAACGGTACCGAAAGTAAAAAGGATATTTATGTAATTCGCTTCGAATACTTGCAAAGTTAGAATTCTGCAACGCCGTACATATTTGCTGCTGCTGGGGTGGCATACCATGGACTGTGACATTCATATTCTCACCTGCACTCACCAGTACCGCGTGAAACATTTGCATGGGCAAAATCATCCGAAATAGATGGAAATCAGAGGAAATTAATGTAAAGGGGCCGATTTTGAAAATCTAAAGTTTTACATATTTCTGCGGTTTCAAGACCATAATCCGAATCAAACCTTTTTTATGTGATGTGTGTGTATGTGTGTGTGTGTTTGTGTAAGTATGTGCGTATGTTCGAAGCAGTTATGGCATTAACACGTGACTGGGCTTATTTGATGCGTAATCGCGTATTTAAGTACTGAAAGAGTTTTCAACAGGATTAGTTGAGCTCTTTTTTAATGGTAATTAAAAAACTGGTTCCAGCATAAGCTGCAGTACATGTTCGAAGAATAATCTATGAAGGCTTACAAGCACAAGCACAAACATTTTTAATGTTTTTTCGCCCTTTGGGAAGTTAGTTGTGTGGACTTAAGGGATCGCACCGACTATGCACTGCCAATTTATTAAAAAGATGTAATTATGAAAATGATGAAAAAATAGAGCCCACTTTTAAAAATTCTTTCACTAAAATTTGAATCAATTTTTGTACCGTCTATAATAATTGCGAAAAATTTTGTGTGCTTATAAAAATAGAGTTATTATCATACAATAAAATAGGTAATATTAAAAATTAACTCTCCAAAAAAAAAAAAAAAAATTAACTTTTATCATTTCGCCCCAAGAGATATGTTGTTATATTATATTAATAAATATAATAAATTAATGGTAATTTTTATTTATTTTTTGTTTCAGATTATGTTTTAAACGGGGTAACATCTGGTAACTAAGCATCATATTATATTGTTATCATCTCATAAATTAATTTCCAATTAAAATATGATATTTATGTACACGAAAAATATAGAAAATTCAAATATTCAAATAAATTTTCAAATAATTATGAAGTATATTAAATCTTGAGTTTTTACCGCAAAAAAAATAAATAAATTAATTAATTAATTAATTAAACTAGAGAATTCGTTTAAAAAATATTAAAGAAGGTTATAAATATAGTGGTAAAAATGCCTACACCACCGGCAGGTATTGAAGATCATCGACAATTACCAGACTGGTCAATTGTGGTTGATTCAAATTCACAAGCAAATGAATCCGAATTACCAATTGATATGCGGTTTAATGATGGGCATATGTTATCAATTATTGTGTATAGTATATTAATGGTAATATCGGCAACTGGTAATATTACGGTGTTAGTTTTAATATTACAACGGCGTAAGAAGACTCGATCCAGAATTAATATGATGTTAATGCATTTGGCGATTGCTGATTTAATTGTAAGTATAATTCGTGAACTTTTATATTTTTAAGCTACATTTATATTTTTAAGCTAAGGATAGTGTAGGCGTTGAGTGGATTTTGAATGCATTCACAGATCTTACCGAACAGGGAATGTATTTCGACGTATTTTGACCCACTGAATTCGAATTTTCAACTTGCTCATCGCTCGAAGCATCCGTAAATATATAGCCTAAAATCCGGTACGAAAACCTGATAGATTTTGCGAAAACAAATTCTTTGAAACAATCTCAAAAGGAATACACCTAATTCTTAGATTACAAACTTCTATACCAAGATTATATTTGATCGTTGCTTAATCCTATCGAGACCTTGGCTTTGTGAAAATTCATCATTGTGAATATCGTCAATAGATAAAATTATTTATGTAATTTTTTTATCAAACACTTGTTTTTTTTTTCAACTGAGTAATTTTGGTCCTCATCAAAGTTGTTTTATTTTCCACTAGGATTAATTTTGTGTTTTTTAATTAATTAATTTTTTAATTTGTAATTTAGTGGTTTAGTAGATTCGGTCCATTAGTTTTTAATAAAAAATTTTAAAAAAACATTGTATTTAACTTGTAAAACTACAATAATAGGGTTCTTGATATCATCTCAGATTTATAAAAGATTCTACAGGGCCTTTAAAAAGTGTTTACTGTCAATTATTTTATGTATTTCTTCAAAAAGAAAAAAAAAAAAACAGTCGATTTAACCCGGTTTCAGAAATTTTTTTGTAAAAGGTTGCTGAAATGTTCTTTTAATAATCGTTACATGGTTCCTATACTTATCACGAGAAAGATGGAAGATCCAGCCTAAGAATCCTTTAGAATCCAACTACCTACATTTTTTACTTCATGAAAACTTTAAATGTGCTAATAAGTCACTGGATTGTATAAAAAGAACGCCAAAGTATTATTTATATAAGACAAAATTTTCTTTCTGAGAAATAACACATAGTTCATAAGTTTTCTTATTTTTTATTCCTGTTTGAAATAAAATATTATATAATTTATACAGTCTTTATACGTTTTTCTAATAAAAAAAACTTTTTGTTTTTTGAAATATATAAAACGAGCTCGATACGTGCGGAACTCCGCAGTACAGTACCCGTGGCTAAAAGCAAGCTCGAGAAATAATAAGTTAATAATTTACTTTCTTTTTATACATAGGCAATTTTATTACAGATATGATATACAAGTTACATAACAAACAAAGTTATATTAAAATACTATTTTTCTAACATGGTTTTTCCTAAACAGTATATTTTTAGCGAGTCTATTTTTGTCATTAGCCAGCACCATAAACTTGTTAATGATGTAACTCATGTAAACTCTAACGGTTTACAAGATAAGTCCGTAGGAACCAATTGACCTTTATTGGTCATTTACGAACTTCATATTTAAGAAAAAAAAACAAGACTTTTATTCAAAATTGTTCTGCCACTCGTATATCCTTAATGCGAAATTGTGAAGTCTATGTTTACTTATGGTTAATTCTTAGCCAACATGCTCATGTCGATAATATATTTACGCCCTTATTTTCCGAATACATTCAAACCAATTGACAAATTATATATCTTGACAAAAATATCAACCTACTTATTTGTGAAAATATTTCTTAGATTAACGAGAAGAAGAAGAAAAAACATCGACTTTATAAAGCTTTCAATAAAACAAAAAAAGATAAAGTAATATATTATAAACCTATGCAAAGTTTTTCCTTTACTTTTACACACAAACGAAACATAAACTGCCAAAACGTATTTACAATGAAAGAGCTATACTTGACAAGGGTTAGTTTTTCCGTTTTTGTATGTGATCCCTAAAAACCTCATTTGTGTGTTGTGGATACTTTGATCGAAAACAAATATTATTTTTCTCTAAGTTAATTTTCAGGGACTTTTTTAATACAACTGTAGTTTATTAAAAATTCATTTACATTTGAAGTTTGTCCAATAAAAATGAAATGTTAGTCGAAAGAAAATATGATCTTAACATGGAGGCAAATAAATATTTATAGGATTACTAGAACCAAGACAATTTAAGATTTAGAGTTGAAACTATTGGTACTTTATTTTCAACTTTGGTGACGAATTTTGTTATAACTACATAACTACATGAATGTAGACGAAACATACAATATCGAAAGTTAAATTTTTCAATTTTCGATATTTTGAAAATTACTCCAGATTCTATAGCTTAAACAACAGACTTTTTTCCGTTCTTGATTAATAAATGATACAGAGTAAAAAATAATTACTGAATTAAAGTAAATGAGTTTACTTCGCTAGTCATATTCTTAAATTCGTTGAAGTAATAAAATAAAATTAAAACATAATAACATAAAATTAAAACATAAGTAGCAAGCAAATATTTTCTAGAAACTTATATATAAAGTCTATAGAAACTAATATAAACAAGTGAAAACAAAAAAATGACTGAGTTAACTTTAAAATACCATGTATAAACAGTGTTGATTACTCTGTCACATTACACATACATACATGTCACACATATATTACTGATATACCCATATAATATATAGTATACAATTTACGCATAATTAGCCCTCTCACGGGTAAACAGTGATGTTTACGAAAAAATGTTCTAAACAAAAGTTGTTTTTTTTTTTTTAAAAAAGGAACATTTTTTATATTTAAACTTTTGTTCTATCTCTAACGGTTTAAAATATGGGTTCTACGGATCCAAGATCCAATTGACCTATGTAGTTCATTTACGAATTTGGCCTCACTTTTTACGTCTTCAACACGCTATAAAAATTTCAGCTAGATATCTCTTTTCGTTTTTGAGTAATCGTGATGACAGACGACAGACAGACAGACAACCGGGAATGGACTAATTAGGTGATTTTATGAACATCTATACCAAAATTTTGTTCATTGCATCAGTATTTTTAAGCGTTACAAACTAAAGACTAAACTTAGTATACCTTTTTATATTTCATATACATGGTATAAAAAGTATCTGGAAGCATATAAAGTATTTGGCAGTTTTTCTGTACTTCTAGCGTTCCACTATTCAAAAATAATAATTATCTGACTTTATGTATTATATATGAAATATTTATGTAACGTATATATTATATATGAAATATTTCATATTGAATATTCGTATAGGAATGTAGACAGATTTTTGGAATTCAAAAATAAATAGAAACATAGACGATTGAAGAAATTATTAAAATAAGTATATTTTTATTACAACAAAGGTTTTCTATTTAAATTGATATGAGACTTTCAAGCTTAAATTTAACTTGATATATAGTAGAATAAAATTACACCTTGTGTATGGATAAAAAGTTCGGGCTTTGAAACTTTGGGGTTTTTCTTTTCACATCAAAATAAGTATTTTATGAAATTTTTTACTTTCCCGGAGTGATGCAACATGTTTTTCAGAAATTTTATCATTTTTATTTTATATTCGCAAGAGGAGACATCGGTGCAAATCAAAATTTGGTAGGTTTGTAGTCAATGCTAAGAACTACTCCTCATATTTTTTTTGGGAGGTTTCGCCCTTCCCCTCCCAGTTATATATATATATATATATGTATACATACCTATGGTAAAACAGTTCATTTGACTGTAACTTGAAAAATATTTGATTGATTTTAATGAAATTAATACCAATAGTAGGTTTTATTATTTACAACTTTCGGTTAAAATTTTAGCGAAATCCGTTAAATAGTTCGGATCCAAAATTTCTAATTTAGTGAATTGTTTAAAATGGCTGCCATTTTATGTCATACGATATTTGAATTTTTTGAGTCAAAAATAAACTAGAAACTGATTTTTATCCAAATCGGAGAGAATTTTTCTGGATAGTTCATAATCGGAATCATTCAATTTATTTAATTTTTTCGTACGGAACCTTTTAACATATACAAATTCATTCTTAGTCGATTTCATTTGTAAGTAAAGCGTGATATTAAGGATCGTTAATTATGAATTAGAATCTAAAGTTGTCATAAGTATTTGTATTTAAATATGTAGAAACATTTGTTGTTAGATGGTAGTTCTAAAATTAGTTTCTAATTTGGATGATAATTATGCCGTTGTCATTTATATAATACTTATTCCTGTAGGATTTTGAGATTCCTTCCTTCGATGTTGTACAATTAGTTTATAAATAAATAGAATAATAAATAGTTCACATAACAGTACATTTATGCTGTATGCACGTTACGTAGTAATTCAAAAATCAATGGATCGAAGTAAACGCCTTTATTTGGTTGTTGATATTCTTATAACAAGTAAATGTTTCTTAACTCAAGAATTTCAACATTTAATTCAAGAAAATGTGCATTTGAAGAATTTGAGGAATTTAATAAAATTGAAATATACAAATATGCAACAAGGTCTTAGTATTGTCCACTTTTGTCACAAGTGTACGAATATAAAAGCATGTCTTTATGGACTTAAACGTTCATTCTCCTTTAAAAATTAAAGTATAACAAGTAAATAGTTTTTTGTATCCCACGACAGTTTTCACAAGTAACAGGTCGAAATTTCGCATGTGGTATTGCTAGGACAAACTGAAACATTTTTAATTTGTGAGCGTAGGATATTTTCTTTCATGGGGCTCCGAAAATTTTTAACTACATCAATCTTTCAAATGATTAATAACTCTTTTGTTTGTTATTATAATAACAAAAATAATTAAACAATAAACAGAAGTGGTTGTACATTTTAAAAAGCAGAGTGTTAGTCAACCCAAAACCCAGAAAATTTCCAGTTTTTGGCATCTAACGATCGGGTGTCAGTCATGCCAAAAATTACTTGTAGAACAACTTCCAGATATTCCATAACCACGAGCTACGATCTAGGCAAGAGATGGATCCGCGCTTGTTTATTAATTAATTTTTTTTTGTCCCCAGGTTACTTTTCTTATGATGCCACTGGAAATTGGTTGGGCGATAACAGTGTCATGGAAAGCAGGTGATGCCATGTGCCGTATAATGGCATTCTTTCGAATGTTTGGTTTATATCTATCCAGTTTCATTTTAGTATGCATTAGTGTCGATAGGTAAGTCCGTAAAGTAAAGAAATATTATTTTTGAGAATACGAAATTGAGCTTCTAATTGAAATTTTGAAAGTTTTTCAAATAAATATTTAATTTCTACGGTTAAAATCTCTGCTTTTAAAGTAAGTTAAGTTCGTTTAATTCCAAATTTTTTTTATAGTTCATTTTACTTACGAATTACGAATTTGGGAAGTTTGTAGTCATCGTATACATTAAATTATTTTATGTTTCAAAAACGTTTTTATTCACGTGTGACTTCCAACATTTTTAACATGTTACCATGTAAACAAGTAACAATCTTAAATAATAAATATTTTACAACAATATGCCATAAATTGTTCACCATAAGTGATTATTACTTCCAAGTAATCGTATACGACTGTGTCACATATCTTCACAACGTTTCCTATACGATATTTTTCGCTTGACTATAAAATAACAATACAACAATAATTACTTTATTATATATTATCGTGTTCAATTTTCCTCAACATATTTTCCATTATAGTACGAGAACTGATAACGTTTTCGAGAGTTTATTTTAAGTTGAATTTCGAAGAGATGTTTCTAACTTAGGAATGGATGGAATACGTCTTGCATTTGAGAATGATTGCGTTAATTAAAGTGTGATTTGTATTAGTTAAGCAACTGAATTCTTAACTATAATTATAATGCTAAATTCATTTAAAATTAAAGCATCACTAAAACCATGCCGTTAATCCATATAACTTTGGTATCATTATTATAAAGATAAGTTTTTTTAATTGATTTTTATAGATATTATGCGGTCTTAAAGCCCATGAATTTTTCTGGCATCGACACCCGCGGAAAGTGGATGGTAGTTGGTGCATGGATTGCCTCAACAGTTTGTAGTGCTCCCCAGGTTAGTTTATATTTTAAAGTTTAAAGTAGTTCGATGACGATACAAATAGAGGTATATATATCGTCAAGTATATGTTTTAATATTTAATCACACCTTACAAAATATTGGAAACTAAAAAAAATTTTGACATTTTCCTTATAATACCTGAGGAAATGTAATTTTATGAATATTTTCCCTTTTACATCATTTTGAATGTTTGACTTTTTTTGTAATTCACTAGAAATTTAATTTTATTCGTATACAAAGAAAAAAAAAATATGATTTGCGACCCGAGAAAATACAATTTTCCATTTTTCAACACAATTTTCAGTGAATATTCAAAAAAATAGAAATAATAAATTTATTTTTATATAAAAATATCTCATTGTCTGTCATACACATATTTTTAAAATATTCTGTTCCGGTTAAATATAAAATTTTTGACTTTATTTTGTATTTATTTTTTTTATTAAATTTAAATACATTTTATGATTTAACTTCCGGGAAATATTTGATAAAAATATCCTTTTATTGTGAACATAAACAAAAATTTTTATACAATTTAAAAATTGGTGTAGATGTAGGCGTTATAGGTAATCTACAACACTACAAAAAAGGCTATAATGAGAGAGTTGCGCTTAAGTTTTGGGCTCGATATTATTTAATTGTTCCGCCTGCTCGAAAATTGAAGAATATCTCGACTAGAAATTACTTGGTGCTAGCTTTAGGTTTATAAAGCATCGATAAGTTGTAAGGTTAAATAGTTAAAGCATCAGAGTTCTTAATTTAAAAGGGTTCAAGGTTAGGATTTAACTTTAGTTTAGGATGCAAAATATGTATAATTTTGAATTTGATTCCAAAATTTAATATTTAATGTGCGATACTCCTTTCTCCGCATTCAAAAGTTCGTACTGTTCAGAAAATTCAAATTTTGAAAATTAAAATTAACCATTTTAATCTGCCATTTTAAAACAGCCAGAAACTCTATTTCCATAACAAAATTGGAAGCAATAGGTACTTTTTGCGTTACACGTTGTATTATAACAAAAATCCATTTTTCTACTTTGATTGATTACGAAAATAATAATGCTTCCGTTGTTCGAGGAGACAAAAATCACTTTCAAAAAGTGGCTAGGTTCGTCACCCAAAATAAATATATCCAGTTTAGTCATAATATATCAAATGTCGGATATCAAATAATGGAATATATGAAAAAAGAAATTGCTGAACATAAAATTTTCACATAGGTACATGATGAAAGGATTGCACGCATCAAATAAAGAAGAAGGTTGGCTATTTTTTCGTTACTATGATATTAGATAAAACACATTGATTATGACATCATTAATATAGAGAATGTTTTTTTTATCGTCTTTTAGAAACAAATTCACCAAAAAACAAATCATGATTTTCTGTCAATGCTCGTTCATTGACTCCTGATAACTCTTTAGGAAAAAATAAATTACAACTACTTTAATAGCTTTTTTCAAATAAATGGAACTTTGTATGAAGAATATCATTTTTTTATTTTATGAAAGAAATTGTAAAGTCGTTAGAATCAATTTTTCCGAAAATTTTTAAGAGTGGGAAGAATCCAAAAGGCCACCAAAAGCACGAAAAATTTTACTTTAATGTAGATTTTCCAGGAAATATGAAATATAAGAGAAAGTTTATATATACAAATCGATCAATAATTTTACGCTCCATAACTTTGGTTCAATTATTTTTTTTCTAAAACGCAAAAGTTTCGAGTAAATTGCAAAAATTGTGGAAAAACGTGGAAAATCATTGTTTTTTTTATCAGGTGACATAATTGGTGCACCCAAACATTTATCAAGAATATCTAGAAACCAATTGGAAATTCATGCACAGGCCATTATGGGATAAAAATTGTCTGAATAAGCAAAAAATGTACATAATTTCTTATTGACAAATTGTTAAATACTCTTCTAAGCTGCCAATTTGATTCTTAAAAATGGGTATTTCTCAAAAACTTGCATTTTAAATTGTCATACAGAAAACTATACAAGTTTTCTTTTACTAACACATCACACATTTTAGTTTGCTATAAATAGAAATTTCTCTATAGAAATAAAACACCGTTAATAAATACCGTTATTAACGCACGCGTTAATAGTCGCAATATAGACTTAGAATATGGTCTAAAATAGAACTGTCAATCAATACGGCCTCTGTAACTTAAATAAACGTTATAAAACCTGTACCTATATTACAATTCTCATAATTCAACTTTTATTAAAAAACATAAAATTATGTAAATCAGCAGCCGGCTTTGTAAAATGATAAAACTAATTAAAGTTTACCTGTATTTATACCAAATATATTTTTTATTCTAAACGAGTCGGAAAATCTTTTGAAACATCACCTGCACAGTTTGTTTTTTTCATGTCTAAGCTTTTTGTATTTTCATCGTGAAAATATAAATCGTTGTAAATTTATGTAAGTAGGAAACAATATTTCCTTTTTTATAATTATTACTAGCAGATACTCAACCGCTTTGCTGGGCAATTTCTCCTTTGAAAACAAAACTATCACGTTATAGCCCTCACTCATTCTCTCCTTTGTTCACAATTATATGGATTTTAATTTTTTGGTGGGGAACTTTTTTGAAAATGAAGCTTTACCCATGATACTCGCTGACATTGTAACTTTCTTTAGGTCCAATTATTAAATTGTCCTGATTTTTATATTTACCCGTTAGAAAATTGCAAAATCGAGAAATTTTTTTATTACCAATTTCCAAAAAGAACAAAAATCGGGTGCATTTAATGCCTGTTCAAATAGTTTTTGACATAGGGTCTAAAATCGATCCAAATATTGCAATATCTCAGAAACTCTCTGCTTTTATACTTTTTGGATCAAAATTACCCCATCCATCGAGTTTCATCAAATTCCAATACAAAATTTTTTTTTTGATTTTTTACTTAATGAAATTGCAAAAAATTGAGAAATTTTTTTTCTCTCCAATTTCGAAAAAACTCAATATATAAGGTAATTTTGACTCAAAAAGTACAAAAATTGGGTGAATTTGATGATTGGTCGAATAGTTTTTGAGATACGGTTGATCCGCTTGGGAACTACGATGCCATAAACCAATCAATCAGACTCGATTTTCTTTCTGGAATCAAATGAGGCTCAAAAGTACGTACTTTCGTTACAACCATGGACCACAGACCTTTTTAATTCATTTTGCACTCACTTGTCTCTCTTTTTGGGTGACTAAAAACTTCATTTTCAAAATTACTATTTTTGATTCACAGATGGTTGTTTTTCGTGTCGCACAACATCCAAATGTAACATGGTACAAGCAATGCATCACGTATGGTTCTTTTCCAACGTACGCACATGAATTAACATATTCGGTATTCGGTATGGTTGTCATGTATGGAATACCATTGAGCGTTATTATATACACATATTCATCGATATTATTGGAAATATTTCGAAGATCACGTGAAGGTACTGAAGGCAATGGTAGTGTATTATATATATTTTTTATGATAGAAAGCAAAAAAAAATTAAAAAATGAAATGATTGATGTATTTTAAATTGAACTTATTATTATTGTTAAAGAGCTGTCTTGTTAAGGTATTTCTATCGATATGCGAAGAAAAGTAGGTAGTTTCGCTCGAAAAATTCCAGAGTGGTAGTTTTAAATGATATACCGCTTTAAAAAATTGAGGACCGTTAACTGACTCTATTAGATGCTATAAATTTTTTAAGTGGTCGATATTTTACATGTAAAGGATGGAAATTCATACTATTTAAAAGAGATTTTTTAGCAGTTTTAGTTCGCCTTTTTGCTACAGAAAGAATCTTTTTCAAAAAAAATTAGATATATGTAAATAAAAAAATTAGGGGTGCTTAGAACAAAGATAACTTTTTGAAGAACATTTAGACTAATTCAGAAGTGAATTGTACAAGCGACAATGTTGTACACTTTACTCTGTGTGCTGAGATGATGGAATGCTTGTACACAGTATACGCAAATGAGCAATATTTGATATTATTGTTGTAGCGTTGACAGATTTATTATAGTTGATATCTTTAATACAACAACTAGTTATAGAAGTATGTTTTTGTTCGATCTAAGATATCGCGTTCTTTATTATGTTGATAGAAATACCTTAATAGAAAAGGCTGATATACTTTTAATTTGAAATAAAGACAAAACGGTATGAGATATCAATATGATTTCTTTTTAATTTAAGACATTTGATGTACATAATTCGCGGTTACAACAATGCTTTTGCTTTGTAGAGGAAATCAAAATCTTACCACCAGCGAGCCATAAGACTTATAACCCAACTAGCCATAAGAATTTAGTATATACAAATGCATGTCACCTCCAAGAATTAATATATTTGATATGTGTTTTTTTATGTCTAATCTATTTGCAGATACTATAAGAAGATCCAGTTTAGGATATTTGGGTCGTGCCAAAATACGAACATTAAAAATGACAATTATAATTGTTTTAGTATTTTTTATATGTTGGACACCATATTATGTTATGGCGTTATGGTGAGTAAAAATTAATTTTTTTAAATATTTTACTATATCTAGTTTTTTTCCGTTCTATTTTAATAAAGATTTTATTCTTACACTATGAAAAAGTAACAAGTTAAAAGAAAATATGTTTGCACTTTAAGGCACTGCATAGATTGAAATTTAGGTTTTGATATGTTGTTAATTGCTAAACTAGTAGGTATAAAATAATGTTTTGAGAAAAATTTTACCAAGGGTTTTCTTGTAATTAATCATTGAAATTTCAAATTTTAACATGTTATGAATAGCAAATGTTAAATTATTGTAATATCTTCAATAATGTTACTCCACATTCAATAGATTAGAAAATAAAAAATTTGTACTTTTATAAATTATATCTCGATCATATTTTGTATGAAAAATTATAAATAAAATCGTCTGGCGAAGAGTTGTGTTAATTAAAAAGATAAAAAATTCACGAAAATTTCCGTCCGGGCAAAGTCAAGAGACGATTATTCATTAATTTTTTTAATTAAATAATTATATGAATCCGATTACTAGTGAGCTATCTAAATTTAAATAATTAATTTACAGATAAAAGTTTTTAATTTCTGAGTGTATTTTAAAATTTTAGTGTACTGTTGGATCAACCCTATCAAGTAATTATTTTCTTCGTTGAAGAAAATTTTTAAATATCCAAGTACTAATTATCTTCTTGAATTAAGTGTTGAGAACTTTAACAGCCAATTAAACCCGATTACTTCAATTCACTAATTTATTTTTTAATGTTTATAGAAACAACGAAACAAATCTAAATTATTCATTTTCAATGTTCGTGAACGAAAATTATCGAATCCAAATCATTTCGTATCAGCAAAGGGAATAAAATACTTTTTGAGTTTGCAGATAATAATTTAATATTTGGCATTTCTGTTGAGATTTCATTGTTATAGGGATTTAGGAAAATCATCCTCCAAGAGGAATGGATGTTAAATTAATTAAAAAAATTTTTCATTTAATAAAAACTAATCATGACTTAATTTATTTCTGAGTCCAGAATTATTGAGTCTGAATTAAATAACTTTAATAAATAAATCGTAGTTTTTGATTATAAATCAAATCATCGGATTTGATTATGTATTTAAAAAAAAAATTCCTTTGTAAAAAAAAGAAACTGTAGATTTTGATACTAAATGTCAACTTTGGAATAGATTCCAAAAAATAACTCAAGAGTCAATGTGTCAAAGATGCAAAACTCAGGCAGTATACTATCTTAATCCTTGTTGATGTGACATTTTCAAAATTATTTTTCACAACCTTAAAATCATAAAGATTATGCCGACAATACTATATACAGTGTGTTTATTTTAATTTAGCCAGTATTTCTCTGGTAATTAATTAATTGTTTGGGATACAAAAATAATTATTTTCATCTTTCCACAACATCTTTTTTTATCTAACTATATTAAAAATATGAATAAAACCATCCCTGAGGCTGGTTATTTTTATTGTAGTGCCTCTTCAAATTTTTATTTAAATCCTTTGAAATTATTGTCTGATGAACATGGATAAATTTATTTTTCTTTTGAAATTCCTTTTTTTATGAACTGTAATGAATTTATTTAAACATTTTTGAAATGTAAAGAAAAAAAACGACTTTTTCAACACGTGTAACTGAAGGGCGTATTTATCTCTACATTTTTAACACAAATAATATTGCACTAAGGCTATGTTCAAAAAGATGTACAGATTGTTTAATATTATTTAAACGAAGTAAGAATCTCTATAATCAAAAATTTTTTTATTCAAACATTACCTCAATGAAAAGTGGTTAAAATAATCTTAAGAAATTTTGAGATTCGATTTACCACTAAATGGCATATATGTGTATTGTGCTCTTATTACATGCCACTTTTTAGATGCTCTTGTATCTCAAAAATTTGTACGAACAACTTCTCCTTAGAATCGGTCCTTGTAAGCTAGCTAGGGTAGTACTAGACATCGGTTCAAATTGTTCACTTTCGAAGTGTCTGCTGACAAAGCAATTCGGTGCATCATTAAGGTAACATAATCCAAAAATATGTTAGATAGTGCTTTCACTGTCCATCAAATACGCAATAACCATGCTAGTTAATTCCGAAATTCTTCCATTTCCATTTCCATCATGGTGATAGAAATTTTATTGTAGATAAAAAGTTGTGAATTTTTTCACAAAGTGATAACTGTATTGTATAGTGAACTGTAATAGTCTTGTCGGCATGTTGAAAATGCTGAAAAATAGAGATAATGCTCTTAAAAATATGTGCGATAAATTTTCTATTTGGGATAATGTCTAGAAAAGTGCACATTTTCTAGACATTATTCCGAATGCAACGGGTTATCACACATATTTTTAAGAGTATTATCTCTATTTTTTACCATTTTCAACTTGTGGTCTAGACTAGTAAGAGGTAAATTTTGGTCACTTGACGATTCGTTAGAGCTATGCAGCTGCTTATGCTTAAGTTTCAATTTTGTGTCGCAAAGTTAGCTTTCCTGTCTACGCCGAAATCGAAATAGGTTCATGTACTTTGCGACACAAAAGCATTGTCCATCAGGTAATGGATTGAGACCCACAGGGAACGAAACTCAGAGGGTGGAGCAAAACGCATCTGAAAAAAAAAAACGTTAAGGAAAAATTATTGGAGAAAGAATTAGGTACAAGCCTAGTTGTTTTAGGTACGTCCCTCTACTTGTGATATTATTTCTATAAATGCATTTCATTTCCCTTACAATCATATTTAAAATACAGAATGTTCAGAATGCAAGAGGGAGCTCTGATTAATTAAAGCCCTGATGAATCTAGTATTAATTAACATTCTGTATACAGGTGTATGCATATAGTTACAACATGTGTCGTATAAAGTGATGATACACTGTATACTCGTATATGTATAACATTATAGTAAAGTAATGTCTCATTATGATTGTTGAAATGTCATATATTTTAAATAAATAATAAAGGTCATACAGATTGTTATGAAAAATCAGTCTGATATACAAAAGAAAAACATATTTATCATCAATAAAATATATATGTATATATGTATGTGTATAAAATGTTGATTTATTTCTTATATCTCGTAATCTTTGTCTGTCACGAAACAATATTTATTGTATACCGGTGATAACTATAAAGTGTATCTATTGCATGTACCTATGTATATAGAGGTCTACACCAATCAGTGTCCGGTGGTGTGAAGAAAGACTGAAAAATTTATATACATGCGGCTCGAAAAAAGTTCAAGGTTTATATTGTAATGATCTACTTTTCGTAGGTGCAATACAAAATGAAACACCATCTTGGTGAATTCTTTGAAAACTTCGATATATTTTAATGTTTAATGCAAAGATACATTAATTATTCCACACAAAATCAATTTACAATATTTCCAAATATATCCACAACTAAAATATTTAACAATAATTAAACGACAACTGTTAACGCATTTTCGTAAATGTAGTTTCCATGGAAACCATGTTCTATTTTTGTTTTTTGTTATTGTATTCTTATAGAAACGACCATCACACACGATAGTAAACTTGTTACAATATGTCGTTTCAAATTTGGCTTTCTAGACGATGGCGACGATTTTCGTAACGGTGTTCTTTTGTTGGGGAAATTATTTTCTCTTATACAATCATTTTTTAGAGAGTTAATGACTGAATTTCAATGAGACCAAAGCTAATATTAATGTAGAAATTGCAGTACCTAATTCATTGTTAAGGAAAATGATCGAAGTTATTAAAACTATTTACCTACGATCATAAATTTATGAAAAATCGGTAATTCAGTAATATAGATTCGAAAATATATCCAAACTAGTGGTGCGGGCTCTTCGGAGAAAACAAACAACCAAAATCCAAGATTATATTCTCCTTATGCTAATATATTTATTATAAGTACACAGTTGTAAGTTAGCTCGACCCGAGAGGAACTCTGCAGTACCCCAGGCTTAAACAGCTGCTGGAAAAATAAAATAATATCAATAGTAATTTACTTTATTTTTATTTATAGGCAATTTTTTAAAAGATATGATACACAAATTACATAATGGACAAAGCTAAATGTTAAAATTATTTCGCTAGTTTTTTTTTCCTACGTGGTACCTTTTTAGATTGAAATTTGATATTAGTAACAAGAAAAATAAAGTTGAAAATGGGGGTAAATCATGGGATTTGATAAAGGATAATATGAATAGTATATATGTGCTTAAAATACGGAATCATAAGCTGTTACAAACTCCATCGATTCTCTTATCATCATGTAGTGGTTTATCACACACACTTAACACTTTTTTTTATTGATGACATTTGTGAACTTGGTCTTGAAGGTTGTTTACTGTTACAAGATATATATCAGTTATAATATAATATATACTTGGACATATTCACATATACATTGATTATACATTCTAACTATGTGAATCGAAGAACAACGACGAACGAATCGCTATCTCATCTTCACGATATACTTACTATACAAGACATTATACAAAATTGTCAATAATAATATTATTTTAAACTTGGTAACTTTCTATTAATCAAATATACTCGTTGTTCGATGAAATTCGAATTTTAATTAAGATATTAACACTTTGTTTTGTATGCTAATCTCCCTGTTTTGGAACAGAGAAGTCAAATTTTATCTCTGATAAGGTGACATTGTCTGGTACTTCATAAAGAGAATTTTATTAATTAACTTCTATTACATCTAAAGAGCAAATCTTTCAAATTTTTATTTTATCTTTGTATTTCCAATATGGACTACGTTAGGCTAAGTTGAATATCCACGAAGGACACATTTAGGCTATAGAGCCCATTGTGATACCTTATATGTGTCTTACCACCTTTTTGCTTATAATTTCATTTATCAGCTCTTCAATTTCAGAGGCTGAGTGCATCTTCTTCATGCCTATACCATGTACTACACCAGCCCATCACAACTATTAATTAAATCAATTTTGTTGCGACGACGGGAATCGAACCCGCTACCCTAACCATACCGCGGACGGAATTGGTTATGCCTTAACCAACTGAGCTAATTATTTCCAAAGTAAAATAAAAAACAATTTTGAATTTTTCTCAAAAATCAATTATTTGTGACAATTGTTTCGAGATCACAAACTGTTCTTTAAGGAAAAATTATGATTGTTGAAAATTACAATTTTAATTGCAAATTTTGATATATTCAAGTAAAATCAAATTTTTGGTAAATAAATTAAGTACAAAGCCAAAAATAATTATAGGTAATAAAAGTAATAAACAAAGCTTACAAAATAATACAAAAAATATTATTAATACAATAATAATAAAATTAAAACCAATACTTTGCAAATTTATATACACACCAAATAAACCTTTCGATTTTCTTCAAGTATACCCAATCATTACAAAAGTTTGTATTTTTAGTACTTTAGGCTTTACGCTGCATTATCAGTCAATCAAAGAGCTATCTATAACATGGATCGCTTCATATACCTACACTATTATGATTATTTTTAAATATCGATTTATCTTTGAAATAAAAAATGTGATTAGCTCCAGCGAGTGATTAATTCCAATAAATTCGAAGGATATTGAAAATCACTTTTGCGTAAAACAATTTATTTGATAAAGTTTTCTCTTAACAGAATTGAATAGCATTTGCAGAAAATAAAACTCAAAATTCAATTTAGCAAAGTATATACACAAATTTTTAATTAACAAAATTAATTAACAGAAAATAATTATTATGTATAATAGACCACAACAATTAATTTAAAATAATTAGATTTTTGTCCGTGTCTATTTTTGACATTTTTGAAGTGGTTTTTCTAAAGTTCAAAATCAAATCAAATTACATAATTTCTTGGAATTTTTCTTAATCAAAATATTTCCACTCGACTTAAGAAAAGAACTTATGTTTTCCGTATATTGTATACGTGTCCCATATAATAATATTAAATTAAAAATTTAAAGAAACTTCCGGCATAAAAATCAGATCTGATCGATTAATTAGTGACATTGCTGCTTCTAACCGGATGAACCGATTTTGTTTTTGTATGAATGGTAATTTGATCAAGAGTGTTCTTAGCTATGTTTCGATATAACAAACCCCCGACAAATGCAATTTATCCCTTGTAAACCGATTTTTGGAAACTTAGCTACAAAATGATCTCAATCAAGTCGGTACGACCGTTTATGGGCTACAATACCACTGAGAAACACACAGACGCACAGATAAAGAGTTTGAACTTATTACACTCTTTCTTAAATCAATATGAAAGTGTTGGTCAAGGACATCAGATGAGATGAAAAGGATACTTAGAGAGCTTTCATTTTTTGGGACAAAATTTTTGGAAATATTTTAATTGAAATTGAAATATTTGAGTTTACTTTCTTCTTTTAAATTATTGTTTTGAATTACCTAATTATTTTACCATTTCACTTTTTGAAATGAATTGAGCCAGGCTTATTTGACCATTGATATCCATAGTTATTATTCATATATTAAAATCAAATGTCATGCCTTTCCAAACTGAATCGATTTTGAAGATCATCGCTAAATTTTTAGTTTTTTCGTGGACGGAAACCTAAGCACGCACTTGAAACATAGCTATAAATACTCTATATCAAATTAACCTTCAAACAAAAAAATGTCAAAATCGAGTCTTTCGTTTAGGAGTTACGATGCCATAAAATCAGATCTGATCTATTCGTTTATGACATCGTAGCTCCTAAACAGATTTAAATTTTTAAGAAAAACTATTTTAAATCTCAGGATTCTAATATTTGATGCACGTAGCGTCGATATCATAGATCCTATCCATTAGGGACTTGTCTATATAAACAAACAAAAAAGAAAACGAGCTCATTTTTTACCTTTAGAAAAGAAGAGATCGAAGAAATTCGTTAATTAATTGATTGTTCTAAATTTTTTTAGGTATTGGTTGGATCGCGAATCAGCATTAAAAGTTGATCAACGTGTACAGAAATGTTTATTTTTATTCGCATGTACGAATTCATGTATGAACCCAATTGTATATGGTGCATTTAATATACGTGCAAGACGTGGTTCACGTGGCCAGGTGAGAGATCGTGCATATACTACTGCTTCTGTTACACGTGAATTAAATTATTCCGAAACAAATGGTTCAACAACGACACGGCATACGACCTTACATACTTCATTATCATTGTCGTTACGTGTTGTCGAATGACAGACATCTTCTACCAAAGTAGTTGATGTGTAGAAAATGATTTGTTGTTTCTTTCGATGTTTTTTATTTTTATTTTTTATTATTGTGCAAAGAATAAGAGAGGAGCTTTTATTCAATTTGTGTGTATGTGTGTGCAGAAAATACAGAAAGCTCACATTCTTACTTTGTTATTTTAAGATGCTTTTTATGCAAGTTTTGTTTTCACATGCAAATGGAATCGATGTAAATTTTTGTTTTTTTAAGTTGCACAAAGAAAAATATTGGTATAGACATAATACAGAATGATTCAAAAATTGTCTTATATTCTATACACTCTGAGATCGTGCAGCTGTACCAATCAAATGAGAGAAGAGCGGGAACTCTTCTCTTAATTATAATGCACCGGAATGGTCAATTTTCTCAAAACAGATATCAAAAATTCTTTCATGTGATAGGTCTCTCAATGTAGATATGTTTAAGTGATATCAATTCAATAGATCATAAACATAAATTTATCTTTTTTGCATAACTTATCCGAGGAGTCACAATTATTTTTTTAAATTTATTTTGCGTCCTGAAAGTGATTTGTTTGAATTAAGGATGTTAGAACCCACGCAGGCTTAGGATTATGATGAATTTTGAATCTTCTGTATTTTAAGGCATGCTATTTAAAAGTAGTAAGAATTTAGACTGGCAAGCCAATGGCACTTAAAATTATCTAGAAAACTGAAATTGATACATTTAAAAATTGTAAAAGATTGGCACTAATTTTCAATTCCTAATATTTGTAATAAAGACAGAGGGCTAAAATTAGCTCATGGTCGTAAATAAAAAAGTAAAAGAGAAATTAAACTTTAAGGAAGGAACGAAAGAGATAATTTTTATAAAGAACAACGTTCTAATTTTTTTTCTTCTATCTCTTACCTCCCTTTGCCTGGGAGAAATGGTGGAAATTGGAGTCAATCTTTATCTTTTACAACAAAAATGTATCAATGGAATATCAATGTAAGTTATAAGTCAATTATTACCCCGACTATTTTTAAATGATATTTTCTGAAAGTCTAAAACCTAGGTTTATAAATTATCTGACTTAAAATAAATATAAGTGTTAGTATACCAGAGCTAAGTAATTTTAAGAAATTTCTACTTAACATTTAGACTATAATTCATTAGTATAGTCCGGTATTGTCCATTATAAATGTTAAAAATTTTCGAGTCATTAAAAATAAAATAAAAACTTTTTTTAATTTAACTTTTAAATAAAAGTTTTTTTAAAATCAATCACCGAAAGAAAAAGCGGTTAACTAGAAAATTTACATAGGATTATTTTCATTTACACATAAAATTGAAAATACAGAGTGCATTTTTCGAATTTCGCCAAATATTTATTAATATGATTTCCATCTGAGATGATGAATTTCAAAAATAAAAGCAGAATCGTTTTGGTATTCTGTCAAATACTAGCTTGCGGCAACTCACCTTCACTAAAGTTAAAGATAGCTACCTAAATTGTACCCAGAGCTAATCTAGCTAGAATCAAAGTCTATGTTAACAAGTATTTGTCCTGAATGAATTGACAGTCCCATAGCTACTGTTTTTAATAACTCAGGTTGAAGGAGGCTTCTCTTTCAACGTTTATACTTCGTTTGCGTATGTTTTTTGTAGTCTTTAAAAAATAATATTATAATTGTAAAACATTGTTCATACATATTACAATATATCAATGGTACATTATGTTGTTTGATTCAAAGTACATCACTTTGCGTATTAACTTTAACTCCCTGGAATATGGTAAAATAATTTGCTCACCAATAATTTACATTTTTTATTTATTTTGCTAAAAAATTTTATTTGTTGCTTATCCCTTATCCGAAAACAAAGACAACCAGCCTCCAGCGTACCCTACTGCCAAATGATTTGCAGCCAGAAGTCTATCTTTTCGCTATTTACTTATATATCTGATCCTTTCTATGGATTGAATTACTTTTTTAGACTTGTGGTTCATCGAAATATTATTTATTATATTGGGCAAAATTTTAAATGGGATACACTCTGTATTATCAATAAACCTTTTTTAATCGATTTTATAAAGAAAAATATTCATTGAAAAGTCCTTCTATATCAATCCTATTTTTTTTTCATTGTTTTCACTACACGTGGGTTTATTTTAATCCTATACATATCAATTGTATGAGTGTTTTGACCACTCTTGTTTCGATTACGTCATAGTCACACCACCTTTATGTGAAAAGACGAAAGGTGGTCGAACTTTGTTTTATGTAAACAAATCGATGAATTTGATTCTTAAGGATGGATGGATTTCAAAGCATGTTGTTTACCATTCTTATAGAAGAACTCTTTTGGAAGATTGTAAAGGAAAAGGTCAAAGAGTCAGTACGGGAACTATTCCATAAGATTTTACCACGTTAATTTCGACCAAAAAGATGGTACCACATAAATGAGAGAAACACATTGTCCAAAAAGATATTACCTCATAAATGGGTGAGGCTTGTACTTTGAAATCGAAATGTAAAAGCAATATTTAATTTAAAATGTCTATAGGTACTTAAGTTGGCCTAAAATCTGACGTTATGAAGACGTGTCTACCTGTTATTCCTCCCGATGAATCCAGCACTGATTATGATCAAATTAGCTACCGTTGAATGAACTTTATGATGTTTAAATAAAAGTTGGAATGAAAAATAATTTTTTATTAACATTTTCCAAAGGATTGAATCAAAGGAAAGAATTTACAAACATCAAAGAACAAGTGAAAATAAAAAATTGATTGAAATAATTGTTAAACGCTACATAGGTTCACTATCATTTTATTCTAATCAACAAGAAAAGTTTAAAAAAACAAAAAGATTTATGTATAATAAAGTGGTGCCTCCCCCCGTTTACAAAAACTTTACTAGGTTTTTTTTTTTAAATCTACATGCTTTAAAACGAATTTTTAAACAAAAAAAATAACCCCGAAAAATGCCCCCTTTAACTCCCTTAATATTCGAATGGATTTAGTATGAATATCTCTGTCTTTGACAGTTTTTGGGAGAGGATAAACTCTTATACCATAACTTTGCTTGTAATATCAATATTTTTATTCGTTATAAACTTGGGACTAAACTTTATATACTCTGATATATTTGATTTACGTACTAAATATAAAAATGATAGACACTGAAAATTAAATGATGGGAATTCAAACATATTTCGACTTTTCTAAATATAATCAACTTGAAAAATTTACATGTATAATCGATTGGAATAAAAAGAAACACAATTTGATATGAATTTGATTAAATAGAAGCTTTTTTGTTCACTTTTTTTGAAACAAAGTTTTGATAACAACATTCTTTTGTTTCTTATTCCGGTAATTGAAGATTTGTAAACAAAAATTCAATTAGAGTAAAATTATTTTTTTTTTCTCAGAATAAGGTTCTCTCTTATTCAATTTATTGTCAGTTCACTTTTTATTCGCATTCAAGAAAAAAAAAACATTTCACATCATTCCTGGGATAAAATGTCAGATAATTTTAGTGGTTAATATTTAGCTTAACTTTAAACAAAATTTCACGCCTATATGATGTTTTAAAGTCCTAAATATGTGGACCAAATAGTTATTTATATTTATATACAATATAAACTAAAATATTTATGTACTGTGATAAGTGTTAAATTTTAAATTGTTATTTTTCAAATTTTCTACTTACAGATCTTGGGCCAGTTCTTAAGCTTTCCAACATTTTGTAATGTCTAATACTATGCCTGGCCCAAAATCTATTATTTTATAAATGTTTTGCATGTAGATATAATTAATTTTAAATGTATAATTATTATTATTTATATGATTCCTTATTCTTCTGAATATTCTGTTATTTTATTATTTTTATTTAATTTCTATTTTTGTTATTGCAATATATGCTTTGTAAATGTAGCTTACATTAAGCTCTCAAATATACAGATTGCTAATTAAATTTTTGTACCTATTCAGAAAAACGTATGGGTCCAAACTAGAATGAAAAGTTAACTAGGATCAAATATTTTGATTGACAATCTGTATAATATTATTTATGTTATGAAATATTTTATGTTGTTAAATGTTGAATTTGTTATTTTGTATACATAAAATAAATAATTAAAATTAATAACAAATAATTAAAAGTAAATATAAATATTAATAAGTGTCTTATTCTATACGGATGTTTCGATCAGATACCTAAATGTTTCGAATCGTTCGATAAGTTAAAAGTGGTTTGAGTCTAAGATAATAAAATGTTTTCAAAACAAATTTTTAATTTACAAAAATGCAGCATTTTGACAAGAAAAAAACCTTTATATTTTTAATTGACGCTTAATTGATTTTATACAGAAAAACGGCTGCATAGATTTTAACGAAACTACATTTTTTTTCGATTCATTTTTGTTCATTTAATTAAAATATACTACCAAAAGTGTTATGTTTAAAATAACGTTAGAAAATTTTATTTTCTTGTAAGAAATTATACTGAATTTTGAAATTTCATGCTTAAAGTATGTACCTGTTACATTTCAACAAACTTTCGTAGAGAGACTTCCGACAACTAACTTTATTATACCTATCCGCATTATTTAAAAATCAAATAATATAAACGTTTACATTGTAATCAAAAAATATTATTTTCGACACAAAATTCCTAGAAAAATTGTTATTGTTCATTGCATAAAGTTAGTCGCACATAAAGGCCACGTAATGAGACTAATAAATTTGTTTTTATAGTAATTTTGAGTGATGAATTGATTGAATTTATTATATTTAAAAACAAGTGAAAACAAACAATTGACTGAGTTAATTGTTGAAATACCATGCATAGACAGTGTTGATTACTCTATCACATTAAACATACATACATGAAACATACGTAACTGATATCCCCATATAATACATACTATACAATTTACGCTTAATTTGCGCCCTCACGGGTAAACAGTAAAGTTTACGAAAAAATGTTTCAGTCAAAAATTGTTTATTTTTTGATAAGGAACATTTTTTACATTTAATCTTTTGTTCTATCTCTAACGGTTTACAAGATGGGTCCTACGGACCCATAGGTCAAGGCCCAATTGACCTATGTTGATCATTTACGACCTTGACCTCACTTTTTACGTCCTGAGTACGCTGTAAAAATTTCAGCTTGATCTCTTTTTTCGTTTTTGAGTTATCGTGTTGGCAGACAGACGGACATACGAACAGAAGGACAGACGAACAGACAACCGAAAATGGACTAATTAGGTGATTTTATAACCACCTATACCAAAATTTTATTCATAGCATTAATATTTTTAAGCGTTACAAACTTGGGACTAAACTTAGTATACCTTGCATATTACATATATGCAAGGTATAATGAGTTAGTTCATGCTTGGAGCCTGCGCACATATTCCTATTATGGGTATTTTTCCCAGTATTCCATCAAAATGAAAAAGTCATTTTATTCGAGAAACCTTCTTAAATTATTTGAATAAATTGATTTGATTATATGATAGAAAAGAGCTTAGCAAAAACTAACAGCTTTTTAAAAGTGTATCGCGAAGAACCCCACATCATTTGAGATGCGTATGGAATAAAGTTTAACATTTTTGGTGGTGGCGTCCTGTAAATATATTATGTGTGCTTATAAAGCTAATTTAAATGCTATTACATGTTCTATGATTCTGAAACTGATCTACCTATTACAGAAAGTTTCAAGAAAATCAGTGCATCCGTTACGAAGTTACCAGGAAAGTTTCAAACCATCAACAATACACATCAAATGTATATACCCGTTAATAATCGTCGACGGAAAATACCCAACAAAGTAAACGAACAAAAACCAAATGTTTTTTTTGTATACACAAAATAAGAAATTGAACTTTTGTAAAAAACCACTTTCTTTTTGAAACTTTTTTTTCTCTCTGTGGTAGTAAAAATTTTATTTTTCGGTCAAATATTTTTTTGTTTTCTATATTCTAGATATGTTTTCAACTGAATTTGTTCTAGACTCCGGAATTAGGTAATTCGACACGTCTTCGAAGCAGTTGTCGGACAACAGTTGATAATGTGGATCTTGTTTGTATTGTATCATGGAAAAAATCATCGATATTAATTGATAATTATGCATCGGGAACACAACAATATATTGTTAATCATTCATGTTTAAATGAAAATGAACGATCATTTCATGTTAATCGTTGTTGAAATCTAAAATCTCCATCCTTCTTAAAAAAAAGTGTGAGTAGTAAATAAATAAATAATTTTATTTTTTAAATAAAAGACTTTAATGTAATTTTTTTAAATGAAAGGAAAAATACTGTTTTGTGTTCGCTATTAAATGTAATTTATAAAGTAAATGTAATTTTTTAATTTAATATTAGCCAAAATAAAAAAAAATGAACAAAAAAATATTATATCAATATGGCGCAAATGATATGCATTTTTTATAAATATAATTATATTCTTTTAACAAAACTATTTGGTTTTATTTATTTAAATTTATCAGGTGTGTTGTACCATATTTTCAGACTCGGATTAGGCTTCTGGATTAATTATAAATCCTGAAACATTTTCCTATTTCAAATTTTTGCCATCTATTATTATTGTTAGATCTGTAGCATCTATAAATAATCAAAATATAATCAGTTTGAATGAAGCAGATTATCTTTGCTTAGTGCATAAAATAAGAAAATTTCTATTCTATTTAACGGCTATACCAAAAAATCGAGCTAAGATCTCTTCTCTATGCAGGGTCAAAACAAGAATAGAACTAAAAATGTTTTTTAATTTATTCTTTTGAATAAATATACAAAAATTATTGAATTACTTCCTATATATTTATTTATTCTAAAAACATCAACATTTTAAAATAATTTGCCACAAAAATCCATTGAATTGTATCATCATCTATAAATTTTTGAAACAGGACTCCGCGTTTCTGTGGAACTTTTTCTAACCCACCCTAAAATGTTCTTTGGATCATTCCGATCAAAAATTCTCACGGCCACAAAAATCTTTAACGAGTAGTTTTCGAGCAACGGAGAATCAAAGCTACTAATATAATATAGTATATGACTAGAAAAATGGCTTTCTGTGAAAATTTTTCAAAACGTCCCAAAATGTTCGTCAGATTGTTTTGATCAAAAACTTTCATGGTCACAAAAATTTTTAACCAGTAGTTTTCGAGCTACGATCGCTTAAAGCCACACATTATAGTTCTATAGCCCGCAGCTCGAAAACTGCTCGTTAAAAAAAATTTGTGGCCGTGAGAACTTGTTATCGCGCAGAACATTTTGGAGGCAGTTTGAAAAAGTTTCACAGAAAGCCATTTTCCTAGTCATATATTAAAACTGTATTATAGTCGCAGCTTTGATCGCCTGTAGCTCGAACAGTACATGTTTAAAATTTTTGGGTCCGTGAGAGCTTTTAATCAGAATGATCCAAAGAAAAATTGGTTAGAAATAAAAATTTGTTGTAAATAACATAGGCCCTTTCAAGGCACCTATTACCATACACTTTGTATTGGTTAATACAGCTCTGGATATATATAAAATAACATAGCTATTGAGGTCACCCATAATAGTCCACGCATTTGCTTAATTATTGTTAAATATTTATTATATTAGATTCGTATATTTTCCATAAATTCTGTCAAATAGATTTTTTGTTTTATGCATCTGTAAACACAAGCCTCTTTTACACTCTATTTTCTTTTTTAAATATAGACTTATTTGCTGTAACGAGGATCAATGGAAAGAATGAGGTTTGTTATAAATCCACTTCAAGACTTCCAGAGCACAATTAAATCTGAAATCTGGTATATATTTTTCCCGTTGTATTCGTGTATCCCTAGCGGCTCCATTTTGTTCAAATGAACTAAACTCGGTAATTGGGGTTGGTTTATTAGGCGGATCGATATTATAAATTGGGCGCTTGATTGAAGACGTTTTAATAGCTGTATATATCAGAACAACCTCACGAAATTGGACTAAAGGGGCTTTTGAGGTTGTTAATTGCACAGTCCCCTTTCCACGTGATTTATGTTGAAATTTTGTGTTTTCTCACGATTTTTATGGCTTTGAACATCTGTACAGCCTATCCAAAACATGTTAAGTATGTGCTCTTTAATAAAAAGGAAAAGGAGAAAATAACGCCAGTGGTAGCATACCTTAAACATATTCTTATATTTATTGTATAATTTTAATATATATATATATATAATAAAAAGGAGTAAATATGACTTTAGTGATGGAGCTTTGCTGCTCATTAGTTTTTATTATCTGTAAACTTTTTAAATGCTTATAATTAAACAAAGTAGAATCAACATTTACCAATAAAATTTAAAAAAAGAAATCGTTTATATATTTCATTAAATTGCATTAATAAATAAATACACAACATAACTTGTTCTTGTTGACTCAGTGTACTACACTGAGTGTAAGTATAACACATGATAGTACAATGACAAAGTTATAAAGCTCTCCTTTATTACTTACACTTAAGGGTAAATAGTGTAGAAACTATGACAGGAAAAGAACATACTGAATATGTAGGTGTTTTCTGTACACAAAATAAAAACCAGTAATATGATAAGGTCTTCAAAATATAATGCCTTCCTACACGTTAATATGTCTTGTTTCTATATAAGGTCTGTCCACAAACATTTCAGTATAAAGTACAATTTTAGATATTTTTTATATGTACTTCTTCTGTATAAATTGTTACGTCATCAATTAGTATGTAAAATATATGAAATTGGTTAAAAGGTAAGAAAGAATTTGTAAGGAAAGGAATTTGTATCAATGTTTCAAAGTGTATGAGAAACTATTCAGTCTGCGGGCAAGCGTATAAAGCGATGTTAGCACTGCATCGTCAATCGTAGGAGAATTCAGTCAGAAATATAATAACAGAAAGAAATATCAATTAATATTTGCTCCAGTTTAAAAAAACTATAAGGGTGAAAGAACGCTAAACATTTTCTTACGTACAAAAGGTATCAAACATGATTTCAAAAATCTTTCTGGATTAAGCCTTTTTGAATTCCAGTTAATTTTTTTTCTTTTTGCGGATTGACTAAACTCCTCTATCTACATTATAGACGACATAATTTTTGTGATTTTTAGGCACAATTATCGAAATGGAAAATATTCTGAAATCAGTTTCTTAACAAGATAGAATTTTCAAAATAGAATACTTTTATAGAATATTTTATACTTTTTGGATCAAAATTACCCACTCCATTGAGTTTCATCAAATTCCAAAACAAAATTTTTTTGTGTGTTTTTTTCGATTTTTTCAAATGGGTAAGTACCTCTTAAAAAATTTCAATAAATCGAAAAACTTTTTTTATCTCCAATTTCGATAAAACTCAGTATATAAGGTAATTTTGACCCAAAAATCACAAAAATTTGGTGCATTTGATGACTGACTGGTCGAATAGTTTTTGAGATACTGTCTAAAATCGATCCGTATATTGCGATATCTCAGAAACTCTGCATCCAATCATTAAATAAACCTGATTTTTATACTTTTTGGATCAAAATCAGCCCATCCACTGAGTTTATTCAAATTCCAAAACATAATTTCTCTGCTAATTCCTGCGCTACGAATTTTTCTTAAGTTGAAATTGGTGCAGTTTTTTTGAGACAGGAATACAGACATGCCTTTCTGATCTATCTGCTTGCATCTTATTTTATTAAACGATTTTCTTTTTATTTCAACTTCAATTAATAAAATAAGGGAAAATGAATCAACTAAATACGAAGTACCTACTTGGAAATACTTTAATCAAAATCAAATTATGTTTGTATAAAAGGTTTTAAAAGTTTTTCATTTCTTTATTGATGAAAAATGCACGAACCTTTTTATATAATCCAATTAAGCAAGTATTAAAGTAATGAAAATAAGGTCAAATCTATAAGTTATATCAAGTAAAGTTATCAATTCATAATGTTTTTCACTTAAAGCTTGATTTATTACAAGCTTAAAACGGTACACGTGCAAAGGATAAAATAATGTTTATATATTAAACAATTGAACTTTTTCCGACATGAAAACATAGTTCTGATATAATAACGTATTACACATAACGAAATTAATTTATTTCGTATTGGGAGTTCCTAAATATTGAAAGCCAAATTTATAAAAGTTAGAAACTGTGAGATTGGTTATATTAAATTTTATATTGAACTAGCTGTACCCTTTCATGCTTCGCTGTGGCACATTATGATGCCATGAAAATAGGTAAGAAGTTTAACAGCTTGTAAAATTTTATAAAATTTGACAACCTCCCGATAAAAGAGTTCAGATTGTTCATCCCCACTTCCATTTTACTCCCATATGGGGGGTTATAGTTATGTAGGTAATGTACACGTCAAGCTCTTTTATTCGATACCTTACTTGGGTATATTTGAAAATAATTGATTGTTCATCCCCACTTCCCCCTTCATAACCCACTTGCGCGCAGGGTAAAAATAGATTAAAACCATCCTTTAAGCGGGTTGTATATCGTGTAAAAATTTGTGTCATCATAGCACGGGCTTGTCAAATTTGTTGACATACTGTATGATATTAATTACTTACATTTTATATGGTATTTCATTAAATTACGTCTTTTTTTTATTCTACGGCTTTTTATTAGAAAACTTAATAATCACGAGTATTTATTCTGTGTTGTAAATTCATTTTTTTAAAGCGTAAATTATATATTAAACTGTCACCAATTAACATATCACGTACTTATACGTCTACAACAGAGAGCGTCAAAAAACTCCGTTTAAATATCTCAAAATTATAATGTATTTTAAATATTTTTATTACACTTAAATACAGCATTTTTAAGCAGTATTTCTATTTTTTACTTTCTTATAACGGTGTAAACAATGAATTAAAAATATAAAAAAAATACATGAATATTCCCTATTATTTTTGAAAGATGACTGGAAGTTTTACAAACTTATTGTACATTTAAAATAGTTAATGTTTAGTACTCGATCAATGTTTTAGATAAAACACATTTGCATATTATTAATTATACAAAAAGTATTTAACAAATTTATACTATCATGCATTTGAATTTTTTAAGGATTTAGAGATCAGAATCTGATACATCATAAACAAATCCAAAGTGAAATAAACAATTAACTGAGTTAATTGTTTAAATATCATTTATATATAGAGTAAAATCGTAATTTTAAAAATTTTTCTATTTGATAGTTGACTATTTAAAGCTTTCAACAAATTTTCTTTTCGTCTATCTTGTATAGTTTTGGAGATCCTGAAAACTTAAGTTTTATCCTAATTTGCGCTCTTACGGGAAAACTATGACGTTTATAAAAAAAGTTTCAAACAAAAGTTGATTTTTTAACATAAGGAACACTTACTTTTTGCATTAAAATTTGTTCGTTTACGAATTCATTTTTTTCGTCCGGAACACGTTTTAAAACTTCAACAGACTAACAGACGGACGGATGGACGAACAAACGGGAATGGGCTAATTAGGTGATTTTATGGAATACCTATATCAAAATTTAAATTGTAGCATCAAAATTTTTAAGCATTACAAACTTGGGACTAAATTTAATATACTTTAATATATTTCATATACAATATCCGTATTCGCACCGTGCTTGAGTTATATTGGAGGTGTTTCCATGGTAACGATACACTACTTTAATTATAGAATTGTATGGATTGCATTTATGGCTTACATTAAAAATTTAATATTATTTTCTTACAAATTTAAATTAATAATTATGATAATTTACATTTAAAAAATAATATTTGTGCAATTTGATTTATTATTTTCACAATTTTTAATACATTAGTGTTTTTAATTCAAGTTTAATTAATTAGTGTTTTTCAAAAATTTTAATTTGACATTTACTATAACATTAACATGTAAAGAATTGCAAATAAGTCATAACAGCCTTCTTTATCGCCGAAATTTCACTGGAAGCGCTGGCATCGAGTTTATTGTCCCTACCATGACATACGCACACAACGAATAATAAACAATCAAGATTTGTTTTGTGGTTGTAAAAACCCAAGAATAGTGGAAATGATTAAATAAGGTTCCATGATTCATAATAACTATATGGAAAATTAATTAATTAAAGTAAACAAGTGTAATAATATTCTTATTTTAAGAAACTTTTCTATCAGCTTGAATTTATACGATTAAGTATTTATTTTGATAAAAACATTCAAAACCATAAACCTATTATTTTACCGAAAATATATGTTCACATATAAAATTTTTTTGAAGCGAATAAAAGTAAATAAATGTTTAACTAGATTAAAATTATTTTTACTTGGATAAATTTTACAAATTAAGTTTATACGAGTAAACGTTAAAGCAAAAAAAAAAAAACATTTTACAGTAAAACTTACACATAAATAAAAAATTTCAAAAATTTGACTGATTTTTTTCAATCAATTTTTTCAAGAACATAGCTCAGTCATGGGAAATTTTCTTTCAATTACCTACAATTTGTAAAGATAATTTTCAACTATCGTCAAAAATAAGATTGCCATTAGACGTCTGTCTGTGACTCAAAAAAGTGTTATATTTTACGATGGAAGATTTCTCAAAGGAATTGCGTAAATACTTTTAAGCCTTAGCTTCTTCATAAACAATGCATAGATTCTACTAGATTTCTTTGTATTCTCTGGGATATTATTTTTATCTGAATGCAAAAAAATATGTTACTTTAAGCTTATTTCATAATTTTCAACTACTTTTAAAGTCGTAAATTATTTGTCTGAAATTAAAACTATTTTCAATAAATAATTGAAAAGCAATAAAATATTGTTAAGGTAGTACCAGCATGAAATCACTTTTCGACAGATTTGGCCGAATTTTTTTTCTCGGGTTTATAATAGCTTTATTTATGAATTCCTAAAATTTCATAATTTTTGACCGTTTAGATCGCGAGATATTTAAAGACAAAGTTCGCGATTTTGAGGGTCATGTCCCATTTAAAGCATGTAAAATGTCCGGTCTCTCCAACTATTTTTTATGATATTATTATATATTGAAGAAAAAGTAGAAAAAAATGTTTATACAATAAAATTCTAAAAAAAAAATTTAGAAATTAATTTTCACTTTCGAGATATTAATTTTGACGTAAATTGATCGAAATTGGGACGTTGGCATAATTATTTCCCATTTTAAACGGTCAAAATTTCTGAAACTTTGGGAATTCTGTCGAAAAAAAAATTGTACCATTGCTTTAACATAGAAACTGCAAATACCATGCTGGAAATACCTTAAATGTGTCATCTGTAATAAATGCTATTTATAAATTATTATATATTTTTTAGTAAAAAAGTAATGTCAAGTTTAAAGTTTTATTTAATGGAATTATCATTAAAATATTATAATGTGTTAATTCAATTATTCTACTCATTAATTGGCTAGACATTATATGGGGTGAAACATTAGTAAGGTCCATTAAACATTAAAGAATTTGTTACTAATGTCAAGGATAAGTTTAATCAGCAATTAAAAGAATATTATCTTGTAGTCGGTTATATACTTTAAATATTCATCAAAACCACACATGAGAACTGTGGGTTCATACGAACTTATTATCCTAGCTTTTTACCTGAATGTCAAGGAGTGGTCATGTTTTTCGCACCTATCTTGAATGTATGTAATGTATGTGTGTAGATTTCTTTATAACCTCGTATCTTCCAAACGGATCGATTGATTTCGACAGTAAAAGTATCTTTATATTCTTCTTAAAAAGCCAAGTGTCCTTTTTCTATCCTGAGAAAAACAAAATGGCGTATTTTTGGCACGAAATAGTAACACTGATGATATTAATGATATGAATGATATTAAAAGAAAATTAATGTACTTTGGCTCTATAGACCGATAAAATGTTGCATCTTGTAAATTTTCATTTTTTATTAGTCAAGTGTTAAAAGCAATCCTTTATTTTAATGATTATAACACTACAATTTATTGTGATTTTAATTTTACAATTTAACTGTGAATAACAAAACATTAAGTTATATTAAATAAAATACATAAATACCATGTATCATGATCTCACAATGATTGCAAAAAATAGTCTAGAATATTTAAACAGAGCAGTAAATTTTTTATTTTTTTGACCCCAGTTTGACCTTAACGAATACCCACAAATAAATCTGGAGGACTCTAAAAATGTATACATTATTGATCTTTAAATTCTTTCTAATGCATAGATCAATTTTTTTAAAATCATAAATGCAACTTAAAATAAAATTTTAAGAATTAATGTTGGTTTTGAATTTTTGTCACTAAACGAACAAACAGAAACAAAACAGAAATGTCGTGTCGAAAAAAACAAAACTGCAACTTTTTAGTTATCTATTACATTATCAGTCTTGCTCAATTTTTTTTTTCAAATTCAACTGTCCATTTAGTTGAAAATCGGCTTAAAGGGGCCTTTTATCTTAAAATCGTATTTAGTTATAAGGAATCTGAGAAATGATTACATTTACTTTTTAACGAAAGCTATTTTTGACATATTTTTAGTAGAATTAATGGATTCGATCGAATAGTTACATTTTGTTTCAGAAAATTCGTTAAAATTGTTTGAACAAATTTGGATTAGATTTTCGCCTGGCAAAATATAGATCTGCAAAATCTAATAAGAAATAAGAATGCGAAGATGTCATCTTATCTAATTATTTTGTTTACAATTTCAAAACGAATAAAAACATTGGAAATTTTATTTTGAAATATTATTTCCAACTAATATTAATTGATATAAAAATAAAAATTGACTTATTATACATAAATTAAAGCTCTCGATAAAGTTTTACTAATTGACCTAGTTTGATAATAATTGATGCGTAAGAAATTCCTCTTATTTGAATATTTCACAACTTAATTATCATATTGTGATGAAACTATTTCTAAGAAATTAACTATATAACATATTTAAAAGAATTACATTTGTTATTAACTATTTATTACTTTGCCAAACCACAAATGTATTTTTCTTTACTCAGTTCTCACTTTACGCACTGTTTCTCGTGCGGCAAGCTCCACATTATACATTCGCCATTTCCCGGATAATTGTGCAGAAAGATAGAATTAATCCCTCATTCGTAAAAAACAGGAGAAAGAAGTTTTACCTCGAATGATAAAAGCCATAATTTTATTCCTTCATTTTATCCTGTTTTCCTGTGCAACTGACAATTTATGAAACTGGTTGCATAATATACTATTAATTACTGGGTATTTTGGGAATCATATATGAGGTCATTTGTTTATGCAAACAGATGAGAATATAATGGATATTATGTGCTATTATGCTACTATACCAAACTGTTAATAATGACTCAACTAAAGTTATCCGGTCACTTCAGATCTTACAGAGTGCGCCATAATATGGTATACGTTGTTTTGTTCAAGTATCTTTAAGTTGGATTGTAACATTTGTTTGATATATTTTTTTGTGAACTATCTGAATAAAGAACTAAAGATTTTCATGATAATCGGAATCATAAATAAATATTTATTAACAATTTTCCTGTGTCGTCTTTCAAAAAATTATGCAAAGACCTATTTCTCTAATTTATCTAGATACTCGAGAATATTCTCTATTCTTCCACTAATAACTGTAAAAGATGGCCACCTTTTCATACAAATGGAATGCCAAATATAAGAGGTGTCGAAAATCACCGGACCAAACAGAAATTATGTATTCCTTAACGATTAAGGTCTCGTTAAATATCGTTTTCAATTTCAAGAAAATCTTGATTAATATTAGGTAAACTTAAATTTTTAAAATAAGCAAAGATAAAGGCAATAAAGTTTACTATAACTTAATATTTACAGAGAAACTTAAACGTTTACAAGTCACTTGAATAAAAAGTTTGAATATTTATCTTCGAGCTCTGATGATAAATTATAGTAAACTTTATTTCCTACCACTTTCTCTGGTCTCTGTAAAAAATTTAAATTTTCCTAATAGTAATAAAGAAATTCTTAAAATAAAATAAAAAAATTTGCAATGCTTTCTTTGTGTATTGGTCAATCAACCTATACTTATTATCCTGCGTCTATGAAGCATTATTGACTTACACACTCTTGCAAAATTCGGTGTTGATAAGTCTGCATGCATGGACAACGTTTTTAACTGAAATTCTAAATTCGGCTATTAAATTTAGTTTCAGAAAAGAAAAATCATTAAAACTTGCAGCTTGTGGTAAATAAGCTCCTCAGTCGATGTGGAGCATTTTCTCTCATAGGACATATACATGGCAGTTCATCCATTTCCTAGATAGAGGGGAAGAGGGGGATAGAAAGAGTAAAAATTGAAAAAAGTTACTGTTCCTTGCCAAATAAATTGCCTAACGTCCGCACAAATGTTACGTATTGCTAGCAGACATATCCTTCGTTCCCTTTCAGACTAATATATCAATCAAACCATGTTACTCTTCTACGGGCGTTTGGGAGGAGGGAGAGGGGGATGTCTTTCAGCAGTATGTAACGTTTGTCGTACTTCATAAAAGATCTCACCATGGCTTTATACCAAAAATACCGTTTTACATTGTTAATTCCAAATGTGGACTATTCAAATTCAGTTTCATACAATAAGGTGTTTGTGCATTTGCAAATTTAAGAACTTTGGATAATTTCCCAGAAGTAGTTATAAGACATGATCTCCTAGCCATGCATGCTCAAAATGTGGTCTATTAAGTCAATTAAGTTAATCGTCCTATATCCGTTATTTTCACTCTATTAAATAGAAAAGAGTCACTAGGTTTGTCAAGTGCGTCTTCATATCTGGGAAACGTCCTTAATAAAAGATCACATCATAGCTTTATACCAAAAGAACCGTTTTACAATGTTAGTTCTAACCGTGGACTGTTAAATTCAGTTTCAGAAAAGGATGAGCTTGAATACTTGCAAATTTAATAATATATTCGTTTGACTCTGGAAAATTACCCCATTTATTTCAGAAAAAATTGTACGGCTGAAGATGGAATACCAAATAAGTTAATCATCCTATATCGATTATCTTCACTCTACCAGGCGTTACAGAATCATATATGGTTTAGCAAAATTCCTAAGTGCGTCTTCATAACTGGGCAACGTTCTTAACAAAAGATCACACCAGCACTTTAAACCAAAAAATCGCCTTACAATGTTAGGTCTAAATGTGAGCTATTATATTCAGTTTCAGGAAAGATGAATCTTTAACATTTGCTAATTTAATTAAATCCAAAAAAAGAACAGAAAAAAAAACAATTGAATTTAAAACCGAACAAAACTCTTCTCAGATTTTAAGAAGAAGAAAAAAAGTATTTAAGAATGTTCGCAAAGTTGAAAACAAACCAGTACTGATCTTGCAACGCAAGAAACATTGTACTAAACAAAAACGAACAATCTCTTCTCTATTAATACATAAATAAAAATACACATAACAATATGCAACAATTAAGCGAACAAAACAAGATACAGTGAACAAAATATTATTACAATGAATTAAAGTGTTTTATATCACAATTGTCCATATTTGTTATTCTAAATTCTATTAAAAGAGTGTAGGTGGTCACAAACATTTGATTTAATTAAAATAAACAGGCGCGGTTTTTATGTTGCTACAAAAGAAACAACAATCACTGAAGAAAAAAAAACTAATAAATAGTTTTTTAAAATAACAGTTTTTTGTTTTTTTTTTGCTTGAAGAATATTTTTTGGAAGTGGAATAGTGTGCGGAATCGATAAATGTTGTGGGTTTTTAGAGGAGTAGAAATTATTAAACTTTTGTATTAATTATTGTTATTAAAATGTGAGATGGATGTTTTTGTAGAGTGAAGTGAATTTTTATTTTATTTTTTATTGTTTTTTTATTTATGTGTGGTAAATAATTAATTACATGGATTAATTAGTTTTTAACAAACAAAATGTTGTTACGTAAATTTTTATTATTGACAATTGTAACGTTTTTATCGAACGTTCTTTTGATTGGAGTTCAAGCGATCATTGATGAAGGTTTGTAATAAATTTATGTCAAATTAACCAAGTTGTAACGGAATATGGAAAATTCCAATAACAAGTTTTGTAATTTTTACTAAACGATTTTATAAAAACAACGGAATATGGGATATAGAGGGTTTAGGTAAATTATTAAGACATCGAATTTGTAGATAAATTCGATGTCTTAGATTGTTGCAGAATTATTGTTGTCTCTTCAAATTTTGAGGATCTAAAATGAATATCGAATAGTAGTCCAGAAAACATCATTAAAATTTCAAACAATTATCACATCATTGGAAGTAAAAGATAGACTTTTCTCGAATATTTCAGTTATTTTATTATTTTTTATAACGGTTTTTTTTTGTTTTAAACTTGTCTTTATTGTTTCTACATTAGATGACTCGATACCTACTGACCTTGACAATATTGAAATTTTAACACTAGAAACCTAAAAAGTCGGTTGAAACCGGGATGATCTATTTTTGTTTTTTGATCGCAATCTAAATTTCTGTCAAACTTATTATGTTCAACGATATAAGTTCAAGGGAACGGGAGTTCTATCTAATTCACAAAAAAAATGAAGAACTTATTTCTAAAAAAACAAACTACGTTATTTTTTATATTATATTTATCGAAATGTAGTGAAAAAGGCATTGTCATGGAAAGACGTTTCATTTGAAGTGCAATTAATATTTTACTGCTGTAGATCACTTAGCTTCGACCAGATTAGAATGAGAACCGAATTTATCTTACAGAGGGTTTATTTCTAATTTATAAAAGTTTATATTTCACTGGAAAACTTATTATCATGTAGTTTTCTGATTTATTTCTTTATACTTACACAGGTTTCACTACAATCTAACTAAATTTTGTAATTAACACAGTTGAAGATGCGTTATAAAATTCGTTATGTATGTCATCTAAAAGGAAATGTTTAATTTTTAAGTTCAAAATCATTTCTCAAACTTGAGCTATAAATTGATGATGTAAGCAATGATTTTAATGTATTAATATATTCCTAAATGCTAAATTAAACATCCAAGGAGATGATTTAGATTGGCATATTCCTTGTTATTTAAGTAATAAATCAAAATCGTAAGATGACCCAGATATAATTGGCCAAAATGTGTTAATAGGAAGAATAAAAAATAATTTAGAACACAAAATGCCCACGATTGTGTAAAAAAAAAAACTGTTTGTGTTTTGTTTCGTTTTCATAATTATTTTTCTTTTTGTCAACAGCATAGTTTGCCTCGTTTCACCAGATCTGATCTGATTAAGATCAAAAAGCTTAGATTACCACGCGCCTATTGTATTATAGGCAATAATAGCAAAATGTTCTCAATTATCTTATGGTCTAAACATGCAAATAATGAGTATAGTAATTTAAACGTAACTATAAATGAAACATTAAATAAAGGCTATCATTATCGCTAATGATAAGCGCCATCGCCTTCTTAGGAAACTTTTAAGTGTGACTAATAACCAAGTCAAATTATGGTGAAGACTATAACAAGAAAGACGATTTTATTGCAGTGGGCGAACCACTCATTTCATATAATATGTTCCTGCATAAATTATCAGAAAGTGAATTATTTATTTACTTTGTATTACTTAAAGATACGAAAAGGAATTGGTCTCAGTGACTTCGTTTGGGTGGTCTTTAGAATAAGGTACCTATAAAATTCGTCCAAAAGTGTATTCCGTTCAATTTCTCGAAATTAATTAACTAATTGGTTTACAGTCTAAGAAAGCCTTATTTTTTGACTCCTGTCTTTAACTTTTGATTAGCCAAACACGAAAGTGATTTATATATTACTACGATACGGCGAGCGATACTACCATATTGAACCAAAAGACTTAAAAGATGTTTTAAGCAGTCATGTGTAAGCGTGGAAAATCATATTTCTAGAGTATTTATAACCTGATTTTGGAGGGTAATAATCAAAAAAATTAACATTTTAGCCGTGGCCCGAGTGTTAATAAAAATGAGTTTGTTCAGTTTTTGTATTGTTCGAATTTTTTGTCTGTCATTTATGTTAAAAGAAGTCTGACAACACATTAAATGAACAAGTGCAAGAAGGAAGAAGTTTGCAAGTGTCGAAAGGGTTGAAACGTGTCTGCTATACTTTTACACATTGTGTTTTCAATAAGATTGAAAACATGACAAGAAACATGACTTCATCAATTTTCTTCATAAAGACAAACTTTATCAATCCTCTGAAAGTATTAAAAGCTGCCTCTTGTACGGAAGCCTGAATGGTTCATGATCAATTTATGATATAGGCCAGACAGTTTCGGCAATAGTTATCACCGACTGACATTTTCAAAAAGGTTTGTTTCCATAACTACAAGTCACAAGTGCCTTTTTTTAAAGTTGGTTTTATACTTGTGGGTAGTACACATTTTAAAAATAAGCTAGTGTAGCGCCACTTTTTCATAAATTGATCATGAACTATTCAGGCTTCCGTACTCTTGAATTACTTAGCATATTGTTTCAAGTAAAAAAGGATTTTTAAACCATTGTTTTTTAATTGCAATATTAGAAACAAATAAATTAGCAGGATTTGATTAAAGAAACTGATTTATTTATAATACAAATTAAATATGTTTCAAGGAAAACAATATAATTATTATTTTAATATTCCCACACTAAAATAGTTCTATATTGTTGATAATATAAATTTATTATTCTTAAACAATGTATGAAATAAATTAAATGTTGTGTAAGAACAAGAAATATTGACATTTTAAAGATGATAATAAAGACTTCATCCAATAAATTACATTCAATAAATTAGTCTAGAAATACTAAAAGTCCATATTAATGGTAAACGAATTAAGTCACTGTTAATGATTAAGAAACTGGTGCCATTTTTAAAGGTATATTAATGCTCGTAGGGAACGATCTTAACAGATTTAATTATGAAGAGTAGGAAAGTCTTTCTCTCAAAGGACACCTTCACCTAGAACGAACCGATGTCCAATCAAGTGAAACAAATGAAGCGTCGCCTAGGAGCATCCTAAAGTTTATTAAGACTTTAGGAATTCTGGAGAATCTTTGAAGCAAAGGTGGTACAATAAATCACACTAATTACAATACAAAATATCTTACTCCTAGCTCAAATCTAATATAATCTAAGATATGGATATTTCCAAATCGATTACGTCTAACTACCGGGTTTAATTGCTACTTACTCTTTTCATTTATTAGTGTTTCAACTACAATTTCTTTGCGCGGAAAACTTGTAATCCCCCCCCCCCACTACACTCTCGCAGAGTATCTTCGCTGAGTATACTCGGCAATAATCCAATAATCAAAAATGTTCAAGCTTACTATCCCCAAATTCCAAATACCTCTAAAACCTCAATATAATAATTTCATAATCAATAAAGTGCAACAGGTATGATAGTATGCATTACCGAAAGTGCTAAATATAGGCGCTACTTCTTATTTAGTTGATTAAATACAATCATGTTTCCAAAATGAAAACTTGTCATGCAGAAAATTCCACAGAAAGACATAATAATATTACTTACCGTTATAATTGAGTAGGGTAAGATGTAGTACCTAGAATCAAAGATACCTTAAATCATTATGTGGCTTTGTTTTTGAATAAAATATATAAATATTTTCGAACATCCATAAAAAAAATTATGAATTCCAATTTTCGAACAAGAAGACGGATGGATATGAACAAAATTATTAGTGATATCTGATTATTCAACAAATTTTATACGATTTGTTTTCCTGAAAATATACATATTTTCTAGAAGAAAACATGTTTTAAGGTTGATCGGACAGCACATTGCAACTTTACAATAAACTTTAAATTTTTTTTAATAGAAATTATAAATTTTAATCTGCAAATTAATTATTTAAATTTAGATAGCATATCACATCAATATTAATCGGATTAATGTAATTACTAGCAGATACTCTCCTAGTTTGCTGGGCAACAATACAGAAGTAGTGCAAAGTTCAAGTTCCTTATAAGTAGGTATAATCTAAAAATTAAATCTAAGCCTTCAAACATAGTGAATTTTCTGTGTATTTCCTCCAGTTTATTACCTTCTTAGAAAATCCTTTTTCGTCATTGTTTTTTTGCCATGACACACTTTAATAAGGATTAAAAATATCCTTCAATTATACATATTCTATCTTTAATAACTGTATATATGTCGCGTCGTACAGACAATATTACTAAATGAGTGATGAATAAAGAAAAATGTTTGTATTTTCGTTTTAGTGCAAAATACAAATCTTTTGTCCTTAAATGTCTTTTATTAAACTAGTATTTCCACGTGGCGGCACTAAATTGGGTTATATCCAAATCGATTTTGCACAAATCGAATACAGTTCTAAAACATTCAACCTGTTTATTAAATACAAAATAATCTTTTAAATGTATTTATACAAGACCTTTTATTATTTAAAGATCAAATTACAAAATAACATTATTTATATTTATTATACATTTTATATATAATGTACAGGTTGGGTCATTTTTATCGATAATGGCTAATAGCTCCTTTTGTAGAAAACAAATCAAAAAATAATTCGAAGAAAAATTGCAGAGCTTGATGGGGAACATCATGTTTTGACAGCAGATTGTCCCTAGCTCTTCAGATTTCTTTGAAGCCAGTTTAAATCCCAAACAGTAAAAGATAGAATAACACTTTAAATCAGAAAGTTGATCCTCATAGATAAACTCATAAACATTTAATCATAAACATTTTTAATCTAAGCAATTCTTTCGGAAATCGTCAGCTTTCGGAGAAAATGCGACTTAAAAATATGCCATTATTGCATTTAATGGATAAACATGTTAAATACGGAAAAATGCTTTAACATCAAGTTAAACATTAAAAGTTGTCAAGGGCAAAAGAGGACAATTGCCTATGTTTATGACTTTGATCCACAATTATCGATAAATTTTAAGCTTTTTTTCGATTAAATGAAATAATGACTTATTTTAAGTGGCATTGCTTCCTAAAGCTGACGTTTTTCGAAAAAATGTTTGCAACAATAATTGTTAGTTTTTTTTTATGAGAATCAATGTTCTAATTTAAAATGTTATTTTACCTCTTACCGTTTAAAATCTAAATTGTATATTAAAGCAACTCGAAAAACTAGGTCCAATCTGATGTCAGAACATAATGTTGCCCATCAAACTGTACAATTTTTGTATAAATTATTTTTTGATTGGTTGACTACAAAACGGCCAATTAGCCATTATAGATTAAAATGACCCACCCTGTATATTATATGCCCTTAAAGAAAACAAAACAATTCTAAAAGGATTGCGTTGAAGATGGTGACTTAAATGGGTTACATAACTGTATAAAAATAAAATTAAGAGAAGAAAAAGAATATAAAAAAAAACAACGCAAACATTTACAACTCAACGGGTTTATGTGTTGTAATTTATTCTCTACACATCAATTCACCTTCTATGGATTACTTGCTATCCAATTGTAAGTAATAAATAAATAAATAAACATACATACAATATAATACTACATATGTCAGTTATCTTGTTCAATTGTATCTAAAGTCTACGACAAACGTTATTGTAAGACGTCGATCATTACGATGAAATAAGTTATTCGAGTGAATAATTAACCAATAGGACGACGAAGCAAACGTAGATTTGCAGAGGAAAACTAGGGCTAGAAACTATTCGGGAGTGTACATGTTAACCTGTGAGTGTACATGTGCTGTCATTACAATATATGGTATTTGAGACACCAACTACCTATGAAGCCAGCGAATAAACTGGCAAAGCTAGGAGTAGGGAAAGAATCTTGTGAAAATCGTGAATTCACCGCAGTTTTCGATGTTATACTTGCCAAATATGATAGTGTAAGCACAAAGCAACTGCTGAATCTTAATAAGTATTTCTATATAAGTAGTCATAGAAAATAAGTATTTCGGAATAAATTGAAGTAATGATAGTAGATCTAAATAATAAAATGATGTTCAAAATACGACTAGTTTGACTATCTGTATCTTTCACACTTATTAATGTACTTCAGTCTTGTTTTTACACATTAAAAAGATCAGAAGTTACTCGCAAGACCAATGTCTAAGATAAAGACGCTAAACTCGCAAGATCTAGTGTGTTAAACAAAGATGGTCAAACACAGTCTTCTTTTGGTCTTGGTCTCGGTCATGCTAACTACTCTGACATTTAAAACAGATTCATCTTAACCAATTGGAAGGCATCCGTGAAAACATAGGAGGACTTGAATAAGCTTTGTTAAAGGGTAGAAACATTTGAAAGAAGGGTAATGCTGCTTTGAATGATCAATGAGTAATAAGTTTGCACTGCAAGTCGATTCCGTCAAGATAACTTAACCTAGCCTGTCTTAGGAGCAGGACAAGTGTCGGCGATTCAATATATCTACCTTTTAAAATAAGAAATAACATTAATTTAAATAAACCCCTGCGACAAATTCAGGATCGATCAGGAAACTGATTGATTCGTTTGTGGCATTGTAGCTCCTAAATGGATCAACCAATTTTTTTTATTGAAAAGTAATTTGATCGAGAGTTTTGTTAGTTATGTTTCAAGAAAATCCAATAGAAGATCGTCACTTCTTTTCTAGCTTTCTTTTCTCGTGTACGGAATCCTAAACTTGCACTTGAAACATAGCTAAGAAGATTGTCGTACAAATTATCTTAAAAAAAAAAACTCAAAATGGTTCATCCGTTTAAAAGATATACGATGCTATGTACCTCCCAAACAGGCAGGCACACAAATACACAGATGCATTCACCTAATACCCCCTCTTTGCTAATCGGGAGTAAAAAAAGAAATATTTGACAGAGCCAGGAGCTTAAAGAGCGCAGCTCTCTCAATAACACCCTTTCTCAGAGGACTTTTTATATAACACCTAAGGACGTCTATACAAGTTATTGTAAAATAAGTTCAAAAAAAGTACAATAGCTTTATACCTAATTATATGAAAATCAATTCCATTTTAATTGTCTGGAAGAAATGTAGGCTAATATAAAAGACCTTTTATGTATATCTATTATTTATATGATAATGAACTTAAAATTAACATTACATAACTTCAATAATAATAATTGTAAATTATGCTTTTAACATATTCTGTTAATAATAATGATTGTTTAAATCCTTTTATTAAATTTTAATTGGATAATATTGTAATTTTAATAAAATCACCTTAAGGTGTACCTATTCTATACAAATAATTTATTTATTAATATAAAATATAATTAAACTTTCTATTAATTTCATTACCAATATTGTTCTTAGAAGTTAGATTATTACAATTAAATTTTCAGTGTAGGTAATAAATATATCAAATTAACATCTGTTCAATTTAATTTTTTTAAACATACTTAATTTAGTGTGTTTAAAGGTATGTGGTTTAAATGGAAATGTTTTTAATAAATTAGAATAAATTAAAATGTTTATTTTTTAAATTTTATGTAAAAATAATAAAATTGCTTAATCAACATGAATACTTAAATGGTTTCTTAATTTGAATGCTACTTATTTTGGTTGAAATTGAAATTCTCATCAAGCAGGGAAAAGTACCATTGCACTTATTGATATTTACTAGGTTCGTTTAACGAAAATTTGGTATTTCTAAGCAATTTGTGTAACAATAATAATTACACAAAATTCCTTACCATCCACCCGGGAATTACTGCCAGCAGGAGTAGAATCTATTATCGTATCTTATAGATACTAGAAACTATAAATGATAGAGAGTTGAAAATTGCAGTGAACTTGTGAAATATTCTCGAAAAACTAAAAAAAATAAATGACGGCCAAAAGGCTGCCATAATTGTATTTTTTTTTTCAAATTCTGTTAATTTAATTTAAAAAAATGCTTGCACTCATATTCAACTCTTTCTAGACAGAGTATTTCAACAATTAACTCAGTCAATTGTTTGTTTTTTGGACAGTCTCTAACTTTTCGATGAACGATCAAAGATACTCGTGTATATAAACCTGCGTAACATACTACTAGAAATAAGTAACGAAGATCTTGGCAGCCGTCGTCGTCTCTTCAAATGAATTTTTTTTGTTTACATATACAGTAGATATCTCTACTTAAAATAATTTCCTATAACAACAATAACGCATATAAAGTCACTTTCATACTTACATACATTTTTGAGCCTACATACAGTTTTCATGAAACATCAAAATCAAAAATAATTTTTTTCCAAATTTTATAAAACTCGGTTATCCAATTTTGTTAAATCAAGTATGTAATCCTACTAAATTTGGGTTATACTTTTCAAATTTGTGATCAAAATTGACCTAGCTCTAATAGGTTTCAAGAATGAGGTGTTATGGTCCCGGAATTAAGCACATTAGTGATATCTAGCGAAAAACTGGCATCACGGCTGAAAATAATGACCCAAAATTAGTGGGTTTCAAAAAAAATTACAATAAGATCGGATAAAATTTGACTGTGTTATCAAAAAAATCGAATTTGTTAACTTTGTGACGTCATCAGAATCCAAAAAATTTAATTTTGCTCTATCACATCCAAATTTTATCCAACTTTGTTAAACCAAGTATGTAATCCAACTAAATTTGGATTATACTTTTCAAATTTGTGATCAAAATTAAAAGCTAAAGAAACCTAGCTCTAATAAGTTTGGGGAATGTGAAGTCCTGATCTCGGAATTAAGCACATTAGATGATAGCTAACAAAAAACTGATATCACAGATGAAAAGAATGACTCAAAATTAGTGGATTCCAAAAAAAAATTTTAAAAATCGGATCAAATTTGCCTGTGTTATCGAAAAAATCGAATTTTATCGAAAAATTAGCTCACACTCGTATGTTTGTTTAAGAAATAAGCTACTTATTTATGACTTGCTACTTATTTAAGCTACTTATTTAAGATCTAAGCTACTGATTTATGATTGAAATTATTAATGACTTTCCCAATATAACAATAGCTCCATTTTATATATAAGTGTGATCATATCTCAATATTTATTGTAGCTATCTATACGTAACGTACGTACGTGCGTACGGTAAAATAATATATTTATTACTTAAGTCTGACTGACGACTGGAATCCCGTATATTAAATCGCCATATTTAGTTTTACACGGAAATATGTGTACATTACAACAAGTTTACAATAATAATAAAAAAAAGAAATAAGAATTAAATGAAGAATTGAGTAGCCGAAGAATTTATACGTGATAAAATCACTCAATAATTTGTTTACCAAAATATTTATGCCGATATACAAATAGAGTACAATGTACCTTGAATCATTCTGTTGTTTTTCGACAGATATTGCTATATATATTGGACAGCAATTGTTTTCAAATAAGGGTATTTTATCAGAATGCAGAATAAAAAGCGGCTTTCGCATGTGGTTTATTTTCGAATAAACTTAAGAATAAACAGGGCCGGATTAACCCTCAACGGGGCCCTAGGCAACCATCAATTTGGGGGCCCTTTTTTTTCACGTCCGTTCCCTTCTTTTTTCGATTAAAAAATACAAACTTTTATCTTTCATAAAAATTTTATTGTCCCAATGTAATAATATCAATAAAATTACTATCTACATTTTAAACATGTCGTTTTCTACATTTGTTTTCGGCAAATTCATCAATTATATCATCAGTATCGATTTTGTTCAATAAATCTGACTCAATGCAAAGTATACCTAACATCTCGAGTCGCTGTATAGCAGCGTATCTAAACTGTATTGAGGTTGTTGTATAGCAGCGTATCTAAACTGTATTACATGCGTTAATTTAGTATGAACACTGATGTGATTTTATTTCATGAATATTGATGAACTTTAATACGAACATTTTTCTATGTATATTAATTCTTAATTAAATTTCTAAATTATCCTGTACGTTGTTTAGTTGTGTCCTATTTGTCCCTGCGCAACCCCAAATATTACAAGTTCTGATTATATTTTTCTTTCACTCTCTAGAATTTTATGTTTGTAAGAAAATTTTAGAAGTCTTTTTCATTTTTCGGGGGCCCCCTAAAATCGGGGGCCCCAGGCAACTGCCTATTCTGCCTACTTGTTAATCCGGCCCTGAGAATAAACAACATACTTTGACATAAAAAGGGAAAAAAGGCCTGAGTAGATGATACCCCTTAGACACTAACACTTCGCATACAAATTTCCAACTGTCTAACTCAATATGGAGGGAATCTTTCTGATCTGATCTGATTGAAATAAGTCTTTGAAAACTTTAAGGCTCTATTCCTTTTATCGCTTTATTATACAAGACTAAATATTTTGATTTATTTCAGATATAACACGTCAATTGGAAGAAACAATAAAGGATGATAATTTAGTCGTAGCTCTAAAATCAACTCACCAACGAAAACGACCACGTTCATCGCCAGAATCATTACTAGTCGTCGATTTTATTGGATCTGATCAAAAATTTAAATTACTTTTGGATCGAAAAAATGAACGAAGTAAGCGCTAACATTTTACTTTTAAAGATTTTTGTTACTGGAAATTTTCTTATTTCAGTTGTTGCTGAAACTCACGAAAAAGAAGAAAGGCATAAGCAACATTTTAGTATCAAAAATCATTTGGAAGCTTTAAATACGATTGTTTTCGATTTTCAACAACAACAACCAGATGCACATATTTCATTGTACATAAATTCTGAACCATGTGGAAGTATCGAAACTCCACGATCATTGCGAGATATGTTCACAAGAATGAGCGAGCCAAAATTACAAGTGGTAAAGTATTCCAAAATAAATACACTTTCAGCAAGGAGATTTTAATCAAAGTTTTAAAGAAATGAAGGAAATCTAAGGCCATTAAATTTATGTTTTAGTATCGTGATCGACGATATTCAATGAAAATCGAAAATGCAGACATTAATAGCGTTCTAGAAGAATTAAAAGTAGAAGCTAAAAATATTACGAACAAAGAAGCTCCAAAGTACTCATTCAACGATGACGATGATATTTCTGAAATGCAAGCCATAGAGCCGTCCCCTTCCACAAATGAAATTTTGTATGAAAGAAGAGGCGATATTCCAATCACGAGTCTAGATTGGGATGGTTGGTGTTTGTTTTATAAATCAGTTTTTTTTTTCTATAAATTAAAAACATACAAATTTAATTCCAGAATCTGCCATAATAAAATTGATTAATGACCTTAATGCAAGAATTCGAATCATACAAGCGCAATGTGATAATAACAAAGCGGAAATGGCAACTTTACGAAAAATGATTGAAGATTGTTGTCGAGAACGTGAAAATATTGAACAACGTATTAGTTGCCGAAATAATCCATATCCTTGTTTTCCTGGAGTACAGTGCCATGACACAGTCGAAGGTCCACGGTGCGGTTCATGTCCGCGAGGATATGTAGGTGATGGTCGCAGATGTAAGCCTGGACGTACATGCGCTGAACGTCCTTGTTTTCAAGGAGTTCGTTGTCAGGATACGATGGAAGGGTTCAGATGCGGATCTTGCCCACCAGGCTATGAAGGAAATGGTGAGAGATGTGTAAGACGATCGGGTTGCCAGTATAATCCTTGCCATCCAGGTATGAATATACATCATGTTCTATTATTAAATATAATTATTATACTACCCAAAATTTCTTTAACTAGGTGTTCAGTGTCAAGCTATCGATAGTCCGCCATACTACCGATGCGGACCATGCCCAGCTGGATCCACCGGAAATGGAACTGAATGTCATGACTTAGATGAAGTAAGTATACAAATTAATTTTGGCCTGTGTCAAATTTTATAACTCCGAATTTACAGTGTGATTTGGACGAGCCATGCGATCCTCGAGTACGATGTACAAATTTATCACCTGGCTTCCGTTGTGATCCATGTCCACCGGGGTTTCGGGGAAGTAACGGACTACAAGGAGTTGGATCCGAATTTGCACGACGGAATAGACAAAGATGTTACGATATAGACGAATGTTCCATCAATAATGGTGGTTGTGCTCCAAACTCACTTTGTACAAACACTGAAGGCTCCTTCCATTGTGGTCCTTGCAAGTAAGTTGGTGAATTTAAAATAATTGTCCAAAATCTAGTTCATATTTTTATCTTACAGACCGGGGTTTATGGGGAATCAAACTATAGGCTGTCGAAATCATCCTGGTGTATGCCCGGATGGAAATGTTTGTGATCGAAATGCTCAATGTAGGCGTGCAGGACATAATTCGTATACTTGTAAATGTAAAGTTGGTTGGACTGGTGATGGACATGTCTGTGGTCCAGATCGTGATTTAGATGGATGGCCAGATTATGATTTGGGATGTTCCGATCCTAGATGCCGAAAAGTATTAGCTCCCACTTAAAATTGCGAACAATTTTTAATTATATTCACTCTTTCTAGGATAATTGTGTGACAATACCTAATTCAGGACAAGAAGATGCTGATAGAGATGGAGAAGGAGATGCTTGCGACAAAGATGCAGATAACGATGGAATTTTAAATGGACCGGTAATATTCCATTTCAAAAAAAAAATCCAAGGAAAACGTTCAATGATTTTTTTTCTGTAGGATAACTGTCCGCTTATTCACAATCCCGATCAATTAGATACCGATCAAGATGGCGCTGATAAACAAGGAGATGCTTGTGATAACTGTCCAACTATTCCAAATTTAGACCAAGAAGATGTTGATAAAGATGGAATTGGTGACGCATGCGATGACGATATTGATAATGATTCAATTTTAAATCATCGTGATAATTGTCCAAGAGTACCAAATCGTGATCAATTAGATTCTGATGGCGACGGTCTTGGAGATGTATGTGATAATTGTCCAAGAGTACCAAATCCAAATCAAGCAGATTCTGATAATGATCTTGTCGGTGACGCTTGTGATAATTCAATTGACAGAGATGGGTAAGTAACTGAAATTTTACCAAATAATAGACTTTTTATATTAATCATGTATTTTTCAGAGATGGAATCCAAGACAATCGTGATAACTGTCCAAAAATTCCTAACAGTGATCAACAAGACACAGATAATGATGGCCGTGGTGATGTTTGTGACAATGATATTGACAACGATGGAATTCCAAATTTAAGAGATAACTGTATCTACGTAAAGAATCCAAATCAAGAAGATAGTAACGGTAAACTATAGAATTCTACTAATGGGTCTTACGAAATGAACTTACATTATTTACTCGCAAAATTAAAACAAATCAAAATCATAATAAACTTCCACAAATTAACGCTTTCTACAATTAAAATATAAATTCGTTTTTAGAGAGAAACATTCGTTCGTTATAGGAGGTTAAAATAGGCATGTTTTTCAATAAAACGTCACGGCGACGAGATTTGTTTTATCATCAATGAATAAATAAAACTTTTCTAGAATTCGTGATAATTTTTCTATAATATCGATAATCCCAAGTTAAAACCAAAATTCCAAAATTTAATTAAGCCTATTCTTTGAAATTTCGTTGAAATCACATGCATATTAATTTTTTTTATTTTTCAGGGGATGGTATTGGAGATGCCTGCGAAAATGATTACGATAATGATAAAATACCAAATCATTTGGATAATTGTCCAAATAATTCAAGAATTTTCCGTACTGATTTCAGGTAACTTTTAAATTTATTTGTCATTTTCCAAAATTAATTTGGCCCGTTTTATTTCCTAGCAAATATCAAACAGTTGTCTTGGATCCGGAAGGTGATTCACAAATTGATCCTAATTGGGTGATTTACAATAAAGGTGCGGAAATTGTACAAACAATGAACAGTGATCCTGGTTTAGCCGTGGGTTACGATCAATTTGGTGGTGTTGATTTCGAAGGAACATTCTTTGTTGATACTGAAATTGATGACGATTATGTAGGATTTATTTTCAGGTAATTAATAGATTTTTTAAATTTAAATTCTGAAATAATTTTTTTGAAACTGTTGCTTTTAGTTATCAAAATAACCATAAATTCTATGCTGTAATGTGGAAGAAAAATACTCAGACCTATTGGCAAGCAACACCATTTAGAGCGGTAGCCGAACCGGGTATTCAATTAAAACTTATTGATTCAAACACTGGACCTGGACAAATGTTGCGTAATTCATTATGGCACACAGGAGACACAGAAAACCAAGTAATTTTCTCTAATTTTTGAAAATTCGATAACACTTGGATTCTAATTTTTGTATTTTTTCAAGGTTCGTTTATTATGGAAAGATCCACGTAATGTTGGATGGAAAGAGAAGACCGCGTATCGTTGGTTACTCTTACATAGACCTAAAATTGGTTTAATTCGATTAAGAATATTTGAAGGTGAAAATATTGTTGCTGATTCGGGTAACGTATTCGATTCAACGCTAAAGGGTGGTCATTTAGGTGTATTCTGCTTCTCACAAGAAATGATTATTTGGTCCGATTTAGTTTATAGATGCAATGGTTCGTATCTCAATTTTAATTAGAATTTCTATTTGATAAAAGTAATTAATTTTAATTTTATTACTTTTAGATCATGTTCCAGAAGCTATTTATCGAGAATTACCACCAAGACTTCGTAAAGAAGTACAAATTGATACAAGTAATCCATTACTAATGAGTACTGTATAAATAAAACTGTATAGTTTCAAAAATTGTTCTTTTCTTTAAACAAAATTTTTAACGAAATACTAAAATTCAAATGAAATGTTATTTTTGAAATATTACTGACCTCAATTCTATTTCTTTTTTTATAACAAGATTATATTTTTTAATAAATTTAAAGCGAAACTATTTTTGTTAAATTTTTGAGTTTTATTTTTGTAGAACAATAAACCTTTGATAATCGAATTACATCGTATTAGCTCAAATTCCGTGTTTGTGATTCTGTTATGTTTCGTTATGCCCCGGACACTACACCAGTATTTTAAGCCAGTATACCGTCGCAATAGCTTGAATTATTTTGCTAGCTTGGTATTTAGGTCAATTCTGTCTAAGCGAGAATAGGAAATTCAAGCCAATAATGTATGATTTGTAGTGGCATAAGTGAAGTAGGGTAGTGGGAGAAAGTCAGTTATTGGGTTGGTAGTTTAACCAAACTAATTTTGTTTACACAAAGCTAGTTTATTATCATGCTGGCTTAAAATTAAATTATCATGTAGACAAGTACTTAACGAGTTACATTTACAAATTTTGAATACCACCGATCATACCGCTCTTGCCAGATATTCTTAAAACATTGCTAAAAACACACTCGGTCAAATTACCTTTCAAAATAAGAAAAACAAAATCGGTTTAGGAGCTACAACAATTTTGTTTACACAAAGACAGTTTAACTGGCTTGCTGGGTTGAAATACTTGTCTTATGTGTACGAGGGCATTATAGGAAAGCTATATCTCGGAAGCGTCAAAAAACAAAAGCGTAACATTTTACATTATATATTTAATTTTAGATTTTGTCACAGATAACAATAGTTTTACATCAAATGTAACATTAAGTAATAGTTATAAAGATAATATCATTAATCATTTCTAGAAATTATAAATTAAATGCATTTTTTATTGATTTTTTGTCTCAAAAAGACATTTTAAACTTTATGATTCGAAATAAACTTTTATTTTTTAATTTTCGTCAAATTGGCACTATAGAAATTTAAAAACAGGATTTATAAATTATAAATATATATTTCTTTTTTGCAATAACAACAATTTACATTTATAAAATTGGTACTTGGGCTAAATTGATTACAGGATGTGTATAAGCTCGTCGTTTCAATATGATTTTTATTAAAATGGCACAAAAATAAAAAACTTACGGCAGTTTTTTTGTTAAATGTAATTAAAAATAAGACTTACATTAAAATATTTTGAGTGTATTATAAAAAAAAATTGTGTACGCATCTCTAGGACAACTAATCCGAGATCATTCTGACTTCTGACTTCTCACAGAATATTCTTGGTGAGAGTTGAGATTCATCATCCATCTGACACTTTGTAATAGGTTAAACGACCAAACATTCCACGGATCATCTTGTGCTATCCTAAAGATATTTTTCGCGCTTATGAAAATGAATTCAAACGTATTTTTTTGTCCGAAAATGTTAAAGGTTTTCCTTTTCAATCTAAACTTATTTTAATTTACCCACTTTTTTAACCTTACTTGTTCTACACATATCAAAACAAGTGCTGAGAATTATATTTTCTTAACCTTAACTAAATAGCTGAAATTTATTTTAGTTTCGTTGCTAACTTTGTTGGAGAAGTTGTGAACTTGGTTCACAGTTTGAACTAAACAGGATGCCTAACAATAGCCCTTCAGAACAGCTATTTTAAAACGTTTTTTTTTTAATATTCACTCTTAGCACTTGCGCTTGCGCAACAGCGTGAGATTTTTGCTCATCGCAAGAGCGATGATTGTAGTACGAAAGCTAACTAGTCAGTCTGAAAGGTTAATATTACAGAGTATCTCCTATTTGTGTACGATCTTAATTTTGCTTCAGCGCTTACTCTGTTTTGGACTAATTTTCGACTTTCACTTGTTTTGATATGTTAAGGCTTTGTACACACTAGTAGCCAAAGTTGAGGGCTTTAAAATAGGAATGATAGAACAATCTTTAGACAAAAATTGAACAATATTTCGTTGTGAGCATAAAATATATTAAATTTTAAGTGTGGATCCGTAACAAAATCTTCAACTGTACATATTGACAGAAAATTATTCAAATTTGCCTAGCGTGTAGAAAGCCTAAAATAATTTTTAAATAAGATGATGATTAGTACGATAAATTTTTTATTTGATTTATATACAATTCAACTCGAAAGATTTATTGATTCTCATCATTAAAAACTAATCACTAATTATACAATCTAAAATCTCAATATAAAATAAACTTGATATATATAATTTTAAAGATCATATAACAATAATTTAGATTTTATTCTTATTCTTTACAAATGGTTTATTCTTACAAAAAAAATAACATTTATATTCTAAAAAAAATGGAATAAAACAGCGATGTCAAAGTGTTTTCAAATTATATTAATATCAATAAGTTTTATAAAAGCTCGAAACAAATTATTTTAGTAAGTAGAGCGTAAAAGAGTTAAAATTTTTGTGTATTGGTGAAATTATATATGAAATATGAGCAATGAGAAAATAGCTGTGTTCTTCGGATGAAAGATACCTTCTGCGTAAATTCTAGCGAAAAGTTGGCAATTTTGACAAATTGCGACTGTACAAATGAACACAGCTTTTAATGTTTCGATAAAAACAACTTATATTTCAAAGAATTAAATCAATGATAAGCTCTTATTAAAATCGCTATTCGCTTTGTCGTTCTATCTATATTACGATAAATGTTTGAGAAGGAGAAAGTTTTTAAACTTATGTTTCTATAAAACCAGAGGTAATGAGAGTGGATGATTTCTTTGGAATACAGAGCACTCTGTATGTCATACACTTAACTAATAAGAGATGGCAGTATTCGTAGTATATGCAGATCTAAAATCTTCCACTCTGTTGCTCTGATTAGAACCCATTAATTAGATACAATAAAAGCTAAATTCTCATGGAATCTAGTTCGTTGAAGAACTATTTTGACATTGCACTGATCTTTCGTAGCTTTGAACTACGAAAATCACGATTAACACTAATATTTACGAACGTAATAACTTAAGTAAATAACCATTAACTAATTTAATGATTATTAATTAATGGCCGATATCAGAAAATATCTTACTTGTTTTTAAAGGATACACTGTCTTTGTAAAGTTAGCCTACATTGTATATTTTTCTGTATTTAGAAAAAGATAGATAGTATATGAGGGTGCTTAGTTTACAGAGACGAGTTCGTTTTAAAAAAAGCGCGTTTTATGAGCGAAGTATTTTCTGACCACAACCAATGTGTTATGACCCATGTTCCTTGTGTGGTGTCACATGGACGATATTATCAACTTGTTGCTCGAATTTGTGCAACGTTCATTTTTCAATATATAAAAAATATCGATTCTCAAACTCTCGCGACAAATTGTGAATTTCGACAATTTGAAGTCATAAAAAGAACGTGAATATGATATTAAAGTGCAATTTTCGTAATGGTATGTACATTTAATTAAAATCTAATTAGAAATGAACCATTATATGAAAAAATATATTCTTAAATCTAATAAATATATTTTTAGAGCAGCCTAGATGAAGATTACGAGTTAGATGAAACAACAGATTTTGTCTTATATATATTTTTTTTTTGGGTTACCTATTTCTTTTCATTTTAAAATTAACATTTTTATTAAAATTAAACCTTCTTCTCTCAAACAAAATAAGAAATTAATTCCTGTTCTTTTTTAATTGTACGTATAATGGACACTAGAAAAAATTGTTAATAATACATTGCTCGAAATGATCATTTATTTTCGTTTCGAAACAAACTTCTGCCTGAAGACTATATTTGTCAATAAGACCCTTTACATTTTTTATCGTGGCCCTTGTCTAAAAGACAATGTAAGGTGACTCAAACGATCTTGAACCGGACTGCTTACGCCTGATCAAATAGCTGTAAATGGTTTGAATCTATTTCAATTGGAAAGAGCTAATTCTAAGATATCTAATATTTTCACATTTCAAGCAATATAAATATTGTAATAATTATTTTTGTCAATCATAAATATTGATTCAATAAAGTGATCGAAGTGAAAATTAGTAGCTATATCATGGAAGGGCGTGACTTGCTGAAGTTATTGGGTAAACATCAATATCTCAGACATTTATCTAGATACTATTCTAATTAAATCACAGCACAAGGCGATTGAGCAGCTCATAAAAAATTATTAGGTCCAATCGAATATTTATTTTTGACAAAAATTTACATTTATAAATAATTAATTTAATACATTATTGTCCAAAATATTTTTAATATCTAAAATTTTGTTAAAAGAAGAAATTCGTTACACTTTCTTTTTTTTTAAAATGTACCCTCAAATAGAGTTTGTTAAGACAGTTAATTCCGCCATTTTTAGTCCTCAAAGACCTGATAACATATACCGTAAAGATTTGCAGTGTCGATTATCGGGTATTACATTCTTGGAAAATATGCAAATTGATTCTTAAAAGCTAAGAAAATTTGGTTTGAAAACAATGGAATTGTAATTTAGCCTTGAAATATGGCGGAAATTGAAAAACTCATACTAAAAAGAGGTTATGTTTTATATACACCACAGATTTTTAAAACATGGCACACATATTTTTTTTTGTGTAGAGTATATTTTGGTTTGGTTTTTGTTTTGAACATAAAAACGACTAGATTTATGGTAAATTTTTTAGTAACATTTAATTAAAAGTTGAAAAATTATGAAATTCTTCTTTTATCCTGGCTCGAATCCAATCTTGGTGTTACACATTGTCTTATTATAAAATCTATAATTTCTTACGCAGAAAGCGTTTCTACTTTTTTTTTATTATTGACTAATTAAATATTCTGAATGAATTTTGAATTTCTTATTTTCTCTATTCTAGTTTTGAGACAGAAAATGAAATAACATCGGTATTTTCCAAGATTTCCGGGATCAGGGCAGGCACCAAAAAATATCGTATAATTTATCAACTTTTAATAAATATTATTAATTATCTGCACAAAACAATTATTAATTCGGCAAGCATTTTATATATTATTTCTTAAATGTTAAACAATTATTTTTTTATTACATCTATTTTTTCTTCTTCTATTTTTGTTGAAATTCGAGAGTGTGTTGTGTGAATTTTATTTGATTTAAACTGATTTATTTATTTATTAATTACATAATAAATATTATCTGTTCGTTTATAGTCGTGTATCATCTGCTTTTACAATTTCCACCAATTCAGTAGGGTCAGCAATAGCTCTTTCTAATTCTAAATCATTTGATGCTTTTATGTCACCTTTACTCATAATATCCACAATTTGTGCTCCCAATGCATCACACATTACGTTGATTGTTGTTCGGAATCGATCTCTGTAAAGTAACAAAAAAAGAAGAAAATTAATTAACGTGCAAATTGAATAATTTAGGACCTCATTCTCCCATCGCTTCCACCATATTTGATATACATACGTTTTTGAATTTTAAATAAAAAATTTTTTTAGTTGCAAGCTTTCATTCTAAAAAGTAGGAAATAATTTTCTACTTATTAATCTCTCATACATGACTATTTCTAGAACTTTGAGATGTTTCGAATCATTTTTGATATTTTAAATTGAATCCGCCCAGCTTTTACAAAAAGTCATGTATGAATGACACATAAGAAAAATTATTTTCTACTTTTTACTCGTAGTAAAATAGGCTTTAAAAAATATTTTTTATTTAAATATATTTTATTTTATTTAAGAAAATAGCCCCAGTTAATTAGAAAATTAGATTGACACTTCGAAGGTACATAAAATATAGACCGTTTAACATATGTAATCAATACAAATTGGGAATATTGTCTATAAAATAATAAAAAGTCTTCCATTAAGAGTGTCCGAACTTTAAACTTATACAAATTTTAAACGGGATATGATTGAAATTTTTTGTGGAAAAGGTTTTTGTTACATTTTGTATGATATGTAATACCAGCCAAATGGTAACCGCAGCTTTGCTGATGAAAGGCTTATGTGAAAAATTTAATCTTTAATTACTCGATCTTCAGGATTATATTCGATATCATCAATGGCATTTTTTTTATTCACTTTTAAGGAGAGTTGATCAAAAATCTGCTTTCAACGATATACGCGTGTTGTTTGATTATTTACAAAACCTGTTGATTCCAAGAATTTTACCAAACAATTTTACCAAACATGTATAGAATATTCATTTTGATAAAAAAAGTTCAATGATTTGCATGTGTTGTTCAACATTGTATGAAAACTTAAAACTTTGGTATAGCTGTGTTTTTTTTTTTTTAATTATTATTTAGGACATTGATGAACGAGCTTGCTCGGTATATTTTTGTTTGTTGGTAAATCGTGGCTCGCTTAACAAATCTACTGAAACCTAGCTTTAGTGTTTCAGTGTTGGTAAAGCAGTTAGCTGCCCCCAATTTAAAAAAATAATTGTATTACTATTCACCAATAGATGTCAGGAAGAGCCATTTTTTCAGTTTATGTTTCAGTTTTTCTTGAAAACATGGATAAAACGACGTTTTCTAAAAATGATACCCAGCTAGATCTGTTTTCATCCCCAAAACCTCCTGTATACCAAATTTCATAAATAAATTTTAAAAAATTTGCAAATTTTTTTGATTGGCATTTCAGCATCGATGCCATTAACTAGGCAGCATGAATTCAGATTGAATTTTTAGTTTTTTGCGTGACGATCACGTGAGTTTGGTGCTTTTTCCCCACCCCATAAGTGCCCAACGTGCCTAATAAAGTTTTCACTTCTAAAAATTGTCTCATAAATTAAAAAATTGAATGATATCTCTTGTTTTAAGTTTAAAATTCAAACACTCTTAATGACAAACTGATTATATTAATATTATAAAACATTTATAATTAAATAGAAGGGACATTACATTATTATATTTATTTCAAAGTATGTTGAAGTGAAAACCTAATGAGGTATCAGATGCAATTAACTATATTCAACAACATCAACGAAACCTATAACAGCATCCTGTTGTATGTATCTATCAAAATGTATATTATATTCGTTTTCCTTGTCGCTCTTAATAATAACACCTAAATCAAACATCAAGCATCAACAATCCATAGATGAGATATTATCACATTATTGTCATTGTAAATATTCTAATACCGAGTGGAAAGGATAACCGCATAAACCATATCGAAAAATAGTTTTAATTAATCTGGCAGTAACAAAAATTTAATTTTATACGATTTTCTAATGAAAACTGAGGATTGAAATATCAAAAACTAATATACATCGAAATAATCAAACAGACTTCTGATGTGGCTAACAGTATGAAAAGATGCTTGATACCGATCTACTAATAGAATCGATTAAATCACTAAAAGGAATTTTAAATGAAAAACTGAGACAGGCAGCATTAAAGCAAAGCAGCGACTGAATCTTAAGAAGAACTTAAGTTTATATAACTCCAGAGTAGTTACAGGAAAGAGAAATAATGGAAACTATGCGATGGATGGCAAGAGAATGTTTTAAAATTTTTGGATAAGGTTTTCTAAACGATCTAAACAAACCACTGAAAATGAACATTGTAAATATCAAAGTTGAAAATGCTTTAAGATAAAAGTTTAATAAAAGATTTTATATAAAGGAGCATAACGAGGCCAGCCTCCGAGAGCTAATTTGGCTAAATCTTTACTATAATCGAAAATTTAAGGTCCTGGGAAACAAATTAAAATAGAGTTTCAGTCGAATTAACTTACCAAGTGATAGCTTTTCGTTTAGAATAGACAACTTTATTACTCGGAAATAAAACAAATTTTTTAGAAATGATTTTTTTTATTCGGGAAATAAACATATAACTATAGCAATTGTCTATTATAGAACGATTTAGCTATTGTTATACCAGTAATAAAAAGAACCGAAGAATTGAACAATTTTTAATCAAAACTCAATCGATTACCCATCAAAAATTGTACCTCTTTTCGACCTCTTTTGTACCAGTTGAGTGCTACACCCCTCCCAAGTTTTATTGTCTGGTTGAAGTACCCGAGTTTGGAAACGACAAATGGAGCTCGTTGATACGTAATGTTTACTATGATTTATTTCGACTGATTTTTAAAACTGACATTTTAGGCATTTTTGACAATACAAATTTTTTGATTCCGTGAGATTACGCTGAAAAGTGGAATGAAAATGGTTTCAGAAAACAAAGACTGGAATATACACTTTTACCTTTAGGCAAATGCAGGTATATATACTTTTTTTAACCATGAGTGTAAGTAAAAAGAAATAACTCTAAAAGAGTTTAAATTGTCCACCGGTATGTAAAAAAGACATAAAGTTTATTCCTATTTATTTATCAAATTAATAATGTTAATTAGAAAATTTTAATAGCTTTTATAAAACTTTGTCTAATTGTTTTAATATAAAAACAAACAACCGCCAACCTAGGCTACTTTTCTAATTACGATTTTAAACTTTTTTAATTCATGTAATTTATGCATTAATTTTATGCCTTTAGGCAATTATTTTTATTTACAAACATAAATATTTAAAAAAAAAAAAAAAAAAAAAAAAAAAATAAATACAACATTAATTATGTATATTTGCATAAAAGTTTGTCCTTTTTATACCTACCGATGTAAGAAGAAAAAGTCTCATAGTCTCATTATGCTGTAATAGCGCTGTTCTTTTCTACTTAAATTCAGTACTCTTCATCGATGCAAAAAGAACAAACTGAATATTCTTTTCAAAATATATTTTGACAGATGAGATATTTTAATAGAAATTACTTAGTTATAGGGTACAGTAATTTTCGAAAGGAGTTAAAAATGTCATTCCCTATACAGGTGATTTTAATAAAGTGTTTAAGTGACGAGGCTTGGTTTTTCGAGAAGGAATTCAGAGAAAATTGCCAGAAAAAAATAATGATTTTTATGCATTTTTAAATTTTTTCCTACTTTAAAAATACTTATGCATATAGTTCCACAGTCCAAATTGTTTTTAATTGAAAGAGTCGTAAACTCACATATTCGAGAGGTTGTCGACATATTCAAATCGTATATCTTAAACGATGGGTCATATTGCTTGAAAATTCCAATGCTGTTTACCTTTGTTCAAAGTTTTTTGAGAACCTATCCTACTTTTTCAAAGTGCATGGGTGGATAACAAACATCCCAACTGACTATATTTTGAGAGAATTGGATGACAGGGCAATAGATAATTTCGGTTGCTCACCAGTCTTCTTCATTATGAATTCTGGGCAAACTTTCTCTTTGGGAATGATTTTCAATGCAAAGATAAATAGTTAAATCGTCATTCAAATCGAAATTTATGCCTACACAGTAAGAAATGCATAGCGTTTACTACAATGCAGCTATTGTGTAGAGACAGACACTTTCATATCTATTTGTAGGCCTGATGCCCATACTGCATTCAGTCGTTCACCATAACTAATGCCTAATGTTACTATTCCCTCAATACAGTACACAGTATAGCGTTCACACTGATACTAGCATAGTGATATCTACAAAAAATTTCTTAAGTGTATTCGTAAATCATCATTTCAGAAAATGTAAATTTTGAGCATATTTTAGATAGTTTATGTGTCGCACGTGAGGAAAGAGATTTCTTTTCCAGTATATTTGACGTAGTTCTTGTAATCGACTCTGCAACAAAATCTCCAACAACAACTGACATTTTGAAAATTTAATTACGGAGACTCCGTTTTGTTGAGGTCTTCACAAAAGCTAACAGTGTCGGAGAATGTCAACTATATTCTAATCAAAATTAGAAAAAAACAGATATTCATCAAATTTAAGCCTGTAGCACAGTTAAAAATTAGCCAAACCCAGAACTTTAGAAATGCGGCTCTCTTAATAACGCGTTTTGTGAGTGTTGTTGGACTACGTTACGCCCGTACAAATTTTAACTAGTTACAAATAATTACAAAAAATGTACGTTAGCTTTACTCCTGTAATGAAAAATAATACAAAATTAATAAATACTATTAATACGAATAATACTCACAGTAACCAATCAACGGCAATAATCAATGTTACATCTTCTGCTGGAAGCCCAACAGTATCTAATACCATCACCATGGTAACAAGACCAGCTTGGGGGATTCCTGCCGCACCAATACTGGCTGCTGTTGCTGTCACACTAAAAAATTTACGAACATATAATAAATAATATAACTTATACAATATCATAATAACATATTGTCATATTATATTCTTCTTATATTAGAGTTTATTATTGGGATTATATGTATCTATAATTATAGATTATTGACTATATACAGTGTGGCCACTGTATGTTGGAGTAGCGAGAACGATTTAAGTAATTTGTTCTCCCAATATTTTTTACTCGATAAGACGTATCAGATGGTTTATGATTTGAGATGGAGGAATTATTTTACTCCTGCAATTCAAATTACATCGTAAAAATTACGAAAATATATTAGGCGTTGTTTTATTTCGAAAATTGATAGCATAAACTCTTCATTAAGGCAGTTGTCATGGTATGGACATAGTGTCAGAAAATTTTTGTACAACTTTTTGAATTTTTGTTTGGGATAACATTACAAACCCATTCCCTATGGCCATGAAGTGTGAACCTCAAAAAGTTGGGTTCCAAATAGGGGGGGGGGGGGTTGAACTATATTCGGTGAGCTGATTTTTGGCTAAATGGTTAATTCTAAACATGAAAAAAAACTTATATTGATCTCGATGTGTCAGAGCGAGAACGAGTAACTTTAAACAATAAGTTTCTGGGATTTATAACAACAAGCTATTCACAGTTATATCTATTAACATTAAATTTTTTTATTTTGAAATTTACTTACCTAACAGCTACAATACTTCCGAATGATAATGGTATTTCTCGAATTTGTGCAATAAACAATGCAGCAACAGCCTCATATAAAGCAGTTCCATCCATATTAATTGTAGCTCCAATTGGAATAACAAATCGACTGATGCGTGGATCTATTCCACAATTATCCATGCATTCTATTGTAATTGGCATAGTTGCAGAACTATAAATAACAATAATTTTGATTTGACATGTATATTTTTTTTAAAGTCGCCATGTTGTTTTAGCAACTAGAAATTTGGTTTTCCAAAATTTACCTTGATGCTGTTCCAAATGCTGTTACCAATACTTGACTCATTTTTCCAATAAATCTGAATGGTAATTGACGTGTGCATACGAAATAAATAACGGATAAACTTCCAAAACCATGAATAAATAATCCAAGTAATACTGTGATGAAATATAAACTTAATTTTCCAACAATTTCTTCTAAACTCTCAATTTCTAAAATTTTAGCTGTTACTAAAAAGAAGACACCAATAGGTGAAACCCTAAAATAAAATAATTATACTAATTTTAGCCTAATAAGTAGTACAAAATATTTAACACTGTCCATAGGATCCTAAAAAAAAGGTCAATCGCTTTTTATGTTTTTTAGCTCTTGGAAACTTTTTTTGAATTCCCGGCCGAATTTTAGGGCCTTTTTATCTGTCTCCATTTTTTAAGATACACCCACAGCTAAAGTAAATTCTCTGGCCAATGACCAAAAAATTCGCTATCAACTCACCAAAAAACATAAAAAACAAAAAATGATTTCTACAAATCAAGTATAACTTGCTACGAATCTTATAGACAGCGTCTGGAGTATGCTTAGTTAAAAAATGTTCCCCCAACTATTTACAAATATTTTATTTCCTGTATAATTCAAAATTTGAACACAAAAATTATATTATCTTGGCTTTTAATTCATAAAAATGAAAATAAAATGGATTTAATCCAAAAGAAAATTTTATTTACAAAAATTGCATTATTTTGGCAATACCAAACAGTTGAAAACATTATAGACAGGTCTGTAGACTGAAAAATTGGTCGAGACTCTGATCACATTAATTGTTAGAATCCCTTCAAACGACTATTCCGTTAATTCTCAATCACATTTTCTTCGAAAAATAATAGCTTAACGAATGTTTTTTGTTGCGCAAGTTAGATCTTGGCGCCGTTTATAAAATAGAAATAAAATGCAAAACTGATAAGTTGCATCAGGTTTTTCTGAGCACATTTTCGAATTCGTTTTAAATTTAAGTTAGTATGACTAATTCATATGCGATTAATCAAGCACTCACAATTTTTCATTGACATAAATGGTACTTAAATTAAAGAAAAAAAAATTTTAATCATTATATTTCGAAGTAAACATGCTAAAACATTATCGAAATAGGCTTGAAATTTTTTTAATGAATTTTTACAATTGATATGCAGGTTAAAGTCCTTACCCATTTTCGGGCTTGGAAATAGGCTATTATTATTTCTCAAATATGTTACGCCAGATATAAGCAATTGATGTAAGAAAGTACTTATAATAATAAATATAAAAAAAACGTACCAGATTACCCATTTTGTAACAACCATCATAGCTTCACTGAGGGCATTGAAGAAATCCAATAATGGTTTACCAGCATCACCCATTTTTCCCAAGGTAATACCAAATACAATACTGAATACAACCAAACCCAAAACATTTGTTGAATCACTATTATCTGGTTTAATCTTGAAGTCAGTGAGTGGCACTAGAAAATTGAGAAAATTATGTAAAATTTTTGGTTGATTGGATCCACGATCGAATTGCCAAGATAATTCTGTCAAATGGGTTTTTGCCATCTATTTTCAAAATTATAGAGAAATTTGCATAATTTAAAATGTTGCTATAAAATTGTTTAACAATAAACCTTTAAATAACTATTCTGTCAATTTACTTTTTCGATAAAATAGACTGGAATAAAATATACCAAAGTTTATAATTCGAAAATATACAAACATTTTGAGATATACAAAACTTTACACATCGGTTAAAATTGACCATAAAAACTTCAAAATTTTCTAGGTATTCCCAATCGAATAAAAAAAGAATTGTAAAAAACTAACTACTCTGTATATAGATAGTTATGCGTAACACATAAATTTAAAAAAAAACGCATAGTGCAAGCTTTTTTGCCATTGCGTTAACCCTGTGATTCCGTCCACACACTGAGTAATGAGCTAGCCATGCCACAAATGGGGTCAAGTTATCACGTGTCTTCGGTTTTTTGGCCCTTATTATTAGTATTAATTCTGTGATTACGTCCACTTACAGATCCAAGGGTCAACCTGAATTCTAATGCATGGCTTTGCAGTTAAATTGTCGCGTCTGTATTGTCTTTTTTCTGTTTGTTAAGCAGCCCTTATGTTTCCGTTTCTAAACATTATTAATTCGCTCTATTATGTGTAATTATTGTTTTATTTACAAATCTGTTCAATAATATTTAGTTAAAATTTTTAATCCGGGATGATTAAATACAAACATTTTTTTATTAGGTCATGACTCTAAAAAATCAAATGTTATATTAATTAATATCACATAATTAATTAAAATTTCTAATAATTATTATTACAAATAATTATGGTTATTAAAATAATAATTAGACTAAAAAATAAACTGAATTGTTTACATATATTATGATCGAATAGGCTATTTTTGGATACAGTAATTTAGTTCTGACATTCAAAAGTTCGAAATATAAAAATTGACAGGCTTATTTTTAAAGTTTCGTCCATACTCTCGCGGAGCAGCATGAAGTCGGTTGAGGAACGAGAATGTGGAAGTTATACTTGTGTTGTCCCGCTCTGCCTTCGCCTTGCCTTAGGCGACTTTGCTAGAAAACCGTTTTTTTGTATCCGAGGCAAAGCAACATGAGCTATGTAAAAGTCACACATTGTGATTAATTTATCGTTCTTCGCTTAATGATCGATTATCATTCAATGGTTTTTTATTAATAATTTTTTGCGTAAATTACTCATTCTTTATTGATGATCTAATTTTTATGTTTTATGGTCAATAAGAACAAAGTTTTAAAAAAAAATGTTGATAAAAGAATTATTAGTAATCGTTAATCCAGTTCAACACTGTTCATACCAGAATTGTATTAGCATGTGCTCAAAAATTTATGAATAATCTGGAATTTTTATGATAAACTTTTTCCAACTTAGCAATAAAATATTTTGTAATAACTTTTAAAAGAAGAACGAATGGAATGTGTGTCCAACTATTCAAGGAAAGGCTTCTTTATTTAAAAAAATTTCTTCTTCTAGAAAAAGGGCTATGAGCATTTTCAATAAAACATTGGAATTACATTCTTTTTCGCGCTAATAGCGTTCGACTATTGGTGGCTAAACAAAAAAAAAGATTCCAACCGATACTTTTTTATAGTGTATTCTCTTAATATTCGAGACAGTGCTCACTCCTCATGGAGAAAATCGTCTAAAGATTTAAAAAAAATTCTATTTTGTTCATTAACTTCTGATTCTGATCTTTGGTAACTGATTACTGTTTATAGATGGCTTTTGACATAAAATTTGAAAAGCTTTTTTTGTTTTAATAACAGCATTAACATTATTTTAGAAAAGATCATTATTTATTTCATCAAGTTTGACCTTCATAATTTTTTGCCATATTTTATGTTTAAATTAATTTGTATATGTAATTGGCTTGAAATAAATGTAAAATATTTTACTTACCACCTGTAGAATTTTCCGGAACAATCAGTGTCGTTTTATACTAAAACAAAACAAAAAAACAACATCTTAGTTTTTATAATTTAAAAAAAAAAGTGTATTTCGAAAAAATGTAAAATTTTTAAGACTTGTTTAAGAATTGGTAATACGTTAACTACAAATCAACATCCCCCCTAGTTTCATCCTTAGGTAAAACGAAACTTTACTACAAAACTAACATCGAAACATATTTTCTTGAAAACATTTCTTGAGTTGGCAGAAATTTCATTCACATTTTTTACTTTCGTCCTTTTTAACGATTTTTATAAAATTTTTGCATTTATTCATGATGTTTTCCGAATTTATTAAATCATACTTCTTGAAAATAGTAAAATTTTCCGCCTACAATTTAATATTTACTTTTACTAATAGTAATTTTTTTAATATATTTGGGCAAAGATCCAAAAATTTTCTTTGAATTGTAAAATAGATATATTAATTTAAAGTGTGCCAAATTTTATGCTTAATTTTGAACGTTGTCATTTGATGTTCATGTAGTTGCACTTTAACAAACTGCATTTTTTATATAAAATTTACGCTCACTTGCAGAATATATTCATAGCTTTATGTAGGTACTAAAATATGCAGGACTATTTATTTACTAAATATCATAAATATGATTTAATTTAATATATTTTTCATATGCGATGTTCGATAATTCATTATTTCGAGAAAAGTGATAATTACGTGTTTACTATTAGAGTAAGTATTAAGAAAAATGAGAATCCTTGATATTTAAAAACAAATTTCTTATATTCCCAAATTCGCCAGTAAAATCTTACAATTACAAAAACAACTATAATCGCAAAACGCGATGTAAAACTGTTTTTTTGGTATGCTATTTGGATCTTTTTATTCAATTATTTGCCTCAGTTTAGTAAAAATAAGGTTTATATTTAAGGATTCTAAAGCCTTAATATTTGGATTTCTTAAATTCGATATTACAAATTTCGAATAAATACATTACATTCTAAATTCATTTAGTTTATTTTCAAGTTATTTGCGAACTTGATAATGAGCCAGATATGAATGCTACTAAACTCAAAATATCTAATGTTAGACTACAAGCCCATGTTAAAATTTTTCGATAGAAATGACCCATCAGGAATCATGCTGGAAAGATACTTCTATATCTAAAAACAGGTTTAAGCACCATGACGTCAGTTTTGTGTGGTACAGGTAAGAATATGAGTGTCACATCCTTGCACCAGTAAATATGTACGGCGTTGCTAGATACTCTAAATATTCGCAGCGAATTACAGAAATGCCATACAGAAATAAATCACACAGGGCTTCAGAAATTGACGGTAGATAAAAAACTGACGACATGATGCTTAAACTAACTTTTACATATACTAGCATCTTTTTCCATATCATTCCTGGTGGGTCATTTCAACCTAAAAATTTTCGCATGGGCTTGTAGTCTATTTGTTCACAATAGTACAGAATAATATTTTTATTGTTAACTTATGTCGAAATTACAGTTTATTAGATAATATTTATTTATACGATTTCATACGATTTAAAATATTGATTTTAATAGTTCTCGAACTCGTCAAGTTCTTTTCTTTTCGTATGATTTGATTTTTTTTTATTATTATTTGAGAATTGAGAGAATTTGATCACTTTTACAGTTCATTAGCTTCACGATTAAAATTCGAGGCAGAATTAAATTGACCAGTTCTGTATAAAAACAACTAATTAAACATTTGTATGCGAGTAGGTATTATAAATAACACATTACTACAAAATTATATTTACAATATATTTTAATATTTTAATTAATTTTTATAATTAATTATACAAATAAAAAGATAAGAAAACTTCACTTAATGTTTTTACCATGAAAAAAATGATCATAAACTCTTTACTTGAAATGTCTACGAACCTTGATCTAAAAAATTGTAATAAACAATACGTAATTTTTCAATTAGGTCAATTGAGTAGCGATTCAGGCAAATTTATCAACATGTACATTTTGTGTTTTTGTAATTTTTGTTTATACAAATTATCTTTTCTGCAAAATTTGTTGAAGGATCTTCTTTGTCAAAAAATTGGTTGAAGAGTTTTAATTATATTAATAACTTGAACGAATCACATACAGGAAATAACGAATCAAGTTTTTGTATGATGTAATAAATGTAATTACTTAAATCAATAATATAATAAAAAAAAATTATTTTGCTAGAATCCTACTAAAACAAATGTATGGTAATTTGGCCGAAATTAAAATTTACTGATAATCTAAGTGTTTTTAAGAATGTATGAGCATGACAACAATGTTTGATTTAAAGGCTCAAAATTTTGTTATAGGCAGACTTTTACTCAAAGAATATATGGTAAAATTTGCAAGTATCGGTGCAAATTAAAAAAAAAGTCATTGAAAATCGATATAAAATACATTGGCTCTTATGGAGGAATCTCAAAAAACATATTTTAAAGGTTTTTGATTATTTTTTACTTTGAATGAAAACAAATTAAAAAAAAAAAAAAAAAAAACTTTTAATAGAAAGTAAACATATAAGCAATGGAATAGAAAAAAAAGAAAAAACCAAGTGTCTCCGTCCATATAAGGGATGTTAGAGCAGGGATTGTAAGAACTGAAAATTTTCCAGCTTCTTAAAATCGTATAAATATAATAATAATCTTTAAATTTTTTATCTTAATTTCAATTAAATTTTATTTTAAAATTTCATTTTAACAACTGTACAGCCTTTTTGATTATTTAATAAATATGAGAAAATTATGTTTAAACATTCTAAAAAGAATATTATAATCTTTACTCTTGTAAAACGGTTGCCACCGTCTGTCTGTTTGTGTGTATGCTCAAGCATCATACAAAAACTATTCGATCCATTTTGATGAAATTAAAATCGTTTAAAAGTTTAAGATCAATTCGTTCTTATTATAAAACATTCTATCCTCAAACATTACACAATACAGAACTAGAAATAAGCTCTGATGCCAAAAGCTGGCATCGGCTACATTGCCAGCGAAATAAACTCTAAGGCTGGATTTTGACTTATTGGTAACATTCCTTTCGACAACACAGGCTTTATCCTAACTAGTGTTGTCGAAAGGAATGCCGAGTGAGACCAACGGACAAAGAGGTATTATACTGCAATTCCAGCGGGTTACGGCTAGTAGTTAGAAATAATTATATAGTAAGCATTTTGTTTTATTATAAATACAATATTATATTACTTAAAAGTAAACTTAAGTCGTATTTTATCAATTTATTCATTTAAAATAATAAATATGATTTTTTTTGTACAATTAAAACAAATGTTTATATTTACATAAAAATAAATTAGTAAGAATCTTGCTAACAGATTAAATTGCATAATTGTGGGGCTTAGGCCACTATTAATGGTAAGTCATTTAATATTACAAGGTGGTCACTAAGCCCACTAGAGTTTTTACTATGTTGAATGACATCAGAAAATCACTTGATCCCAAAATTTTTAACAAAATCGAAAATTCTTCATATTAATATCAACTACAAGAATTTTATGTTAATAATGGTGGGAGCGCATTTAAAATTTATCCCTATCCCGTATCCAACTTTTCTGATATACTCAATGAAATATGACTATTTTACATTTAACAAAATTGAAAACTGTTTATATCAAGAGGCTATAAAGCGGTGGTTTTTACTTTAAGCCCAGTGAAGCGTGCGGGTATCAATCTAGTAAAATATAATAAGCAAGTAGAATTGAAGAAGTAGTCAATATGGTTTTGTTTTCAACCAAAAAAAAATGGGAAGTAAGAAATTGTCTGGTTAAAATCATATTTATAGATCATTTTATTGCTTTTTTTGTAAATTAATTTTCTTAAGAAATAAGAGTAAATTTTTCAGGGCCATATAATTACACTGTTGATAAGAGAAATTGGATATCTTAGGAAACTACACACATGACGTTTTGTCTCAAGTTGTATGAAAATATTTATTTAATTTTGGTAATACAATAAAATATTAAATTTAAAAAATAGAGTTTTAATTTGAAATTTTTGTTTACACCTATACCTACATTTTGTTCGTAGCATTAATATTTTCAAGCGTTACAAACTTCGGACTAAACTTAATATACTTTGATATATTTCATATACACATAGTATTAAAACTGATATGAATTAAAACACAATCCATCAACAGAGTGGTTAAAACGGATTGCGCTACGTTTGCATAAAAGTAATCCAGACCTTCATTAATCTTTATGGCTACCAAACTGTAGCATTTAAATATCTACATGATAAAAGGGTGTTTAAAATGAATATCTGCATACAAAGAGCTATTTATAATTGAAACCGGTTTTTGGGTATTATCTTTTCTTTGGATCTTTCTTTTCCCAGTACATATAATTATTAGATATTACATAATTTCAAAACTTTTGAAAAAAAAAAAATCATAAAAAAAAATGAAACCAGAAATTACATTTAGAACTAGTTTTAACAACTTGTAAAAAATTAAAATATGTTAAAATAAAAATTCTAATAAATTTTTTAAAACGCAGTGAATGATTTCACAAACGTTTAGTTTTCTATTCTACAAAATATTTTTGCCTTTGTACTTATTATTAACTTCCCAGAGGAAAATCTCCAGTTTCACATATTTCCGCGGTTTCAAGGCCGCAATATCCGAATCAAACCTCTTCAATGTGATAGCTGTGTATGTGTGTGTACGTATGTTTGTATGTGCGTATGTTCGTTCGGATTCTTTCACCTCGAATATCTCGCGAAACAGTTATGGCCTTAACACGTGACTGGGCTTATTCAACGCGTAATTGCGTATTTAAGAACTGAAAGAATATAGCAGAATTAGTTGAGCCGTTAATGATAATAAAAACTGGAAAAGACTGAATAAACAGAATCTGAAAAGTGGATAAAACACTTCATTTTTCGATGGAAATAATGATCGTTCCAGCATAAGTTGCAGTACATGTTCGAAGAATAATCTATGAAGGCTAACAGGACTTTCTTAAATGTTTTCCCCCCTCTGGGAAGTTAGTCGTGTGGACTACAGGGTCGCACTCACACGACTTCAGTTTCACACCGACTATGTACTACCAATTTTATTCATTAAAAAATTATAGTCCTTATAAACTTTTAAGAGGGACCTTATTATTAAAAAGCATAGGCAATAAATATTTAGCCTACAAAATGTAGTTTTCGAATTTGATTGCCAATCTTAAATTGCTTGATGATTTCAATTTGTTTTAAACTTTCAGAATAATATGGTTAAAGTAAAATGTAGGTAAAGTCACGAAAATCCAATCTATTTCTCTTTTCGACAAATATGTTTTTAAAGAAATTAGCCGAAATCGATGATATCCCGAAATCTATTCATTTAAAACTTAAATAAAACCGATTTTTGTTTTTCCAAGGTCAAAATTTATATGGGATGTATGTACTTACAAAAATTGCAAAAAATGGAGAGTTTTTTTACATCCAGTCTCGATAAAATCCATTATAAAAGTTAATTCTGACCCAAAAAGTACAAAAATCGGGTGCATTTGATGACTGGTCTGATAGTTTTTGAGATACGAACTAAAATTGAACCAAGCATTGCGATTTCTCAGAAACTTTGCATTTTAACTTATGATAGGTGAAATAATTTTTAAAATGTAGTTAATTCTAAAATGACCATGTCAAAACTGGACCCAACACGGGAAGCACCCAATAGAAATATTCTTATTTCTTTCAAAAATTATATCCTAAAATAACCAATTTTCTTAAACCCAATTACAATAGTTTATTATGCATAAATAAATAATAAACTATAATATAATATTTTTATAACATTACCGTAAAAGAGATTTTAATTTAATTCAGTGTTTTATCATAAATAAAAATTCAGTAACCTTGATATTTTAAATTTTTATTATCTGAAGCACATTTGTTTGGATATAATAAATATTACCATACATAATTATATAGTTATAAAAACACACGATCTATAGTAATGTAAATGATGTCCTTGACAGAAAATGACAAGCGGTTTGATCTATTGCACGGTGTTTTTAACCGATCCTCATTGGTCTTATTGGTCTTATCTTTAACAAATGTCAATGAAAAAGAAAAAATACTTTTGAGCATCAGGGCTCCATCACTAATATCATTTTTCTCCCTTATTAGGTTCATGTTATTATTTTAGGTTTCTAGTCGCATAATGGAATACATAAAATAGCCATGCTTAAGGAGTCCTCAATGACAGCTCCGATTTGGATGATTATCATTATTTTTAAATGTTTCATTTTATATTATATTGTTTAAAATCAGAAACCTTTTAGGGGGGGGGGATATCTGGAGGGGAAAAAAGGCAATGACCCGAATGGTATATACAAACCTAGCTTAAATAGCTAATGGCAGAAGTTTGAAATTTGAGAGAATATTGATTTTACATTGAAGGTGCTATTTAAGAAGGGATTTTTCGAAATATAGCTCCTTAAAGGCTGAAAAAAACGTTGCTAAGCTTATTATAAACAAATTTTTTATAATTATTTTTAATTATTTATTGTATTACAGTATGTACTACCAAAAACCAAATATAAATTCAGTTAAATAAAATATTTACATTAAAGAGTTGGAACAGGATGTCGAAACAACCAATAGGCTCTTTCTTAACGTTAACTCAATTCTTAAATAAGTATTTTGTTCCCAACTTCAATTTCGAAAATAGGAGGTGCGAAAAACATGAAAAACCACCTTAAAACCAACTTAATCGAAGATTAAGATATTCGTATAAACATAGAGAGAAAGTCATATTGATTTTCAAGTCGCTAAGTCAATTTTGAGGGGCTGCAGAGCTGAACAAAGCTTCGAAAACGACTAAAAAACTGGTTTTTTTTTGGGAATCTCCTCCAAATTATTAAAAGAAGCGGGCACTTTATGTAAGGTTGATTACAAAAAATCCTCAATACCGCATATCCATGTTCTATGTAACGCATTTATAAGAGACACCTTCCCCTCCCTATTGAGCACCGATACAGTGTATAAGTTTATATTTTCGGGATAATGTGACTAAAAAAGAAGAAGTATTTTAATTACTAAGCGCCTGTATTAACAATTAAAATGTATATTAATAACTTTACATATGAGTCATTGAACAGAAGAATAGTGTGGAAAAAATTATCGGAATTCTGATAATTTTTTGTATGTCAGAGGATATTTTTATATTTTAAGCAAAAAAAATTGATATCTTCGCAGATGTTTGTCATTAATCAAACTACAGAAATCCCGATGAATAGATTCAGGAGAATTAACAAATTTTTAACTGATAACCCCTGAAGATCATCAAAGATCAATAATAAAATTTTCTTTCAAATACTATAAAAATAGTACTAGAATTTTTTATTGCAAAAAGCCAGCTGAAAAACTAAAATATAGTTGTAAGAAATCCAAATAATCTAGAGGCTTATTTCAATGGAAATCATATAATTACAAAAAAGTAATTTTCGATGCAATCAAAACTACCGCTGAAGTGTAATAAAGTAATTGTATTATCAAAAAAATCAAATTTTTTTACTTTAGGACGTTATCAAAATCCAAAAAATTTAATTATGCTCTTTCACATCCAAATTTTATCCAATTTTGTTAAACTAAGTATGTAATCCTACTTTTGGGTCATACTTTTCAAATTTGTAATCAAAATTCACCTAGCTGTAATAGTGGATTTCAATAATAAATATGATAAGATCGGATCAAATTGGAGAGTATTATCAAAAAAATCAAATTTGTTAACTTTGTGGTTAATAATCCTTGTTTCACTCAAGCCTAGGTTTAGAATTGACTGAAAAAATTTCATTTAATTTGAATTATTTTCCATAAATAAATAATTGTATCGGGCATTTTCATAAATAAAGCAACAACCATTTAAATATTCACGATAATGAAGTTTTTATTAGCAATTATAAAACGCCCAGCCTTTACAATGCATTTTTAATCTTAAATATTTTTGAAGGTTACAAATCCGTCATTTTTCTTCAAATCAATAACAAATAATTTTTTGTAGTATAGAGTAACCTTGGTATACCGGTTTTTCCACACAGGCAGTTTAATTACTCTATTTATTATTAAAATTTTTACTTTTGATGCGAAGCCTTTAATGATTTAGATTTACTTACACTTAATCGATGTTTTTATAACTATGTTAAACTGATAAGTAATTAAATCGGATAAGAAAAATAATTTTAGAATTATTTTATAATATGCATCATATATGATTTATAAACTAGTCATCCTTAAGGTGGTTCGATAAAAACTAATAATTTTCCAGAGAGAGTAATTGGCGCTTTAAATAAAAAAATTTTTCATACAATATTCACTTTTTCCAAAAATATGTGAAAATGAATTGGTTTTTGATGACTGCTGCCAGGGTTGAGAAAGTTTATTTAATAAAGACTGAATTTTGGGTATTCATTTCCTTAATGAACTTTATCACTTTGCGCTTTGGCTTACATCCGAGAATGGTTGTCATAATTAACTCAGGATGAGCGCTATTAAAATAATCGAATTTCTGCCTGTCAAATTGAAATTTCGTTAATTATAAAACTTAACACTGAAATGATTGGAATAGTTTTTTTTGTAATTATATTGGGGTAATATCTGGCGAGGTATTAATAATGGCAGATTATTGATAAGAGAACATGAAAACTTACACAAAAAATGATCTTAAAATGATATTTTTAGCAATCATGGTAGCTTTTTTCGGGAATGCGCACTATATAATAAACACAGTAAACGGAATTGCCATCAATAATTTCAATACGAAATATCCAAAATCACTCCAGCTTGAAATAAACATTTTTGAGCCGTTGCCCTTATCCCATATTCCTTTAAAATGATTTGTTTTTGTTTAGTGTTTAGTTGTACCTATCCATAAATACTAGAAGGTTGCATCTATAGCCTTTTTGAGTCTGTGTGTTTTTCTTGGCATTTGTGTTAAAGTATAAATTTTGAGTGCCTATTTACTAGTAGTGCTTTTAATTATATTCATTTTTAGGCTTCAATACATCGAAAATAAACCAATATATTATACAAAATTTTCAATTTTGATTAATTGCATCAATTTTTAACAATGGCCACAATCTGATGAGAAACCATAATCTCAAACCATTTTTAGGAATATATTTTTTCAAGTACCCATTATAATACACTTTTGGACTGGTAACTCTCAATACCTTGCCAAATCTACATTATAAAACAAATATCATTGCCATTTAGGCATTAAGTTATTGTAAAAGATGATAACTGGCACTAATTTCCAATGTGTACCTTAGATATTAGCCGTAGAATGCGAAAAAATAGCTCGTAAAAAGTAACAGGAAAAACGCACAAATTTTGTTTTTATATTCAATTTTCATCGAATCAATTCAGTTTAAAGAAAAATGTTTCGAACAAAACATATTAGTTTCTATTTAAGAAATAACAGTTTAATACTATTTTGTAGTTCTCAACGGTAGCGAAAGTGGGAAATGGAATTAAGTATCAATTATCTTTTTTTTTTACAAAAGCCAAAAGTTATTGACAGACATTCGATGGGAAGATACTCGTAAGTGTTGTTAGCAACTCTGTTCAATTGAAAAACTATTTGTTAATACTTAAGAAGGCTTCAAAATTGAAAAATAACTTAAGAACAAATCTAGAAATACCTACATATATATAAATGAACTTAAAAAATAGCAACTTCATTCCATACCCATAAATCAGCATACTAAATATATCATTAACCTTGAATAAATAAATCGCCCACGACAACTATTCAAAACAATAAATTTTGTATGCGCAATATTGTATTAGGAAATAATCGTATTTGTAGTTAAGTTAAATAATATTTAATATTTAATTGAAAAAGTTATACAATATTTATATTCCTGTTTACTCTACTATGTGTATAGTAATTATACGCTATATACGAAATAAATATATCAGAGTATATTAAGTTTAATACCAAGTTTGTAACGCTAAGGTGTAGCTTAATGCTACCAACAAAATTTGAGAGCTTTGTTATAGGTGTAATAAAATAACTTAATCATTTCCGTTTGCCTGTCTGGTTTCCGATTTTCCGGAGTCTGGTTTCATATTTTATGCGGCTGAGCTATAAATTAGATTTGTTTATTGCAAATATCTCGGTTTCTATTGTAAATACGCCAAAAGTAATCAGAAATGATTTCATGGAAAATTTTCCACAAAGAACTAAATTTTGCATTTTTTCAAAACAAAAAATATTTTTGTATTTTTTAATCAATTTTAAACAAAAAAGTACCCTTGTGATTTTTTTCTCTAAGCGCTTAGTTTTTTAAATAAAAATTCTTGAAAATAAAAATGCAGGATTCGATTTTTAGAAAAATGTGTTATTTTTTTTCAATCTCTGAGGGAATTCGCTTAGCTAACGCAGCTCCTGCGTTACGGATTTTTTTGAGCAACTCACCGTATTTACATTACCTCTATTTTGATCTGGGATTTTATTAATTAACATATGAGCTTAATTACTATTATCAACTTATACATATATTCGATGTTAGTGTGAACGAAAAAAGACCGATAGGAACGGTAAGAATAAATCTACATATTTGTACGAAAAATTCTCTTAAATCTACTTATTATAAATAATATATTATTTCATAGATTAAGTAATTGACTCACCTGCTTAAGTGTTGCTTCGATCAAATTCGGCGGGAACAGATTTCTGTAACAAAATTAATTTAAAATGAAAAGACTGAATCGTAAATAATACGTCAAATTTATTATTCATTTCCGATAATCTCAAAAATTTATTCAATTCTGATAGAATTTTCATTCAATGGCCAATGACCATGACTCTTGATGTAGCTATTAGATAGATGAAGCAATCCCTCCTAAATATTAGATAGTTTAAATCTTTCGAAAATATTTTAAAAATTTTTAAATATACATAATATAATATATATGTATGTACAATTGCTTTTTGTTTTGTTTACTTTTAATCATGTATACGATATTTATTTACATCATGGTGTCTCGATTATAATTGATGATTTTTAATATAATACATACAGTGTAAACTAAATATTGACAAATATCTTGTCTAGTAATCTTAATTAAAGAGAATTGAAAAAAATACACTCGAACCCGGTAGGACGCTTGATATGAATCCAAGAAGTCCGGGTTCGAGTCCTGGTTCGAGTGTATTTTTTTCAATTCTCTTTAATTATACATAAAGGTACTTCTTCGGTTCCTAAGTCGATGGTTTACAATAAATTTGTGGATCACTATGACCTTAAAAGTTTTGAAATATATGTTTTTATTACATATTGAAAAATAATGAATAAAAAACAATAACTCAAGGTTTACCAAAATTTATCTTCTTCCAAAACGAAGGTTATCAACAATACGACCTAATTAATTTTTTTAAATCAAAATACTGTGAAAGAAATTGATTTTAATGTTCTTTTTGTTATTATTAATAAATTAATTATTTTATTCTATTCATTTTAGATATTACTAATCAATCAATTAATTAAATTAAATTATCTAAATACAAATTAAAGTACAGTATCAACTGTTTTAATAATTCAAATTCGTGGAAGTAAATTTTTCACCATGACTTATTTCGGTAGATATCGATTGGAATCGATTATATCATTAATAAGCTTTGCATGTGAGTGCTACCTTTATATATGGTATATATGGTTCAAACTTCCCAGATCAAAATAAATTTCCATAACCATCTAAAACACTGAAATTAATGACTAACAAACGTTTATGTCAGTCGGACTATTTCTCTGTTTTCATATTGTTCTTGAAAAGAAAACCTTAATAGACTTTTAGTTTGTTTACATAATGTAAACAAAAATTATATGCTAATACGTCTTTTTGTTAATGTTTAGGGGAAACCAGGAAATAAGAACTTCGTGAATGACATTTTCCTGCTCAAGTGCATCAAGGATTCATACATAGCCAATTAACCTGGAAGAGGATTAGCAAAACAAAATTTTGGTGGCAGAGTTGGGAAAATTAATTTTTATGACAATCCGGATATTTTTAACTGAGTGAAATGCTTTTCCACCCGTGATGAAATGGAGATGAAAGTTTGTATGAAAATTTGTCACTTAATTAACTAATTAATCGATTTTAAAAATTTGTTCACCTAAAGAAAGTTGCATTATCAGCATACCCAAAAAATTAAACCCATTAAATTATGTAACAAAAGGAGATTTAAGTGAAATTAAGGGAAGTGAAAGCAATAACACGGTATTCTTTGTTTTAAAAGTTAAAATTCTGGAACGAAGAAGGCGTGTATCTGCTAGTAGCAAAATATGAGTCAAAAGAAAATAAAATTATAAAAATTTTTACCCATATTTTTCGTGTAGAATACTGCAAGTTTACAAAAAAAGGTACCTTGTAGAACTTATTCAGCGTCTACTCTTGGAAGTTTGAAATTAACAAACTTTGAGTTAGGTGTCTTTTAGAGTGATAAAGGTTTCATTACATAATTTTATATTCATTTTCATTTAGTTTAAATGTGTTTTTCTCGAAAATATAGACTTATGCACTGTATCGAAGATCAAACGAGGAAAGTCGGGGTGTTTATGAATCTGTTTCATAATTCCTAGTGCACGATTTATTAAATGTTTGTGATGTTTGATTTTGTAAAGAATTCCTAGGTTAAAATCGCATTTTTCACTTTTTTAGATTTGGCTAGTATCAAGAAAGAATCTTAATTATAAAATCATCCAGGTACTTAATTATAAAAATAAACATCTTATGAGACAAAAAAATATGACCTTAATAATGCAGTTCTGCTGCTTATGAGTTTTTCTTTTAAGTGCACTGTTTTACCTTCTTTACCCATATATTACGTTATTCTTTTTTATATAATAATTTAAGAGAATCTACATCTACATCACACATTTTAACATTTTAATTTATTCAAATTAAAAATATTAATTGTTTTTACATTACTTATGTAAATATTGTAAAATTTATACAATAGGAAAAAAAATTATTATATACACACTTAAATTGTATGCGACATTGAATTTTATATATTCATTTTACAATAATTTGTTTTAAACCGTATGGGATGTCCCACTAGGTTAAATTTTTGTACTTTCAAGGTTTTATTTAGTCTCACAAGAGTCAATTGGTCAAATTAAATCATTATTTGAGATAGTAACCGTTTAAAAATAGATTATATTGGGCAACCATGCCAAATATAAGCGAATAATTTAATTCTATAGAATATTAAACATGGAGAACGCCATGGCCCAAAATTTGCGATATGTTGAAAGAGAGAGAAGACTGCCAGTTAGTTCCTATGTGTCCTTGTCATATTCATATGTCATTGGCTAGATATTGTTTACATTACAGAAAATCTCTATGCATCATATGATTATGACATATGACTATGACAAGAACACATAGGAACTAACTGGCAGTCTTCTTTACCATTCATCATATTACATCCACTAACCGGCTAGCATATCCCTCGCGTTATCTATGTATCATATTTTATGTATAATTCAAACTGTGATTAAAACAAAGACAGCAACCTCTAAAAAAGAAGCCGAGTAAAGAGAATCTATGCTTCCGCCAAATATATTGTCGGCTCTTCAATAAAATTTAAATCGTTTTAAATTCATTTCTTCATAAATTCATATCGATGTTGACTCAATATTTACCGTATGCTGCCTTATTCGATCAATGTTACTGACGCAGGGCCTTCAATAAAAATTTAAACGTTTTTATTTTTTAATATATTTTGTTCTATCCATATTAATCTTACAAAATATGCCCTCAGACGATCCATATAATATCAAAATTAACTCAAAAATATACACATGTAAGAGAAATGTATACATTTTTAGCTCCGCGTGGAACCAAGTCATTTCTATCCACTATCCAACTATCCATTCAAAATATTATCAATTTCTTGATAAAACTCAGATTATTTCTTAATGTCCTAATGTTGTAAAAATTGATTAAAATATGCATTTATGATTTAGAAAACTACGATGCTCTAAACAACTTCATAAAGATTACCGTATGTCTTCCGTATACAGAAAGAAAGGTCATTGTATGGACCACCTTTGGTCAGAGTGTCTAGAGTGAGAATAATTAACGTATTTAAGTTAGACTAATTTTTTATATGAAGTTAGACTGAGTCTAAATCAATTATGAAAAGTTTAGGAGGCAGGAGGGCTTGCCCGAATAATAAAAAAATGGCTTCAAAAGTTGGCATATTTAACATTGGTTTTATGTGTAAAATGGTAGATTAATGATTTAATGATACGTTTTCATAGATTTCTCCAAAACTAATCGGTGGAAATTAAAAAAAAACTATTTAAAGTCAAAACAAGATCTGTCTAAAGTTAATTTAGATCTGTCTAAAGTTAATTTATAAAACCAATTGAATCCTACAAAGATAATTTAGTTAACTTTTTATTGAGAATTGGATTGATAAATACTTTAAGAGTATCAGCATATAATCAATAGGATGACATCCTGTAAACTAAATATAAAATAATTAATTCAAAAATTTATACATATTAAAATATAATTGTTTATGTCTACAAGAATCAATGTTAAAAGGATTCTAACAAAAAAGATATACTTAGGTATGAAAATTTAATTTATTCAAAGTTAAAATTTGGTTTTTTTGCGTAAAATAATTTACAGTAATGGTAACAATAGATGAAAATGAGTTAGAATAATGTTTAACGAACATTTTTGTATAGGAATTTTAATGAATCGGAAATTGAATATTGAACTACGAATTAAATAGATATTTTGACATTAATTCTCTGCAGCTTTTTCTCAGACCGATATGCCGTTATCTTAAATATGACGTTATCGTGCTCATTTAAGAATGAAGCGCTTTTGAAAAAAGTCATAGAGAGAAGTTTGGTTGACTCGCGAAAAGGAAGTCACTCATTCAGTTTCAAGTATGTATTAATCATTTTACAAAGCACTCTTTCTGTCCCACGGTCGAATTATGTATTTTTACTCTTCATTTTGACAATATTATTATATCAAGTGATTTTCGGATAAGAGCTTTAATTTCGATCCTGGTAAGAAGAGAAAAAAAATTTCTTTAAAAAAAACAAATTCTTAACTAAATTATTGAAAAGAAAATCGAAATCGAAACTTTTTTGAATAAAATACCTATATTTAAAAATAATATTATGGTAACTTTTATACTATATAAAGAGCAGGACATAGCTTATTGGGACAGGAAATTTCGTCGATGTGGTGTACATGAACATAATGATCTCTCTCACATGTCATAGTATTTCCGGTGACAAGGGACGCACCAGGAGACCGCGCTTCATTCATCATACACATATACTGTATATAGCCCGCTCAGCAGTGATCCACTATAAAATATTATGTGTGTATTAGAATATTGCTAATATTTAGATACAAATTTTTTCGTTCAACAGTAGTATAGCTACAGTATTCACTTTTGGATAGAAAATTATTCTTTTCACCCCGAAAAATAAAATAAAAAATATCTTTTACTGAAAAAAAAAAAACATTTGTAAAAGAAGAAAGTGAGAAACCAGTTAAAAACTAGTTTGTAATCAACTAGTTGCCGAAGTTATTTGCTAAGAATGTCCATTTTGATTGCAAATTGGTGGTGAAAAACTATTCATTATCCACTATTTAGTACCCTAAGTATTGAATCTATATGTGTTAGTCTAGACTGCGATTTCAATGCATAAAAGCTTACCAAATCTAATCAATTTTTCTTTAAAAATTTTTAATGGTACGAAGATCAAATTTCTTAATTAATAATAATTTTTATTCTATTTATCGAAAGGTTTATCCTATTGTAGAATAGATATTTGCCGAATTTTATTACAAACTTGTCATTTATATTTTGTATAATAAACCAATGACCTTAAAGAAAAAAATCAATTTCTATGATAAAAACAACTGAACTCTTCAATAATTTTGTCGATTACTCTTTAAAAACACGTTACGACTTTGGTAACTTCAAAAGGTACTCGCAAAAATTGAAATACAGTTGTCCTCCAGCTTCAAAAACCGAATAATGTTTTTCGCTGTTCAGAATAGGTATTTGATGATACGCGCTTCGAAGGTCAATTTTGCTAAATATTTTATTTCTTGAAATTTTTAGAATAATTTCTTCGATTTTCGGTAAAGGGTAGATGTACTTGTTAATTGTCTGGGAGTAGTCTACTACCATTCTTGGCTTGTGATTGTCTCCTCTGATAACGAATGCTTGGAGAATTTTGTGAATTCCTTTTGCCATAAAATTGTAATCTTCATCTGTCTGCTTGTTGTTATTTAGTACAGGAGCTGAGATTGTAAAGAAAATGGAGAAACCTGCAGTTTTTGTATCTTCTTAAGATATTAATAACTGAGAAAACTATGGTAAGATTTGAGACACTACTTTTCTTTAAAAAATGGCAACGAGATGGAAAAACACTTAAAACATGGAAAAATGCTGTTCTTTTACATGTAAATGTCAAAATGACACTGCAAAACAGCTGGAAGAGTAGATATTAAATTTTTTTTCAAAACAATAAGAAAAAACAATAAGTTTAAGTTTTTAAATGGCGCGAGAAATTACAGTACGATAATTTTTTCAAAAGGTATAGGATTTTAAATGCAAAAGTGTTATTGTTTTGATAAACTTTTGAGATAGCTTTTTCAACACTCGTACAAAATATGCGAAGGATGATACAAATTTTGAGCAATTCGATGGTTTTTCGTTGTTTTAATTTTGGCCAAATTATGTGTTTTTAAAATTTCCTTTAATACTTTCGATGAGTGAAAATTTTGATGATTAAAAAGATATTTTTAATGTTCAAAATAGTATATTTTGAATATTTCTTTTACTATAAGCAAAATGGAATATTTTTACTATAAGCAAAGGTATAGAAAATAAATTTTATTTATAATTATCTATGAATAAAATAATGTACTTAATCAGAAAGGAATTGTTCTGAATGAAAAAGTCAAATCCACTATGGTTTGTTCATGTATTTATTTCTCCGTATTGTATGATATATAAATGTTAGGGGAATCATCAATTGTTATTATATATCTATATTTATTACTATTTTAATCAGATATTTAAATAAAATGTCTAACATTTATATTTATACTGTTAAATTTGACACAATGTACTTTACACGGACTTGTAGCCATAACTATGCCTTGCATAAGTATGTCTTGTAAAGTTCATCAAATAAAGTAAAACGGATCTTTTTACATAGTCAAGCTTTTCTACAAGACTGATTTTATATTTCATAACGATTAGGCTATATTTTTCTTTTCTCGCCAATGATTGTCTATACACTGTCCTAGAGGAAAGAATGTGATGAACCAAGCTTGAGGATGTACGAGCGCCAAGGAAATTTTATAAAAAGCTTGATTTTTCTCATATGAAATTGGGCTAAGTCTAAATTATTTTGAAAATTTTAGGGGGGTTGTCCAATAATATTTAAATAAATAATTGACTTCAAAAGTAGGCGTATTCAACATTTGTTTTATGGCAAAACGGTGGATGGATCACATGTTTTCCTAGATTTCTCCAAAGCTAGTTGGTGGAAATTTAAAAAAAAAAACTGTTTAAATTAATGTTAAATCTTAATAAATAATTGAAAAAAAACCCATTGTGTCCGACTAATTAGGGGTGTATAAGCACAGTAGTTGGAGGTAAAAGTTTAAAATTTTTCTTTTTCAATTTTGATGGTGAATTATGTTATAACTTGACAACATAAGATGAAAAGTAAGAATAAAATTTTTCGATATCTGGAGTAATTTTCAAAAGATCGAAAATTGAAAATTTTGTGTGATTATATAGCTTTCAATATTTCTAAGAAACCAAGGCTGATTTCGAAAAATTTTATTTATATTTTTCGTCTATATTCTTGAAGTTATAGCAAACTTTAAAACAAGGTAAAAATAATTTAAACCATTAATCTAAAGGAAAGTTTTATTGTAATTGGCAGTGTTGGAATAGTTTGAGAGATATATTGCCGCAAAAAGACAGAAAATTTAAAATTAAAAAAGTCATAAAATAAGAAATACTTTTCAAAGGCAAATTTATAGTTAACATGGAAAACAGAAAGTAAGTTTAAAGTAACTAAAAGTAGAAAATTTTTATCTTCAAAAACCCAAAGAAAACAAAAGGTCCTTTACATAGAAAAAGAAAATTTCAAAAAGCAAAAAAATTCAAAACATTTTTAATTAAAGCGCTTTGCCGCTGAATATTAATTAATCGCATGAGGTTTTCTTAAAAATTAAATAATAAATATCAAAACTTGTTAATCATTGACCTTTATGCAATCGTAAGCCTTCAAATACTCTGACCTTCTTTCAAAAGAATTGATTTTATCGCGAAAAGAAATAAACTCATCAAAAGTATTAAAGGAAAAATTTTTTGGTCAATATTTCATAAACCTGCATCTCTACGAAAAATCATTGAATTCGGAACCACATTAGCTCGTTTGAAAACTTGTACTTCTTTGTTTTGGTTTTTACGGAGGATTGCAAGGGTGAGAAATATTAACCCCAAATTGTATATGAACTTTAGTTGAGATCACTCGAAAATTTGTTAATTTTTCTAAAAAATGGGTTATAAAAATTCACGTTCGAGATTTTTAGAACCAGATATTTGCGTTCCAAGCAATATCAGTATCTTCTGATATAATCATTGCACTGGCATTGGTCTCATATCATTGAAAAACTTAAACTGCCTTCTTTTAAGACCCGACTTATTGTTCTGTAACAAATGTTATCATCCTCCACCTTTTCTATTTTAAAACAACATTTTTCATCTGACCTTCATTTTCTGAAAAAAGACGGTATCTAAAATTCCATGCTTTGAAAGCTTGTTCTATCTAGTTTTGGAATCTATTGCCTAAAAATTTTTATGACCACTTTGTACTGAGAGTTGAAAGAGTGCAGGTCCGAAATTCGATAAGTTTTCGGAGGCAGAATACAGGTTTTATAAATTTTGGATTAATTTTGTGTAAAAAAAATGTTCCTATAATACTTTTAATGAGTATATTTACTTTTCACAGTAAAAAACATTAGTATAAAACCTTCATTTATAAAAAAAAATAAACAAAACAATATTTAAGATGCCATTAAACAATTTTCCCCTTAGGGGACAACATAAAACTCGCTCTTAAAAAATAAAAATAAACAACACCCACTCTCTTACACTTACCTCACTAAATCTAAAAGTGTGTCAGTTGTAGTAACATTCCGTACATTCGGTTTCTCTGTTGGCCCTTGAAAACTAGAGCCTCTTCCAGAACCTGGCCGTATTGTAACAACTAAAATAATACCCAATGTAACCGCACACAATGTTGTTGTCACATAATATGAAATCGCACGAAAAGCGATTTTCTTCGATAGCGATAAATCCAATGCACCGATTGCAGATACAATTGATGATACTAACAATGGTATAATTAATGATTTAAGCATACGTAAGAAAATATCTCCGGGAAATGCTATATACATAGCCTCTCGTTCCTTCCATTTTCCTTCACGTGAAAAACGTAATATAAAACCGAGTACACAACCGCCTACAACGCCTAATACTGTTAACATTGTTAGTAAATTTCCCCTTAAACATGATCTTACACGATTTTCATTTGGACGCGCCATTTTTTATTTTATAAGAATGTTGATTTTGTTATGGTTTTAATCTGAAACAAAAGAAAAAATTTAATTAGTTTTACACAAAAATTTTAAATTTTAAATAGCAAACAGTAAGATCTAAAAATATACTAAAATTATCATCGCCTGGTATGATTTGGTGGGGCTAAAATAGAGACAGATGATTTAAATAGTGCAGATGATATAAATAGTGCATTTTAATCATCTGCCACGCTATTTTAGCCTCCACCAAATCATGCCAGGCGATGATAACTCTTCTTATTGAATATAAGACTTTAAAATGGTGTAAGTTTCAAAGTGCCTCAAGAACATTTTTTGCATAGGAAAAATTGCAAATAAAAATCACCTGCCAGGCTATTTTAGCCCCCACCAAATCATGCCAGGCGATGATATTTCGTATAATTGAATATTAGACTTTAAAATGGTGTAGGTTTCAAAGTGCCTCAAGAATATTTTTTGCATAGAAAAAATTGCAAATTTTAAGTCATCTGCCAGGCTATTTTAACCCCCCCCCCCCCAAATCATGCCACGCGATGATATTTCGTTTGATTGAATATAAGACTTTAAAATGGTATAAGTTTCAAAGTGCCTCAAGAACATTTTTTGCATAGGAAAAATTGCAAATTAAAATCACCTGCCAGGCTATTTTAGCCCTCACCAAATCATGCTAGGCGATGATATTTCGTATGATTGAATATTATACTTTAAAATGGTGTAGGTTTGAAAGTGCCTCAAGTACATTTTTTGCATAGGAAAAATTGCAAATTAAAAATTTCATAGGTCAATAACGCCCCCCAACCTCCCAGCCAGGTTGTCGATTTCACCATCCACACATTCGCAAGCTACCAACTTTTCAATGTGCCTCAAATATGTACTCAAAAAAGCCACTCAGCTCTAAATCTATTAGAATTAGATCCGTACTAATTCATACAACTAGAACTGTGCGACAGAACAATATGCTTCCTTATTCTCTGACAAAACATAAGCATAATCGATTTACTTCGCTGGTGATGCATAAATTGTTCCGAACAACTAAAAAAATTGTTTTTGTTTACATATAGAGGCATGCATATACATATTTTAATATGTTTATATTAATATATTGCACTAATAATATTCAATTGTATAGTTTAATCAAACAAAGTCATAAAAGATTAATTAAAACTAAGGTCGATGACCTTCGAATTTTGTACAATCTTAAATTGTTAAGCTGTGTGTAAAAACAGTATATGTAAATAAATTCCAAACGATCTCCATGTACAATATGCCCAATGTACTATGTTCCAGCTCATTTTTCAGGCTAAATATACTGATCTGAGAAATATATGAAATATACAATTTAGTATGACCTGTATTTAGTAAGATTACACACTTAATTGATCAAAATTGGATAAAATTTGGATGTGAGCAAAATTTAATTTTTTGAATTCTGATGACGTCATAAAGTTAAAAAATTCTATTTTTTCTTTAACACAGGCAAATTTGATTCGATCTTATTGGAATGTTTTTTAAGCCCACTAATTTTGGGTCATTCTTTTCAGCTTCGATGAAAGTTTTTCCCTAGCTATCACTGATATTCTTAATTCCGAAACCAGGTCTCTAAATTCTTGAAATCTATCAGAGCTAGGTTAATTTTGATCACAAATTTGAAAATTATGACCCAAATTTAGTAGGTTTACAACTTGGTATCATTTATCAAAACTGCTAACATGGTAATTTTTGGTACCTTTTAATGAACAGCGAATATAAAAATAATAATTACAATTTTAATTACAAATTTTAGGAAAGTAATGAGTTCTTTGCTTTTGCTAGGAAACGTCGAGAGAAATCGATACTTTAATTTGAAACTCTATCACTTGAATAAATTTAAAAAGTTTATCAATTAAATGTACAGACTCTTTAAGGTAAAATGACACGATTATGGCGACTCTCTGCCATTTTACCTTTAGTCGTACGTTAAATACTATCAGTATAAGAATTTTCATCAATATCGTTAGAGCCGATCCCGATATATGTATATGGGGCAATCTAAATACTTACCACCGGCGCTATGTACCCTCGTTACGGCCCTGAGTATAGGAATTTAATAGGAATTATTGAGTGGAAAAAATTGCATTCGTGTCTAGAACTCGAATAGCCTAATTGGTAGGGCGCTTGACATGAATCCAAACAGTCCGGGTTCGAGTGTATTTTTTTCAATTCTCTCTTTAATTGGAATTATGTTCGTTTTCAGAAACTCTGTATGGGTAACATTTCAGAAACATAGTACATTTATAATGAAATCAAAACGTAGAACGAGAAAAATATCATTTCAAAAGTCAATTTATTTTAACAAACTCTTTTTTTGACGCATAATTTTTTACATTTAATCGCCATATAAAACTGCATTTGTTTCGCTAGTCAAAGATTTCTCAAATTTTACATAAAATTAGCAGTATTGGGAAATTCGTCCGATACGAATAAAATACCGGTATGCAACAGGCTACTTTACCCTAATAGCTAAAGTGACAATAGTGTCTAAAATTCTCTCAAATAATAAATCTTCATTTAAATTTACAATACATAAATTAATTTTAATAATATAATCACAACATTATAGTTTGTATGATATTAAATATTAATATAATATAGAATAAATTTACCATTTCTCTCCAGGGTGCGATTTAAAATAAATACACAGTTATTAAAGCTACCTGTAATACACGTTATACATATGTTCTTTTTTGTCATGGTGTACTACACTAAGTGTAGATTAATAAAGAATAGTTGTATTACTCTTCAATAACTCGATACTTCTCTATCACACTTAATGACGCAAAGAACATAACTGTAGTCAGAGAGATTATTTCAAAATACTTCAACTATAAGTGATATTGATTTCCAACTGGTGTAGAATTCCCCTATTCAATTATATTAATACTCTTTGGGCACAAATAATTCCTCGTCATTCATACCTTACTCTCATCATACACATTATTACAGAATGTTTGTGAAATAATCAGGGTGGAATATTCAAAAAATGTGAATGAGTTTCAATATGTGATAGACTATATATATGGTATCTCATAATAGCGTTAAAAATCCTTACAAAAAGTATATTTTTTTACAAACCCTGCAAATTTGATACGATATGTAAAATTTAAGGAAATATTTGAATAATATGAACCAAATTTAGTTGAATTACATACTTGAGATATTAAAATTGGATAAAATTTGAGTGAGATAAGGCAAAATCTCTTTCTTGTTGTGTCTTTATGACGTCACTCAGTACAAAAACCGTTTCTTTTTTATATAATATTAGCAAACTATAAATTTCAATCAAAAATTTAAAAAAATATGACCTAATTTTCTCGTACTTACATACCTACTTAGTTTATCAAAATTGGAGAAAATTTGAATTGATTGACCGCCTAATATCAGTTTTTTTAAATTTTAATGACGTCACTAAGTACAAAATACCGATTTTGTTTATAATTAAATCGCAAATTTAATGCAATACGTGAAAATCATCACAAAGATTCTAATATTAAATTAAAAGTTAAATATAAACCCTCGAAATAAAATCCGCTTTGATCGATTCATTTTTGCCAACGTAAGTCCCAAACGCAGATGAACCAATTTTAATTTTTTTTAAGTAAGTTGACCAAAAGTTTTTTTAGCTGCATATATCAAAATAAAACGAATCAGCCATTGGAAGAATAGCGCCTCTTTTATAGTTGTTTCAGGTAAAGAACTCCAAACTCTTACTTGAAACACAACTAAAAATACTCCCGTTTTTAAGTTTTCAAACAAACAAAAATCTGATTTGGATTAAAAGGTAATTTGATTGAGAATATCTGAGCTATGTTTCGAGAAAATCTGCTCTTCCGCTAGATGCATATCATCATTTTTCTCATTCATCCGTATAGGAGCTACGATTCCACAGTGAGACACACAGATACACATTTACGTTTAACTTATATAATACTAGTATTTTTGGTCGGTGGTAAAAATTAAATAAAATTTGCGTGTTGTAGGACAAAATCATATCTACCAATTTTATATTGGTATCATTAAAATATTTACTTCTTTGATAGAACTAATAAATTTAAAACCTAATTAAACCTTTAGAATAGTATATGCAGTTCCGAAGAAAGTGTTATGAAAGAGAAGACGTTAAACATTATTTCTCCGAAATTTTTTTTTGAAACGTTCCGTACATATGTATTTAACTACTATTCATATCAGCTAGCATTATACTATGCATCGCACATTCAACAATAAATAGAACATACCTTCCTAGTAAATCTCTAAGGTAGTACACTCTACTAATTGCATAGCATTCATTTCACTGACATGATTCTTGTATTATTATTATTTGATGAAATTGAAAAGATTTCTGTCAAATTGTCATCGTCAATACCTATTTATAGTCATTATTAAACCTCGAACGAAATATTTAATGGATTAAAATTTATATGTTAATAGTCCTTGGGCCTCGTATGTGGCCTCATTTATAAATATTTTTATTCGAAAAAGTTCTCGAAATGCTAAAACATGGCGTTTGATTTTGCGGCCATCAAATTTTTAATTTAAGCGGTATGGCATGCTCGAGAATTTTCTCAAATAAAAAATAATGAAGACTTATACGAATTTACAGTTTGAATGTTATGATATAGTTTATCGGATAAAAGGCGTAGGTTTCCAAGCTCCAGAGTTCAATGACATAGTAACTAATCAGTTCAAATCTGTATTTTCACAAATACAGGGTTGTTCAAGAAACTTTTAGCACGTAAATGGGAGATATTTTGTTCAAAATAATATTACCAATTAAATAGGAAAGAAATGTGGAAAAAAAATGTATTATCATTTAAAGGGATATAAAAGTATCAAATATATTCTCCTCATAACCCTCATTTAAGTGGTTACATCTTTTTGAAAAATGCGCTCACCCATTTAAGTAGTAACATCTTATTGAACAACCTTGTATATTTGTGTTAAAACTAGGTCATAAAGATCTAGACATTATAGAATTTTTGTGATTAAAAATTTTGTTGTTGCAAGGCGCTATCATATTAATTGAACGAATTCTTCAGTTGAAAATTAATTCCAAAATTATTTTTAAATGATATTTTCTTTGTTTATATTATTCTGCTAATTTTTATTTAAAGAAATGGTTGATATTCTATATATGAGTATCGATTTCCATAATTTAAATTTATGACGAACGAAAATTATTAAATTCCATAAATAATTATTGTGTTAAATTAATTAACGCAATTGATATGACAAATAAAAGAGAATATTAATATTTAATCGATTTGGATATTTTTCATATCTAGATACGCACATATAATATTTGCATATTACACTTTCGAACAACGAAAATGTGTCACTAAAAACAGTGAGACATTTTTACACATGCTTAGCTTTCGATAACATAAAAGGTCTGTTATAAGCTCATCCTAGTCTGTATCCTCCAAGCTGCCAAACTGATCAGCTGTTTATAAAAATCTGATCATTAGTTTTTTTCCGAAGAGCATAGAAATCGAAATCGTGAAATCGACGAATCCTGTTACAATACTGAAATATATTCCTTTTTATTAACAAGCCGTTTACTGTTGTTTTTAACACCGAGCTAAAGTTAATAGTTTCTAGAGCTAAATAGTAGTAGGATACCCAGAAAATGTTACACCAGGATTTAAGAATCCAGGTAAAAAAAAGGTATAAAAATGTTGAGGTAAAGTAAAAGATTTCCGGCAAAAAGTTTTTTCGAGTTAGGTATACACGACTACTTTTTTTAATAGATCAAACTCAATAGGGTATTCCACTATTTTTGAAAAAGTATCTCAAAATGTTGATTTTGATAATAAAAAGCCACCAAAAATTTATTTCGGAAAAATACACACGCTTTCTTGCCAAAAACTTAAATTAAATTTTAAACCTTTTTTAAACTGTCAAAAACGCGGGCATCCAATTTGATGGCGTAATATGGGTATCACTATACGAAATAACACAAATAAGTTTTACAAATATATTCATAGACATCTGATTATAATAAATATTATGTATGTATATATTTTAGCTGTCTACACTGAACTAACTGATGGTCTATGACTCATACCGCTATGACATCACAGCAGGGCTTACCCGCATTTTAGGTCACGTGATATACAGTTGAAAATTACGATTTTTAATTTTAATATTTTAATAGAAAAATCTGCTTTTATGACTCGAAATCAGAATATTTAAGTATATTTTTCCATAAATTTTAACTTCTTTTTTAGTGAAAATCTGTTGACAGAAAATTGTGATAGTACTTTTTGTAATCCAATTTCGTTCTGTGCAAGTATATTTAAAATTCCTGGGGGATATTTATTATATCAGATAATTAATAAAGTTATCTTTTCATATATAAATAACTTTTGATTTTGATTTTATAATCCAAATATGTCAATGTTTTTTAAAATATCTCTGAAGTATTTATAACTTATTTTTGCATAAAGAATTTGTAAATATTTACAAAAATAGATTCAAACAGATTAAAATATGTAAATGATATAATGAAATTTTGGTGGAAGCGATGATTAACTTTAATTTTGTTGCAAATAGGATATGTTTAATGTGCTACCCGCTGACCTGCACGCCCGTCGAAAAGAATACCTCACTTCACAACTGTTAATAATGAAACCGTATTTTCTATCAAAATTACTTCTTGTATTAATTTTGGAACATCCTTATCATCTTGCATAAAACAGCTGTTTGTTGTTTACTAAATTTGTTGGAGCAATTTTTTTTCCTTCGATATCAAAATTGGACACGAAGAGCGATTTTCTCAAACGCTATACATCCAATCGGTACAGTAACTCGATTTTTGTATTATTTGGGACAAAATTACCTTATGTATAGAGTTTTATCGAAATTGGAAACAAAAATTTTTTCCCGATTTTTTCTAAGGAGTACGTACCCCTTAAGAAAATTGCAAAAATTCGAAAACATTTTTTTGCCTTCGATATCGAAAAAATTCATTATATAAAGTAATTTGGACCTAAAAAATCCAAAAATCGGGTTGATTGGAAACAAATTTTTTTTCCCGATTTTTCGATTTTTTATAAGGGTTTTTTTTTTTTTAAATAACAGAAATTGTAATTATTTTAAAGTCAAATCATAACTAAAGATGACGTTGTGAACAATATATTATTTTTCGAAGATGCAGCTATTATTGAAAAAGCTAGATAGAGGAAACGCTAGAGATCTCATAGATGGAAAACCGTTCTAGTATAAATAAAAGTGTTCAGTTTACTTTCTGCCAATAAAATATGTTCACATCCACGTATCTAACACTTGTTGCACACTAGAAAAACAGTGCTGTTGAGTCTGGTAATATATTAATAGATCTTATTATAAATTTATTTACACGGGTAGATTATTAGGTATTCACTTAGTGTATGCAGTCAGTACTTACAACACTATATTAGTAGTTCTCATACACTTAAAGTTTTTAAAGTGGAATTTTAATCTAATACAACAATAAAATAAAACAATGACATCAACAACAATGCTTATTGCCACGCAAATTATATTATTTTTGTAGGTAGTTTATTATAATTCACTTTATTCATTTATGTTTATATGTTGTTCTTAATTTTAAAAGTTCGAACACTTTCAACTATTTTCTTCATTGATTAATATTATTTCAAAAACAATTTCCCGACGAAATTCTTTGTAGAAAAATATGAAAAAACAAAATTTTGGACATAATAGGCCAATTATCGAATTATTTATTTTTGGGTCAAATTCTTTACCCGTAAATTTTTTTTTGTCCTAGTACTTAGGAATGGGAAATTGAAGGTAAAGTCTTCTTAGAAGACACTTTCGCCTTTCAATTGATGTCCGGTAGATTTCTGAACGATAGTTATTCCACGAAATAAAGGTGTGAATTTCCAAAATATATCTGAAATAACTCGCTGTTAATAACTCGCTCAAAAACTTCACTCTGAATAGCCAGAGAAAAAACAAACTTGCCGAAGTACAAACATTCGTTTTTCACGCAAAAAAATTTTTGACTCACGTCGTTCACTTTTTTAGGTGCTAAAAAATTGAAAAATTCTTCCTCACTCCTCAGTACAAACTGGTAAAAGATGAACGCTTTCGAACCACCACGGATGGATAATATTTTTCCATTAAACCATTTTTTTGTGGAATCGATTGAATAACTATTATTTTTCGCTTTAATGTTTTTCTATATCTCTTACGAACGACTCCCACCGGTTCATTGAAAAATGTTTATATGGAATTGAAGCTTACGCCAAAACCACGTTTTGTAAGCAAAAAACCATAAAAGCATAACTCAAAATTTTAACATATCTGAAATTTTTCAAGCATCATTTCTCAAAAACTATTAGACATACGGAACTATGTGCCGGCTTCAATTATTCCAAATTTAGTATACTTTCAGAATGATAGTAGCAACTAATGCCAAAAGCTCATAGTATTTGAATTGAACTACAAAAATTGAAAAAAGTCAGAAAATTTTGCAGTTTTTCACAAATTACGCCGATAGCACATCCTTCAAGTTACTTAATTGCTATAACTTTTAAGATAATTTTACTTACTTAAGTAAACGTAAAATATTTTTTTATCTCTTAAAGGGTGGCATTCATATCACCAAAGGTTTTAGATTTTCTACATGAATTTCGACGATAGAATATTATCTCTATATAAAAAAGTTTGAGTGGCATAAATTTTCAGTACCTTATAGGTACGAATTCTTAACAAACATATTTCCGTATAGTTGATAATATTGTCTCACATTATCTTAAAAAATTATCTCTTTATTTATGAAAAGTATCTCTTTTCATTAAACAATCACAATGTCATGGGTGGGTTATTCATAAATTTTATGGATCAATACATATTTTCGTTTATAGAACAAGAGATTTATTCAATGTAAATTATTCATGGATAATAATTTTTGTAATCTTTAATATAAATCTTTAAATTGCGTGAGAGAATAAAAGTCATAAAACACTCTTGTTAAAATGTTTATAAAGTGTAAAGTGTTGCAATAATTTTAATATTAAATTTGTTAATTTATTCATTAAATAAAATCACTTAATAATAGTAATAAAGAGCTGTGTATTTAACGATTAAAATCTTAAATTTCATAAAAATTATTTTGTTTGTACAAATATTATTAATTATTTTAATTTTTTATATCATTTCAGGGTAAAGAATCTATATAACCACATAATGTATCAACTATTGCAACTGTTGGCGATCTCTTGGAAGTCCTCCAAAAAAAGGTGTCTAGCGGTTAGTACCATATCTCTGATATGGATTATCCAAATAGAAAAATACCAGAAAATTTCTTTAATAAATAGATTATTACAGGTATTATACGAAAGAAAAGTCAAAATTATGATTTTAGACAAAACTGAGACTACAAAAAAAAAATTTAAATTCTTTCCAACTTTGTCAAAAACCTTTTAGGAAAAATCTTGCTCGCCGACTGAAAATGCTGTTTCGAGAAAAAGGCGTTTAAAGTCTTAAAAGACGCTCACATTTTTTTAATGCGTTTATCTTCGTGAATATTTATCGGATCAACTTGAAATTTTCAGAGAATATACTTATAAATATATGTACATTCCGGAAATACAAAAAAACGTTTCCCTGAAAATTGTAACTGAATGTAACCCCTTAATTGATCAACAATCAAGATGATGTTAGATTACGCCAAAACAAGCATTTTGGTAACAGGAACATTTGTGCGAAAACATCCCCATTTCTTTCATCGCTACCAGCGTCAGCAAAATCGGTAGTTTTATATCCATCCATTTATTTCTTCTTTATGTTGTTTTTGAAGGTTTCAATTGTGTAGCGAAACAGGCAGGTAACGCTTCGATTAATTATAAATTTATGTGTAAAAAAAATATAATTTTAACAGCCATGACACAAGCTTTATCATTTCGTTCAATAGCTTTTAACTAAACACCCCCCCCCCTGATGTAGCCAGTGGGTTTATTTTAATTTTTTATTATTTATACACTGCGCAAATAGTTTTTTTTTAAAAAAGCTTTATGAAAACCCTTTGTTTTCACGTGTCTTGCAAAAAGTTAATTATAAATAAAACATTGACATCAAAGGTTGCACATTATATACTCAACCCACACGCTGCAATCAGTGCACAATATCGATAATAATTATTATCGAATTCATATAGATATAGAATATCCTCTGCATTCTGTCTACACACACCTCATGAACTACGAGAACTCGCAAAAGGACACATTTTAACATAAACGAATTAAAAATATTTATTATTTAAAGTGTTTCGCCTGTCACGTGATTAGTCAATTAGTCAGCTAGGCAGTTTGTATGACGTAAATGTTAGAAAATGCTCTAAATATATCGTAAACTACGCAATTTGTATGGCATAAATGTAAAGAAATGCTCTAAAAATATCGAAAAAGCATCCAAAACCAAACAGAATCTGTGATAAACTTTCTTCATGATGAAAACTTTTTTGAAGCTCATTCACCGAGTTCTTCCATAAGGTACCATGTTAAAAATCACAATTTTAAAAAGAAATAATTCATAATTTTGCTCCGCAAGAGGTCCCAGTGTTTTTTGTGATCAAGGAACTTTGAGCTATCATTTACCGCAAAAAAGAAAAATGAACATTCACCTTACTTACCCGAACCACTTTTAGGGGACCAAAAATCTTTCTAGGCATCAAGGCATTATAATATGCAACAAAACCAAACTACTTCATTAAGTTATTGTGCCTTGATGGGTAGGGTGCCACAATAAAATCTCGCACCAACCATAAAGCTTGCCACGCTGAGTAAGGCCCTAAATAAATCTAATCTAATATGATTGATACAATTCGAATTAGATATCATTGAAGTGTTTAACATCAAACAATTAATTGTTTATGAAAATATGAAATTTGAGGCCAATTGGAGAGTACCTTTCGATGACAGTATATGTATTGTTATGGGTGAAATATATTAAAGAATACAAGTGTACTGTTATTATTTTCAACGGTCTTTTTTTTCGCTTTATAATAGTAATTGAACACAATGCATAATATTAGATATATCCACAAACCAACAACATCCGTAGGGTCTCCATGGAAACAAACATTTGATAAACACTAATTGCCGCGGCTATCCAGGGTACTATATAGATTTTTAATTAGAAATATAAAAAAAGAAATATTAATCAACAATTGACTGAGTTAATTGTTGAAATACTTTGTATAGATACATTGATTTTATTATTTTTATAAATTTCATTTTTACCCATTTTCCTCTCGAAAATTGACTACTTTGTGTCTTTTAATTTTATCGGATAGGCTTAGTATGCAATTAGAATCAAAAGATTGATTATTTGAAACTGCCAACAAAATTTAAGCTCTCTTTTGCTCGTTACTATATTTTTCGTTTACGAACTCATTTTTTACGTCCTGAACACGTTATAAAAATTTCCGCTCGGTAACGATATAGTTTTAGCGTTATCGGGATGGCGGGCAGAAAAAAAATGAACTAATTAGTTCATTTTATTAAAACCAATAAGAAAATTTTATTTATAGTTCTAAGAGTTACTAACTTGAGACAAAACTTAATATACTCTGATATATTTCATACATAAGGAATAAAAATGTATAATATCGTAGAGAAATAATTTATTGATATTTCTTATAATGTAAATAATTAAGTTAATTAAGCTTCATCCAGGGATATAGATATACAGGTACATATTATCCTTAATATTTCTGAGAATAAGTTAATCTTGAGGAAAAAATTACTGGAAAAATTTATTAATTTAAAAATAGATTCAAGCTCGCTTCAGAAAAACTGTATCATCTGGATTTTGAATAAAGATGCAGAAAGTCTACATTTACTTGAAAAGAACTGGAATTCCTTATTTAGGGTTTTTTAGTAGACGGATTTTAGTAGAAGGATATTATTAAGGCGGGTGTTGATTTCATTAATTTTTATCGGTCTCCTAGGAAGAAAATCCCCTTTCTAGGCTTATTTAACCTGGGCAGCATCCTCAAATTGACCTAGGGAGTTTAAAATCGGTAAAGAGTTTGAATGTCACGGTAGCGTCTTTTTGAAGTGTCGACTTCCCAGCGTCCCTTCCATTTCATGTCAAAATGCGGCGATTTTCTCGGTTTTTTAGGTCTTGCGCACCTGTAAAGCTTCTTCAAATTAAAAAGTCTGTTGGCAACTGGTCTGAGAATTGAGTAAATTTTAAGGAAGTGTCTAGATAAGCACTTCATGTAATCAAAAACATAAAGACACAAAAATCCCATATACATAAAATGCATCTAACAAAAAGAAGATCTAATGAGGGGGCAATATGACCTTAATGATACTCCGGTGCTGACGAGTTTTATATCATAAATTGATAAAGATTGTAAATTTTTCGTTCCAAATTTTACTCTTTCTAAGAAAGATCCGTATTTGGACAACTTTCCTAAGTGATTAAATTCTCAGAAATGATAGTGAATGAATTATATATCGACCTAAGAATCAAGGCTCGGACTTTAAACTTGCTGTAGTCTCATTAGACTTTAGCTTTGTATAGAATTTTTTATAATAAAAAACATTTTCGTATCAACTGGATTTTACTGACTTAGATGTTTTTTAGATGTAGCTAACGTTTACTCTAAATATTTTTGATATTGACATTAGATTTGAGCAAACACACACAGCGCTCTTAACAAAAGCCAAATGAGCTACCAAGTAGATAGTCAATTCTTTCTTATGGTGGTGTCTTGAATTTTTATTTTTCAATTTTTTCTTTTTTTTTTTTTCTTTTTGTAAACTAAACCTAACCATTATTACTAAATAATTCCCTCACATTTGGTTCTTTATTTGCCGAATTGAATAGCGTTAACATACTTTGATATAAAAAATAATAAATCGAGATATAGAAGCAATATGTACACAGCCAACAAGTAGTTCAGTTGGTTAGACCACTTAGGTTTAAATATGAACCCAGATCAAAAGTTATGGGTTCGTTCCCTGACCGCATTTTATCCTATATTTATTAAATTTCTATTAAAAATTATGACATTTTTGCTGTAGGTACATTATTTTAAATTTAAGGTCATTTTTAACGGTTTAGTTTTAAATGACTGCGGACCGCATTTTTACTACAACAATATTAAAAAAATGTTATTATTGTTATTCCTTATTCGACCAAAAGAAAATAGCTTTATTAAATAAATTATATATTTTCTTAAAACAACTTCTTTTAAATAAAATAAATCCAAAGAAATAAAAAAAATAATGACATTCTATAAAATACGAAGGTTTAAAATTCAATACATAAAAACATACATACTTACATAATATTTAAATACTTCAAAAGAGGTAACAGAGCGGTGTTTCAAAGTATCAACAGGTGAGTTTGAAAATATAAACAACAATATTATGGCGCGATAATCTTGTTTTCAAAAACACAATAGTTACTTCAAAAAAATTCACACAATTCAAAAATGATTTCTATTTTTTATTATTACATTTGCAAAACTACCAAAAATTAAAAAAAAAACACACGAGACTTTTTCGGAACTCAAAAATAAAAAACTACAATTCGCAATAAATTCGCTACAAATGACTATTCACATAATTTCACAAAATAAAAATAATTGTTTATAATAAATTAATTGTTGTAATAATAATTAATATAAAACAATATACAATTGTTTTAATTATTGTTGTTGTATGATGAATGGATATATACTTAGAAGATCTCGCTGCTCATACACTCCGAGAGGCCGCTAAACACTGAATGTACTAACTATTGTAAATTCAACGGAGAAGTTATCACTGATGATGTTTGATGATGATGGGATGTATTAGTTGTCGTCAAACCCCATTCACAACATTATTCTCGCCGTTGTACTCGCTGTTGTCGTGTCGTGTTGTGTTTTTCAGTAATAGTCGTCGTCGACATAGACAATGTAAATTCACCAAAAGTAATAATAAATAATAATAAAGTCCGAATCAGAGGTATTTAGTTCTATTACACTATTTTAAGCTAAAAGTACAGGATGAATCATAAAGAACGCAACAAAGTGCCCACACGCAGAGTCTCGATCTCTTCGTGACACAGTCTCATCGCCGTATTAAGACCATTTGAAGGCACTGCAAGCAACAAGTACCGTATACACAGTAGCAGATGTAATATTGATATAGCCCAGTATCGAAATTGCTTTAGTTAGAAAAAGCCTTCACGAAATTCCTCCGTTCCACGTAGTATGTAGCGGTCGTTTCCCGGAAGTAATTTGCAAACTTTTTCAGACCTGCTTAATTTCGCACTTTTCTTTCATTTTAACTAAGTATTCTATAGCTCCTATATCGAACAGTGCCCAGAAATGATCTACCAGCTTACCTTCACATCTTAATTCAATTTTTATTTTTATCTCCGAAGTATTAATCCTATTTGCATGCCTGCACATTCAAAAATATCAATGTGATAGATAAATTAATTTTTCCCAAAGTTATTGATTTGAATTCAACTAGAGGAGGACATATATTTTGTGGCTGAAATAAAGAAGAGAACCTTCCTTCTCAGGGGGTTAAAATAGGTACGTTTACTTTAGTTTAAGCCTTCCGCTAAACATGTCTCTTTTCTTTAGAAACGTATTTTCTCTAGCACATCTCCATTTGACTATATTTTTCAACCTCTAGATACTTCGGACACATATTTGATGGTAATAATGTAGCCTACATGTTAAACGCATAATAATTTGTATCGGTTTGATACTTTCTTCCTGATTCATTCGGTACATTTGTAGTCGTTCTTTATTAATATTTACTATACCTTTTTGTTAAGTGTATATTGTAGCTTATATTTGCAATGTTATTATTCGGCTTTATAAATGCTTGAATGAGTCCAACAATAACCTTGGATATAAAAACGCATCAATAAACACTAACTTCAGTATAATGAGATTTTGTTATAACGTATAGACATTTGTTAATACATTTATGTAAATTTATTGCCTATACTAACTGAAGAATGAATGTTTTTACTCTTTAGCAACAATACAAGTAATATAGTATAGGGTTTGCCTTTCCAGAGATAAATTTTTTTACTGTGTTTGAGTTTTTTCTTGAATAAGACTGTTAGAAATATAATATCAGCAAATTCAGTGTCTAGAAATTATATTTTCAATAATCCAGGCGTGATGTCATTGATATGAAATCAGGTTTCCTTATATTCGGGGTACATTTGTTGCAAAATTTGCTGTAAAATAGCACAATTGTTTTTAAAAGTTTTTTTTAAGGACATTCGTACCTGCCAATTCAAGATTGCTCTACATGGAAGAAAGATACACACTGTCGAGGTTCTAGTACTATTGTGGAAAATCTCTTATTATAAACTTATTTCATTTTAACCATTTATAAAGAAGCCAAATGATCCGCGTATGAATATTGTACTGGAATAGATCAATTTTGTAACCAACTTTGCTGATTTTCACTGAGAAAAGTCAAATTTATAATTTTACCATACTTTTAATCTACAGACTTTTTAGATAATCTGATAGATAATCATTTTCGTATCGATATCATACGCCGTTTCTTCATTGTTTTCTGTACAATTGTTTGAAGTCCTTGTAAATAAAAAATATTTAACAAAAAATTTTTAAGTATTTATTTGAATAAAACGAATCTGTTTTTTAAATACCATGCTCTCAGTATCTTAAAAAATACATCACTTTCATTTATTTGCATTTCAATTTTTAGAATTCTGTTCCTTAAATGTATAAATACAATTGAAAAGAGAATATACTTACATTATAAAAATTTAGAATAATGCTTCTTTTTAATATTAAACAAACAGTACGTCAGCCTGTGATATTTTTGGTGTAAGATGTACGCAACGATTTGGGTTTTCCTGTCATATTATTTGAAAGTTATTTTTCGAATTCCCAGCGGAACATGTCAATTAACGTACATAGAGATTTGAAGAAATTGAATTGCTGAAAATTGATGTGATAAACTGAAAATGTAGAAAAATTTTGAAAAAAAAAAACATAATATAGCACGTAACTCAACACATAGTTTACCAGAAAACCTGAGCGGATACCTACGGCGTTAAACTCCTAATGAAATTGTATCGAACTCTCTATTTGCAAATTCGATTCACCCTTAATCTTTTTTTGTTATTTATATAAGAATATTTTTTAAAAGAAAAAAATGATTGTACTATATTTTTTCATTGATGATTGGTTATTATTGACATTGATTTTTTATTGTTAAATATACCTAATATATTAATAATACATCTTTTTTTCGTGTAATGTATATAGTGTAAAAATTGGTAACGTTGCGGAAAAGCTGATTTTAAGATGCCTGGATTTTGGACAGTTCTTTTCTCATGGAAATTAAGTAGAGATGAAGTACGTCTTGCATATGGTGGCTGTAATTTTAATATAATAAGGTTTTATAATGAAAAAATTATATTTTAATTTTCGCAACCGCTTAATTAACGCAACCTTTTTCAGATGCTAGACAACAGTCTTATAATAAACTCTCTTGGAAGCCTAGCCAGCTCTCGTATAGGTAATTTTTATAAAAATGTATAGACAAATTTTTGGAAAGATTGCTGCTGCTTCAAATAAAAATAGCTTCAAGAATATGCAAATGATCAAGCGACATTTCTATCTAATGGAAAGCAATTCCTACATACTTCCCAGTTTAGTAGGGAAGAATATGGGCAAAATTTGTTTCCCATTTTATTTACGTTAAGATATTTACGATTCTTCTTAAATCAACATAAAATTAAGTTTTCATTATTTTATATTTAGTTTACATTAAATATTTATCTTTTTTACTCCTTTTATCAACTACTTTTGTATGTCATGGACTCAAAACTCAAAACTATACTCGTCTCATGATGAATTCAGGTAAACATCTTACCAATTTCAACTGGTTAAAAGAAGATTTAATTTAACCTCCATACACAAAATTTAACAAAATGTTCGAAAACTCAAAATCGATTATGGTTTTTAATCGAACGTTTTGAAATCCATTTCTACCCAGCACATTATTTTAACATTTTTGATAAAACGTGTTTTTTTTTCATCCTTAACAAGTGAAATTTACAAAATTTCAAAGAACCCCGACCAATTTTTCGGGTACGGAACCCCCAACTCGCACTTGACACATAGCTAAGAACACTCTCCGTTAAATTTCCTTTCAAACGAAATCGGTTCATTCGTTTAGGGGCTACGATGCCACAGACACACCCAAATAGCGTTCAAACTTATAACACACCTTTTTTTTAAGTTCGGGGGTTAAAAACTAAGTAATTTCATTAGATTTGCTTTCAAATAATGAGAGTGTGGCAAAAGAGACGTTCCAAACAAACGTTTGAAAGATTTTGATATCTTTTTTTTGTACCTACACACGAATCAGCGGATTTGGAAACTGACAAAAAGGTTTATTGATAAAATTTTAGTCTGTACATAGAAGTTTTGTGTCGCGGTGCTTACCTATTATATTTTTTTAAACAAATCATAAATTTATTTTACATTTATTTACTTTAATTCAGTAACAATAAAAGTATTTATTTAAGTTTTAAAACATTTACAACTTTCAATTAACTAAAACGAACATGATTAAATGAATTTTCAATTTAATTATAAATTTTCATATTTTTCCATCTATATTTCCTAAAATTTTACATAAAACGTAATTAAATTGTTTCCATTTATTATAATTCATATTTTGCATAAAATACATATAAATATAATTTAATTTATCAAATAATTTAATTTATATCATGTTTTTTTTTTATAACAAAATTATGTTTTTAATTATTATGAAAATAAAACTTGATTATTCTAGAATTATCTACTTAGGTGTGGGTCTTTGTTTTTATATAAATATCATTGCAGCAAATAGGGTCTAGTGTTTTTTTTTATATTAAAATGATAAAATAGTGATATAATTTACCATATTTTAATGTATATGGTAATAAAAAATGTGAGTCAAATACCTTTTACCGTAAAAACTAGTTTTTATTACACATCATGCAGCTTCTAAAATTGTATCAATGGGTCTTCCTTCCTGTTTTAATTTTTAAAATATTTTTGTTTAATTTTAATTATATTTGTACTTTAAAAAATCCATCAAAGAAATACAAATAAAAAGATATACTTTAAAAATGTATATTTTTTTAATTTTACTTAAAGTAAATTACCATCTATGAAGCCATCTATGAACAGTAATCAGAAGCTATATTTGGATTAGATTTTTTTTAGAGATTTGATTTTCAAGAGAAATAAGGATTTTAATTAGAAAATTAAAATCCTTATGTCAAGAAAATTGTTTAACAATAGACCTCTGAAATACTATTCTGTCAATTTACTTGAATTTTCTGAATAAAAGATAAAGTGAATATACCTGAATAAAATAAAGCAAAGTTATAATACGAAAATATATTAATATTTTGAGCTTTAGCTTTCAACTACTAGTTTAACTATTGATGGGACTCATTTGGATTTAAAAGCATTTCGTCATTAGTCGAAATATAGAAGATACAAACTTTAGGTAAATTTTATTTAATGTGTATTAAATAAAATATTTAATAGTTATTTGTATTAATAGTAATTTTCCTGAGTTAGAAATTAAACCAAAAAGGATATACATATTTTTCTTTCCTTTCAATAGATTCGCTAATAAACTTCTTTCCAGCATAAATTTGTTTATTATTTATATTGAACTTTTCCACTAATGAACAAAGTATTTCTATGAATTGTACATGGCAAGTATTTTTATTTTTTTTTCTCTAAAGTAATTTGATTTGCTTCGGGTATTTCAGATAAATATTTACATACAATATTTTTTTGCAGAAATACTCATCATCTTTTTTTATTTTTTATTCCTTTTTACGTTTCCTCAAAACATCAAGTAGTATAAGTAATATAGAGAAAAAATTAATCCTCAATTCAAATAAGTTTTTTATATCTCTCTCACTTGTATGATATGTTATATTGTATTAGAAATGATAAAGAGCGTTGTCAATATATTCAACAGATAGATGATAGGTAGGTATATATATCTGCTGCCTAAACAGGGTCTCCCAGATAACTACAGATCAACATCGAATTTCCATCATTTCCAATACGTTTCTTTGCAGTATTTAGATCCAATGAACCATTAACGAGATACGGTTTGGTTATTTATCTTTTGAAATTTTAATTATTTCTCAATTAATATCAGTTAAATTGAGATTAACAAAGTTGCATAAACTAAAATTTACTAGAATTTATCCCTTAAAATTTCTTCTCCATTCTTATATTTTCAGAGACATTAATTCTAAAATAACTATTAAATATTTGTATTAATTTTTTGTCGACAAATTACAAATTTTGTATTTTAAAATTTTGGTCGTTAAAAAATGAATTTAAACTGCTTGGGAGGAAAAAAATATATCTTGGAAGACATATTGTAGTAGGTAACTTTTTTCTACAACTTCGTTTCATAAAAAATTTCAATTTGGATAACATTTATTATGTAATTTTCAACATTTTATGATTATTATAACGAAGATACATAAAAAGCCGTATTTCGTGAACGATATATCGAATTCAAAAATTGTGAGCATAGTTTTTCATGGAAATTCGATGCAATTTTGTCGGTAGTTATTTGGAACGCTCTGTATATTATTACTATACATAACTAAAACATGTTATATTGGCATTAAAGGGAGACAGTGCAATATCAAAAATGAAAAGTGGGGAAATGGGGAAAATGTGTGTGTATGTAGAAAGCAACAGCTCATGACTGCTGCAATTTCCCTCCTCTATATGTACGTAGTCCTCATGTTATTAGTCCCTTGTATACCTATATATTGAAATCTAAAGCTCTTGTATGATGAATTATTTCTTAAGTATATCATACACACGAGCTTTTACTTGTGTAGCTTCGATCACTTAAACTGGGTGAACAAGAGATCAATAAGCAAATAAGGAAGCCAATAAAACTGCCGTCATGTAAACAAAATAGTTTTGGGTTTTTAAGCTAGTACAATTAAATTGAATAGGGAATACCGATAATTTTTTTTCCATATTTTTTAACAAAATATGAAAATACCATAAAAAATATAAACAAAAGGAAATTTAAAATTGGCCAAGAAAAACAGATGATATATGCATTTTAAACTACTAATTAGTCAGAGATATCGAACATAGTATTTGACGTCATATACCATGTTTGCCTTAAGAATTTTGTTTGAACGATATTCTGTTTGGCTAGAAAATGATACAAACTGATGGCTTCTTAATTGAAATGGTATATTACACTACAAGGGCAGAAAGTTTGACATTCCTGCACTGCACGATATCATGCCGTGCAGTTCAGGGGTCTCAATCTTTCTGCCCGTGTGATGTATACTATTTTTCTTTATTTTCGGCCGAAAGTATGTACTTGCTGCTTCTGTTGGAAGGCAGAAACATTTATGCTTTGGTACCGTTCGTTTGTTATCGTTTTTGACTCAAATTGCGTGAAATGGAATTTCAAAAGTTTCCTGTAGCATTATTTTCAAAAAATTCATTCTTCAAGGGGGTGAAAGTTTTTAAAGTTAGAAATATAAAACTTGATATATGAGCTCATGGTTTGAGAAAAAGTTTATTTTACTTTTTTCATAAAAATTCATTCTTTAAACGGGTCAAATTGGGTATGAAAGTTTATATGAAACTCTGTAATTTTGGTGGTGAAAAGGGGGTAAAAGTTTGTATGATAATTCGTGGGTTTTGAATTAACTACTTAATCGATTTTAAAAATTATTTGACCTATAATAAGTTACAATGCAGACTTTCTGAGACATCACAATGTTTGGATCGATTTTAGCCCGTATCTCAAAAACTATTCGACCAGTCATCAAATGTAGAGGATTTTTGTACCTTTTGGAATTTGATGACACTCGGTGGAAGGGATAATTTTGACCCAAAAAGTATACAAACAGCTTAATTTAACTATTGGATGCACAGTTTCTGAGATATGGCAATATTTGAATTGATTTTAGTCCGTATCTCTAAAACTGTTCGATCAGTCATCAAATGCACCCTATAGTACTTTTTGGATCAAAATTACCTACATACTGAGTTTTATCGAAATTGAAGATAAACAAATTTCTCGATTTTTTGCAATTTTTTTAAGGGAAAAAATCGAGATCTCCTTTGAAATTTAAAATTTAAAAACATGCAACTTATCTATTAAACTAATGAATGATATTAATATATTTGATTCGTCTAATCTAAGAGTATTTTTAATAAAATAAAATGATTGTATACAATAGAGAACACACAGAATACAGAATATCATCATCAACAACATCATCATTCTCATAACGATACGATATAGAGAGGATTTTCCAGCTGTTGTCATGGAAACGTGTATAATTCCTTGGCATTCTTTGATTTCTGCCTTTTGAACTGTTGAATAGTTTAAGCTGTGAAATTCATTTTCACCCATTTTCTATTATATTTTTTTTATATTTCATCACTGAATTATTATTATAAATATGTATATGTCGCAGATGGATTACCGAATCAGCTTTTTTACAAAGCCATTAGTTGTTTTACAAAATAGTTCCGTTATGTGTTACATGATTCTTTACTTTTACATGATTCTAAACTGTTGAAGATGGATTGCCATTACGTTACGTTTAACAAACCTGCTACCCAAGTTTAGACGTAATGAAGATTGGCTCACCCGCATGCACATTAAGTATGTAATCCTACTAAATTTGGATCATATCTTTTCAAATTTGTGATCAAATTTAACCTAGCTCTAATAAGTTTCCAGAATGTGGAATCTTGGTCCCGGAATAAGCATATAAATGATAGCTATCGAAAAACAGACATCACAGCTCAAAAAAATGACCCAAAATTAGTGGATTGCTAAAAAAAGCCATTAAATCGAATTTTTTAACATTACGTAAATTAATGAGCCTTTTTACATGATTCTTTACTAACTTTTTATTTTACGTATAAAACATACGTTTTGTTTAGCGCCTCTATTTCTTATGCCTCGGTGGCGGGCGCCTCTTTTGCCACGTCTTTGTTACGGACTTGTTAATTTTGACGTAAATTGGCAAAATTGAGAACTTACGCATTAATTACCCATCTCGTGTTTTAAACGATCAAAATCTCTGAAGCTTTGGGACTTAATAGTAAGCCCTATTCTTAGTCTTTGAAAAAAATTCGTTAAATTCTGTCGGAAAGTGGTTTCTACCATAGTTTTAGCATAGAAACTGCAAATATTATGCTGTAAATACCTTAAAAACTATCTCTATCTTTTGGGGACCGTGTCATCTTTAATTATGATATTTATAATATAATATGTGAAATTATATGATGTCACTAAATATTGTGATGACTATATCAAATATTAAGCATGATGTCCGAAAATACTGCAGCTGTCCCAAAAAAAAAAAAACGTTTATGGTCTATATTCTATAACATAGATATCAATTTACTACATTTTGAATAGTGGAAATTATGTCATGCTCATATCCAATTTATAGCCAAACACAATTTGTACATCATTACCCTGAGAAATAACCACTTAAATAGATATGTATTAAAAATTTTACAAATTGTAATATTTAATATATTTTAATATAATAATATAAAATTACATTAATTTATACATATTTATGGTTAATTTGTTTTATTAACATCATTATTTACAGTCACACAAAACTATAATAATTATTTATATAAAAATATATTAAAATTAATTGAAACACGTTGAAAATTCCCTAATACAATCAAATGTTTATTTTTAAAGATTCCATCGAAGTTGTTTTTTTGTTTCTGGTGACTTAACAGAAATCGGATAGTTTGGAAAATCTCTAACGGATGAAAAGTACTTATCATTCGCTTTCAAAATATACACCAGCATTATTTCGCCATTTTTAAGAGTTTTTCAAACTTGTAAATTTCGATTTTCAGCTTCATAAATAAAAATGAGCTTTATAAAATAAAATTTTCAGAGGTAATCTACCATTTACGTCAAAAAAAATTTGTCGGGGTTGTTTATTATGTTCACTGTAAGTAAAAGGTGATCCAATTGTAGTTTCCAATGTTTGCAACTATGTAAATTAGAATGCTGAGAATACTTTTGCTTGTTTCAAACATCAAATATGAATTTGAAGCATTCCATTTACGAAATGAATCGTTTTACTAACGCTCAACAACGTTCAACACTCAAATTCTTCACTTATTCTACAGAAAACAAATACTGTAAGAACAGTGTATAAACTTTTACGGCAAGATTATGATCAAGTTAATAAGCGTTGGAAATAGAGTAAGGCGTGTGTATAATCGAAGCATGAGCTCAGCACAAAAATACACCATTGGATTTCTTTTTGTAGGATTTCTTATGTGTCGCATCTATATTAACAAACTTGGAATGTTAGAGCAACTAAAAGCTAACATTCAAAAGAAGTCACTGAAAATTACCACGCACGAATAAACTGCTACAGATATTACAGAGGTTTCCATTTGGTTGACATTTATTTTTCTTATTAAATGGAGTTTACTAATATTCGATTAATTAAAATATAACTAAGATAATATTACATTTTACGTGTGTTTTCTAAAATTATAGTTAGAAACGCAATTTGTTTCACCCTTTATTTCAGATTTTAGGGCGTTTCGAATTTTATTTCATATTTTAGGGCGATCCTATATTTTTTTTGCAGAATTCATCAGTCTTCCTTGCGCTTCCTCCATTTCATAAAATATGAGAATAAAAAAAATCAATGACAAAATTTGATGTATAAACCACACGTGTAACTTCATCCAAGTGCACAATTAGATGATCCAATAGTCCCAAATGCAATATTTTGTATTTTTGAAGCTAATGGTTTTTTGGTAATGATTCTGAAAATGCTCAAAATGGTTGATTACCGATAACCGTTAAAAAATTATATTGCCAAACTTCCTTTTTTGTACCAGGAAGTAAATACACAATGGAATCGGTCTGAGTTGGTAAAAGTCAAGAAGTGAATCAATACCACATTAGTTGGTAAACGTCAAGAAATGAGGCAATTAACTAACTCGAACAAATACTCAAACCTCATATCTCAATAAATTTCCTGCCGATCTTTACAATAAATCTCCCTCGCTAAAATTTTACTTTCTACTTGGGCATTATTTGGACATATAGGTGCCAATTTGATAGCTGTCTATGTTCGTTGTTCGATGTTCATTACATGATTTTTAACATAAACATTATCAAAGATAATAAATGAGAACTCTAGGATATTTCGAAATAAATTTCGACTTTTGCCCCAATTCCCTATCATCATTATGCATTAGCTAATCGTAAATTACTCTTATTGTGTATGTTACTTGTTGCTAATTTGGTGGCCGACTGCCCTCCGCAGTCCGCAGTCGAAATACGTATTTATATAATACAAAAAATGATCTAGGAAATTGGGGCAAAAGTCGAAATTTATTATATGATTTTTAACGTTTTTCTTTACCTCTAGCAGCAACGTTTGCCAGATAACATCGAATGTACATAGTAATTAAATATTTAGATAAAATATGTTAAAATTCATAAAAGCAAACGGAAATTTAAATAATTTTATGACATCAGTATGAAAAAAATGTATAACATGCGTACGTAATAATATAATATTCTTGTATCAAGCCAATTTCAAGGCTAAAAAATATTATAAAATGGACACATGGATATCCGCCTTAGCTTAGTTATGCTAGCACAGAGAGAAAAAAAATACATTCATACATAAATATTATGGCCTTTCGAATTAATGATATTTCAAAATATGTAAATATGTTTTATTTTATTACTGGTTGTTGGTTTGTGAACCAGTCAATACCAGCGTATACCAGTTATTGAACCATATAAATTGTTTTTTGTTTTTAAATAATAATTTATCTTACCCATAGTTCAATCGTACAATGGATATCAATATAAAGAACCATAAAGAAAAAATCAAAAATTCAATATATTATCAACTTTATAATAACATACATGTAACGGTTAAGTATATGCGAAGGTGTGTGTATTTATTGTATCAAATGAATTTAAATTATTTGATGAAAGTGAACCCAGATCAGAACAAAGTGAATGTTGTTCTTTCAAAAGCCTTTTTAATATATCATGTTCACGAAGTCTATACGATAGTCTTCAAAATTTCTGTCATAGATCACTCCCTATTCCTATGCCTTATGCCTTGTGGCTGAATTTACTTTAAAGGCTTGTTCTTACATCTGAAAATGCTGAAATAAATCTTGAATCCTATTAGAGATAGGTTAATTTTGAGCAAATTTGAAAAGTATGGCCCAAATTAAGTAGGATTACATACATAGTTTATCAAAATTGGATAAAATTTGAATGTGATAGAGCAACATTACATTTTTTGGATTCTAATGACGTCATAAAGTTAAAAAATTCGATTTTTTTGATTACACAAGCAAATTTGATCCAATTTTATTGGAATTTTTTTTAAAACCCACTAATTTAGGGTCATTCTTTTCAGCTGTGATGTCAGTTTTTCGCTAACTATCTTTTATGTGCTTAATTCCGGGACCAGGACTCCACATTCTTGAAACCTGTTATAGCCAGGTTAATTTTGATCACAAATTTGAAAAGCATGACCCAAATTAAGTAGGATTACATACTTGGTTTATCAAAATTGGATGAAATTTGAATGTGATAGAGCAACATTAAATTTTTTGGATTTTGATGACGTCATAAAGTTAAAAAATTCGTTTTTTTTGATAACATAGGCAAATTTGATCCGATTTTATTGGAATTTTTTTTAAAACCCACTAATTTTGGGTCATTTTTTTCAGCGGTGATGTCAGTTTTTCGCTAACTATCTCTTATGTGCTTCATTCCGGGACTATGACTCCTCATTTTGAAGCCTTACCGCTGCTAGCACCACGAGATAAGTATTATTCTAATAATTAAAAAAAAAAAACGTTTTCCAATCATTTAAATGGGGCTATTATTTTGTAACATTTAGTTTTAAAATTAAAGAATGTAAATTTTATTGCCAGACAGAAATTAGATTGCTTCACTAGCGCGTGGTCCTTGTTAATTATCGCAGCAGTTATCAAGTGCAAGGTGTACTTCATCCTTACTTTAGTTTAATAGAGAAGAAATATTCGAAATTCATCCATCTTAAAATAAACTGTCGAAAACATTGCCAGAATACGTACGATAAAACCAAGGATAAAAGAACCTTAAACTTTATAGCACACTCCATCAAACAGGTGTCCTACTTAATGAATCGTTTAAAATTATTTATTTCTTTACACATAATATTGTAAATAAACTTTAAATAGTTATAATATTTCATTATAATTATTATATTAATAAACATTTAAACTTATTTATAAATGTACTACAACAAATTAATTAATTAAGTATTATAAAAGATAATAATAATTATTATAATTACATATGTTTAATATTTTAGTATGTTCTCATAATTATAAATAACTTAACTTACCACTTATAAGTAAAGGGCTTTCCATTAAGAGTGTTCGCAAAAAGTCACTGAATCATACCTCAAATATCGTTGTCACGTGTTGTCTGATTATATACTGAATCAATTGATTTGCTAAATTTTATCAAACGATTAATAATTGACTCATATTGGAGCTATGAGACAAAGAATAGTTCAAACTAAACGCACTTTTATTAGCTTGTTATTTGTGTCTTTATATCTATGTATCTGTGTAAAGAAATCTTTGAACGTGATTTTCACCCACTTCAAAACAAATATAATTATGGTGGAAGCGCAAATAACATTCCAGAGTATTAATAAATAATAGTTTAAAAAGCTAAAAAACACACTTTTCTAGCTGGGTGAAGATTAATCATTGACATGCGTTGTACAAGATTGCATGTAATGTTGCTCTCTCTCTTATCATATAGCATTTTTTTAAGTCTAAAGTTTTGACACTCTTAATGGAAAACGCTTTATTATGTGTATGTGTTTTAATTAATATGCACACTATGGTGCATTTATTACTATAACAAAACAACAACTTTAAGTGTAATGAATCATTTATAAAATAATAATTAATAATTAAACCAGTAATTAATTACATGCAAATGGGTTTTTTGTTTATTGTTATTGTACAATTATTCTACAATTTAGAATTAGAATATGCCAAACGTTCAAAATAAGTCAGCAATATCAATCGCCCGCTTATCGCTCTCTTTATAAAGTACAGAGGGTTTAAATTTGATGCGAAACAAATTATTTGTTTACAAAAATAATGTGACACACAAACTTTATGAAAATTTTTACTCAAATTTAAAAAAAATAAATTCGGAGATGTTCAACATACATATTTCAAAAATCGAGCCATAAATTTTTCGAAATATTGTCTTAACTTTGCACAAGCGAATTCAAATAAGCAAAATATCTATTTTTCAGAGATGGAAATTATAATTTTTTATAACTCAACTCAATATACAGATTATTTAAACAATTATCTAAGTTAGTCATTATGTGCCTGATTTTGATTTAGTGATAATTAAAGATAGTAAATAATTTATAAAAAAATTCTGCTTTATTGTAAAACAAGTGAAACAAACCATTCACTGGGTTAATTGTTGAAATACCATGTATAGCAATGTTGATTTTCGCAACCGTTTGTTTTTTTTACGTCATATACGGGCGGACGGGCTAACAAACAACTGAAAATGGACTAATTAGGTGATTTTTTGAACACCTTTACCAAAATTTTGTTCGTAGCATGAATATTTTTAAGCGTTACAATCTTGGGACTAAACTTAATATACCTTGATATATTTCATATATACATAGTATAAAAATGAACATTAAACGAATGGTAGTTTGGGTATAGAACTTGTCCTATGTATGATGAATACATTATTATATTTATAAATATTTTTAATTAACATGTTTTAATTAACATATTTGATACAGTAGTTCTATTTGGTCCATGTCATATATATTTATAACAGCCTCATTATAATCAGCATAATAATACAGAGTGCGCCATATTTTATGTCGGTATGTAAACATTGAATAACTTTGGCGTTTGTCAATCGATTGAGTTGATTAGACATGTTTTTGAATAGTCCTTCAGCTTTTTTAGCTGTCGTTTGGGGTTAAATTTCATTGAGCATCAGGATGCCGTTCATGAACGACTAAGGCGTTCAAAGAAACTGGTTAAAACTTTGATGACTGAAGAGGTTCATTTCACACTGGCGGCGTTACTAAGCAAAAATTACCGCACTTGGGGAACGGAGAATTCGCGACCAAACACATGAAACGCTATTGTATGCCCAAAAAGTGACTGTTTGGACAAAAACGTAGCAAAAACGGCACATTTTGTTTTGGTCAATTGATTGATTGATGTTGTAGTAAAACTGTCCAAATAAATTGCAAAGGATCAAATTGACTAAAAATACCTCATATACAGAAATCGTCTGTTTTTTTTTTTCAAAGTTACTCAATTTTTACAGACCGACATAAAAAATAGCACACCCTATACATACCGGATCTTACAAAAAAAAAGATTAAACTGTATTCTGTAAAGGGAGATTACTTTTACAATTAATTTTTTGATATTTTTCTGTATATTCGAAGCAGAATGAAAACTCTCCGCCATTGTCGATATTAATCTATCCTTAGGTAGATTTGGAAAGTTAAATTTTGCCAATATCTTCCACAAGCCGGGAAAGAAGCCATGATTTGTTTGTATATTATATATTACCCATCAGTCCTAGAAGTCCATTTTATGGTACTTCTAAAATAGTTTGTATGATCTGTTATGAAGATAAGCAACTTTTCCGTTATTAAGTGAATCCGTGTTATACAATAATACAGGGAGAAATTCTGTAATATTATCCCAAATTTAATTTAGTAATTAAATTAATGTAGGTAACAGTATTTTGAAACACTCAGTATTTTATTTAAATTATAATGAATAATTTTTTTTTTAAATGTCAAGTTTGAAGGTGGAGAGAGCCGTTTCGTAGAAGATTCAAGAATTACGATTGCGATTATGAAAGCATGAATCCAGAGAAAAATAATCGGGATAAAAAAAAGTTCATAGATATATTACTCCCTTCAAAATATGTGTGATTGAAATCTTCAATGATCTTTCTGGAAAATTCAAAACAAATTTTGGTTGAATATTTTTCGGTTCTATCTCATAAAAGACTCATTGAAGTATAGTAAATGGTTCTTGTTTTTGATTACAGATCCCTTAAAACTAGTTTAAAATTCATTATAGTTTTAGGTGTTGTTAGTTGGTGTTTGGTGTTAATGATGATGTAAAGATTATGATGAATGAATATTGATAAAACCACATTATTATTTTCATTTGTAGTTATTAAATTTATTTGTATGCAATGTAAATGTAATGATTCTGTTACTACAAATATTTTTAATAAGAACGAAGCTACGTGGCCGGCGCAACCACAAAATAACTTCACACACCTTGTGTTGTTTTTATTAACCCCCGACCTAAAAAGAGGGGTGTTATAAGTTTGACCACTATGTGGGTGTGTGTCTGTGTGTTTGTCTGTCTGTGGCATTGTAACGCCTGAACGGATGAACCGATTCAAATTTTTTTGGTTTAATTTGAAAGGTAATTTAACGAAGAGTGCTCATAGCTATGTTTCAAGGGCGAGCTTAGATTTGCGTACCCGAAGAAACTCAAAAATTAGCGATGATCTTCAAAATCGATTCATTTTGGAAAAGGCATGACATATAAACAATTACTATGGAAATGAATGGTCAAGTAAACCTGGTTCAATTCATTTCGAAAAGTGAAATGGTAAAATATTTCAATTTCAATTAAAATATTTCCAAAAATTTTTCCCAAAAAAATGATAGCTCTCTAAGTATCCTTTTCATCCAATCTGATGTCCTTGATAATCACTTTGATATTGATTTAAGAAGGGGTATTATAAGTTTAAAATGTTTATCTGTGCTTCTGTGTGTTTCTCAGTGGCAACGTAGCCCCTAAACGGTCGAACCGACTTGATTGAGAACATTTTATAGCTAATTTTTCAAAAATCGGTTTATAAGAATTTGTCGGGGGTTTTTTAAATTTAGTAAATCTCACTTGTAATAGCGTATATTTTCATGAAGAAAGTTTAATTTCATTTGTGACTGACTCACTGCAAGCAAAATTATTATTCAATAGTTCGTTATTCATTAGCGACACAATAAACCGGCACCGGAGTTTACTTTCCATTATAATAATATTATTCGAAGCTCTAAAATTATATCTAGCCTTGTAAATTAAATGTTTTCATGCATGAATTTTTCCTGTTTTGACACGCTTTTATAATAATGAATATCTAAGTTTTTAATTGCATTCAGGAAGCCCATTTTCCCCTACTTTTAATTATCGTATCAATTGGAAACTTGGAAAATATTTGAAATTTTGATGCTAATACAATATTAAGGTAACATCTACCTAATTTCATAGTAATATTCAGGAGGAAAAATATAATAAACTGGAAACGCTGGATAATTTAACTAAGCAACCCAGTATAAAGCTATTTGATCTGATCTGATTTACAGAAAGTCTATTTATAATGAAAAATAAAACAATATTTTAAGTAGCAAATCATATATAGGCTCGTTCAGTTTTAAAATGATGTTTTACTTTCAAAGAGAATAGCTAAGAGACAATTTCTTAATTAAAGAAAGAATTTGCTGAGTAGCCTTAGGAATCATTAGTTTGTATTGATACGTATTTTAAAATAGCAAAAATTCTTTTTTTGTTTATTTTATGTATGGTTATAAATCAGAAAAGACATTCACAATAATAACATAATATAGCTTTTTGTTTATATAGGCAAGCTGTATGACATAGTTGTAATAAAAGTTGTGTTTGAATGAAAATGTTCAGATTATTACACAAAGTTACTGCAAACTGAACCATTTTTGATGGTTTATTACTCTTTATAAGGTCATTTATAAAAATTTATATCAAAAATTATCATTTTTATGATTAAATCAAAGTCCCAAGACCCCAAAGTACCTAAAATTAAATTAAGCGTTGAAGCCTGCGTTGGTTATACAGCATGATACTGGAAGCAACGTGGGATTTTTGTCAAGTTATATTATTTAAAACTTTGGCAGTTTTTAAAGATTGGAATTGTATCAGTGATACAAAAAAATACATAAATTTAAAAATTATAATAAATAAAAACAAAAGGAAGACAACAATCGAATTTGGCTGTTTTGATAGTATTGACATCTGTGATTCAATTTTAGTAGCAGTGTCTACAATGTTGTCAAATATACAGTTTTATTTAACATAAGCATCACACCAAAATTTGTTTTAGGATTAGGCTATCAATTGGTCTCTGTATTCATCATATTAGGGTTCTTTATTTGCGAAATATTATCGAAAATTTTATTTTCTATACATATTTATAGATCTTCCAGGTTTCAGTACATAAATATAACATACCCATTTGGCAACATTGGCTAAATAAGAAACTCTACGTTGTCTATACGAAGAATTGTCAAAACTTTGAAACACTTTTAAAATTAGACAATATTTCGATGTTAAATTATAATTTCATAAAATAATGACATATTATTTTTAAATAAACTATAAAAATATGGTATTTATATACTTATTGCTATTTGTAATTAAGATTTTAAGTTATAGGTTATTTTAACTTATTTGATATGTATTTATGCATATTACAGCTTTTTAAATTTTAATGAATTGTTATTATTTTAAGACTCAACAAAATGAAACAGAAACTTTAAACGCGTTAGAACATTTAATGAATGAATTCTTCAATCCACATACCGGTAACATTCGTAAACGTGAAATTGAATCGCAATTAGAATCATTTAGCAATCAAAGAGATTCTTGGAAATTATGTTTGTATTTTATGACACATTCCGAAAATCACTATGTCTGCATGTATTCGATGACATCAATTGAGGTACGTACGCGCTTGACATATCGGTGAGCCTACGTGTAAGTTAAGAAGGGGGCACTTAATTAATTTTTTTGTTTTCATAGTCAACAATAAATCGACAATGGACAGGATTTACTTGGGAAAATCGTACTCAATTGAAATCCGAAATTTGGCAGTATTTGACAAGACAATATGCATCAAACACTAACACAAATCCTACGTTTCTTAGAAATAAATTGGCTAAGTTGATTGTGGACATTGCAAGACATGATTGGCCTCATTTCTATCCTGATTTCTTCAATAACATTATAGAAGTAAGTTTTAATGGAAAACTTTCCTTAAGAAGGACAAGGACTAAGGTTACGTTTATAATTTTAGTTACTTCACTCTGAACAAGGGCGTGTCTTAGGACTCATTTTATTGCGTACTGCAAGTGAAGAGCTAGGGAAGCCTCGTGATGATCTAAGTTCTTTACGACGTGTGGAATTAAGTCGTTTAATGCAAATGCACGCCAATCCTGTTCTACAGAATTTAACGATTTTGCTACAAAATATCGCAAGTAAAAAAGGTGAAAATGGTAAAATGGAAACTCTGAGATCTGAGTGTAATTTTATTCAATTTATTTAGGTATTACCGCGACGAAGACACCGCCACCTTCACCGACGCATCCAAGTTATGTTCCAAAAACACCTTCATTGTCAGAGGCTTCGACTTTACGTCCTGATTCACGAGAAATTTGTTTTGAGGTTTTAATGGCGTTGCAACATATATTTTCATGGGTTCCATTGACTGAGATCAATACGTCATTGATCAAAACAATATTTCATTTTGCTACGTCCATGTCATATACGCAGGTATGTTCGTTTAAGCTTATATTTTTTAAATCTTTAAAGTTTAAAGGCGTTATAATAGTAATTGTCGCATCTGTTAATGTTTGGTGGCGATATTGTTTGTGTCTCAAAAAATTAAAGCGTATTTCCATTCTAACTGTTATAGTATAACATTAGATGCGAATTACATGTACTGTTATAGTAATACCACTTAGAATGGTTCAACTCTTGCGTTTATTTTGATTTAGAGTGTATCTTTATGTTTTGAGGTCCTCTAATTCTAAAATTATCTTGTTTAGTCATTCTTTTTTTTGGAATTTGGGTCCTACGAAAATGATATCATTGTTTATTTTACGACTGTGTGGGCACGACTGTTGTGGGTATTTTAATAAAATTCATTTTTATGAAGTAGATCGAATTTAAAAATAAGAAAATTTGAAAATCCATACAGAAAGAAATATTCCCAGTAGAAAGTTTGTTCGAAATTTTTCCAATTATATTCTTCTGTCTGACAAATACAAAGTGAAATTTATTACAGGAAGATGACAACATATGTGTTTTATCATTAACAACTTTATCCGAACTATTGTATCGTAAAGCTATTCCACCAAATTGTGAACCCTTATTATTGGAATTAAGTAGCGGTGCCATGCAATTATTATCACATATCGTTAATGATTCTTCGGTAAACAGTCTTATGGAATCATTAAGTAATAGGTAAGTGTTAATAAAAGACTTAATATTAAATATAGACTAACAAGTAAATATCGATTAATGGCATGGCTTTGGTCAATACACGATCCCCTTTTTGTAATTTTAATAAAAAGTAAGTTATTATATTACATGCGGGGACATAATTCACTGATCGGTGCTATTTTTTATAATGAGCTGTCAGTCTACATTTGACCTTAGTCTGTTATTATTATCAAAGTTAGGATTATCTACTTTTTACGAGATAATAAAATTTATTTTTTAATTTAGCTTCATCGAAAAACTAACGGAATTTTTACAATTGCTGGTCGAAGTACATCTGCACCGTTTAGAAGCAAATTCATCATTTCCTATAATAGATTTTATAAATTTATTGTTTCGGTATACGTTTCAACAGACTACAATCTGCCAATTTATACCATGCTTGGGAATTTGGACATCATTTTTAAAACAAATCAAACCAAAAAATGATGTAATTAGGTAAGCATTTTACACAAGACTTTTTTGTAAAATATTTAAAATATTCTGCTCATGACAAAGAAGGCACTTTCATTGCTAAATAAATACCTAATAAAGACAGATTCTTCTGGCGTATATAACATTGTATTTATTATTTTAGGTCGACAAATAAAGGTTTTGGAAAATTGGAATCTCCCTTTAAATATTCCGATATTGTTTATGGATTAACAAATGGCGTATTAAATAAAATTCAATATCAATTTAATCATGCCGAATTGAATGACTTAGATACAGAAGTTCATGAAAATGAGGTGATAAAAAATAGTTCTAAATTTATTTTCAATTGTTGTATTCATAAAAATGATTACTTTCTTGTAGATTGAATCAGAATTTCAACAATTTATATGTCAGTCAATAGAATTACTTGCACTTGTTGCCGAAATTGTGCCATTGCATTTATTAAATTTAGTGGTAAGTGTAGACTATTGCCATATTTAGAGTTTCCTACTGGAAAAAAATCAATACGTCGGGTGTAGTCGAAATTTTTCATCTTATAATTGATAAATATTTCAGGCTTCCTCATGGTATCAGCGTTGTGAAATATATCTAAGATTAAGTTCATCTTTAGATCAAATCAATCACAAACTAAATATAGAAAATAAGGAACAAGAAACACAATTACATTTTGTTCTAAAAGATTTCGTTACATTGACTCAGTTATTAAGTCGATTAGCAACTTGTTTTATGGATGAAGGTGAACCATTAAACTCGTAATTTTTATTCAAATTTAAAACATGTTTTCTTATTTTTTTACAGAAGAGGATCACTTTCAATCAAGTGTGGACACAGTTAAGAATTTCTTCTCAAAACTAGTTACAACATTATTTTATTCGATCGAATATCGATTGTATAATGTTCAAACTACACTTCTTTTACATTCAGATCTTGTTGAAGTGTAAGTACTTTATAGATTATGATTAAATAATGAAAGCGTGACAACGGATAAAATTTAACGCGTTATTTGCTTCTAGTATATCAAATTTATTTACTGGTATAACTTCATGGTGTTTGTGGCCATTATTTCGTACTGATATTCGTTCCGGTCAATTAGGATGTGAATTAATTCAATGTTGTGTACAATTATTTTTGGTATCACATTCTGCACAAACAAATGAACAGCTTGTTCCTGATAGTTTAATACGATTTGTTGCCTTATTATTTTTACGATTATCAACTATGTCATCACCTGAAGTATTTTTATCATTAACATCAATGTCTGAATTAATTCAATGTGCTTCAATTAACAGCAAATTAGAATCTGAGGTTTGTAGATTATTATATACTGGCATAATCCAAAGAAATGATCACTCGAAAACTTAATATATGACAAATACATAATTTTCTTTGTTTTCCTTTCCCCTCAACTACAATTTGATTTTATAATCGTCGTATCTCACTAATTTTTAATAGAATTCAATACAAAAATAAACCGCATTATTTCGCAGCCTTTCATTTCACAAATTGGTACGGAAAAATTCTTCTTAAATTTATTTAGAGAAGACTGTCGCAGCAAATTAAAACTGTCACCTATCGAAAATTGCCCTGTATTTGCGAAAACAAGTATTTCTGTAATTCGGCACGTTTCTCAAGCTATTTTGGATCGATCTGAAAATATCATAGAACATTTTCAACACTATTTCTAAGTGGTATTTTTAAATTTTCAGACTATTACAATTATTTCATAATTAAATGTCTAACTTAGATTAATAAGCACTAAAATTCCCTCATACAAAGGAAGTAATTCATGTATTCGATTCATATAATTTCGGGGGATCGTCTAATGGAATAAATTTTGAATACATTAGTTAATCAAATTTTTAGACTGCTGGAATAATTCGTCATGCATTATGTAATGTTGCCATAAATCAAAACACAAATTCAAACATATCGGAAAATTCATTACGATCACAATTATTAGCGAATTTAGTTGAAGGATTAGTTGGACCATTGCGTAATTTACAAATGGAACGAATTGATCCGCAACAAGCAAAAACAATTGTCGAATCAATTATACCACAATATATATCGTTTATCGATCAATATCGTAATCATAATTCAGCTGTCAAAAAATTATTATGTTCCGGTATTAAAGTAAGTGCGAAAGTTTCTCCCTATATGAGAGGTTCAACTAAATTAATTTCTTTCTTTTATTTAAGGAATCTGTTGAAATTTTACTCCTATCATATCCTAGATATGCGAATTATGGGGAAATTAATGATTGTATTTTAGCTTTATTTCTGACTGTGTTGGGTGTTCTGAGACAACAATTAGGAGTTGAATTCACTAAAAAAACTGTGCAAATATTTTTAGATGTAACGTTAAGGTATGTTTTTATAAGAATTATTTTTCTTAGAGACTGGGAGTCGTTGAGATCAAATTTACCGTTATATAAATTTAAGAAAACTGTATACACAACATATTTGATATCACGGAATGTCGGCCCATAATCTTTTTACCCCGACTACGGTGAGGGCTCTGTGCATCGGTTTGACAGGTGTGTATGCGGGTATGTATGTGCGTATGTGGTTATGTATGTACATCTGTTCCCTCATAACTTCTAAAATACTTATCAAAATTTGACAAATGAAGTTTCGTTGAAAGCGTTTTGATCATCCGCTGGTTATAGGCTAAAAATAATCAATAAAATACTGCTTAATTTAAAATTGAGCGTGATTTTGTAGTATTCGGGGTTTTAGTTTTTGAAATTTATTTTATTTCAGTTTATAATTATTTCTAAACTATAATTTCCAGCAAACAAAGTGATAGCAATGTATCAGGAATGGATAAATTATTACAAATTTTACAATTAATTGTTGAAGAACCAGGAATTTCATTCCGTTGTTTATTACCCAGTGTAATTGGATTATGTTTACAAACTGCATTACCTATAGTTGTTACACGAACGTCTGAATTGCCAGATTTAGCGACTGCATTGTTTAAACTTCTTCATAGGTTAGTGATATAATTGAGTGTCATGGATATGAGTGATGAATTTTAAACTTTTTTCGGGTCCTGGATGACAAATTATCTTTAAAAAATTTTTTTATTGATTGCTCGCTCGATATTTCTAAGTCTGATTTCGATAGACATAGAAGCTTTGTTGTATATTTGATAGCATTAAATCGAAGAAAATTCATTGCTGAGTCCTGAAACTATTTTATTTATGAATATCTCATATTGCTTTATTATTTTTTATTTTAGTATATTATTAAATCGTTGGCAATTTTTTAATCAATCACAAGTACGATTAGGACATTCACCAGGTGCTAGTGATACATTAATGCGAGAGGATGTATTACAAAATAGTGAACAATTAATTGAAATATTACAAGCATTTGGTAATGCTTTATTACAATCTGACATCAATATATTTAAATTAAGTTTGACCTGCTTGGAAAATTTAAACGTTAAATGGAAGTTATATCATAATGTAAATAAATTTTCATATCCCATAAATACATTTTGCCCAAAATATTAATCTTTTTTTTGTTTTCAGGAATTGTTCCGTAAACAGTTGTTATCGCAATTTTTAACAGTATTATTACAATCGTTACTTGCCAAATCTCATGCACTCTTAGCTGATGAAATTACTTTAGCTATTTGTAACATGGCCACTGTTGATTTTCAAGCATTTGTATTAACATTCCTACCGAATTTTTTGAATGGTACCGAAGGATTGGATGATCATCAGAAGGAAACATTGTTGAGAAATTTTAGTCATGAATCGGTATGTATAGTATCCTACATTAACTCATAGTTTGCCAAATTTTTTGTTGTTGAAATTTTATAATTAATAAATGCCCTGTGTTGGACACTAACTATTCGATGAACTATTTTGACAAAAAGGCAGAGACTAAACTTAAAAGTTTGTTTCAGGATACTCCAACGTTATCACAAAATGTTTCACGTTTAATAACTGATATGCGCTGTTATCGGATATGTAACGCCTGTTTACAGCCAGGAACAGTTTTACTCTAGTCAATATTTGCCTTTATAAAGATAATTTCATATATAATTTGCGTTTGTTTTGAAAGCTATCGTAATCACACATCATATCGTTTACATTTGTGTCTCCTTGTTAAGATATAGTTCGGAAAAGAAAAAAACATACGTCGAAAGCAAAAAATTTATCTGCTGTGGATACGAAAGTCTTCAATACGAATGCACTTTTAGTATTATAAAATAAAAATTTTATTTATCGTTCAATGGATGAAGTTGTTAAGTGACCAAGTATTTTTTCAAAACGAATATCGTCAAAAAAATTATATATTTTAAGAATTTAGATACAATTTGTTTTTTTAATTTTAATCAATGGAGGATTGTGACTGACTGATTTTTATATACAAATTTCGATAAATATTAATATCAAAATTTTTATACCATTGTGAAATGTTTTGACCATAAAATTTGTTCATAATTTATTTATTTGCATTTATGTATTCTTTTAACGCGATTTTTATAAAAAAAAAAATGTTGCAATAAAAAGTGTTTCAGTTTAACTTTGTGTTTTTTTTGTGCTTTATAAAATTGATACAAATTTTTTGGATAATATACTCGCTGTATTAAGAAAAATTTTAATTTATAATTATTTAAAAAAAATTGTACATCTTTCATTGAATAAATATTTATTTAGAAATATACTTTTTATTATTCGTTTTATTATTCTATTTTTCGAAAATCGCTCATTCATTTATTTTCGATAGATCTGTGCAGGTTAGATCGGAGACCTTGAAAATTCAAACACTTTATTTTGAAACTCCAGCGATTTTTTCAATTTGAGATTGGAGTCTCGCATTAGTTAAATGTAGATGAAATCGATGGATGACGACACAATGGCAATGCAAAAAAGTATAACAAAATCTAACTACATATGCTCCACGATTTTCGTAGGGCCATTGTAATCCATAACCACAGTGAAAAACATTCCATTTTTAATATTGTGCACTTTAAAAGCTCAAACTAGAGGGAAAAATATCTGTTCAGGTAAGTAGTGCACACATTCCGTTTAAATACAGATCCACCGAAATGTGAGTGGGCGTCTTTATCTAAAGTTTTATTCGTATCCAAGGAAATTCATTATTTGAATTAATTATTTATAACAATCAGTTAGGTATTGCGGGATTTATTATAAAAAATATAAAAATTTCTCGAAAAACGGTGCAAAAAACATAAAAAATTAATTATATACTTCCCTGTTGATTTCTTTTGACTTTCTAGTGATTTAAAAAAATGTTGTCCAGAGCTTATCTTTTAGCAGGTAATTAAGGTAAACCCGCATTTATTAAACAACCACATTTCTGACATATCATAAAATGTTTTGTGTCCAAAGGTAAAAAAATCCGATGTATCCTGAATGTGAGAAGAACTGTTCATAATAAAACTTGCCTTCCATCACCGCCTCCACCTCCGGTATGTCCCCCTCCTCCTGTTTGTGATCAAGAAGTCGATGATGAAAAGAAAAAGAAATCACTACAATGGCCGAGACCTGTAAACTTTAAGAATAATTGAAAATTATGCAGAATCACGGATCCAAGTTTTTTTTATCCCTGATGCTAAATAGTCGAACTGGTACCCCGTGGAACTTTCAATCTTTTTAAAATATCGTACTCTGCGGGGTGGATTGACGATAAAAAGTGTTCCATGATTCTGTATGCCTACTGAATAATTTAGTCCACAAAAAATGATTTACTATATTTTTATAGGTCCGCGCTGAATTCAGTGGAAAAGTACGTTTAGGTTTCATTCCAGATGAATGGTTTCAAGCATTCTATGATAAAACTGGTGTTACAGGACCTTATGTCTTTTTGAGCGCTGTTTCCATTTTTTTAATTAGCAAAGAAATTTATGTCATGGATCATGAATACTACACTGGACTGTCAATTCTCATAATGATTATAGTTGCTTCAAAAAAACTTGGACCTATTTTAGCTGCTTATCTTGACAAAGGAGTTGATGTCAGTAAATGAAACCTTCATTTTTAAAGAATTAGTGAAATAATTTTTTATTTTTTTATTTAGGATATTGAAAAAGAATGGAATGATTCTAGAGAACAATCAATTAAAGATTATGAACAAGCCATTGAAGATGAAAAACGGGAACAGTTTTATGCTGAAGGACAATGTATACTTATGGAAGCAAAACGAGAAAACCTTGCTTTGCAGTTGGAAGCTGCATATAGAGAAAGACTTATGCAAGTGTATCAAGAAGTAAGATGTTTAGTTGAACACACATTTGAATCATTTTCGTACGAATTTGTAGTGATAACTGATTTCTGTACAAAAAATTGTGATACCATTCGCCGTACGAGCCTTCGATTAGGCTAATTTTTCGAACTACGAGTCGAAGGATTTATGTCATGCATGCCAAACGAAAATTATAAAAATAAAAATCAACACAAAAAACATTGGCATGCGGGTCCTGTGGTTTAAATTAATCTTTTAGTAATTAAGTTTGCTTAAGAAGGGATCGATTTAAGCCACAAGAACTGACTTTAGTCATAAGCTAATATTTGCATTGTTTGATAATTTCATTGTATTTATTTGGAGTGCACGCATATTCGGATTAATTTATATTTCGGAAATTGAATTATGCGGTGATTATCCAATTCGTACAACCTAATTTTGTATAATCATTAATTATTTATCTCTAAAAATCTTGCTACCGGTCAGTGCACATTGGCTTCCAATATAGGCATGGTAATTATTTTTACAAATTCCTACTGGATGTGTGCTCCGCGAACTAATTCTTAAGAGACATCATAAGTTTACATGAAGTTATTTTTCTTGGAAATATTTAAATAACTTTTTTAAATAGGTGAAAAGACGATTAGACTATCAAGTTGAAATACAGACTGTTCAACGTAGAATTACCCAAAAACATATGGTTAATTGGGTGGTTGACAGTGTATTAAAGAGCATTACACCAGAACAGCAAGCAGCTACTTTACATAAGTGCATTGATGATTTACAACAAATTGCTACATCCCAAAGCACTGCGAAATCGGAATAATATCATTTAATAATGTATGCTAACAATTAAATTAAAAGCAAAAACTATATGTTAATCGTTTAGGTTTTAAGTGAAATTATGAATAAAAGTTGTAATTTAAGTACATTAATCGTTTTAAATTTAATCGTAATAGTTAGAAAGATGTACATATGATTTACTGATGGTCATGGTAATCGTCTGCTGAGCCTTAAATATGATAGTATGTAATGTTCCAAGTCACCCTGTAAGGTTCCTCGAATTTTTATGTGTCATATCCCCCCCCCCCCAGGGGGAGATTTGAAAAACTTCTCCTTGTTTGATAATTCATTAGATGTGATTCTGAACAGATCCTGCAAAGTTTGAGCTCAACAAGTCGTCCCATTCCCGAATTATGCCAAAAAACCCGTAAATGTCGTTACGCGGTAAAAAAATTTGAAGTGATGTTGAGGATGTCAAAAGGATCAAGAAAATATGTCTGGCAGAAAAGCAAGTGGTCAGTAATTTTTTGGCAACACTTTGAAAAGCACGAAATATTCCCTCTTGGGGAATATGACACATTCGAGGAACCTTACAGGACGACTCGGAACATTACCTACTATCATATTTAAGGCTCAGCAGACGTTTACCATGACCATAGTAAATCACATGTACATCTCTCTAACTATAAACGTCAAATCAAATTTTGATAGTGTTTATTATCTTGAAATCAAGTGAAAAGAAACAAAGTGAAAGTGAATTTGTGTCCTTAATGATAAGCCAAAATGTAAACTAATCCTTGAATTGGAAATTACGTATAAACAAAAAGCTGTTTAATTTTTTTTTGTCATGAGCTCAGTAACAATTTTAAACTGTAATAGAAGTATAACCAGAAGGCAAAGGGGTAATTTTTTTGCGTCTTAAAATTTCAAAGATCTCTTAGAGAATTGTCCGGCGCAGCGAGCAACATCTTATTTGTAATAAAACCACAGATTCTAAATTTAAGTGGATCTATTTATTATTTTATCTTCATTAAGTTGTAAAAACATATCCTTAGAAAGAAAGTTATCGTAGCTTTGAGAATATTATCGTGACTTATCGATCAACATCTCCAAATACCACGTCCAATGTCCCAAGTAAAGCTGTCATATCTGCTAAATATATATTTTGTGTCCAATATTGTATACCGCCTAAATGAATAAAACTACATGTTCTAATTTTACAACGATACGGTTTACTGGAACCATCAGATACAAGATAAACCGCCATTTCACCTACAGAAGAAAAAACAAGCTATTAAATTAAAAACCTCAGGTTCTGGGTCGGAATTTTAGTAAACAAAATAAGTTGACGGCTAATCAAAACTCTTCTAATAAACATTACAATAATAAAACACGACTTATTTATACGAATATTTTAATACCTTTCGGATGTTCGGTCGCAGTGTACGTAGCTCCAGGTGGAACTTGGAATCCACTTGAGAATAATTTAAAGTGATGAATTAAGCTTTCCATATCCGTCTAGAATCACAACAAAAAATTTTTTAAACAATTTTAAAACAATTTTTTTTTAATTTTTCGTTACATGCATCCGGGATCGTTTGGGTGGGCATACTTTATGATCATCAGTCATTACTTCACCAGGTGGCATTTTATTTAAAATTTGATCTATCATTCGTAGTGATTGCCGACATTCGCCAAAACGAACTAACCACCTAATCAAAAAAATACAATTTAAACATCTTACAAATATTTATGTCTACTTATATAAAAACCTATCATAGATATCACCATTTGCTCCTACAACAACATCGAATTCTAATTGGTCATAAATTTCATATGGTTGATTTTTACGTAAATCCCATTTAACTCCTGATCCACGTATCATTGGACCGCTATATACAAGAAAAAATTTTTGAGAGTTTTGGTTTCATTTCGAGCAATAAAAATTTCCCTCAAGCTGAAATATGTCTTAATTTAAAAGGGCTAACTAGCAAATGTTTAAATCATATTTTCCATCAATTTTTTTTACATATTTTAAAGAAATTCGACACATTTTTCAAACGTAAGATATATTTTCAATCTTACCTACGGTTTACAAGATATTCCTCTGACAATTCCTTTCAAGAACCCCCGACACACAAAAAGAGAGACGTGTTATAAGTTTTACTGCTATATGTGTGTCTGTCTGTGGCCTCTCGTTACTCCTAAAGGGATCAACCAATTTTAATTTTCTTTCTTTTTGAAAGGTAATTTAATCGAGTGTTCTTAGTTATGTTTCAAGAAAATCGCTTCAGTTTGGGGAAAGCTTTAAGAAAAATACCGTATTTGTCGGGTGTTTTTTTTTAATTTTGAAAATTTCACTTGTTCATTGGTTCTAATGCATGAAAAATGTACATTTCAGCTTAATGAAAATAAATTTTGTTTTAACCGGCTAATAAACTTATGTATTTGAAATAATATGTATTTACGAATAACCCAAATTTATTGCATCTTCGGCGGATAAAACACCTACTCCAACAGTACGTGCCTTCCAAATACGATTATGCAACATAACATCTTCAATTTCATTAATTCGTTCATTAAATTTTGAACAAAAATCATGAATATCATCCAATGTACCAATTGGTATATCCTGTAGAACAAATAAATATATTCGACATACAAAAATTTGAACTGAACTAAAATAAACTATTTGATAAAATGGCCTAAACAAGTAATCTGGCCAGTTTATCCATTTTTTCTGTATATTAAATTTACTCTATACACGCCCCCAGGTCGAAAATACGCCGGATGAAGTCGACCACCACTAACACGCTCATAAAATTCCATAATTTTTTCACGCTCTTCAAATAACCAAAATAAGGGAGTTATTGCACCACAATCCAACATGCCACCAGATAATGCCATACAATGATTTAAAATACGTGTAAGTTCAGCAAATAACGCTAAATTATTAAATAACAGGATTCAAAACAAATTATAACTAACATATAATTTAATGTATAAAAATATTATCAAAGATAATAAATGAGAACTCTAGGATATTTCGAAATAAATTTCGATTTTTGCCACAATTTCCTAGGTCAACTTTTTACAGTGTGCAGTCCGGCACCAAATTAGCAACGAGTAACATACACAATAAGAGTAATTACGATTAGCTAATTCATACTGATGATGACTATTTGGAGCTTCATACTGATGAAGGGAATTGGGACAAAAAAAGAAATTTATAGTTAACTGTGTAAATACTCTGAAAATGGTAAATAACATACACATAACTAAAGAGTTTGGAGCAGAAATTTCGGCAAATCCACTTAGCCTATAAAAGTATTTTCCAACAACAATGCTAGTAGCTAATTTGAATCGTACAATAAGTGTAGTTTTTGTGGCTCTGTGGATTCTTTTTTCTAGTCAAAATAAATTAGAAATTAATTAATTACAGGGCCGTGTTGAAATTTCGTGTGTTTTACTACAAAATTCTATCTTTTAAACTATAAAAGGTAGAAAAACACGAGGACTATTTGCACAATTAACTATGCTAATTTTTTAAATGTCTCCTATAAGTGTTTGTTTGTTTGTTTTGTATAAATCACAATAATTTCATACTTCGTATATATTTTGCACGAATTGGAACCTCAATATTTAATAATTTTTCAACCGCCAAAACATATGGATGCTCGTTTGCCATTGCTGATACATAATCCAACCGATCAAAATATGGTAAACCTTGTATATATGTCTTGTATTCCATTAATTTTTCTGTGCCTCTATGTAAAAATCCAATGTGTGGATTTGCAGTCCGAACAATCTAAATCATAAGATTAATCGATTATTTATAAGACTAGTTTAATTTATGCAAATACGGTACCAACAAGTAACAATTCCAATGAATCATCAAACGAAGGCTAGTAATAGGAAACAAAGCAAAAAATGGAATTGAAATTTGATTGCTATTTTGGAAGCGTATTCGTCTAAGAGCACTGAACAAATAAAGTTTTAACAATATTGTTGCAATTTTGGATTATTCTCGATACTTGACGGCGCAATCACAAAATATTTTTACCTCTCCGTCAAGTTCTAATATTAATCGTAAAACTCCATGAGCAGAAGGATGAGCTGGTCCATAATTTATAAACATATTTGTAACACACCGTTCTTCAGGCAAAATTTTTCCATTATAATTAGGAGTCCAACGTAATTTCTTTTTTTCAGGATACATTGTTGGACCACTAAATTGCTCCATGAATTCTGCATCGGGATACCAGCGTTCATGATAACGATATGTTTGTAACTGAATGGTAAATTGTCTAAATCATGAAATCTATTGTTTATGCCTTGAAATTGTAAGAAAATTTTTAGATTTAATTTTCATTTTATGTTTTATTTACCTGAGAAAATTGATTCTTAAACAATTCTTCAACATTTTTGAAAATTAAACAATTATATTATGAAGTAAAGCTATTTGAAAACCGTGATTGTGGCTGTTGATTGCGTTGTTATGGTTCTGTACATATCAGAAGACTTCGTTACAAAAACTTCGAATAGTATCGGCGATAATAATTTCCCAAATAGCTAGTGTTATTTTGATTAATCTTTCCACTTTTTTTAAATGAGTTTTGCCCTCGAAATTTATTGTTAAATGGAACATATTTCTTATACATTTCAGGGATATTACAACATGTAACCTAAACTTAACATGCTGGTTATTAGGATTGCCGAAATGTTTCGAAACCGGAGTCGTCGGTATTAAACCAATTTTTGACCCAATGATCCGCAATGATCCAATTATTTACAATTAAAAAAGAATGTTGACTCTGAATTTTTCGTTTAAATCCGGAGAATTTGATTGATAAGTCTGGATAATTCACAAAAATTGAGAACTATAACCGCAGATTATGGGAAATTAATACAAAAATTAATAATACTCGAATTTTATGAATTAATTTATTATAAATATAAAATAAGTGTTACATAATAATTAAAATATACAATAGTATAACGACTATTTTAAGTATAAAGTTACGCTTGGTAGCCTCTTGGATATGATCCAAAACGATCAGATGGTGTATAAAATGTAATATTTTGGCCTTTTTTACTTGCAACAGAGAAAAGTACATCTTCTGGCTCATACAACGGGAAACTATTCCTATTGGAAAAATCATTAACTGATTCGTCACCTTGTAAGGGCTCACCTAACGATTCAAACATTGGTGGTATCACTTGATGTTCGGTCGGGTACAAAGAGATATCACTTATTCGTGGTTTATCACCATAAACGCTACCTGTCTCGCTTAAACGTCTGATACTAAAAACAAAAATCAAAAAGTTAATTTTGTAAAATTTTATGTTAATATTTTTGTTTCTAGTCCGAAAAATGGATCGTGACTTCGATTTGGACGCTCTACAACTATCAATTATTTGTGAAATTATTTCATTCAAGTTCGAAAGTAACGATCTTTACTTTATTTATTCTTAGGATCTTTACATATTGGCGCAAACTCGTTGATACATTGACGAAAAAGTCCGCCAATGTGTGATAAGTCTACCAAAGTGACTTACAAGTCCGATTATTGACGGATAAGTTCGCCAGTTTTGCAGTGGGGCTCTCGGTCCGTTAAGTGAATCTAACCGCTGTGCATATCAGCGATATAAATTCAAGGCAAAGAGGCGATACTAAAATTGTTTTTTGGACGAATCCCAACAATTGATATGAATATAGCGTCCCGATCGGATTTTAGTTTCATTTTTTCGGCCTAGATATCGGTCTCTAATCACTTACGAGCTTGGAGTATAAAAATATTCATATCTCCATAATACGACTAAAAATACTGCAAATAATCCTGCTATTATTAAACTAACACCAACCCAAATCATTACATGACCACTAGAATTTGGTGGCCTAAATTCTTCCATAGCTAGTTTTTCCAATATTAAAACGCTTTTTTGATTCCACATGTCCTTCAAGTGTTTTTCACTAAGTTCATAAGTTTGATTATTATCTGTATTGCTTTTTAAGAAAACTGGAATCGCGAATACAATTTTTGTACAATCTTGATAATTTGGCCATTGAATTGGACAATAACTGACACTTGTTATGTTTATATTTTTAATACTAAAAAAAAAAAAAAAAAATTGAAACAATTCGCAGTTCGAAATTTCTAAAAGGGTACAAAAATATCCGGTAACTTTGAGAAAACTTACGTTATATTGTCTTCGATTGGAATATTTTCCTCTTTACAATATTGATTTGAACTTTCAACTAGTAATTCTCTAAACATGGTAAGTTTTTCCTGAACAAATTCTTCAGGTGTGCTGCTGCCTGTAATATATACCGTCAATGTTTCAATCACATCTTCAGGATATGTTGGATCAGTTGTAGGGGTTTCAGTAGTTGTTATCAGTTCACCTGCGGAATAAATGTATTAGTAGTATTGCCAAACACTCCGCGGTAATATTAAAGTTAATTTTTGTTCCCTGATGTTCTTTGACCACAAAAATTGATTTTTTTTTAAAAACTCCAGCCTATACCGATTGATAGTTATTCTAGTCTAACTACCAATATACATTTTGGCCGCCTATTTTATCGAGAGCAGAAATTTGAGAGACTAGTATCAGTAAGCTCTCACCAGAGAATGATCTAAATTCTCATTTGGATAGATTTTCTAAAGCAAACAAATTTGTTTCGCTTATTAATAAGTAGGTATATTGTTAAAATTGACTATATAATTTTTTTTTTTTTGTTAATCTTAAGCAGTTGTTTTGCTGTCGTTAGCTGAACCTAAGTGGAATATTTTGCAAAACTACTTTAGTATGGAAAAAATCACATACTTTTAGAATATTTAGAAAAGAGATCTGAAAATTCCGGAGATCTCTGGATGGCTAGCCTATTGTTTTAAAATTTGGAAATAGAATTAGAATTGTTTTAAGACAAACCTGTTTTCTTCCATTCTAAATAAAATCCTTTATGTGTAACAAGATCATTGGGATCGGATCGTTCTTGTACCACAAAATCGATAATAGCAATATTTGTGGATGTTACAAAATGTTTGGAGTTTTTATGGAGCCATGTAAAAATTGCTTCTTCACCAATTTCACCTAAAATAAATCTTATATAAAAATAATATTCGATTTTTTTTTAACTTTTATAAATCTTAGCATAAGTACCGGATTTAATAGATAAATAGTCTCCAGTCCCACTGTCTAAATCTACTTCGGATACAACAATATCGATTTGATAGCCTTCATCCACTGTTATAACATACTTATGACCACTTGTCGGTGTATATGGTTTTGGATAGTTTTCTGACATTATACATCCATTTTCTATATCGTCCTGAAAAACAACCCCATTTGTTGTGCCCTGATATGATTCATTTGTTGCGAACCATGCTTTGGGTAGAATATTACATTCTTTAACATTAGCTTGAGGTATAAAAGTTGTAATTTCATCACATTTTACTATCGTAAGGATTCCTGGAAATAATTAAGAACTATGAGTAAATAAAACAATCTCGTTCATCGCCCGGAGCACGTGACAAGACAAGTATTTCCGGTCTAGTAAAATGAGATAAAAATTAAAAGAAAGGTGACATATTTAATTGATTTCTGAAACGATGTCTCTCAATCTACACACAACGTTCTATTTGCGTTTTTCAAAATTCTATGACTGCCAATATATATTTTCATTAATACAGCTTAAAATTGCCACTAAATAGGAGAGTTATAATTAAATTTCAATAATATAATTATAAAGGCAAACAATAGGGAATATCGACGCGTGCTTTAATAAAAGCTCATTCATGTAACAAACAGCATAGAAAAAGTATGTTTCGAATAACTATAAAAACAAACCAAGATAAAAGCCATCAGAGATTTATTTGTATCTTTTTCTAACAAAACAAAATATAGCATGAAGTTCTTATAGCATACATAGTATATGACGTCAAACACTATGTCCGGTCTTTCTGTCTAATATAATCCTGATATCATTCGTATTTCTTGGTCAATTTTAATTTTAATTTCACTTTTTGTCAGCTATTTAACTGTATTTTCATATTTTGTAAAAAAATGCGAAACAAATCGATATTCCCTATTCGAAAGTGTTTTTTTGTTTTTGAAAAAATATACATATTAAATTACGTGCATAAAAACAATTTTTTTTTTTCATGTTTACCTATTAAAAATAATATCACATTATTATGATTTAATAACAAATATTTTTCATACATGACAATCTTTTTATTACATAAACGTAAAATTTACATTTCACATAATAAATATTTTAAAAATTTAATTTATTTTTATGAAACACAATTATTTTTAAAAATTAATAAATAATTTTTTTAATGAATATTTTTACACTTTTTCACGAATTAAAAATCGATACTATTTAAAGTTTAAAATAGAATATAATTTATTTTATTTTATTTCATAAAAATCTATTGTAGTTATATTTTTCTATTTTATAATTAAAGATGTGCAGTTAAATTATTTTTACTGATAACAAAAAAATTATAATTAGAAGTGCTTTTAATACGTTTTATAATGATAACAGTTTGATAAGATAATAGCTATTGAATTGTATTGTTGTCATACCTTTGATTAGTTGTTTTGTTAGGCGACGATAAACCCGTTGAAATTATTTAACGGTTTTCATTTTACCCGACTGACACAAAAGGAAAGCAAATAGTGATAAAAAGGGAACAGAACCAGTGATGAAATAGCCTCGGCAAAAGCCATCCCTAGGCAGTATCCAGGTGTTGCTACATTACTCCTAATTACAACTAAGATAATGTGCGCAACCCAAACAGATCCGCTTTCTTGTGAAATAATTAGTTTCTTTAATTGACATTTGTAGAGCTTTTAATCCATGAGCTCTGCGGGATTTGCAAAGTGTCCTCAAGCGTCACGTATTGATTCATGGCTTCATTATGAAAAGCTTGAAATATTGAAAATGCGGTGTTTTCTTTCAAGAGGTCTGAACTTTCTCATGTTGACTGCTCACAAAATAAAACTTTTGTTTAATTATCAATTATTTTTGGGTATCCTTGGTGGAAATAATTGTATTGAAATTTTAGTTAATTTATCACATAAACTAAAAAATATTTATCAAGAAGCTTATCAACGACGTAAAAAGTAAGTAAATGGGACTATCTTATGAGATTACATAGCTCATGAATTTTATAACACCTTGTGAACCGACCATTTGTGACCTATTTCCCAAAAAAATTATGTTTATAAAATTACAAACCAATTTACTGAGAATACCACAAAATTATATTTACAAAAAGATTTCGCATAACTCAATAATTTCAACATAGCTATAAACTAGTTTATTAAGATATAATTTTGTTCGGAATGCAATCTGTATATCATAACTGTAATAAAATTGCCTATACACAATAAAAGAAAGTATCTAAACATAAACCGATGTATATGTAATTTTGTAAAAATAAATTTTATTGAACGTATAAAATTTATGTTTACAAAAGTTATTTATTGTTAACAAAAATAAATTTTTTGTATAATAAAAACAAGTACACTTATTTGTAAATTGTATTATGTAAAGACATAGTTATTTTACAAGGTCTACTGTTTTGTTCAAATGAAATGAATTGGAAAAATGTAGTTCATTTTTAAATTAGATATTTTTGTCTTTTATTTTTTTGTTTTCAATATAGGAACTGGGAAGAATAATTTAATAGACGGGATATGTGCACAAAAGAACGTATTATATGTATATTTTGCAAACAAAAACATATTACGAAACGATTCATCAAGTGTTTTACAAAACTATACCATAAGGGTTTCGTAAAAACGAATTTTTTACAACTCTAAATTGGAATTGGAAAAATCTTGGACGTGATATGTAATTTTGCTAATTTAAGGATAAAATATCGAGAGTAAGAATTTCGATTAAATTTGAACTAATGTATCGTTTTCGTCGGATCCAAGTTAGTTTGAAACAATTTCCATCAGAATTGGAATATAAAATATAAAATTTTTTGATAATCGATATTAACGAAAATCATTTTTTAAGTTAATTCTGACCCAAAATCATGAAAATTGTAATTATTTGTCTTTTTCGAATTCTTGTGTTCTTGACCCTTTGCAAGATTTCGAGAAAAGAGAAAAATTTTGCTGTCATCAATCAATTATTTTGTGAGGTAATTTTAACCTAAACTTTTAACCTTTCCTTTTGGAAAGACCGATCTATTTTGATATTGTCGCCAATCAAATTTTATATTAAAATTGTATGTTATTTGGGACTCTTAAGGGAGTCTGAAACTACGTTTTGCAAGCAAAAAAAGTTGTGATACCAGCGTAATACGTCAAAAATATGGAGTTTTCCCCAAGAGGTCTAAATAACATTCCAAAAAAGCAGCTTTACATCGCATTTTGCGATTCTAGTTTTTTTTCTTCAAATTTTACTGTCGTAATTCATCCTTTTTTGGCTACAAATCCCTCATAGATAACAAACAACAGAAAATACTATTTGTCGTCTGCACTCAGCATATAGAGAGGATCTTCCTTCTTGTTTGTAGTTATAGCAGTACCTACCTAGAAGCGGCTCTTCTTCGATAGTTATATACTTTAAGAAGAAAATTCACGTACGTACGTATACTCTTACATATTTTAGTATTCATTGTTATTCCATATCGTTCGTCGTACCAGTAGTCCAAGCAAATTGGCAACTGCTTATTAAAGTACTTTTCTTTAATTTCTGAAACGAGCAATTTTTCAACTTAAAGTTTAAGGCTCTTAATTACAAAATTTTCAGTACTCGTATTCTCACACCACCTGGAAAATTATATACAATCCGATCTGTAAATTATTTCGTATAGTACATGAAATACTGTAAGTGAAAGGCTTTAGAAAACTATATAATAGTATCTTTCTTATACACATTTCTTAATGTATATGTACATATTGATATGTATATTTATACATTGATTTTCACTGATTGCTTTTCATTGATTTTCATTGACTAGGCTCCGAACCAAAAAAGGGCTGTTATAAGTTAAGATCTCTATGTGTGTGTGTGTCTGTCTGCCTGTGGCATCGTAGCTTCTACACGGATGAACAAATTTTTATTTGTTTCGTTTGAAACTTAATTTAATGGAGAGTGTTCTTAGCTATGTTTCAAGTTGCGAGTTTGGGGCTCCGTATCCAGAACGACTAAAAAATAGACTTTGATCCTCAAAATTGATTCAGTTTGGAGAAGGCTCTAAGGAAATAGGTTATTTAATGGAGAGTGTGTTCTCAGATATGTTTCAAGTGCGAGTTTAGGGTTTCGTGCCTGAAAAACTTGTCCGGGGGTTTTTAAATTTTGTAAATACCTGTTAAACATTATTATAATATTTAACATACATGTGTAAAGAAATTGCCTATATTTAAAAGCTTTTCGAATGAGAAAACTTGTCTGTATATACAAAATTTATTAGCAGTGTTGAGGGCTTTAATGTTATTTTGTGGTTAAAATAATACTTGAGAAACTGCTTGTTTCAGAATTGAAGTGTCTTATATGCTTGGAGTATGGATGATATATGTGATGAGTTTGTGTGTTTACAAATAGTCACTACCTGAGCAGAGATTCAAACTGAAAATATTCTTAAATATATATTAAATTACAGAATGATATTACAATGTAACATACTTTACGGTTTCCCATTTTATAACGGATGTCTTCTCTCATATTGCTGTGCTTAGTTTTAAGATTTTACATGTTACTCTATAAACAATTACATTTTTGGAGTAAATGCATGTTTCTGATGATCTTATCACGAGTAAATATTTCTTGAGTTAACGATCATAATACTTAATTCAAGAAATTAGTTTCTTGAAGAAAATATTAAACTAAAAATATTTCTTGCAACTAAAATTTCTTATTGCTTATATTATATAAATTCAAAAAGGATGACCCAAATTTAGTAGGATTACATACTTGGTTTAGCAAAATTGGATTAAATTTGAATTTAATAGAGCAAAATTAAATTTTTTGGATTCTGTTGACGTCACAAAGTTAACAAATTCAATTTTTTTGATAACACAGTCAAATTTCATCCGATCTTATTGTAATTTTTTTTGAAACCCACTAATTTTGGGTCATTCTTGTCAGCTGTGATGTCAGTTTTTCTTTTCTATCTATCACTAATGTGCTTAATTCCGGGGCCAGGACTCCACATTCTTGAAATCTATTAGGGCTAGGTTAATTTTGATCAAAAATTTGAAAAGTATGACCCTAATTTAGTAGGATTACATACTTGGTTTAAAATTGGATATAATTTGGATGTGATAGAGCAAAACTCAATTTTTTGGATTCTGATGACGTCACAGAGTTAACAAATTCGTTTTTTTTTGATAACACAATTACTTTATTTAATTTGATACTCTATCATTTGAAAAAATTTAAAAAGTTTATTAATTAAATTTACAGACTCTTTAAGGTTAAAGACACGACTATGGCTCCCTTCCCTAATTTTGCCTTTACTCTTATTCTAAATACTATCACTATACGAATTTTCATCAAAATCGTTAGAGCCGATCCCGATATATATAAGGCGCAACCTAAATATTTGCCACCGGCGCTATGTACTCTTGTTACGGCCCTGCATGTACAGAGTATATATAAAAACAACCCTGTTAGTAGTGAAATATTTTGTTATTTTTAAATTAAAAAATAATTAATTCAAATATTAAATATGATATAAATTGATGAAATATTAAATATGATATTAATTAAATATGATATTAATCAAATTTTAAATATATTATTAATATGATATTGTCAGTGACGAAAATAAAAAATATTGATAGCATTTTGAAAGGGCACACACACTAAACAAATGTTGCAATGCAATAAATTCAAATTAATTCCATTTTTCTCAATACCTTTATTGAAATTGATATATAATATTGAAATATAAATTGCGGATAAAACAAATTATTTTATACGAAGATATATAATATAATTTAAAATAATATAATATATACAGTCAAACCTGGGTAAGTGAGAACTGGATAAGTGAGAAAACTCTATAAATGAGAGTAATATCCAGGACCCGTCATTTTAAGCTCCCAAAACCTCTATTAGCGAGAAAGAGAAACCTCTGTAAGAGAGAGTCGTTTTTCTGTCATGAACCTCCGTAAGTGAGACTGCTACTTATCTATACCTCTATAAGCGGTCGAGCTTTATTTATTTATATTATTTAGGAGGAACTATAGGAGGAACATAATTTTATCATATTACATATTTACTACATTCGTACTTACTGTGACTTGTTATTGCTGCGTACCCCTATAGGAGAGAAACGCTACCCATGTACCTGCATTAGCGAGAAAACTCGGGCTAGTGAGAAACCTCTATAAGCGAGAATGAGATTGTGCTCCCTTGGACTCTCACTTATCCAGGTTTGACTGTATTTCAAATTATTGAACTGACTTTATAATAGTGTAATAAATAGTCAGTCTAGTGTCAGACGTAATATTTGACAATTATTTTAAAACGACTGAAAATTTGAAAAGCTGTCAAGATCGTGATTAAAAATTATTTCGTCTACGAAAATTTCCATAGCTGAGGACTTTTTATTCATGAGTCCTGAAAAATTTTGAATTACACAGCAAGCTTTAAATTAATGAATATTCCTTCAGGACGATATTCAAAATAAATTACAGTTTAAAAAAAACTGTGAATCATATTCTAAAAAGGAATGCAGCAAATTCATTCCACTATAGGTAGGCTTAAGTTATATTGGCTGTCCACGAAGGACACCCTTAGGCCATAGAGCCCTTTGTGATACCAAATGTGATTTGCTACCTTTTCCGCTGATAATTTCAATTATAGCCTAACCTAATCTAACCATAGGTAGGTTAATATTTGATCACAAATTGAAAAATTAACTTAAAATTAAATTGATCCCAAATTTTGTAGAATTATTTATTTTGTTTGCCAAAATTCGATATTATTTGGGTGTGATAGAGAAAAGTTCAATTATTTGGATTTTGATGACGTCATTAAGTTAAAAAAAACGAATTTTGTTATAATACACTCAAATTTTATCCTATTTGAATGGAATTTCTTTTAAACGCAATTTTGGGTCATACTTTGATGTTGATCAATGATGTTATTTTTTCGATACACATTGTTCTTTGTGCGAAATAAACATACCAGGACTCCGTTATGTTGAAAACTATTATATTTAGTTTATATTTTAATTATACTCGAATCGAATTCGATAGCTATAAAGGATATATAAGTATGGTGCATACAACGGCTAACTCATGAAACCTTTTCATAATTGCAAGGAGTATTGTTTCCTACCTATTATCTCTTAGCCTCCTACGATTTTAATTTATCTACACTGCAACAATTAATCCAAAAGGTTTGGGCTTGGGAGAAATAAAAACCACTTTGAAAATATACATTTTTTTTCCACGGTATTATCCATATTGTAGTAGATATCCATATTGTAATAGATATTATGTAATCCAAGAAATGTTTCCACCCACATTTACATTTCGAGATTATAGTTTTGGATTTGATTGCCTTTATTAAATCGATTGTAGTTGAATTAAATTTGATATTCCTTTGTTTTCTTTTCAATGACTAATTTATTTGGATTTCGATGGTTTTTTTTCCACAAATCAGGTCATTAAAACGATTTTATGATTAACCCACAAAAAAAAGACATATTTGAGATATACCTACATATTAGTTGAATCGTGAGAGAATGGCCTTTGATGTTTTTCAATTTACTATATCTACATATTATACGTTTGTGTAGACCAGTGGTTCTTAATATTTTTAATCACTATGAAACGTTCTTTGAATTTATCGATGATGATAATACTATGGAAAAGTCTGATAGTTTAAGAAAAATAAAAGCTTACTTGTAAGTATAAAGACAGTGATTTTAGGACTAAACTAAAAGGCGACCAGTTTCATTCAAAATTTTTTGTAATTTTACTTTTTGTCATCACCACTTAATTCGAATGTGTGATATGGGACACTTTATTTAACGAATTATTGTCAATTTTACAAACTTTTTCGAAGTAAAAGAAGATTTCGAAGAAACAGCGATTTTGTTATTGTACAATAATTGAATATCGTCTTATATCGTAAAAAGCGATCCAATAGGAAAGTATTGAGAAAATTGCAAAAAATTTTTGTTTTGGAAATTTATGAAACTCGGTGAATGGGATAATTTTGACCCTAACAGTATAAAAATGAGGTTAATTTAATTGGATCTATAGAAGTTATCATGGGCAAAATTTCATTTTCAAAAAGTTCCCCACCAAAAAATTAAAATCCATAAAATTTTGAACAAAAGGGAGGATAAGTGAGAGCTATAACGTGATAGTCTTTATATTTAAAGGAGAAATTGCCCAGCAAAACGGGCGGGTATAATATTATTTATAACTTTTCTTCATAATTTTTAGAGACACATTAAATTGAAAACAAAGAATTGATTAAAAAAATTGTAAAGATTCCTTAAATTGGTATTAATGGCCTTAGCGTTGAACCATAAAATTTCACGAATTTATATTAATTCATCTTTAATAAAATTAATTGTTATAATATTTTTTCAGTAACTAAAATTTTGTTGGAATACTTTAGAAATACATTTTAAGAGTCAATGATGTTTTATTATAACAACACACTACTCATATAAAATATATATTTTCCGTAGAACTCTCTCTGTGTTCTCTATTACATCAAAAGATTATGCTTTTGCTCTTTGACAATGTAAAGTAAATTGCTAGCCAGTTCATTTATGTTCTATTGAATATTAAAATCATGCAAATTTACTATATTACGATTTCATATGATGGTATATGTAGATCGTTTACAGGTTGATTTTTTAATAGCTTTTGGTAATGACTTTTGCCACGAGAATTGGAAAAGTTATCGAGATTTTATTTTAAAATTTCTAAGTTTTGTATATTTCTTTTCTTATTGAATTTACATTACAGTGGATCCACGATAATCCAGCGCTCCCTGTAATCCGACTATTGTTTATAGCGAATTGTCGAAAGAAATGGAGCTATTGCTTTTGCACTGACAGTGGAATTTTGGAAAAAAATTTTCAAATGTTCTACCTCGAATCGATGTGAAAAACCAATTATTTAAAACATCCGGTTCAACTCGTTTTTTTTTTGGAATTCGACTCGTACTTCAGAGTATAACTTATACAATTTTATCATTGGATTTATGATTTGTCGGATGACAAGATACTCTTTTATGAAAAATTCCGGACTATAGGAGGAACACATTTTTTTGGGAATACGCACAAGTAAATTTAATAAACTCAACTGCTCTTCAGACGTGCTAGACAAGCTTCATCCTTCCCTAATTCCAACTAGAAAAGAAATATCCCTAACCTTAAAATCAATTTTTCTTGACAAGCCTTTGACTAGCTTTTAAATTAACATGTGTTAAATAGGGATTTCTTGGCCATGCTCAAAAATAAAGAGAGTTGTGTAATGTTTGCTTCCGAAAGCTTGGAATCCAAACAAATTGGAATCCAAATACAAAACGATAAGTTGGAGATCGTTTCTGAAACCATACATCCTGATACTAAAATGTTTGTTCCGGCCGAGACTACCACCTCTTTGATTATTTACCAATTATTTAAAACATCCGGTTTATAAAAATATTGGTACATTTATCGAATAAGATTTTCCTATAATCACCCTATATCTAGAGGAAGAGGAAGGCGAGAGATCTTTAAGAAAAAGCCTATGTTTAACCAACAAAAATGACTCAGCGCAAAAAAACTCGTTTTTATCTCGGTTCCGTAAAAATTTTAAATTAATTTCGTGTGTGAATAAGTACGTGATTAATTTTTTTACACTATAATGTTAATTATAAGCGGTGACAAGTTAATTTTTAAATATAAAAAAACAAATATATAATGCAAATATCTTAAATAAGTCGACAAAGCCCGTTGAAAAATCAATAGTACTACTGTGTCGATTTAAAAATTTTAAACGGCTTAATCATTATATCATACGAATTCTTAAATAAAAAAGACATATAATTGATATATGTTCTGTATATTCTAAATATTTCTCTGTTAATTAATCAATCACTATCTTTGTTGATTAAGGATGTTCCTCGCTAAGTTCCTCGCTGATAAAATTATTTGAGACTTAAAAAATTAGACGGTAATTAAGAGTAAAATTTTCGAAAATATAAAATAGTTTTCGAAATATCGATGCCTAAAGATTTATAGGAAACCACTTTTAGAAGAAATAATACACAAATGCCATACATTTCATCACTTTAAATGTGCTTTATGGAAAATGAGTTCCGCTTGTTATAATTTTCTTTATAGGAATATATTTGCCATGTTTTTAACTAATGCATATTAGTTTTCCAAATTAATCTTAAGAAAATTACCCTTGTGACATAATAAAACATCCTTTTACAAGCACTCCAATATAGAATTTATATGTTAAAAATGCAAACTTTAACTGCTGAAATTTGTAAATTTAGGAGTAAGGGGTATTAAAAATTTACCTGCTTATAATGAGAATGCACACTTTTTGAAGATGGACGTAAGAAAACGTGACTTTTCAGTCCTTCCCGGGAAACGTCCTTAAGCCACAAAATTGTTATAAAATGTAGCAATTTTCGTTAACTAAAAACGTCAAATAATTCTTCGTATAGTTGATCTCCTATGGCAAAAATAAAATCTCACCAAAGCGTCCTCTTCGAAGCAAACAACTTCTACTTTTAGTGGATAGAGAGCAGAGAACATAAACAGCTCAATAAAACTATTTTATATTAATTATTTTATAGCAGTAACTTACAAGGAATGTCTTCCAGTTCATTGTTGATGACCTTAAGAAACCGCAGCAAAATTACTTTGTTTTATGTAATTTATGGGGTTAACAAACATGGAGGAGGTTATTTTAAAATTCTGTAGAAATTTGTAAATAACGATATCTATCGTTTGGTTAGTTGTTTAAACCGTAAAAATAATTTTAGTCCTCAGTTTACAGGGTTGCTCAATAATATGTTATGACGTAAATAGAAATTCGTTGAAAGTTTTAAAGTTTCTAAGTTTAATATAATTTTATGACCAACTAGATACTAAAAATCGTATCTTTCTTTCAAGAAAAGTAAAAAAGATAGTTTTGGGATTGTTTTTTCCATTTTCAGGAAATTGCGGCATAGTTTTTAAAATATTTCGTAGTATTTTGTTAATATGACTTTATTACACGCCGAATGGCAAAAATCTTCACTCGCTTTATACCAATCAAAAAATAACAAAAGTTGCTAACTTTGATTGGGTACATGACAGAATGGCACTTTAAATTAGAAAGCCCTCATAAAAAAAAAACTATTTTTGTTTAAAAGATTTTTTCGAAAATCGTCAGGTTTTGGAGGAAATTCGACTTAAAAAAATGTCATTAACTACGGAAAATGCTTTAATCAAAAGTTGTCAAGACAATAGAGAACATTGACCTGTGTCCATGACTTTGACCTACAATTAACGATAGACTTAAAGGGTATTTTTTCTTTCGATTAAGTGCAATAGTAACATATTTTTAAGTCGCATTTCCTCCGAAAGTTATAGCTTTTCGAAGAAATGTTTTAAAATTGTTAGTTTTGTTAATGAGGATCAACTGTATTATTCTATTAAAGAAAACCGAAAAACTGGGATAAATCTGATGTAAGAACATGATGTCCTCCATCAAACTCAGCAACTTTTTTTAAGTTATTTTTTTATTGGTTAACTACAAAAGGAGCTATTATAAATATATACAAATTGATTTTGTAGAATGGCAATAAATTGCAATCAATATTGTAAGAATAAATTCTGTGTGTAATGCTTTTTCAAATTTTAAATTTTTTTCATACAGAACACGAAAGCCAACTGTGAATGAGAAATGGAATTATTATTAAATTTTCGTACGCAAGCGCTAACTGTGATTAGGAAATAGAATTATTGTTAATGAATTCCAACGTAATTACGTCAATTTTTTTTTAACGATTCCCTTGCTGTATTAATTTTTTCAGTGGTTTGCCCAAAGAAGTTTCAATTCAAAAATGACCAATTCTAATATTACAAAACGTACCTATTACATCGTTTTCTTTTTCGGCATTCTAAGGATTGAAATAAGTACAATTTAATTTATATATTATAATTATAATAACAATAACACAAAATTAGAATATTGAGAAAAATATACGATTGTTAATGATCATATTGTTGTATACAAAATGTATTTACCTATTATGACAACAAACATTATTTTTAAAACTCATGATTAAATAAATTTAACTATAACTAATTATTTTATTACGAGCTTTCTTAATTATAATAAATTATATATGCAATTTGAAAATTTTAAATTAGTTTTTATAAAACAATAAAAATTATATTCACAATCAAAAAAATCACATGAACTATATTCATCAAATTACGTAATAATAATGTGATATTGTTTTTAATCTATTTATATATAAGAATGGAAGCTGACTGATCGATCAACGCACAGTTGAAACCGCTGGGTCTAGAAGAATGAAAATTTGTACAAATGTTCCAAAAGTTACGTAAGTGTGCACTAAGAAAGGATTTTCGGTTTTCGGAAATTAATCCCTCAAGGAGTTAAAATGAGTGTTGGAAGTCATACAAACTTGGTCAATTTTGAAGTTATAATTGTAAAAAATGATATATAAGCATGGTTCATTACAAAAGTTTCCTGTATATTACTATTTAAAAAAAAATCATTGTTCAAGGGGGTGAAAGTTTATATGAAACTATGTCATTTTTGAAATTAGAAATGTAAAACTTGATATATAAGCTCATGGTTTGAGTCAAAAGTTTATTTTACTTTTTTCATAAAAATTCATTCTTTAAAAGGGTCAAATTGGGGATGAAAGTTTAAATGAAACTCTGTAATTTTGGTGGTGAAAAAGGGATGATAGTTTGTATGAAAATTTGTCATTTTTGAATTAACTACTTAACCGATTTTAAAAATTATTTCACCTATAATAAGTTACAATGCAATGAGTTTCTGAGATATCGTAATGTTTGTCAAAGTTACCTTATATACTGAGTTTTATCGAAATTGGAGATAAATAAAATTTTCGTACGTACCCCTTTGAAAAATCAAGAAAAACGGGACAAAAATTTTTTTTTTTTGAATTTGATAAATGGGGTATTTTTGATCCAAAAAGTATAAAAATCAGGTTAATTTAGTGATTGGATGCAGAGTTTCTGAGATATCAAAAACTATTCGACCAGTAATCAAATGCACCCAATTTTTGTACTTTTTCGACCAAAATTACCTTATATTGCAAGTTTTATCGAAATTGGAGATAAAAATTTTCTCGTTTTTTTGCAATTTTTTCAAGGGGTACCCCTTTGAAAAAATCGAAAAAAAAAAACAAAAGTGCTGTCCCATTCTAGCACTGACTGCACACAATGCTGCTTTACTTCAGCGATCGTTCGTGAATCAAATGTGAAAAGATAGATAAAAAATCGCTCAATGCAAGTAAAGAATTTTTCACCTCAAAATTTGATGAAATATCAGATACATGTATTACAGCGAAAACTTATCCGATATTGGCCATAATTCCCTTGAATTCAGTAATTTTGTCCTTTCGAAGCCATGACAACAATGAGTTTTCTAAGAATATCACTAACGTAATTCGATTCATTGAAAATTTTATTGTAAAAATATGGTGATCGATAATGAATTTCGTCACTTTCTGAGATAATAGATAAATGTTCAAAGGTGTTACTAATAAAAAAAATTGCTTCTTTGTAAATAAAAATTGGTATCTCGTACATAACTTCCATAGAAACCTCTCAAACGTAGAAAATAAAAATGAACTGAAACTCAATTTTTACAAAAGATGTCCTCCTATAAAAAACTTCTTACAAAAACATCAAAGTTAATTATTAACTCATAAGATCATTTTACTTAGCACAAATTCATACTTCTCAAAAAACAAAAAATTCGGACCGCATATTTATAATTAAATTTTTCTACATTTCAAACTTTCAAAAGCGCTATGGAAGTAAACAAATTGAAATCAATTTTAGGATGATATCTTTTACTGATAATTTTTATAAATAAACTAATTTTTAGTTATAAATATTTTAGTCCAAATATTTATTTTCTAAATTTCAAAATATTATTTCTTAAGTGTTACGAATATTACTCCATTATGAATTCAGTATTTATTTTTGCTTTTTTTGCTCTAATATATTCAACAAGTGAGTTTAATTTTGATTTGTAAATAATATAAACTATAACTTTATTTTTAAAATTAAATTATTATTATTATTTTATAAAACAAAATTTATATTGATCGATTTTACGAGAAATATTTTGCAAACTCCACAATATTTTGCATAGATTAAAAATGATTGTGTATCATGTGATGATAATTAACTTTTCATAAAAACTTTTTATGACATTTAGCCGGACGGTTTGTGGTTTTGCCAAATAAAGCTCAAGATTCTACAATCGAAGAACATCCGTATCAAGTATCTTTGGGTCTGGTAAATACTCACTATTGCAGTGGTACAATTTTAAGTCCAGATGTAATATTAACAACCGGACATTGTGCAGATGGATTTGCTGAGATGAGCAACTATTCGTTTGTTCGAGCGGGATCCACAATTAAAAATCGTGGAGGTGTTATACGTGGAATTAAAGAAGTGATTATTCATGAAAAATATGATTATAATTTTACATTGGATCATAATGTGGCGTTAATATTGGTAAGTTTTTTAAAAATAATTATAATTCCACGAAAAAACTTTCCTGAAAAATTATTAGTGTGAAAATCTTGCAAACTATCTTGCAAACATTATACTGATTATTATTAGAGAAAGAGCAAAACATTAAGTAGCAAAAATGTTTTTTTGTAAAAAGAACAGCAACTTTTGTTCGAAACAATTTTTCGAAAATCCAACGGTTATAATATCCAATACGAATCGGTATGCAAGGTTGCCAATGCTTATAGTACCGAAGGGAAGCGTTTACACGCTTCCAATAAATCATTATTCATTAATTCTGATACACTAAGTTTTTTGGATAGTCTTCAAACACCTAAAAAATCGCCTATTTTTTGGATAATATAGCAAAATTTTATCCGATATACAAAATTAAACCAGATTTTTGAATGTATTACGTAAATTGAGTAGGATTACAAACCAAGTTTATGAAAATTGGATTAAATTTAGTGTTTGGCGCGTTACATTTTCGTACAAAAAAATTTTGGTCTGAAAACGTCTTTGATCCGAAAAGATCAATTTTTCAGAATAAAATCGAGAACAATTTTGTTTAATATAGCTAGAAAACTAGTTAGAAACTGAAAATATTTGCTCAAAAAGGTTTTTCTTTTCAGCTAAATGAATCTTTGGTTATGACTCCCCAAATTCAACCAATTTCACTTCCTGATGAATCTGAATACCTTAAGGAAAATGAATTGGCAGTATTTGCTGGATGGTGGACGACAATTTTTGTAAGTAATTAGTTTCTCTTAAGTTATAGTTCATATTATTAACTATCATTTCTTTTTTCGGAATATAGAATCCAACTCCTGTAAATCGTACAAAAATTTTACAACAAGTTGAATATTCAACAATGAGTCAAGAAGAGTGTGAAAAATCGTATGCGGATGATAAACTTTTCAACACAATTTCCTCAAGAATGTTTTGTGTTACGAAATTAAATGCAAAAAGTGCTTGTATTGGTGATAGTGGTGGCCCCTTAGTTGTTAATGGAAAAGTACATGGTTTAGCTGTAGTTGGTTATAATTGTCGAAATTCGAAACCGGGTATTGCTACAAGAGTTACTGCTATACGTGAATGGATTCGTTCGAAAGTTAATTTGTAAAATAAACATTAGAATTTTAATATAGATTGTGTATTTTTTTTGATAGCCTACAAAACACAGAATAAAAAATTAGACACAATGATTTATTTTGTTAAAATTAGCATAGACACCTCAGGTGAAACTTAACCACATATTTTTTGAGTAATAATCTACCTAAAAAAATTTTGAGCCTTTAAATCCAACATTGTTGTCTTACTCATACATCTTTAATTCATCAAAATAATTGAAACAGGCGTATAGATTTTTTCAGTCACAATATATCCAAAAATACGTGATCTCTGAGCGAATTCTTAAAACTACACCATTCTTGGTTCCTAGGCTTGACGTAAATACTCAAGAATACCCAAACCGTATCCAGTATTGCCCCATTTATTTCCTCTACCGGTATAAGTTTAATTTAATATACCTGAAGTAATTTTTATTGCAAATATTATACTTTTAGTTCCTTAAACATTAAGAAAACATAATTAATATTACTTTAATGATGGCATTCCACTCTAGGGTGTGGTAATAATTTTAAAATAAACGACCTTCACAAATATTATTTACTGTTATGCTAATTAATTTTGTTTTCACCCTTTTTTTTTTTTATTTACAAACAAAAAAAACAGCAAGATCTAAGTTGCAAAAATTGTTTATTATTTTTACTTTCAAACGTTGAATGTTTAGCTACGAATTAGCTACGTGCAAAATCATGACATCATTTTGAAAATTAATTAAAAGATAAGAGAGTTAATAATATATGACCATTTTTAATTTTTTTTTTTTAACTTAGTTTGTACAAATTCTACTTTGTGGCAGGTATAGAGCCATGCGTGCGTCTTTTGGAATTATAAGACTGTAAGATGATGGCAAAGTGTCCTATTTTACCGCACCTGAAAGGTATATGCAGGTACGTGGTGTCCACGTGGGCATGTCATGCCTTTCGAAGTGTCAACGTGGGTAACATTCTCACCTAAGTTAAAAATTTGTCGCCCTTTGTTCTTAAAAAGCGAGAATTTCTATCTTAGGACTAGAAAAAAAAGGCACTGCCCAATACTTTTTATATAGTCTTGAAATATTTTTAGTATCAATGAGGCCATAGTCTTGTGGTTATGGTTCCCGCTCCTCATGTAGAAGGTCAAAAGCCAATTTTTTTCTAATAGATTTCTTTTACATTTTTGATTATTATTATTTCTTTTAAATTTGTATATCCCTGAGTACTTTGTTAAATTACTTCTGGTTCTGATCTTTGATAACTTCTGATTACTGTTCATAGGTGGCTTTTGGCATAGAAGAAAAACATGAGTAAGTTTATATTTCTATACCATGTATATATGAGATATATCATAGTATATTAAGTTTAGTCCCAGGGTATACTATATTAAGTTTAGTCTGCGGGGCTCTGCATGCGATATTGTGTAGAAGAAAATGTTACTATCACAAGACACCTCTTTTTCTTTTACCTTTTGTAATTATAGCTGCATAAAGTGTACGCTGGTTTTATATTTATGTTTTATATCCAAATTAAACCGGTTTTGTAAATTTTTTAGACATTATACAAGACACAATACTAATTTTAAAAGATTTTGTTGTACATTGGGGTTTTCTGTAATTTTAATCAAAGTCAATATTAAGCTATAAAATTTTATTATATTCGTAACTTTGTAATACGACTCTCTGGAGTAGTTAAAAGTTACAGAATGTTAAAGTGAAATCAAAATTGGAAAAGTCTGTAATAATTTGACTAATTTGGCTATTTTCTTTTAATTTACTTTAGTTTTCTTTGTATTAAGCTAAAAATCAACATTCAATGTATAATTTATACTCATATAAGATAATAAATGAGAACTGAATGATTTTTGGAAAAAATCGAAAAATTAATTTAATTTGCCCTAATTTCCTAGATCAATTTTGTATTATATAAATACGTATTTCAACTACCAAGTAGTCATTGATGAAGGACAATTTTTGGTGATCGAAAAACGTATTTATATAATACAAAAATTGAGCCAAAAAATTGGGATAAAATCGAAGTTTAATTCGAATTTAGGTTCGCAAAAAAAGCAATGGCGGACAATCAATCGATATTTTGTGCACAACCTAACTTCAATGCATTACGGGTCTTCAATTATCGTTCAAAAAATTCATTTGGCAAATTGGACGATCCGTTTTCTAGACTTTGACTTTTCCTTAGCCATTAACTATCTCGAAACCCGTTGACTTAATCATTTCTAAATCTCTAATTTAGAGTTACAACTAATTTTTTTTACGAATATTTCTTGATGCTTTCCAAAAGCCATTGTCTTATAAAATTTTTACGATGAGATTCTTCTCTATCTTTTTTAAATTGGTCTATTTTGAAACTTTTCCTATTTTTACTAAATCGATGTCCTTATTTTGGCAAAAATCCTGAAACATGCAATAAATTGTGCTCATTTTGCTAATTTAAAAATTACTTTTTTTCTATTTTACAAAATTCAAGACAATGTGTATATATTATGTTCAGAAAAAAATATAACTTATCTTAAATATACAGCTGAAGAGAGAACATAATTATTTTGAAAGCTAAAATATCAACATTGCCTTATGATATCTTTACATTAAATTGTAAAAAAAAATCATCATTGTACCTAATATTTTTTTTTTGTTTTTATAAAAATACAAGATCGCTCAAAAGCCAACAATTTATACAAAATTTATAAATTCCTAGAGCTCGAATAGTCAGCCCAGTTGGTTCAGGCGTTTGGATTGAATCCAGCGTGTGTTTTTTAGATATTATACCATGTATATGAAATATATCAAGGTATACTAAGTTTATTCCCAAGTTTGTAACGCTTAAAAATATTGATGCTATGAACAAAATTTTGGTATAGGTGTTTATAAAATCACCTAATTAGTCCATTCCCGGTTGTCCGTCTGTCTATATGTCTTTCCGTCTGTCATCACGATAACTCAAAAACGAAAAGAGATATAAAGTTGAAATTTTTACAGCGTGCTCAGGTCATAAAAAATGAGGTGAAGTTCGTAAATGAGCAACATAGGTCAATTGGCCTTGGGTTCGTAGGATCCATCTTGTAAACCGTTAGAGATAGAACAAAAGTTTAAACGTAAGAAAGGTTCCTTATAAAAAAAAAAAACTTTTGTTTGAAACATTTTTTCGAAAACATTTTTACTCGTGAGGTCGCAAATTAGGTGCGGATGGCACACACACATGACTAATATTCCCATGTAATAGTATGTATTACATGGGAATATTAGTCATGTGTATGTGCCATGTAGGTACATGGCTGGCTATCTCTCTTTACTGACATGACATGAAAAAACAAACGATTTCGAAATCAACACTGTCTATACATGGAATTTCAACAATTAACTCAATCAATTGTTTGTTTTGACTTGTTTTAAAGTATTATTTATGTAATTAAACAGTCCATCCATACATTTGAATGGTATTTAGTTTAAGATACCGGCTGTAATATGACGATTCTTCCCAAAACAGAATATATTAAAATTAAAAGATGGTTTTAGTTAAACGAAATTTCGATTTCGTTAATAATTAATGAGCACAAATCTATGACATAAGGTGGAAACATTTAGTAATTCAGTATGATGTATAAAACAACATTTACAACAAATTTTTTGTTACTACAATTTTGAAACACTTAGTATTATGTACGTTTTTTTTTTTAAAAAAAGCTCTATCATTTTTTCAAATTCAATGTTTTTACGTTTTTTATCCTGGTACGGTAATCATGGAAAAAAACGTAAACGAATAAAATATCATGTTATTGTTTTCATTAACATGTATCGATAATATTTATAAACGTGTTTACGCATATAAACAAGTTTATTTAATAATAATTTTATCAAGGAATATATTTTAATTCTGAAATATGCAAATTAAACCCTCATTTTCAATGGTACAAAAATTTTTCCAGATATCGTGTCAAAAATAAAAAAGAGAAGGCCGTCAAAGATAGATTACCATCTTTACTTCTACCAAGAGAATTCAAGCACATTATTGCAAAGTTTATAGGTTTTATGCCAGTCTAGATGAGAACTAAGGCAGGATTTTTGAAAATTTAGCTCAAGGTGAGAAAAACACAACAAACTTTTGTTTTGGAATTTGATGAAACTCAGTGAATGGGGTTATTTTTGATCCAAAAAGTATAAAAATCAGGTTAATTTAATGATTGGATACAGAGTTTCTGAGATATCGCAATATTTGAATTGATTTTAGTCCGTATCTCAAAAACTATTCGACCAGTCATCAAATGCACCCGATTTTTGTACTTTTTGGGTCAAAATTACCTTATATACTGAGTTTTATCGAAATTGGAGATGAACAAAATGTCTCGAATTTTTGCAATTTTTTTAAGGGGTACCCCTTTGGAAAAATCGAGAAAAACGCAAAAAAAATTTAGTTTTGGAATTTGATGAAACTCGGTGGATGGGGTAATTTTGATCCAAAAAGTACAAAAATCAGGTTAATTTAATGATTGGATCTAGACAAAGCTACAATGTCAGCGAGTATCATGGGCAAAACTTCATTTTCCTAAAAATGTTAAAGTTCCCCACAAAAAATTCAAATCCATAAAATAGTGAACAAAAGGAAGGATAAGTGAGGGCTATAACGTGATAGTCTTCGTTTTGAAAGGAGAAATTGCCCAGCAAAGCGGGCGAGTATCTGATAGTTTTATGTATTGATGATATCAGTATGGAACCTTCTCCACATGAGTCGACTTACACTTAATCGATTTTTTAAAGACAAATAGTAAATTAAAAGATTCATAAATTTTTTCATGTTTTCTAGCGTATCACTTATGGTGATTCACTTTGTAAACGTTCATAATTTTTTGTTTTGATTATATCGAATAACAAGAGTTCATTGATATTCGAACGTTGTAAGTCGATGTAATTTCGGACAATACAATTTTACTATTTGATTGTAAACTAAAAAAAAAAAAATTTAACAAAATAAAATGATATTATTTTTTTTAAATTTTGCAAATCATCATTAAACAACTTTTAATTTTATTAGTGTAGTCATCAATTTTATATTTTCAACAAGCACTTCAGACATTGTGTTCCAGAAGATGTTGTACCTAACTGTTTTACTACAGACAATAAATAATTTTTTCTTGTGCTAAATAATAGGAGTTATTTTGTTTTTCAAATATTTTCAGTATCACGTACCGAATGTAAATTTTCCAAATCCTTACAAATTTGCTGGGTGGTAGTGATCTATTTTAAGAAAAGTGGCAGTACATAGTCGGAATGATACTGAAGTCGTATGAGTGCGACCCCTGTAGTCCACACGACTAACTTCCCAGAGGGGGGAAAAACTTAAAAAAAAGGTCTTGTTAGCCTTCCTAGATTATTGATCGAACATGTACTGCAGTTCATGCGGGAACGATCACTATTTCCATAGATAAATGTTATGTTTTATCCACTTTCCAGATTCTGTTTATTCAGTTTTCTTATTACCATTAAAAAACGGCTCAACTAATTTTGCTGAAAACTCTTTCAGTTCTTAAATACGCGATTACGCGTCGAATAAGTCCAGTCACGTGTAATGTCATCAAGCGGAAATATTGTAAAAGTGGAGATTTTCAAAATCGGTCCCATTATATTAACTTCCTCTGGGAAGTTAATAATAAATATAAAATCTGTAAATATTACGCTTACATTTACAAATTTTCTATTATTTTTGTAAGCTCTACCCGTTAACCATAATTTATTTGAAAACTTTGTTATCTTTTTTTAGTCGAGTTTGTATACTTCGCTTAATTTAAAATATTGTGAGAACTCTAAATTTTTTTTTCAAATACTTTTTTAATGTTGATATGATTTTTTTGATTCAAGAAAAATAATATTTTTTTTAATGATCAGCAGTTTTTTTATTGACTGACATTGATGTTGTGAGTTAAACAATGGTTTGTAATTAAGTGAACATTATATTTATTTAATTTTTTTTTTTTTTTTTGTTCAGAAATATTGTTAAAAAATTTTGAATATTTTCAATAAGATCAATCACCTTCCGTGATTTACGTATCAAAAGGACCCCCTGGTTTTCAATCGAATTCTTTGAATTTAAGGCAAAATGAAGTTTATGACCTCTTGATTGAAGTGTTTGGATCGATCATATAAAATTATCCCATGAAAAGAGACGTATTATATCTGAGGCAAAGTAGAGATTTGTTTGTAGGCGTGAATTACAAAGGAATGCGCTTGGAAGTTTTTAAACAAACATAAAATTAATTGTGTAAGTGAGTATACAAAAAATTACAGTTCGTTGATGACAGTCTAATTCATATAATTTCTATAAAAAGGTAAAATCTTAATAAAAATGATCAGCAAGCATTGGAGCTCTAAAAGGTTACGGAAGAGAAAGCTCACACCAGATGAATTTGTCTAAGATATTACTTCTTCATAATCTGGTGCGGAAACATTCAGAATGACAGTATATCTAGTAATAATGGGCAGCCTTGAGATTGAAGTTTAAAAGAGGCGAGAATTGTACAGCTATTTTTACAGTTTATTTTCGTTTCTAAGCAATCCGATCAATTTGGACACTGAAGAAGTTCAAAATAGAGCAAGTATGATAGTAATGGTGTATTTTGGTGATTAAGAAAAGTGCTTTTTTGATTATTGTACCCATCTACCTTCTTAATTAATAACGATAGCTCGAGCATTAGAACTGTCCCGAACAATCGACGCGATTTCCTAAGAAATAAAGAACTGTATGTTTTCTTATTCTTGTGGAAAAACTTCAAAAAATGATATTGTTCTCGAATTGTTCACGATTTACAACTGTTTTCTCTACAGGTCAATGAATATACCGTTGATTGGTGCTGTATATGATTTCTTGAAATTGGCACCTAGTTGTCGATATAATTTTGGATTCCATGAGAATGTGGCCGACTGATATCATGACTTACGTTTATCCTTCTCGATTCATTTCTCGCATTCATCTTTCCGCTTGCAATATTAATTATCTCTCTTCTGCCCCTCTTGTGAAGTAGTATACTCGGTTTAATGTAAATTTTGCAACAAGCTTTAAACTGACTGCCCAATATTTAGAAAGCCACAGTCAGAGTATGTAGTGCATGAGAACTCTAAAATTAAATAAAAATTTTTAGCAGATTACAGCAAAAAATTTTGTACTATTTCATTTCAGAAATAATTTTACTTCTTTTTTTTTGTGTATTGTTATTAAAAATAAAATATTTTAAGGTCAAGTTTTGGGAAATATTAAAAATTAGTTGCAGTTTTTAATAAAAATATTACATAAAATTTTGTTTTGGTTTAAAACACGTTTTATCTTTGAGTAAGCAGAATGACAAAAAATTTTCATCAAATAGGCAAAATGTGAATTAAAACATTATATTTTCAAATAGATTTATAAGATTTTGTAAAGAAAAATATCCGGTCACATGAAATAACATCAAAGCGAAATAGTTTTTTTAAACAATTCATATGCTTCCCGATGAAATGGGTTATAATCCATTTTTGTGGTTTTGGTATTCAATTATAACCGTTTGTTTAATAAAGGTTTGTATTTCTAGAAGATATAGGCACGATAAATCCAACATCCTATCCCCGTAGAAATAAAGGAATGCATAAAAAGAGCGTTATATCGATTTTCCACTAAACTGACAATCAAAAACAAAATAAAAACTCAAATAATGACTTCACTTTTCGCAATATTTTTGAAGACTGGCGTGTTTTGCGACATTATTTTGGGTTTGTTTCAGTTTTATTTTGGTTTTTCAGGTTCCAGAAAATACAAAAAAAAAACATAAACTCAACTGCCCGTTTAGTGGAAAACCGCCTTTATATGTGCGGTTTTGTTTTATGGCTTCATTGTTTTAATTAGTGGAAGCGCAAGGAAGAAAGACGCTTAATACAAAAATTCCAATATTATACTCTTCCCAGCGCTTCCACCTTATTATCAGATTCTACAAGAATAAGAAAATAGTCGATAATGTTTGAGTGGCACAGAAAAACCGCTTAGAGAAATAATTTATAAGATTAATGAACAGATTCAAATTTTTAATTTCGTGCTCTTAATTTTACAATGACTTGCGGGGTACTGTTCAATCAACCTTAAGTTGTCCTTTTTCCCTGACTGACGTTTGTAAATTTCTTTATTGGCATTATTTACAGTTAAGGTATCGTGATATTCGTCTTAAAAACACAAGTATTCTACTATTCTATTCTAAACTAAGATAGGTGTTTGAAAAAAGAGACAAAATGGCGAATTTTTGCCTTAAATAATAAAAAAAGTTTACCTAACCTATCGAGTAGGGTATTAAAATAAAGAAAAAATCAAAAGCATTATAAGTCATTATGTTAAAATTTAATTAGGAATATTTTATCAAAGGACTCGAATTTTTGAAACTGCTGGGTTGATGTAACAATTACTTTTTGGCATTTCAATCATAGAACTAAAGACAACAATCAAAAATTGTGTTATTTAGTATCTTTTTAGACTCACAGAGTCTTCTTATCAAAGGGCTCCAATTGTTCTTACTACTGGATTGTTGTAACAATTACTTTTTGGCATTTCAATAATAGAACTAAAGGCAACAATCAATTCTTATACGATACGCACACATCTCAATATACATGGGTACAATAATAATGTACCATCCAAAAAAAACCGTATAGGTATTACAATAATGGAAAGGTACAAAATATTATATGTATATGAATACTGCGCAACTCCTCCCTACTATATACTGTCTCCGGTTTTTGAATCACCACCGGAGCTGCCATACTATTATACACACTATCTAACATCGGTAAAAAGTGTTCTTCATCAGTAACTAAAACGTCACTGTGAATGATTGTTTGTTGATGAAAGTGTTTTGATGAAAATTGTAATCACACATTGTTACAGAAAGTGTGTGTGTAGTAAAATAGTGTTACTTTCAAACGCATGTGTTTTTAGTTTTTTTATTTGAAAGAAAAACGTTAATTTTAATTAAAAAAAAACCTTTTTATTTTATATTATTGTGAAAATTGTAATTGTGATTGTATTAATTAATATTTAATTTTAATTTTTTTAAAAATTTATTACGATTAGTCCTGAAGATTTTTTGTTTGTTGTTTTTTAAATTTTTTATTTTGATTAATTTTTATTCATTTGTTTTTCTAACCGTTTATTAAATAAAATCATAAATTCAATTGTTTTAATTATTTGTTATTAAATTGATTTGTTTATCAATAACTAAATATTTAATTTAATTTATTACTAAACCATATTACGATTTAATTCTAAAAAATTATTATCATTCTTTTAAAATGATCTTTGAATTTTTTTTTTAAACATCCTTCATTTGTTTTCTAAACGTTTAAAACTACGTTCAACTGTTTGTTTGTTTGTTTGTTTTTTTTTTTTTAAACAATCCATTTTCTCTTAATAATCAAATGCACTTAATTTTTTTTTATGGAATTTTTACTAAATATATGCGCTTAAATTTTGCTTATTTAAGGCTTGTTTTTTATTTATTTAAATAAATAATATTCATTTATTTAAAAAAAATAAAAATCTAGGTTATTAAGAGTTACTTTATACTCGTGTGTATTGAATACATAACGCGTTATTTTTTTTGTTTATATTTCTTTATAATTCTCACTTTCTAAAAATCTTCTTTCAGATAATCGTAATTTAATTATAAATTTCTTGAACAAAATTATTATAAAAACAAAAATGCAATTTCAGATTGAAATTTAAAAACGAAAGAAAAGAAATAAAAATGTTTCGTGCAATTTCGTGCTAAAAGAATATTTTGAAGTGTAGTTTTTTTTGTTTTTTAATTATTTTTCCTTATTTAACAATTTAAACAAAAAGACATTGTTGTGAATTTGTTTGTTGTCGTAGTGAATAATTTTGGATTGAACTGTTTGATTTTGACCAGTAAACAATGAAGTGGATTGGCCAATTTTGGATTTTGTGGATATTAATTATACATGTTTTTGCACAAGGTAAACAAGTGATAATTTACATTTAAATTTTTGTCAATATATAAATTAATTTAATTATCTACAGAAAGTTTTTTTTTTCAATTTATAACAGACAAGTTATTCAGTCGTTCTGCGATAAACAGAGTAAAGTTATATCATTCATGTAATGTGTATGCATAGACTATTTAAAAGTATCTTATAGTATAAAGTTGCTTAATTTGCTCAATATGGTGCTATCTCGATTCTGCACGTAATCAACAAGTGAAACGTAACAATTAACAAAGATAATTTTAAACACTCTGTATATACTTGGCATGAATCGAAGAGGTCCGGTTTCGACTTTTGGTGCGAGTGTTTTGTTTTTAATTCAATTAAGATTGACGTGACAGGTATATATAGCTTACAAAATTTGTGTCATAATAATAACGCCAACTATAATCGAGAGACTTTGAAGGTAAATAAATTTGTATACAAAAGTTCAGTAAACAGGTACAAATAATAAATAAGCTGTAGAGCTGTTTGTTTGGTTGAACGCGCTTATCTCGGGAAATAACAGTTCGAATTGAAAAATTATTTTAGTATTGGATAGCTCATTTATCGAAGAAGGCTATATGCCATGTAACATCACGCACTGGCAGTTACCCATTCGCTTTGCTGGAGGAATGTGGCTCACAATGTCAGAATAAAACATAGGCTGTAATTTATAAAGATACTAGCAGTTACTCGCCCGCATCGCTGGTCGATTTCGAAAATTGCTGAATGGATTTTAATGAAACTTTAAAATAATATAATTGCTCAAACATCAGAATATAATTTATAAAATATATTTATAAAAGGAAAATCATTTGTTTTTCGAGTGTTGAGTGGGGTCGTTCTGCGAAGCGGTAGGGTTAGGCTAGAAAATAAAAACAGTTTCAAATTTAATTCATATTGATTTTATTAAATCCCATTAAATCCCAATTTAGTAATTTGTAAAGTTCAATTATCAGAATATATACAATTATAATTATTGAAGTTTTCGTTTTTGAGATCCCACTGGAGTATCCACTACTTCAAATCTAATCCAAAGATGAATTCTTGTACCCAATGAAGTGTCTTCTAGTTCATAACGAATACTCCTAGCAAATTCCTCAAATTTACTATAAAAATCATCGATTGAAAATGATTCTGTTAAATTAAAAGCTTTTCGTAAAAATGATGCAATCGCACGTAATTGAGCTTCATTTTGATTGATTTTAATATTATCATACATATCTTTGATTGTCTTCAAGGCATACGTAAGACCAGCTTGACTATTTGACTGATTCATTTGTTCTATCCATTTAGCAAAATTTAAATAATCGAGATCATCTCTTTCTATTAATATTTTAACTTGTTCTAGAATTAATTGTTGAGTAATACTTGTACGTAATAGGACATTTGCAACAGCAAGAACGTTATTCGATAAACCGTATATTGGAGAATTCGGACTGAATATCTCTCCGACTAATTTAATCGCTTCTTCTTTGGCATCAGTTTTTCGTTTTTCTTCAATGTTGAGGGAATTCGTACTGATTGCAAGTTTTATTTGAGCAATAATCCAATCTATACTCACAATGTTAACTTTAAATACTCTTGTAAGTATTTTAACAATTACAAATACGTTTGAATTATCATTTGTAGCCCCTTCATGTATTACTTGGGTTAAATTCTCATTGGGTAACAGGTTTAATACCGTTGTTAAATCGGGTTCATATGATATAAACAAGTTATAAATCTCAGTTATAGCATCATTAATACTAATGCTCGATTTCGATAGGATCAAATAATATAAATTAGTAAGCACAGCATTATCACTATTCGAATAGTCACAGAAAATCATTTTAATTTGGTTAACAAGTGATTGTAATAATTGAACTTCTTCTAGTGATCGATCACCTTCACGTTTAACTTTTTTGACAATATCCTCAAGGTTAGCAGTTTCTGGTAGATTTGTAACATTCTTTATTATTTCGATTATAGATTTAGAAAGTGGTTCTTTAAGTAATAGTAATGTTTTAATCTTTTCTTCGAAATCTTTATAATCGAAATATTGATTATTTTCTCGTATTGTTAAAGTAATGATAATTTCATTTAAGTTCGAATTATCATTCTTAAATAAATCGTTAAGATTTTCGCCGATTGTTTTCATATCTACATTAGTCTCCAAAAGAGTTTCATGCATTTTCACAAAGAAATTATCATATGGTTTATATGTCGCATCGAAAAGATTTTCGATAAACATTTGTAAGAATTTGATAATATTTGTGATTTGCTTATTCTGTGTATTTTTTGCTAAAGCGTAGATCCACTGTTGAAAGTCGACATTTGTCGTCCATTGTTTCTGGAATGTTTCCCACATTAAATCGTAATCGGGGTTTTCTACATTAACAGTACGTCCAATAAACTCTAATAAATCTTTAAAACCTTCTCGATTTTTATCATATAAACCATGTAAAAGTTTTTTCACATCAAGATCACCATTTGGATTTAAAATATCTCGTAAACGCATAGCTAATATATCATCGGGTTTCAAATTAGTCTGTAAGGTGTTTTCCAAAAATATAATAAGTACTTTCATTCGTGTTTGTGCTATTTCTTCTGGACTAGGTAGTGGTGCTGGTGTGGTTGTTGTTGTTGTTGTGGTTGTTGAAGTCGTTGGAGTTGTTTGTTCAACAGGATTGAGAATAACATCAAATAAATGAACCAACAATTCCGAAACTTCATTGATCTTTTCGTTTAATTGCGTATTTGAGATTCCAAACACTGTACCAAAAATATGAACGAATGCTAATCCAATTTCATCGGATTTCTTTAAATGGTCAGAAATGAATCTTATAGTTTCGTCACCCGTTGGATTTTGTGGTATTTTTGATATAAATTCGGATATTACTTTGTTTAGCGTAAAATAATTACGAATCAATTCTTCAAGATTAATTGATATTTGTCTGTAGTCAAATTGTATTTGAATGGTGAAAATTTTGTATATGCCATTAATTAGACCTTGTTGTACTGATTCAAACATTTGGAAAATATTTTTTAGAACTTGTAATTGTTTTACGTATGTGACGAGAGGATTAGGTCTCGCGGGTGGCTGTGGTACCGGAGCGGGAAGTTGGCCCTGAATTGAACAAATAAAAAATTGATTAAAATGTAAAGTAACAAAATTGTGTTAAAAGAATTCAAAAATTAGCAAATTTCGCATCTGTTTTCGAGAATGCGCACAAGTAAACGCATTAGCTTAAGCGCTCTCAGGTGGTAGACATATTTCATCTTTACTTAATTTCCATAAGAAATATCCAAATCTAATCATCGTAAAATTTACTTTTTTTTTTATATTGCTAGAGCTTTTATCCCATACGAAAAGTGTGATAAAAACTTACCTGTATTTGAATTTCCCAACTGGTAAGTCTTCCATCAGTTTCATGAAGAGTTAAGTGATTGACGATATATATGAAGTTGGTTCGAAAATAGTTGCTTGGCATATACGAAAACCCAAGTACTTTTTGTGCGAATGATATGACATGCGGTAAAATAATTTCTTCATTTTTGACAATCAGTGCTTTAATAGTCTCTAAAAATCCATTCCATGTGAACGGTTTAATTCCGTTCATTATAGAAAGCACTACTTTGAAATCAACATCCTGTGTAGTCGTTAATACTTTTATATTTGTTATAATTATGTCGTATTGAATGTCAACGCCGCCAAACAAAAGCCCAATTCTTCCCAGAATATTATTATATAATTGAATTGCATTTCCCAAAACAAGGTTGATAAATAACCGCGTATTAAATTCGAAAAGGTCTAAAGCTCCTAGAATAATCTCGTTAACTTCATGTATAAGTGTATTTAACCAGCGCAGACCATCAATCCAGTCAATGCAACAGAACACACCAACACATCTCACTTGTCCGAATAAGCAGGGAGGAAGGCAGAGTCCATTAACTTTTTCAAATGGCCAGAGACACACGTCAAATATTCCTCTTCTTGAAGTATTAAATGACTCAGACAAAACGATATCTATAATACAAAAAACAAATTGTCATACTAAATTGATTCAATAGTATTATTGAAATCAACAACAAACAAAACAAAAATTTGTGATTGAATTTGCCGATTTCCACACTATAATCGCGTGAATCAAAAGTGTCAAATCAAAATACAAAAACTTCCAAGTCGAGATTCTACTTCACTTTTTTGTTAATTTTCGTTAAAAATTTTAAATTTTCCGATGATTCATAATATAATTATTAGCGATCTGAAAAATCCCCGAGTGGTGATTTTAGTTCACGTAAAATATATAATTTCGGTCAAATGAGGATGTGACAAAATTTTTTTTATCACTTTTGGAGAAGAATACATCACTACACGGATAGAAAAGTAAAGTTGGTTTTTGAAAATCTTTAGAACCACGAATTATACAAACGTTTAAATTCCTAATTAAACAAAGAGAAAGATACTTTAGAGTTACGTCATTTTTGAGTATCGCCATATAGATTATATATAAAACTCTCTTTTGCAAGAAAGAGGCGGGTAACAATCTTTGAATGCTTAGGACTTCTTCATTTATTAAATAAGTTTAATTTAACTTACAAATTTTGTTATAATATCAAGTTTACTTTTACATTTTTATGGGTATTGTGGCAAATTCGATATCAGTCATCACTCCAATTAAGAATGCCCGTTATCAGATTTAGAACATATTGATAAATATAGCCAAAGAGCTTAATTAGGCTTTCAATTAAGAGCCTTTCCCGAAAAATTTTTCGAGGATTTTTTAAATTTCACTTGTTATTATATTTGATTTTAAATTTTACTTACCTGAGACGTAAGCAGCGGAATTACTTGACTGTGATTGTTTGCTGGAACCTGCGTCACACGTCAAAGTGGATGCACATGTCTGCAAAATTAATTATAATACAGTTGAGTCACGATAATCGAAATATTCGATGTTCCGAAACGTTCAGTAATCGGACACACATTCTCTTCGCCCTTATTTTCCACGTCGCTCTATTAACCACTCAAAAATGATATTTTAAAATTTGATTAATTGTTCAGAAATTTTTCTGAACGTTTCCATTTTCAAAACGTGGTTTAAGTTTAAAAAATATATTTAAACTTACTTGCAATATCACCAGCACCACAAAACCTATCAAAAACCCTTGATACTTCATTTTTGAGAATGAATAGAGTCTTCATTCACAGGTGTATGTATATATATATCACAATTTTGAGTAATAAAATTTTATAGTTTCCAAAAATTGTACAAAAAAGCATGTGTTATGGCTCAATTTTTTTCACAAACCATTTTAAGTAAAAGTTATTTTTGAGCGATGAGTAAAATGTAAAATTTTTGTTTTCTATTAAACCAGAGTGTTGTGTTAAATTGTGTGTAATTTAAATTTTATTTTGCGGAAGATAAAGTACAGTCCTTTGACAATCGTCATCAGGAAACAGGAAATATTGAGGTTGAATCCTAGAAAATGAGAAGTTTCAATGACGCATAAAAATTGTTAACTGTAATGGTATTCATTGTAATCGCATTATAACCAAGTTTTTATGTCTTAAATTGGATGGAAGGAATTTTGGAAGGCATATTCTTTGGGCAATAAGTTTGCAAACGACTTCGCTACCTATGAAATAACGGAAAATTTATGCCAAAGATTCGCTCTTCTATTCTAGAGCTAATGGATCAAGTTGAATGAATTGGCACGTTAAGTGCAAATGCCAAAAATTTCATAAAAACACTGGAGGCTTGAAAACAGAGCCCATTTTTTGATATTTTATTAATAGTATTTTTGGTATTTATTTGAATAAATTTTCGGTAGAAAAAAATTTTACATTTTACCCGTAACTTTATAATAACCTTTAACTATAAAAAGGATTTAAACAATCAAAGAAAATGAGCCGTAGCTTTAATTATTTTTTCTCTTTTTGGAAATTGTTAAACTTTTATTACTAAAAAAGTGTTGTATATATATTAATTATGGATAAGAAATCAGTTCTTTTACGAAAATTACTTCCTAGAGATGTTGTTGTGAAGGTGATAAAAATTGAAATCAGGTAAAAATTTGCAATTTTTTTAATACTAGAAATATGTTAGTTTTTACACTTTTTGTTTAATTCTTCCGTTTTTGTTTGTTTGTTTTTTTTTTTTTTTTTTTTTTTAATGTAGAAATGTAGTAAAAAAAGTAAAAAGTGTACATGCTAAGCAAAATGGTTCAAGTTCTAACAACAGGACTTCAAAAAATAATAGACAATGTTAATAAATGGCAATTTCTGATACACTTTTAGCGTCTTTTTCTAGATAAACAGGATTTCTAGATATTTCAATGACGAAGTCATTATTTGATAGGCGTGAAACTTTATAATTTTTAACTCCTCTTAAATAATCATTGGTGGAAAAATTATTTATAAAGAAAAGCGTTTTTCCAGATAAGAATGGTTAAAGTTACATTTGAATTTCAAGTACTGTTATTATACTCTTTACTTTACCGATTTGAAATTTGTATGTGTTATAAGTAATATAACATGTGTTATAAGTCATATTCTACGTGCCCTGGTTATTTTTCGGAAATTCTGTTAATTTGCCCAGTTTTTACTGTTCACATCCAGGTCTAGTAGAATACGAAAAAGTACTTAATTGTGAACAATGAAAATTGAGAAAATTAAAAGTAACCAGGGATGATAGAATATGAATACCTATTACATATCCAAATTTCAAATCGATAGAGTAAAGGGTATAATTGCAGTGTTTGAAATTAAATTGTAACTTTAACCATTCTTATTTGGAAAACTGCTTTTCTTTATAAACATGTTTTTTCACAAACGAATGTTTGAGAGGAGTCTTTAAAAAAATTATAAAGTTTCACGCCAATAAAATAATGCTTTCACGTCACTGAAAAATGTGAATATAACCAACCGTCTCAAACATTCATACTCCCTTGACTTTTTAAAATTTGTATTCACTATAGTTTTCGGTACATGTATTAGATGTATAAATATAGTTTTGTCGTGTAAGACAAATTGTACGAATGTTGTTAAATAAAGCTTTTACAAATTACCCTTTGTATGAAAAACTCATGTATTTATACACATGCATATTCTTCTTGTATTCTTACGTTTATCCTGTTGTAAATCCAGTTCATTTTTTATACTCACACAATTCCAAGTTATTCTTCAAAAATATTATATCTCAAAAAATCTGTATTATTGTCGAATTTATATATACATTTTTGAAGAATTATGTTTTCTAAATTGTATTATTTTGCTCTTGGAGAATGTTGCAAGTGATGATGAGTTTGTAAAATTACTTTAGTAGTTACATATTTATACCCTGTATATATGTAATATATATCAAGGTATATTAAGTTTAGTCCAAAGTTTGTAACACCTAAAAATATTGATGATACGAACAAATTTTTGGTATAGGTGTTCATAAAATCACCTAATTAGTCCATTTCTGGCTGTCCGTCACGATAGCTCCAAAAAGAAATGAGATATCAAGCTGAAATTTTTATAGCGTGCTCAGGACGTAAAAAGTGAGGCTAAGTCCGTAAATGAGTAATATTGGGCAATTGGGTCTTGGGTAGGACTCATCTTGTAAACCGTTAGAGTTTACATAATTCTATATATTATAAATGTGAAAGTAAGGATGTTTGTTTACTTGTTTGATTGTTTGTTTGTTAGTCTTTCACGCAAAAACTACCGAATGGATTTGAATAAAACTGTACGACAATATAGCTCATACATCAAAATAATCCATGAGCTATAATTTAAAAAAATTTATTACAAAAATTAAATTAAATCTAATATTTAAGTGCTCCATCTATGGTCATTATTTTGAACCATTAATTAAAGATTTCCCTAAAAATTAAAGATAGTAAATGTAACAATTCATGGCCACTTTTCCTGATATACGCAATGTATTGTGACTATTTTACACTAAAAAAAAAAGAAACTGTGCACATATTTTAGCTTTGTAAGGCAATCCCTTCGAGTGTTATGGAAGCGGAAAAAATGAGATCAAAAGATGTGGAGGCTATAAAATGGTGGTTTTTACTTTTAAGCCCCATGAAGCGGGCGGGTGTCAAGCTAGTGTCAAATAAATCAATGTTGAACGAATTTTTTTCTATCAATATTGAATGAACTACCTTTACACGAACATTTATGTGGGTGTATCTGTATATACAATATATAGGTATAATAATTTAATCCAAAGGTTTTATTGTGGTTTTTGAACGCAGATGAGGTTGGAACACTTTTGACCATGTTCCACACCATTTTAGAATTATTATCATTTTCTATAGTATGACTCGAATAACCCACATACGATAATTCATTTAAATATATCTCTCATACAACGATTAAAAGGAATGAAAATCTACTGGCACATATATTATGTAATACAGTATGGTCCAAAAAAAAACGTAATTTAATCCAAAACACAAAGTTTTGTAAAATATTTTCTGGTAAACAAAATTTTTTTGTTAATTTTATGAAAATCTAAAGAAAATTAGAAATTTACGTGGATATAGTGCTTAGCAAGAGAACATCGAGCTAGAGCGCTATCCAGAGGGCCGCGGATTTTCGTAGGCCAACAGTCCAAAATTGGAAATTTTCAGAATTTTTTCTATATGGATTCGCCATTTGTAGGGTTGCCACTTCTCCAGATTTCAAAAATCAAATCAAATCAAAATATATCTGTATTGCAATAAGGCTTATCTCTCCAGATTTGACCGGGAGAGTCCCAAAATCGTGTCTAACGACCGATATTCATATGAGTTCTCCACAGTTCACTAAAAAAAAGATATTTTATTGATTATTTTTTTCATATACAGGTAAAATTGACAATTCTGAGCAGCTTTCATTTTAAATTACTTGCAATGGAAAAACTGAGGGCACAAAACATCCAATTATTGTACTGTATTATAATTCGCTGGTATGATTTATCTCCTGGTATTTCTGGTTTATCTTTCGACTTCCCGGAACTTTGATTTGGAAACCCTAACAATAACAATTAACGTAATATTATCATCAATATTAGGCTGGCACAGATAAAAATGTGCCTGGCTGCGTTCTTTTATAGTTGGGGTCTCCCGATAGAATCTTTCAATATTTTTGTGCAACGTAAGGCCTATGTTTACAGAAATTTTTAATTTTTGCAATTAATTACAAAAGATACATGCTGGTTTGGGGTATATTACTGAACCGATGAGTTAAAACACTTGATTTCGTAAAGCAAAATTGCTGGCGACAAAATATATAGCACCATGGTTTATAAAATGTCAAAAAAGTAAATTTAATTAAAAAAAATTTTTTTTATAAATTATAGCTCATGTGTTATTTTGATGTATGAGCTATATTATTGTACAGTTTCATTCAAATCTATTCTCTAGTTATGGCGTGAAAGTGTAACAAACAAACAAACAAACAAAAAAACATCTTTACTTTCACATTTATAGTATATAGGGATTGGTTACCTTTACACATACTGTAGAAACCATTAAAAGCTTCAACTTACAGCTTCCATTTAACACAAAAACTTTTGAAATGGGAATGTATGGATATATCTCCACTATTGTTGTGTGTACTTCATTAAATAATTTGTACAAACAAAACATCCTACATATTTTGTCCGAATAATGACCTAATATTTATATTGTCCGAATGATCATTTCTTAGTATAATAGATTTTATTTTAATTTTTTCTAGGTGAATTATATCGATTTGTCGATTTGAATTTAAAAACATTTTTATTTATGGCTAGTTTTATAATGTGTGAAATTTACAAAATTTAAAAAACCCCCGACAAATGCGATTTATGCCTTGTAAACAGATTTTTGGAAACATAGCTGTAAAATAATCTCAATCAAGTCGGTTCGACCGTTTTGGGGCGACAATGCCAATGAGTAACACACAGACGCACAGATAAACACTTTAAACTTATAAAACTCCTTCATAAATCAATATCAAAGTGATGGTCAAGGACATCAGATGAGATGAAAAGGATACTTAGAGAGCTATCATTTTTTGGGACAAATTTTTGGAAATTTTTAAACTGAAATTGTAATATTTGTGCTGCCTTTGCTCTTTTGAATTAATGTTTTAAATTACCTAATTATTTTACCATTTCACTTTTCGAAATGAATTAAGCCAGGTTTATTTGACCATTAATTAACTTAGTAATTATTTATATGTTAAAATTATATGTCATACCCTTTCCAATCTGAATCGATTTTAAAGATCATCGCCAATTTTTTAGGTTATTCGGGTACGGAACCCTAAGCTCGCAATTGAAACATAACAAAGGACGCTTTCCGTTAAATTACCTTTCAAAGGAAACCAAAAGAATTAAAATCGGTTCATTCGTTTAGGCGCTATGATGCCACAGACAGACACACATATCTAGCGGTCAAACTTAACACCCCTATTTTTAAGTTCGGGGGTTAAAAAACACAATGATATAGGCAGTCATTAGCACTGCTGACAGAATAAATTGAAAACTTAAAACTTTAAAATAACTGTGATTTTTTTAATTTTTAAATAAATTGTTGTATGAATAATTAAAATTGCATAATTATGAAAGTTGAAGTCACGTCTCGCTGTAGCTTTATTTGAAACACATTTGACAGAGATGACAAAGATGTAAACAAAATTTTAGAACGTTTTATAAGCGAAATTGGTCTTTGAACCTTAATAAAAATCAAATTTTACTGAACTTTATATCGCCTTTGTTGTTATTTTGAATTGTTTTATAAACAAATTACGGACAGTCAACTTTTGAAAGGTAAAATCGAATATATTAAATTAATAATTATTAAATATATGTGTTAATATAGTAATATTTCAATATTATTGAACAATTGAATAATTTTAATATATTTCATAAATTAAAAAAAAAAGTAAATATATTATGATTTAATAAATTTTAATTATTGAAATAATAATTATATTATTAGTTATATATTTTAATAATATTAATAATTGTAATACAATTATTTAATTGTAATATATAACAATTAAATATTATTTATAGTAAAAAAAAATTATAAATAAATTGACTAACACCAATATTTTTATAATTGGTTGGAAAGTGCTCTGTCCGGCGTCTTCACACGTCACGGCGTCAAACCCGCAGAGCGTAAGTTAACTGACTTTAAGAATATAAAAAAAAAACTACTTCTTGAATCAATTTTTGACGTTATATCGAAAATTAATCGTCTAATTGGACGCGATTTTTGAAATTGCCTTAGATACTGATTTTTACCGAAATCGGAGATCGAAAATTTATTTCGATTTTTTGAAAATTTCTTAAGGGGTACCTCTGAGAAAAAATCAAAAAAATCATAAAAAATTTTTCTTTCGGAATTTGATAAAACTCAATTTATAAGACAACATTGCCCCAAAAAATTCAATAATCGAGTTAGTTTGACGATTGGACGAGTAACTTAAAAAAAAAAAAACAATTTCTTGAATCAATTTTTGACGTCATCTCAAAAGAGTAGGATACAGGTGAAAATCGCGACCCATTATTCATCCTAAGGATTTGTCTTTTAAAAATATAATTTTAGATAGTTCTCCGTATCATGAAATACAAACCGTTGATTTTTTAACGGGTTTTATTCTCTAATAAATATTATTATTAATAATAGAATAATTTTTATTCACTTGTTTATAGATATACGTATCTATACAATAATAATTAAAATATTAGTGTAAAATGTTAATAATAATTGTAATATTATTAAACAAAATTTCCGGTATTTACAGATGTTAGGTTTTATAATAACAAACCATTGCTATTAAACAGAGAGTTTCAAAAAAATTGAGTTTTTGACTTATTAATAAAATAATTATAAGTAATTTATTGTTATAATTCGTTTTCGTCAAAAAATAAGTTTTTGTGTTTCCTTTGGCGTACAATCTCTAAGCTTCTTAAACAAATTTCTTTATTAACGAATGATTTCAAATGAATTACATACAAAGTTTTATATATTAATTTTTGGGTCACTCGAATCAAAATTCTTTGACTTAATTTGACATTCCTACATAATGATTTATAAATAACTCGCCCTCAAATAAGTTTAACTTTTTAAGTCAGTTATTCTGTAAATACTAAATATTGACCACATTTTTTATAAAATACGCACATGCTTCGTTTGTTTATTGGTGGTATCATGATGTCCTCACAATAAGGTGTTTTGGTTAGAACATGGCATGAAGTTTCCATTCGCGTGATTTCATCATGATACTATCAATAAACGAAGCAGCGTTAGTATTTTTGTATAATGTCTACACTTGAAATAATATTTTTAACCAAAAGTTGTTTGCCTTAAGAAAAGATAATAAGCATTAAATAAATAAGTATTCACTTTCTTAGACGCTTTTTGTATATCTATTTGTTTAGAATTATTCAGTTATTGGTAAATTATAAAAATACCAAATAATTATTTCAGAAACTCTCTGTATTTATTCATTAAATTACTTTTTGAAATGTGAAAGTTTTTCGAAAATTATTTATGCATTCATAAATATTTTATAATAGGTAATTCATATTTGTATTTACTGTGTGTATTATTCTTATAAAATTTGTCCACGAGTATTTCAAGAAAAATGTTTATCATTAATTTAACCACCAAATAAATGAAAATAATTCTAAAAATTTACTGCAGAAATGACTGTAAAATTGGATGTTCCGTTTTGGAAATACAATATTGAAATAAAAATAAAAATTAAATATTTTCCATTTATTAATATTTTTAACAAAAATTAGGGAGGGTCAAAAATTTGACCCTCTCTCGAAACAATTTTTTTAATGATACATAATAATTCTTTACCAAATAATTTTGTACATAATAATACACAATTTGGAAATAGAGAAAATTAAGATTTAAAAAAAAAATTACCACTTGTTTAATTCTTCTACCAAATACGTAAACAAACGGCTATTATATAAACGCTGGTTATGACTTAATTCATTGTTTTTAATAAATTGAGCATGATACTTTAATATTTTTATTTTATTATAAATTTTTGTGAACATGTAAATTAATATTTTAAATTCTTGTTTGAGATTTTTACCTACAAAACATCTTAAAATTAAGCTATATATGATTGAAAATTTATCTGAGAAGCTCTGCGCGACTTTTGTGTTATTTTTTGTTGTAATTTATTTTCATACTGTAATTTATTCATACTGTATTAAGAGAGTAAATATGTTCCTAACATGGAAGGAAAGTAAATAGTTACTTGGTTCAAGAATATTTAAGCAATAAAATATTCATTTACTTGAGTTATGTATTGAAATCGTTAACTCAAGAAATATTTACTTGTTATAAGAACCTCAATGCGTTTTCGTTAGTATTTTTTTACAGTGTACCTATAGACAGACAGTCTTATAAATTTCAAAGTATATAATATTTCATAATACTAATACATTAATTTATAATAATTATTATGAAACAAATTGTGATACACTTTTGAAATTAATAATTTATTTTGAAATTGTAAATTTAATAATAAATTTTATTTCGTACAAAAATTAGGTTTATTGACAAAAAATCCTAATAATTTAAAAAAAATTAATAATTAAATTAAAAAGTCAATTATCAACTGAATAAGTTTGAGAAAGGCTTTACAATTCAATTTACAGTTTTTTTCTAGCAAAACCTTATTATCAAATCTGTTTTCGAATCATTTGAAATTTTTTAAGCCTTTTGAATATGAAGAAAACTATGTAACATCTGTTTGCAATGAACTTTCGTGAAAATCCTTTTTTGTTGACACGATGGGAAACTCTTTGACAAATATATTTTATATACATTATATATAATACTAGCCGTTACCCGTCCACCTCGCTAGACAATTTTAACTTTGTAAGCAAATGTTACCCTTATAAATGAGGGTGATATTCAATGAAGGTATACTAAATTTAGTCTCAAAATTGTAACGCTTAAAAATATTGATAATACGAAAAAATTTTGGTATAGATGTTCATAAAGTCACCTAATTAGTCCGTTTCCGGTTGTCCGTTTGCCCGTAAGCGCAAATACCCTAAACGAAAAGAGATGTCAAGCTGAAATTTATATCGTGGTCAGGACGTAAAAAGTGAGGTTATGTTCGTAAATGAGCAACATGAGATCAATTGAGTCTTCGGTCCGTAAGACCCATCGTGCAAACCGTTAGAGAAATAACAAAAGTTTAAATTAAAAAATGGTTCCTTATAAAAAAATAAACAACTTTTGTTTGAAACATTTTTTCGTAAACATCACTGTTTATATGTGAGGGCGAAAATGAGGTTAGAACATTGTATAGTATGTGTTATATGGTAATATCAGTTAGGGCTATATGACACCACAGTCGTGTAATATTTACACGACTGTGGCTATCTAAGAGTGACTATTTTTGAGTGACTTTACCTCCATGACGTAGAAACAATTGCATAATCAACACTGTCTATACATGGTATTTTCACAAAAAATTCAGTTAATTGCTTGTTTTTAATTTTTTTAATTTTAGAAAAAGAAATTGATAAAAGGTATGATAAGTGAAGACAAAGGTAAATGTAGGCTATAAGGCCGAAGTCTTTGTTTTAAAATTACAAAACGAATCGGATAGGTAAATACTAGTTTAATTAATATTTCCATGAATATAATTATTATGTAAATTAATAAAAGTTTAATTAGAATATCAATCAAACTTCAGTTGTAAACGGTTTGTGATAAATATGTATTGAACACTATTGATACATATTTTATCGTATAATAAATAAATAATGAACTATTTACTACTTGTATGTTTGCACGTAGGTAGGTAGATAGATAGATACGTCGTAAAACGTTGGTATTTTACCTGAAATATGTGGTTTTATATATAAATGTATCGGACATGTACATTCATTATTAAATATCTTGTAATTACAAAATGTATTCATACATGAATACGTATAGTTTTTGTATACAGTATCGGAAATTTTTTCTTTATTTTTGTATATACGTAATTCAAAATCAAATATCATATTATCATGGATATAATGATCTGGCAAAGGTTTTGAGGGAATTTAATTTTTTCCCAATTGAAATTGGGTTAGGGTAAGGAACGCGGGATGTACGCTAGTAGAAAAACCGAATTTCTGTCCGCCAAATTAAAATTACCTTCCAATAACAAAACTAAATCCACAGTAAAATGATTTAAAATGATTTGTATACCATGCATATGAAATATACTAAGCTATGCTATATAGTGAAATATACTAAGTAATTTATAACAATACTGCTCAGATATATGAATGAACTGTCTAATAAAAAATTGACCACTCTTTTAAAGGTCAAATCATTTTATAGACCACTTCTGTTTGTTTTTAAGATGCTTATGACTACCATATTGATAACTTGACGACCTTAAAGATTTACCAATAACCTTGAATTTCCATGAGGGTATATTATACAATAAACTATAAATTTATACAGTTAATAAGATATAGCGGTAACGTTTGTAATATACAATAATATGCACTTACAATAATTATTATACTTCATACATTCAAGTATAATTATGTTCTTTATTATACTTTAGTTTATACACTATTTACACTGAGTGTACATAGGAAAATAACGTTTTATTACAGTGTAATAATATTCTTCTTCTTTTTTAAACTTACACCATGTATACTACACTAAGGTAAAAAGAACAGTTTAAGTTTAATTATAAAACCACTGTTATTAGTTATTTTACTGTTTTTGCATGATGATCTTAGTAACACACATTGCAGGTTATAAAACTCAGCGTATGAAAAGAAGTAAGTAATATGTACCTTTTTTTATATTTTACATGTAATAATAATTTATATTTATCGGAAATGAAAATATTTTATGTAATTTTAATGATTTCAAATATTGATAATATTTCTGGAATATATTATTCTATGTTAGAGAAACTTTTTCCCAAGATGCAGAGAGGTACAATTATTTTAGTATCGATAATCGGAACACAATAAAAACCAGAGATATTCTAAATACTAGGATTGTATAGAAAAATGCTTCTATATATACATTAGTGAAAATAAGTTGGCTTGTTTATTACGCTTTTACGCAAAAACTACTCAATGGATATTAATGAATCTTTATAATAATATAGTTCATACAATAGAATAACACATGAGCTGTAATTTATAAAAATATGCTAAAAATAAACACAAGCGAATCTATTCACTGCGGCATCTATGACCATAAATTTAAGATTTATTCAAAAATGGTAAACGAGATACAATGTATGGTCATCTGTTCAGAAGGGGCTTTCTGATATGTTTCAAATTAAAAAAAAAATTTTTTTTAATTGTACATATACTGTTACCAGTGTAAAACTATTCCTGTCTCTGTTTCGGGTGTTATGGAAGAGGGATAAATGCAAGCAGGAGAGGTAAAGGCGATACTTTTAAAGCTTTTGTCGTTCAACTGCAAACTCTGTCAGAATTTTCTGTTTTTGGAATATTTTGAATAATTAAGAATGAAAAACATAGAAATCCAGTTCGTTTGACTTTTGGATTAGTTATTTCTGATAGATCCAAAATTAGTCCGTCGTATAAGCTTTTTTACAGTATTTTAGGCGATATTTGTACTTTTTGGGTCAAAATTACCCTATTCACCAAGTTTTATTAAATGCCAAAACAAAAACTTGCTTGTGATTTGCTGACTATCAAAAATATCTTCTTGACTCAAAAATTATAAAAATTGAGCTTCTTTGACGATAAGACGAGTAGGTAGTTTTTCAGATAACGGCTAAAATCGTATGCGAATAAGTTATTTTGTCTCCGATTTATATAAAAATCATTGTATGAATTAATTTTGGCACAATCCGGAACAAATCAGAAAGGTTCGAATGATATAAATTTTCTTCTATAAACTAAAGAGGTACCGATAAAATAAAATATAAAAACAAACGTTGCATGTTTGAGAATAAAGATTATGCTGGTATTACCGGGTTGTGATAAAATTGACTTAAAGTCAATTACCCTTAATTATTTACGAATCATATATTTCATGCTTTGAAAGTGTTAAAAATACAATTGCCACTAACTACCTTGAGTATATTTGAAACATAAAAAATTACTTTCACATTATTCTTTTCATTATTTATCTCTTTATATGTAAAATAGGTGATTTTAAATTACCTTTACAAACTTAAATCTTTTAAAATATTCATGTTCATATTATCAATCTGCAAGTATATATTTTTTTTGATCTTTTTTCGAATGTAGCTTTCATAAACCCGAGAATTTTGGTTTCAAGTGATTTCATATTTTCAATGATATCAAATGATTTCCCACATAAAAAATTGGATGATGTACTAGAACTGTGGCCAGGAACTTCATAATGGCGCTCTCTCTCTTCAACCTTGGAGATAAATTGTAAAAAAACTTACAAATATAATAAGGAGGGGCAATTTTTGTGGTTAAATAAAAGTCCTTTAATAAATTAGCACTTTTTAGGATCTATTTGCTACTAATTTAAAGTTATTATCGGAAAAATCTTTTTGTGTTTGACAGTCGTTCAATACTACAGCCTCTACTATTCACAAAGTTTTTCCCCATATTTATAAAAATCAACCTTAGAAAGGTTTCTAAAATTATTCCTTTATTAACCCCCGAACTAAAAAAAGGAGCCTGTGGCATCGTAGTGCCCGAATGGATGAACCGATTTTAATTTTTTTGGTTTCATTTGAAAGGTGATTTAACGGAGAGTGTTCTAAGCTTAGGTTTTCGTACCCGAAAAAACTAAAAAATGGCGATGATCTTCAAAATCGATTCAGTTTGGAAAGGAGTGTTATAAGTTTAAACTTTAAAGTGATTATTTCTGCGTCTATGTGTTTCTCAGTGGCATCGTAGCCCCTAAACGGTCGAACCGACTTGATTGGAAACATCTTATAGCTAAGTTTCCAAAAATCGGTTTACAAGGAATAAATCGCATTTGTCAAGGGCTTTTTAAATTTTGTAAATTTCACTTGTGTATTTAAAATCACCAATAGGACTTAGTTATAATTTTTATTTTTTAAATATTTTATGTATGAAAAATGTAAAAGTGTATATAAAAATAAAAAACTTTTTTTTTTTAAACTCATGTAGATAACAAACACACCTTTAAATTGTAAGCTGTTTATTTCACGTGTTTATTTGTAAGTCATAATTGTTGTAGAAGTTATTACAACATGTTTTATTTAACTAATGAAACTATATTTTAAATATATTAAAAAGAAAATTAAAAAAATAGTAGTGTGAACCTGCCACACATTAATTTCACGTCTTTTAATATTAACATTTCTGAGTCCGGTCATTTATCCAGTTTGAGACACCAAAGTAGTTGTTAATGTCAGTAATAAAATGAATAATAAGGAAATTTTTCGAATGAAGCTGATAAAATATTTCTTCTGGTTGATCTTTGTTCTGTTTTTTATCATGAGTAATAAAATAAATCTCGTGGAAATGAATGTAAGGGATGTATAAATAATTAAATACACTTTGTGTTAGTAAATTACAGAGTTCAATAAGAAACTTTGTGAACTGTACTTCGATATTTTTTCATTTGTCTAAACCCTTTTTATATTTTATATTTGTTCCTTCTCAACGCACCTTGGCATGGGCATTAATGCCATTTATAAGCAGGAAAATTATTTAATATCCCTTACAGTGTGAAATTTTCAGACTTGAGCTATTAAAGTTTGTGTTTATAACATGTAAATCTTATATTGAAGTGTTTTCAAAGATATGCTTTATTATGTAACAAGGTTAATTTTCTTAAGATTAATTTGGAAAACTAATATTCATTAGTTAAAAGTATGACAAAGTTTTGCCCATTAAGAAAATTATAACAAGCGGTACTCGCTCTTCCATAAAATACATGCAAGTGATGAAATGAATATCATTTGTGTTAAATAAGTATTTCTTCTATAAGTAAGTGATTTTCTCTAAATTTTTAGCCATCGATATTTCAAAAACTATGGTATATCGAAAAATTCCTCTTGTAATTTTCGACTAATTTTCCCAAGTTGTTACAGAATCCATCGTCAAAATTTAATACGTTAGTCTCAAATATTTTTTAACACAATATACTTTTTTGGGAACGTCCTTAAGTAGCAGTAGTGTTTCAAAACCTTATATATCTTATACAAAATCAGAGTTTCTGAAATTTTTTTCTTATTATATAAAAAATACCATATCAATATGTAATCAAAATTGAGGTTTGATTTTCCTAAAGTTCTAACAGAATCCATCGTCAAAATTTGATACCTAAGTCTCAAATATTTTTAAACATTTTTACGGGAACGACCTTAAGTTAAGTAGCAGTAGTGTCTCAAAATATTATATCTTACAAAGTATTTTGAAAAATTTTTCTTCTTATATGAAAAATCAATCAATATGTAATCAAAGTTGAGGTTTGGAAGCTTTTTTTATAAATGCACTTTAAAAAACTCTGAGATAAAACCAATGGCATCATATATCATTTATTAGTTGTAGAGGTATAAGATGAAAGAGAATATATATGATCGTTAAGTATCATCCATTATACCAGACTGCACTAGGTCAAGTGTCTATTAGAAACTAACTCTATATTGATTGGAAAATATGTATAATGATATCGGAGTTTTCTTTTCTTTTTTTTTTTTAAACCATTCTTTTTACACTATCGTAGACTTTGTTTTATTTTTATTTTATTCTTTACATTATCTATTTTCCAAGAACAAAGTTTCATGGTAATATATTAATACGATAGCATAATAATGGGCGAATCAAGTCACTATAATTATTTTCTCTTAAGAAACTGAGGATATTAAAAATTAACGCTCATCGATATTATTCTACGGTAATGGGAAATTCATTTTGCTACATGCGATAAATAAAATCAAACTGGGTTTCAGCAGACGTTGAATAAAAATATGATTAAGGAACCATATTTACAACAATACTGTTTATGTACAGAATGTTCGATTGCATATAAATATAACGAGTATGAGAGAGTACATGCGTTAAGCAATGCATCTAAGTAAGAGGTATAATAGGTGTTATTTATATGAAATTGCAAAAGTGATTTGTACCGTGGATTATCTGTTGTTGTTCATCATCAACTAAGAAACTCCCACTCTCCAAGCATCTTACAACTATCTCAACGCATGTGGAAGCTTCAACACATGTATATAATACCTCTCACTTAGATGCATTGCTTAACGCATGTATTCTGTCATACTCGTGATGTTTATATGCCTGGATGTAAATCGAACATTCTGTATATGAATGGACGGTAAGAAATTGACCACTTTTTCCATAGACTAATTTAAATCTGTCTATGACTGCCATATTGACTGCTTGTCGTCATTACTGATTTTCTCAATAGTAAAGTGAGAAACTTTATGTAAAAGGATATCGTGAAATCTAATGAAAATATCGAGATGTGATTTTATAAATTTATAATAATAATACGCCGATGAGGATAAATACGACTATATTCGACACGAGGCTGACTGAAAAGTTTTTAAGTCGGTAAAGTTTTGCTATCTATGAAGAATTCCATCACAATGGAATTGATGATATCTTCGATATGATACGGTATCCTTGATGAGTAAAAAACTAATTATTCATAAACTCCAAAACAAAAAAAAAAACAAAAAACAGACATCAATTTTTGATAACATCTCAAATCGTTTGTGTATTTTCAATTCATGTAAATGAATTTGATGTTAAATATCAGAAACAAATATCCACCTACCTATTGAAAGTCAAATTAGTACACCCATTATCAAAATTATTGAATCTATATTGTAATAAAAATTGCTTCTTAGGATACTAAATTTTGTTTAATATTCTCAAAAACAAAAATAGTTGAATTTTAATTTTGAATTTTTTGAGCCAGTAAAATCAATATGAACATAAGTAGTCTCATTAACAGACACTAATCATGGCTTCGTAATTGCTAGACTAATGGTGGTGTAATTGCTAGACTGTGTTTCATAAAAATTTAAAGCACCATCAATATTATTCTGGTTTGTGTAAAGATTAAAGCATTGTACAAATTATTTCTAGTCTCTCACCCCAAAACTTCCACCATAATATTATATTAATCTGCTCTGGGTCTATTCCTCATTGTGCCACCCAAAAGCTTATGTGTATCGTAAAGCTGCCAACTTTTCGTAGTGAGTTAGTGTTGTTTAAATTTTTTCGTAATATCAGTGTACATGATTTAAAAAAAACAGCAATATGGAAATTTTTTCCATGTATTTTTTTCAAATATTAAATTAGTATTTTTAGCATCGCACAGCTTCGCATTTCTATCACATTCATCACAGGCTAAATAAATACATTTGATTATAATCTATAATAGACAGTAAAAATAAAAAAAAAAAAAAAGCCTCCTCGCAAAAAAAAAAAAGGTAAATTGTATAAAACCTCCCACAATATAGCCTTTTCTGCATCAGACATATAATATATCAATCATCCAGAAAACATACATACAGGCATTTGCAAACGTAGAAGAAAAACTACTAGTCATAATAGCTTTTATAATGTATTAAAAAATGTCACATTTGTAGTCGAATATGATATAGGGATACTTTTACGTCTAGAGCCTGGTGTAGTACTACTTGACTGACGACTCAAAACAGTCGGAAGTCGGAGTGGTTTTAGTTAAGGTCACGCCTAACAATTGCAATGACCTGTCAAAATTTGGCTGTGAAAATTATCTTAGAAGAAAAAGTTCTTAGGCCTGACAATAATAGGTTGGCTGATAAGTCCCCGGTCTGACACATAGATGGCGTCGCTAGTATTAAATGCATATTATTTTTATATAGTACCAACCTTCAAATGATTCGTGTCAAAATTTGACGTCTGTAAGTCAAGTAGTTTGTGAGATAGAGCGTCTTTTGTGAAGCAACTTTTGTTATTGTGAAAAAAATGGAAAAAAAGGAATTTCGTGTTTTGATAAAATACTGTTTTCTGAAGGGAAAAAATACAGTGGAAGCAAAAACTTGGCTTGATAATGAGTTTCCGGACTCTGTATTTTTTCCCTTCAGAAAACAGTATTTTATCAAAACACGAAATTCCATTTTTTCCATTTTTTTCACAATAACAAAAGTTGCTTCACAAAAGACGCTCTATCTCACAAACTAATTGACTTACAGACGTCAAATTTTGACACGAATCATTTGAAGGTTGGTACTATATAAAAATAATATGCATTTAATACTAGCGACGCCATCTATGTGTCAGACCGGGGACTTATCAGCCAACCTTAGGCTTTCAAATTTCCACCCGATTTGAAATGACTATCAAATACTTTGCTTAACTCTAGACTAGACCGGTTAAAATTGAATTAAAATTCAATTGAGAGTAAAAAAAATGACAATTGTTCTTTTTTATTTATTTATTTTTTTTTTTGTTTCTATTAAAGATTGTAATCAAATTTTTTTGTTGAAATTTAGGTACTTGATTAATTTGTTTTTATTCTCAGAATAAAAATTTTATCATTCGATATATTATTTTTATTTTAATATACGCGAAACCATTTTTCAGAATAATCATACTCTGGTAATATATAGTCTTCTTGAAGAATCTCTTCGGTTTTTTAGGCAAAAAATCGACGATTTTGGATAGTTTTTTTGGAGAAACTTTATTACTCATGACAAAAAAAAGTATTAAAATAAAGTAGTAAAGAGTATAGGAAAATATTTATTTTTTTCTTTGTGATAGCTCTGAAAATCGGTTCCCGTTCTAGCGTCGCTTTCACTGGCCAAAATCAAAAAATTTTTGTAAGCAATGTCGTCTTCTACTCCTTAAATGTCTAAATTATTCATAATTTTAAAAAATAACCAACAAAAACAAAAATTGATATAAAAATGGCAATAAAATAGAATAATTAATTTTTTTGGACATATTTTGAACATTTGAGGACTGGTTTTAGGTCTTTCAACAAGTAGCAGAAAGATTTAAGTCAATAGTCGATATCTGTAGGATTGAACCTAGATATTCTAGTCTTCGTAAAAAGTGTTTTTATTTTGCGAAAATGGAGAACATGCAAAAAAAATTTTTTTCTAAACTTAAGTGCTCTAAATTTGAGCGTGGTGTTGGATCAAAAGCTCGAAACATCATTGTGTAGAAAAATGTCGCCTTATTAGCTCAGTTGGGTAAGGCGTAGCCAATTCCGTCCGCGGTATGCTTAGGGTAGCGGGTTTGATTCCCGCCATCTAAACAAAATTAATTTAATTAATAGTTATGATGGGCTGGTTTAGTCCATGGTATATGCCTAAAGGAGTTGCACTCAGCCTCTGAAATTGAGGAGCTGATAAATGAAATTATCAGCGGAAAGGTGGTAAAACACATATATGGTATCACAATGGACTCCTTTCTGGACAACATAACCTTAATATTGTGTAAAAAAGCTCACTCGATATATACATATATATATATATATATATATATAACAATCAACACTAACGTGTCTTGAATTCAAAGTTTTTATATTTTATTAAAAACCCTGCGGCATTTTGTATAAAATGTAGAACAAATTATGCGAATATAAATAATATTTTGTTAATTTTGAGTGAAAATTGTTTGATCATTCATTTGTATTTAATTAAAAATATTATTTTTTTTAAATAAATTTTATTCGTGATAAACGAACGAATAACAGTTTATGACGTGTATTATATAAAGTAAATATAAAATATTTTATTTTTAAAACGTAAAGAGAATTTAAAATTAAGTTATAAACCATTCGAGTCAGTCATTTCTATCAGTAGTTCATGTTCATATACATACATATGGTAATACAGAAGGTTTCTTAGAAAGTTTAGAAAGGGAAAATTTGTTTCCTGGAAGACTTCATCAACGAATCAAACAAAAAAAATTTTACATGAAAAAGTGCAATGAAGTATTGTAATTTAAATCGTGGGGTGTTCGATAAATAAAAAAATGTGTGTAGAGTGTGGTGCTTACTCATAAATTTTGAATAATAGATCTTTTTCCTGTTGTCGATTTTAATGCATCTATCGTTGAAAATGTGCGAGAATAGATAACAAAGTCTGAAATCAAAATTAAAACCGATAATCCTTAAAAAATAAAACGAATTAAATAATTTTTTCTATCTTGTTCTTCTAAAACAACTTTTTATATGTAGTACAATTGCAGATTATGATGTCACCAAGTGCTATTTTCCATTCTTTCTATTTGTACATTTAAATCCTTCATATTATCGTAGCTATCGATAGCATCTATTTTGGATCGATAACGAACGTCTTTTGAAGCAATTAAAAAATTTTAGGACAAATACCCATTAAATTGCCTATAATAAGCATAAAAAAGTGCCTTGAAGCGCGGACATTACATAATATAATCGTTACAAACAAAAAATGACTTTGTAGTTTTAGAAACTCTTTGTACAACAATTCTATAAGAAGTTAGTTCAGTCTTTTATATATACACATAGGCCAAGAGTATTCTGCAGTAAAAAATTTTTTCTGTATTTTTTATTTATTTTGGAAATAACGCTAAGTTAATATCTCATTACGATGGAAAAATTTCTTTTGTTAACCTGACAAACCCACAAAAATAGGGATGTTATCAGTTTTAGCGCTATGTGTGTCTGTTTGTGTGCTTGTGGCATCATAGCTCCTAAACGAATGAATCGATTTTGAATTTTTTGTTTAGCTCGAAAGGTAATTCAATGGAGAGTGTTCTTAGCTGTGTTTCAAGTGCGAGTTTAGTGTAGTTAAATTTTGAAAATTTCACTTGTTTATTACATACAGAATACTTTTATTAAGCTTATATTTCAATTTTATTAAATTTCTAAGAAAAGCCATTTTAAGATTGTTATATAAGACTGAAAGTTATTAAAAACTGAAATAAAATCTGAACTTTGATAGCAGGACAGACTTACCACAGTCGACTCTCATACTAGAAAACTTTTTTTTATGCATTCATGAAACGTATTTGAAAAAGGTAGACAATAACCATATATCGTATTTAAGTATGAAAGTATAAAAGATAGAACGAATATTTTTTTTGAAAAAACTTTTTTATAAATTCTTTGTATGCATTCACATTTATCAATATGTATAATAATTTTATTTTAACTGATGGGTGAGTTTTGCTTATGATAGGTAGATATAACGAAAATAAAAAAGACAGCTCTCTGAGTTATTATTTATTTTGTTAATTTAAATAAATATGATTATTTATTTTAGAAAATAAATTAATGAGTCTTACACGCATTTGATTACACGCTTTTATTTGAATTATTGATTTTATTGTAATCAGCAAAATGATTTAATTAAAAATGAGTAATTTTTGAGTTCATTTGCATCTAGGCTTACGACTAAAGCATCTGTAGGTTTTATTTCTAAACGTTTTGAACGCTTTATGAATATGACGTTAGAAACGTTTTGAAATAAATACCTATTCGTTGTGTGCGTAGTCATGGTAGGGACAATAAAATCGATGGCAGCGCTTCCAGTGAAAAATTTTGGCGATAAAGGAGGCTGTTAATGTTATAGAAAATGTCTAATTAAAATTATTGAAAAAAAACTAATTAATTAAATTTAATGCATTAAAATTTGTGAAAATAAGAAATCCAATTGCACAAATATTATTTTTCAAATGTAAATTATCATAATTATTTATTTAAATTTGTGAGACAATAATATTAAATTTTCAATGTAAGTCATAAATACAATCCATACAATTATATATGCATCCATACAATTCTATAATTAAAGTAGTGTATCGTTACCATGGAAACGCCTTCAATAAAATTCACGCACGGTGTGAATACATATTTTGAAAGAAAATATTTTTGCTATTAGAACGCATATTTAAGAATGTCGCGGTCACAGTTCAATGTCGGCTAATAAGCGGATTAATATTTTGACTTATTGACTTTCAAAGGACCATTCATACATACTTAAAATATACAAACAAATAATTATTATTCCATTTTAATATTTTATTAAAAATACGTGCTAAAAATTATTAAACAACTAATCTAATTTAACTAACCGTAAGTAAAATATATAGGGATGGGTAGAGAAGTGTACGATTTTGAAAGCGTTGTTAAGAAGAAACTCACCAACTGTGCTCAGTTATATATCTTTTTTTTTAGAAAATTATGTATTGAAGCAAAATTGATAGTAATTTTAAGTTTTGAAAAAAATTTACTTAATAAAAACAATACAATTTTCTTCAATTATTTTCTTGAATGCTTTTTTATTACAGCGTTTTCAAAACCGTTCACTACCTCTGCCCATCCTGTGTATACATACCAACAATTTAAAATTTATTAATGTATATTTTTTGTGTTTGTAAAGACAAACAAACTTTTGTTTGTGACAAAAGTTATTTATTTATTTATTTATTGATTTATGTATGAGATACAAATTTCTGAAAAGTTTTGCTTAAGGATGTTCCAGCATGGTATTTGCAGTTTCTATGTTAAAGCAATGGTACAATTTTTTTTCGACAGAATTTAACGAAAAATTAAATTTAAGAATTTAATAATGCTTACTATTAATTCCCAAAGTTTCAGAAATTTTGACCGTTTAAAATGGGAAATAATTATGCCAACGTCCCAATTTCGATCAATTTACGTCAAAATTAATATCTCGAAAGTGAAAATTAATTTCTAAATCTTTTTTTTAGAATTGTATTGTATAAACATTTTTTTCTACTTTTTCTTCAATATATAATAATATCATAAAAAATAGTTGGAGAGACCGGACATTTTACATGCTTTAAATGGGACATGACCCTCAAAATCGCGAACTTTGTCTTTAAATATCTCGCGATCTAAACGGTCAAAAATTATGAAATTTTAGGAATTCATAAATAAAGCTATTATAAACCCGAGAAAAAAAAATTCGGCCAAATCTGTCGAAAAGTGATTTCATGCTGGTACTACCTTAAACGTGTGAATTTTTTGTATATTTGCAATTATATTTTGTTTTTGTGTGTAGTGTAAAGGCTCATTCATCAAATGCTCTGAATTTACACAAACGGTAATCATGAGCAAATGTAAATTTTGTACTCGTATTGAATTCATTATATGGTTAGAATATGACTAGAATTAGAAAACTGCCTCAAAGCCAGAGCAAAAAAACAAATGAAGAACAAAACACGATACTTTAATCTGAGAATTTAGAAAATAAATTTTTACATAATTCATCAATGGATACAAAAAATTGTGTTAAATCGAAAGTTTTTTACAACTATTAATCTTATAGACAAATCCCAAAGTTTTAGACACAACCGGTAGATATTATGTCTATTCATTAAATACACACCCTGTAAGTGTAACAACGCCTGTTAAATACTTGAATTTATTAGTTTAGCTTTATATTTACTCTGTAAAATTATCTAAACAAACTTTTGAATTAATTATTCTCTATTTAGTTTTAAATGTTCTTCGATATGCACTGTTAAGATACTAATATATTTAGTCATTACTGACTGCAGTATCTTTCTACTCTCAGAAAGTTCTAGTTAATTTATCTAAAACAAGAGGACCACCTTCTAAGGTAATATGTTGGAACTAAATTTTCAATGAAGCTATTTTCCAGTTAGTTTAACTTAGTTTGAAACACTTTTTTCAAATAATGAGATCAATTTTTTATTACTAAGATTCGAAACATTCTGATAAAATAAGTAATTCTCATAACAGAACAATATGTACCTATTTATTTCTTTGTGTTTTAACAAAAATATCCAATTTGTGCATCTATATTAGTCCAATTGAATAAAAAAAAAAACGACAGCTGTTGTGGATACCCGGTAAGAACTATGTTCATTTCGTTACTAATTATGTATTATTGAATATCTTATAAACCGATAGAGATAGAATAAAAGTTTAAATGAAAAAAATGTTCCTTATACAAAAATAAACAGTTATATATGTGTGACATGTATGTATGTGTAATGTGACAGAGAAATCAACACTGTCTATACATGGTATTTCAACAATTAACTCAGTCAATTGTTTGTTTTCACTTGTTGATAAATTATTTTGACTAAAATATTCTTCAGTAAAAAATACTTAACGTAGATTTAATAATTTCAAATTTTTTTTTCTTGTTTCAGGTGAGTGTCCTTTATCTTCCACAAATAACGAATATCCCGATGAAATAGGTAAGAGTTCGGGATGTACATTAATTTTCTTCTTCATCCGAAAACAGTTAGAAGAAAATATCATTTGTAAGATAACAAGTACCCACATATGATTGTGCTATGCAAACATCTGAAACATACGACATCTTATAAAAAAAGTATCCGTTTTTCGTGCAGAATTTTTCTTACTATGTTTCATATATCCAATAAGGGTAAAATTTAAATAAACGTGGACTATTTATATTTTTAATTAATATTATAACAACAAAAAAACCTCATAAAAGGTTGAAAACGTTTTTTCTCGAAATATTCATGTTTTTTGTTAACTTAATAAATGATACCTAATTTATCTTTTTCCCTTTAAATAAACAATGTTTTTTAATTACATTTAAAAAAAAAAAGAAGGTATACGATATAGAGAAAAATCTAATTACCACTGATGTCCTGGCTGCTTGTATTTATGGATAGAAAAGTGTTGAATTGAATAAATTTGATTCAGGAATAGAATTTGATTAATATGAGTCAACTGTTTGATTCTTTTCTCATATAATCCATTTATCATGTTTTATAGTGCAGCAAAAGTATCATATGTTTGTATTTTGGAAAAAATTTGAGCGAAAATACAAATATTTTCTTAAATATTGCTTTAATGTGGCCTTCTTTTCTTTGTTTTTCGTCTAAAAAATTTTTCGTTAGGTAGACGTTCTCTTTCATAGCGCCCAATAATTTTTAAGTTAGTCACTGGCTTAAAATTAGCTAATGTTTTTCGAGACAAAGAATATTTGAATGGTTTCCATAGGAAAAATTTTAGATTATTAGATGGTATAATAAATTGGCAGTACATAATCGATGTGGTACTGAAGTCGTGTGAGGGCAACTCTTGTTCACACGACTAACTTCTCAGAGGGAGAAAAAACATTAAAAAAAAGATCTTGTTAGCTTTCATAGATTATTCTTCGAACATGTACTGCAGCTCATGCTGGAACGATCGTCATCTCCATAGATAAATGATGTGTTTTATCCACTTTTCAGATTCTGTTTATTCAGTTTTTTCCAGTTTTTTTATTCCCTTTAAAACACGGCTCAACTAATTCTGCTGAAAACTCTTTCAGTTTTTAAATACGCACATACGTACACGCACACACAGACATCACATTGAAAAAGTTTGATTCGGATATTGCGGCTTTAAAACGTCGGAAATATGTAAAACTGGAGATTTTCAAAATCGGCCCCATTACATTAACTTCCTCTGGAAAGTTAATAATATACGTATCTGTGCATTAAAATTTGTGATGTCATAAACAAACTATTTTTTAATTTACTAGTTGAAGGAAGAGTTGAAACAATGGTATCCATTTCAACCAAACTTTGGAGCCAATCGTGTGTTTATGATCAGGCTTTGGATGGGTGAATCACAGTGAAGTTGTATTCACTTAACTTTGGCTTTTCACATATGAATAACTTTAATCGGTTTCAATCACGAGACTGCAACGAATCCATGTTTCTTTTTTATGTCAGATTAAGACAAATAGATTTTAAAATCCATAGTTTATGCAGTTTTCAGGAGCCATTAAACGAGAACGCTCCACATAAAATAATCCTTCTTTAAAAATATATTCCAGAATTAGCACGATTGATTCCAACACTTTTATGTTGCAGATAGAACATAAAAAAATAAATAAATATTTTAATAAAACATAAAATTAATTAATGTCAGATACACGGTCAACATAAAAACATACCTGTAGCTAGAATAGCTAGCTGGCTGTGTATGTCGTATACAGTCATATTGTCAGGAAGTATACATAAAATAAACAATTTAAACCATAAATATATGATATTGGAAAAATGTAGTTATGTACAGTTTTGAAAATTTAGTTGAATCATTTAAAAGGTATAATATATACCTACAGGAAATTGTACCGACGCATGAGTGGAAAAAATACATTAAAAATAATCACTGGGTGTATGCTATGCTTTCAGGGGCAGGGAGGCAACACCTGTCTAAATAAAATCTAAATACATATTCACAAGAAAACTATGTTTTCACTGAGAATAAATTGAAAGATTGTAGTGACCATTAGCCCGGTAGCTCATTTAGTACAATTGTAGACAGATCACAAGTTCTGAATTCGATTTTCTAACAATAAGGAGGTATGAGCGTGGCTGATCAAGCACTTTAAGGTAAACAAATTTAAAAACATATACTTTCAATTTTGATAGTAAATAAAATTTTTCGATACCTACGATATTTCCAAAATATGGAAAATTGAAAATTTCCTTGCTTATTCAGCTATCAATATTTCGAAAACCAAGGCAGATGTCGAAAAATTTTACTCGTATTTTTCGTCTACATTCATGAAGTTATAATAAAATTTATCATCAAAATTGAAAATACGATAAAAATAATTTCAACCCTAAATCTACCCTGCTCGAATATCCCTTATATGGATGGAGACACTTGGTTTTTTTTATGTCATTGTTACTATGTTTTCTTTCTATTAAAAAGTTTTCATTCGCTTCAAGTTTTTTAAGATTTGTCCATAAGAACAATGTATTTTATATAGAATTTCAATGATTTCCATGCTGGGATTGTAAAAATGATGTATTCTGGTGGAAGCGCAGAGTAATCAATAAAATAATTTTATTTTCCTCATTCCATGGGTACGACATACTTAGTCAGGAAATATTTTTGCATTTGTAAATCAATTTCTTACTAGAACAAGAAAAATGGATATTCATCAATTCTTAGCTCGTGCTGCAGTTTAAAATTTGGCGACAGCCTTACTTCAAATATGGGCACCCTTTTCTTAATAGCACTCTAACTCAGTGCATGTTTATAACCATTCGGAGCGTGAAATTTTAAAAACTGATATTGCCGTTACTATCGAAATGAAACATGATTTCTTACTCATTTTTACTTTTCAGATGTTTTCTAGATAAACAAACTTTTTTTGTCTTTTAAACAGATATTGTAGGATAATAAACTCTGAACAAAATTTGGTAGCGCACAAAACTGTAAACATCCTATATATTTAAAAGAAATCTGAGAAACTTTTAGTCAGTATTTATCCTTACGTACTTTATATTATGTAATAAGTTTCTGGTATAAATAGTACCTACCTAATATACACAAAAGTTCTTTTTTTATAAAGTTTAATGCTCCGTTACCTTTTAACTTCATTTTAAATAAAAAATGTCTATATTACATATTGCATGTTAAATGTTCTATTATATGTATCCAATAACATTATTTGTTATTTTGTCACTTATAATATAATACATAATGAAGGTACTATCGATTTGTAATTCGGGAATTCTATCAAATGTTCAGCCATTTTACCAAGAGAACTATTCAGTAAACTACCACATATAGAAGTAACAATTTCTCTTGTTGTTTTTAAACATCTATCATCTTACGTAGTAAGACACAAGTGAATTGTTGTCCGGAAATTTCACCAAAAATCATTCCTGAATAAAACTCAATGAAGACAAGGACCTTCGCATACGAATTTTTGAAAAAATCAAGAAAGACGCAAAAAAAACTCGGTGGATGGGGTAATTTTGATCAAAAAATTATAAAAATCAGGTTAATTTAATGGTAGGATGCAGAGTTTCTGAGATATCGCAATATTTGAATCAATTTTATTCCGTATCTGAAAAACTATTCGTCCGAAATTTGATCCCAAAAGTATAAAAATCAGGTTAATTCAATGAATGAACTATAGAAAGTTACACAAAGGCACAACTTCATTTTCAAAAAAGTTTCCCACAAAAAAATTATAATCCATAAAATTGTGTACAAAAGAGAGGATAAGTGAGGGCTATAACGTGACAGTCTTTGTTTTTAAAGGGGAAATCGCCCAGCAAAACGGGCGGGTATATGCTAGTATATATATATTTTCATTATGTTATTTGACATGGTTTTCGTTTTTTCATGCTATTTTAGAAAAGTTCGAGATGTATTTAGTCAATTCCTACAAGGCTTAGACAAATTATCCAATTCATTAGTAGATATTTTGCTAGTATTAACAAAAGCATTCAATATGTATACGTAACTGTGAAGTTCAGGCCATTTTTTTCTATATGATATTTATTTTATATTCCTTGTGTGTCAAATTACAACGTTATTTTAACATTTTTTTTTCGATAATATATTTGCTCCTATTACATAATTTATTGCTTTGGAGTAGGATTTAGTGATTAAATTGTTTGTCAATTGATATGTATCAAATTGGTATCTGTAATGACTAAATCTAGGATTAAACCAAATTTTTACATTGAGAGAACATTGCCTGAAAACATTTTGTTTTAAAATGAACTTTCTAGCTTTACATACATGTAACCATGACAATGTATGGCATTACACTATTAAGGGGACAGCGTGCTGAAATTGGTCACATTATGAATTTTTTGCTCCAGGAAAAAAGAAGAATGTTAGAAGCATTTGATTTTTCTAGGTCATCAGTGATTTTTCTACTAAGGTTGGGATTGTAGAAATTATGGAAAAGAGTGCCCAAATAATAATCAGACATAGTCATTTTAATCTATACACCAAAATATCGTTTTATAATTAACCAATCAAAAAATAGCTTAAACAAAAGTTGCAGAGTTTGATGGGGGACATCATGTTCTGGCATCAGATAGGGCCTAGTTCTTCGGGTTTCTGTCTAACTAACATTTTTCATCTCAATCAGTTTTTCGAAAATTTTAAGCTTTCGGATGGAAGAATGACTTAAAAATATGTCATTATGGCATTTAATCGATAGTGAACACGCTAACTACGGAAAAATGCTCTAGCCAAATTACCATTGTCAAGAGCAATGGAGCACATTATTTTTCATCAGCTTTAAATAAAAAGTATTATTTAGATTTTTTCTCTAGACACTTAGTTCTATTGAAAAACTCAAAATGCAAAATAATCTTCGATTTTAAGAAAAATGCGTAATTTTTTCAATCTGAGGGGACGCAGCTCCTGCGCTACAATATTTTTTCCTCTGTATAATGTTCTTGAAATCAGTAATGCAACTATATTTTATTTCAAACAGTTGTGGAGATAGACTTCCAAGAAAGTTTTTGGATATTCCGTTATTTACTTTACTGCATTCGATGAAAATGATAACAGTTCAAATATTTAATACCAGCAGATGAAAATCATTTCGCTATCAGTAAAACTAAATCTAGTTTATTTGAAAGCATTGCTGATAGGAAAATTATTCTGTTTAAGTTATACAAACAATTCAGGAATAAATATTTTATTCCTGTTTTCATATTAAACAACAAACACATACGGAGTTGATATTAAAGAGAAGAAGTATATTTTCCCTCATAAATATACAATTTTCGTGAAAAAGCTGATAACAAACATTTTCAAATAGTTTGTTTATCTATCATCGTATAAGATATGTGGGTACTACTGAAGGATGTCCTACCCCGTTCAAAAATCAGCTTGTGGTAACGTTGGAATCGTAAACTATTGGACCGATTTTCAATTCGATTTCTTTTTATTTGAAAGCTATTTTAATCGATATAATTAACAATTACAAATCATTGGCGATTTTCCTAGCTGTATAAATATCACTTATGAAGACTTGAAAACAAGACTTGGAAAGGAGAAGTACACGGTGTTTCAAAATTTCATGACACTTTTTAGATACGTGTTCTCTAGCTTAGAATATTAAAAAAGTTCTTATAAAGAAATTTGTAAAGAATTTCTTACTGAGATACTGGAGGATAACGATTTATTTTTTCAAAGTCAGATGTTAATAAAATTAAATTTCATGTATTCGTGGTTAAAGAAGCTTTAAAGCTATAATTTACTATAGTTTGTAATCATGGGAGGCTCCACAAATTTCACTTCTACCGAACAAACTGACAGTGAGGTGAAACATTAAAAATACCGTGAAAATTATAAAAAATCAGATTGTGAAACCCGCAATAACTGTCAAGAACCGTTCTGATGAGGAACACTGTGCGAAAGAAACAGGGATTTGCCATGCCGAATGTTTATTTTCGGATATTCGCACCGTGCGTGAGTTTTATTGGAGGCGTTTCCATGGTAACGATACAATACTTTAATTATAGAATTGTATGGATGCATATATAATTGTATGGTTTGCATTTATGACTTACATTGAAATTTAATATTATTGTCTCACAAATTTAAATAAATCATTATGATAATTTACATTTGAAAAATAATTTGTGCAATTTGATTTCTTATTTTCACAATTTTTAATGCATTAATTAGTGTTTTTCAATAATTTTAATTAGACATTTTCTATAACATTAACATGTAAAGAATTGCAAATTAGTTATAACAGCCTCCTTTCATGCCAAAATTTTTCACTGGCAGCGCTGGCATCGATTTTTTTGTCCCTACTATGACTACGCACACTAGGAATACGTTTAAATGAACATTTTTTTGTTAGAAAGATCCATTCTGTACTACAATTTACTACAAATATATACTTATTTTCATGTGATGCTTTTTATTTTAAGCAAAAGTAAATTTATTCTAAAATCAGGTTTTTGAACCCATAAATGTAAAAGATGTTTTTCTGTATTTTGCGATGTTTTCCGTCATATTCAACGTAAACATAATACTTACTACTTAGAGAAGAGATAGATACCTCTGAAAAAACATAAAATAAATATTTCATTATTTTACGAATCGTATAAAATAGTGTTTGCCACCACAATATGGAAGGTTTTATTATGTTGTCTCGTTACGTAATTTTTCCAGTAAGGTAAGGTGAATATCTATAAAATCAAAGCTTACATTAATGAGTTTCGAAAAGCACTTTTTTTTTTTAAATATCACAATGGAAATTATCTTTGTTTTTCGAGATTTTTAATACTTAACAACAATCGACAAAAACAAGTGGACCATGGTACATGAAGTGTGTCTCAAAGTACAAGATCGTAACGTATTATGAGTTATACTATGAAATGCACCTCCGCTGGTGCTGTTTGCACATCCTTTTAGGGAACACCATCATACAATGTGATTGTGATGAAACCATAAATTACGAATGAAAAATATAAATTACAACAATTCTCCTCTGCGATTACCTAATTACTGCTTCAATTTATATTTTTATTGTTCCGTGGTGGATGAGGCTTTTATTTTGCTAACGTCCTCATGGTTACCTACAACAAATAAGAGATAGAATAATGGTAAAATTATTTTGTGTATCGATTATTATGTATCCGTGGTATAACAAGTTGCTTGATCTAAGGTACATCACGCTACGTAATTTCAAATTTTGCCTTTTCAGCATTTAACGTTATATTTAAAACTTAAATATGGCTTAAGAAAATATCCTCCACTAAGTAGTGACACAATGGACCAATGTACACTATACTCTTGGTACTACATCTTACCCCACGTTCTTTTGGTAATGCTAACAATATCACTGAAGCATACATATTGAGGATATTTCAACCATTAAGTAAATTAGTTTTAAAGTTCATTTGATCAATTTTATTTTTGGTTAGTTAGGTTAGGTTAGGTTAGAGTGGCTGTCTTGTGGTGGGACACACTTAGACCATAGGGTCTGTTGTGATACCGAAAAAGGTTAGTTAAGTTTTAAATGAAATATTATATTTTATTTTTTAAATATGATGGTATATTTCTCAAGTACCTATGCCACTTCGTATATTAATTTGTCTATTTTTCGTAAAAATATAAATTATTTGTGGTTAGCTCACTTTTTTTCATAAAAGTCGAAGAAATTATTTACGATGTTTTAAATATATAACTTCTTATATACGTTTCAATATTCTGAATTAAAATGTATTGGTCTGTGTAATCGAAAAAAAAAAAGTTTTTAATATCTTTATCGACCATCTTGTTCGACATTTCAATGATTTATACTTGGTTTTTTTCTTTTTGTAAATTTATTATACTCGATTATAAAATTACATTTTTTTCTACCAAAAGAAAGTTCTATGAGAAAATCTTTAATTTAGTAAATTCCTTTTTATTATCCTGATTATTACCATTACAAATTATAATATTAGTGTCGAATCTTCGAATCTAATTTATATATAAGATCAAACTAATGATAGATTTGGGGAATGCAGAATTGATTTGAAGAATTTGTTCTATCACTAATATTTTTAAGCGTTACAAACTTGGGTCTAAACTTAGTATACCTTGCATATTTCATAAACAATGGTATAAAAAGAAAAATTGCTATGTAGAATTATCTGCAAAAAGCGAATTTTTTATCAATGAAGTCACTTGATTTCTTGAGATGATAATATTCATCAAAATATGAAAAATTGTTTAAAAACTAAAGCTAGTATTATTTTTTTTGATCGACAACGATATCAGTTAATGTGGGCTATCCTGTATGGATAATTTATAGCTTTATACAATTTTTTTAAATAAATCTTCTTACACCCTAAAGATATGATCCAATAAAACTTGTATACTGTAATTTTGAATTTTTTAAGAATTTCGGAAACCATGTATAATATACATAATAATTATATCGATCATATATATAAAGCCCAAGGAAAATGAAAAAGTGCCTGCAATATAAAATACATATTTCTGAAAGTTATATTTTAAAGTTTTCAGTCTTATATCACACATTGTTTATATCCGCTTTTATCTTTTTCTCTCCCTCACCTGGAGTTTTATTATAGTTTTAAAAATATTCCACAAACATAAATAGTAAAATTGTATATGCTGGATCCGAAAAATGGTACAGATATTAAGAAGAATAAAAAATATAGGACATGAATTTTTAATAGAATCTGTCATTTTGAATACTTAAAATGGAGATCTGTTTAATATTTTTATAACGCATGGAAGTTATCGAATTCCTCTTGTTCGTAGCTAAGATTTTTCTGGCAATAGCATTATCTTGCTCCTTACGTTTTGTGACATCTTTGACCGCCTAGAATTTTGAATTTCAAATTAGAAGCTATCTTTATTTTGAGCATTCGAAGGACTAGGTTGTACTCTGTCATTCGATTTGTTCGGCTCAAATCGCCCATATTGAGTTGTGTTGAAAGATTAGATCTGAAGAAGCGATTTTTATTCCCTTTCAGCTTAAAGTATCGTCAAAAATTATTTTGTTGATATCGGATACAGGTTCTTCAAAAGTTTGTTTCGATTTTTCTCTTCAACTTTGAAGTGAAAATCTCTATAATTCTATATGCACGTAAGTCGATATGTTATATGTGTAAAATAAATTATATTTGGCTACAGATATAACACCGTAACCTAGGAAACTACAACTTTTTTTCAATCGAAAAACGACACTGTACAATGGACTATTAACTAAGTGATTCTGATCATTAGTTACTTTTGATTACTGTTCATAGATGGCTTTTTTTTTTATAAACTATTTATAATAGTTTTTTATATACATGATTATAATTTCAATTTACAAATTATGAAATTTTAATTATTCATACTATAATTAACTAAAAAAATAAAAAAAAACACAGTTATTCTAAAGTTTTAAGTTTTTACTTCCGCCGACAGTCACCATGACCGACTATCTTTTTTTTAATTTCACTTTGGCAGCATAGTCTGATTGTTGTCCTGGAAATTTTCATATTAAACTTTTCCCCATAAAACTAAATATGCACCTATGATTCAAATGGCAGTCATAGGTTAGGTTAAAGTGGTTGTCCCGGGGTGGGACCCACTTAGATCATAAGATCCGCTGTGGCTTACATCTTCAACCACCGGTTTTCCGTAAAAAGACTTTTTCCAATACCAGTTCAGTTTTTTAGAGTTTTATAATGCATTCAAGGTTTTATATAACACTTAAAATTTGTGTATATATTCTGTAATATAATAAATCTAAGATGGTATCATAATCATAACAATATTATATAATATTCCTTCGTCTTCGTCTTCGTCTCTTTGTTGTATATTGTATTCAAAATTTATGACGTCATATAACATTTTTTCTTTTCTTTTATGTGATAAATTTTTTGGCATATATTTTGTACTTAAGATATAAAAACATAGTGAACAAACACAAACAACTTCTATTATTTAAATTATATGGAAAGTTATGTAAAAGAATTTGTGTATGTCATCAAAAATATCCGTTTTAGATTTACCTTTTACCTACCTGCTTGTGTGTTGTTGTTATTCGAAATATGTTAAAGAAGGTTAGAAAAAAGGGAAACGAAAACTAACCAATTGCGTTTGGTCTTATTATTATGCATTTTTTACAATTTTGATGCTTAGGAACATCAATATAAGTTTTGTACGGCTTTGTTAGATAAACCAATAATAGAATATTTGTTACTGGGAAAATCAATCGATAACTAGCGCATTTAATCAAACTAAATAGAGCTATGAAAGGCTTAAACTGAGTGATTTATAAAAATTAAAAGCCAAATCTGTCTTATAAACTATAGCCCACTTTTTTCCATGGTCTAGTCATTTCATAGACCACCTTCTTTAAGATTTGGAGCTGCCATATGAAGGGTCATATTAACTACATGATGCCATTACTGACTTCTTGCTGAGTGTCCACTTTTATTCAAGTCTCCAATATCACAACTTCTTATTTCAATATTCTTATTGCTCGCGGTAACATAATTGTGCAAATAACTTTACCGAAAGTTCAGATAATAATGATTTTTTTCTAATCTCGTCTCTACGTTATAATGTATTCTAGGCTAAGCTTGGCAAAATCGGTCTACGATTAATTCTTTCTCATCTCAAAGTTCGATAATTTTACTTCACCTAGAAGTTTTTATTTCTAACATCAAATAACAAATTTGAGTTTTCAATCGTGTTGTACATCTGATCCTTGTTGGCCCTAAGTGGTCTACTTCCAAGTCATGATTGACTCAATAAGCCAATACACAAATTAAACTTTATAGAGAACCATTTCTGAAGATTTAATAATGAAACGGAGAAGACTGAAATACAATGTTTGGAGTGAATTAGCTAAAAACCAGCTGGATTAGAAACATAGAACTTTGTGGACACCTTCGTCGAACATATAAATGATAAGCGAATGCCATATTGTGTCTATACAGAAAGTTTTATGGAATATTGTGTCCATCAAAATTGAAAGAAAAACATGGTTAAAGAATTTTTATTTAAACTATAATAAAAAAGATTTTATTCCGTCGTTTTAATGAATATCATTTTTTTATACAAAAATAATCTGAAAGAATAGAATATTTAGAATTTTATCCTTTTCCTAGAAACTATATCTGCTATTATTATAATTGATAGTTACTTCATAGTTTATTGAAATATTCTAGAATTAATAAACTTAATTGTTTTTTCTTATAAATTTCTTATTTAAATTCTAAAGCAATATTAAAAAAATGCTTATGAATTTCTTTAAGAAACATTTTACTTTAAAAATAAAATCAAACAGACAGGAAAAAAATAACACGTCAATTCGAATAAAAAAATACTTGTTTCGTAATTTCGTACAATATGTTATCGTTTATGGATGTTGATTTTTTTTCTTATTCCATCAAGAAGAAAAAAAAGCTTTACTAACGATTTCTATGTTTCCGTAATGTGTGTAATGTAGATACAAACAAACCTTCTGTCGGATCATTTGATATTTGTGAGGGGTTTAAGTACGTCTTATGTTGGTTAGAAAGATTATCACTGAAGGTATATAGATATATATTTATACATATATTTTATTTCACTTTGTGAAATACATGATCAAAGGTGAAAAATCGAACATATTTCATTGGACTAAAATTTATATCCAATTTGGTTTTTCATTTACCTGTACGGGAGGCTAACAGCATCGTGCTTGGAGTTGGTAGGTTGTAAATTTCAATTCCAGTAGTTGCACTTTGAAACTGGTGATTTACTGTTTAGAATAAGTATAACTGGCTTTCCTAGTTCTAAATTCCTACTTATTTTGTCTTAAAGGTTATCTACAGGCTCGAGATTATACTTAGATATATCGAAAGTAGGCAAAGGTATCAAACAGTATTTTGTTATTTTGGAGTTTTTGATTTAAGAATGCGCCAATTTTTAGTTCAGTTTTTTCTCTTTAAAAGTTGTTCGTTATTTTTCTTACTTCTTTCACCATTTGAGAGTGTTCTTCTTAACCTTCTTTCAAGAAAATTTGCGAAGCCATAATCACCTCTTTTCCTGCTGTTATCGAATATGGAACTCTAAACTCGAACTGAATGTTGAAGGATATCGAATGATGGAAGTTGCATGAAGTATTTCATCCCTTTTACATGTATTTCGAACACCTTTAACGTGATTTAGATAGGCAGTTTTTTCTAACAGTTGTTTTTAAACATGCTACCCGCGTTGCTGCTGCCGTTATATAGAAGAGCGTATCGCATATTGTAGTTATAAGCTCGTATCTGAGTGAGCTGTAGCGAGTTACACACCTCTAATCTAAGAATAAACAAACACTGTATCTCACACATATAAAGTGAAACCATAAATTGTTCGATGATTGCGTTGAAAAGAGAAAGATGAGGGAATAATATTTATAATGACACGTTTTATATTCCTGTTTTTTACGCTTCCTTTTTTTCTGGATTTGTGTTTATAAAATAGATTGTTTACAATAATAAAATGTATATATTTTAAATCGTGTGCCCATATCGAATTGTAATTTTTATTATTCTTATTGTCTGGCTTTTATGGGTGGATTTTGCTTTATTCCACCACTACGCCACAGTTAACAATTTCGTTTCTTTTTGTCCTCGTAAATCTACTCTTGGCCTCCAACGTGAGTGCCCTTTGCCCAAAAATTTACCGCTACTTTTAACTTTCCATCCCTTGTTGGTGAAGGTAATTGTCCTGACCTACTGGCTTGAGGATTTATAAAGATAAGTTTTTTGATAAAGCCAAATAAGGTTTAAGCTGATGTTTGAGGGTCAAATTTATGGAAATCTGGTTAAAAAAAAGTCGTTGACAAAACCATTCCTAGAAACAAATTTCTAGAAAATTACAAATATTGAAGATGTTGAAAAATGGAGTAAATTATTTTTAATTTTTAAAGCACTTTTTGACAGTTCTCAAGTTTCTGCTATTTGTTTATATGTAAAAAAATTCCGAAAAAATACGAAAATCAAAATATAAAACCTGTTAAACTTGATTTCCATAAACTCAACATTCATCCTCAGAATTTTCTTCACTGCCAAATGTATTTTTTTCAGTTTTCAAAATGTGCAGACAAACAAATCATAGAAATTACGTTTCATTACATGCCTACGGTCTTTTTTCTAAGGTATTTTTTTATTCAAAACATTACATACACTTTTTTTTTATTGTTTGTTTATTGTTTAGATGTGTGGTAAAAATATGTTTTGTTGTATAACAACAATGTAGGGAGAAAAAACAGGATTTATTTTGCGTAAATTGTTTGTAATTATTTTTGATTTTGTTATGCGTGCTTAAATTTGTTGTGATTGTTAAGCTTTTTGTTGTGTTTATGTAAATCCATTCTCTTGTTTGTTAAATGACGGATATGAGAAATCTTTTTGTGTATACATACTATTTTAAGCTTTAAAAGTATACAATTATGCAGCTTTTTAGAAATATAATAAAAACATAAGTGAGTTGACTATTAGGGAGCATTATACAGATTACCCCGAGCTTACACGATATATAAAACCGAGTGATATCCGGGTAGATCGAAATCGCGTTATGTGAAGTATATACTGTATTTTATTGTATGACAGGACAGTTAATAAAACAATAAAATACCTAAGCCTGGGTTATTAAACGATCGAATAGGTGAAATTAAACCTTGTGCTTTAAAAACGCACTTTGTTTTTTTCAAAGTTGGACTCTCTAAAATAACCCGGGTATAGTTATCACACAATTACAAAAGTTTTAGCTCCTGTAAGATTTAATGTACCATAGTCCGGTATCGGGAAGTATTTTTATTAAAGTTCAGAACCAATATTTTAATTTTCAGCATACTCAACTTTAGGCTTAGGAAGGAAAGTGTCAAAGATCTAAATAATAGAGACCTAGATAGCGTTAGTATAATATAAAAATCGAAATAGGCGTATTTCTCTGACATTATTCAATGTATTCAATGTAGCTTGAAGCTTGAATCCATTTGTTATTTTCATCTATGGCTCTAACTACTACTATAACAAGGGACAAACTCCAAAAAATGTTTCAGATGGCAGTTCTACAATCTTTTTACATAAAAGTTAATTTTGAAAAGTCTTTAGATTCGACAAAAATGGTATTGTAATTCTAACAAAATTTGTTTGGTTTTGTGACCAGATTAATAAATTCTTTTTTTTTTCCTTTTAATATATGTTTGTAGATTGGCCGAAACAACTTCCTAAGTAAAACAAAAATATACAAATATTTTATTTGAACTGTCATTCGATAAAGTTATTTACTTTTTATTAATATTATATATTAATTTATTTTGTTAATTATCTCGCAAGATAGGCCTCAGATTCAAAATTGGTAAATAACTTTTTTCTTCGTCTTTACGAGCTTATTCTGTAGGCCAACGATCTGCAGTCAATAACAGAACGCCCTGTATACGCGTATGATTGTAATTTTTCTGCATTCAGGACAAAATTTATGGTTTTATTTCATTTCGCTTCAAACATAGGAACATAAAAAGTATCTAATATCGACATGTATATTGTTAGTAGCCAGGATAGAAGCATATCTGTTACCTTTATGCTACCTGAGTGATAAAATATAATTATAAAATTGAAAAACAAATTTGTAACAATGGGTGTTGTATGCATATAATAATATTAGTAGAGATGCTTTGACAATATTGTATGAATATGAATAATGAATTTATCACTGTTTGTGTTATATATAGACTTGGAGATATTATACACACAAATGAAATTTGAAAAAAAACCCTGACAAATGCGATTTATTTTTTATAAACCGATATTTGAAAATTTAGCTATAAAATGTTCTCAATCAAGTCGGTTCGACCGTTTACTAGCTATGATGTCACTGAGAAACACATGGACGCTCAGATCAACACTTGAAACCTATAACACTCCTTCTTTAATTAATATCAAAGTGATGGTCAAGGACATCAGACGAGATAAAAAGTATACTTAGAGAGCTATTATTTTTTGGGACAAATCTTTGGAAATATTTTAATTGAAATTGAAATATTTGAGTTGACTTTTTTGAATAACTTAATTATTTTACCATTTCACTTTTCGAAATGAATTGAGCCATGTTTATTTGATCTTTCATTTCCATAGTGATTATTTATATGTAAAAATTATATGTCATGCCTTTTCCAAACTGAATCGATTATGAAGATCATCACCAGTTTTTTCGAGTATAAAACTCTAAGATCGCACTATGAAACATAGCCAAAAACATTCTCTGTAAAATTACCTTTCAAATGAAACAAAAAAAAAAAATAAAATCGGCTCACCCGTTTAGGCGCTACGATGCCACAGACAGACACACACACATAGCGGTCAAACTTAAAACAAACAAAATTTATAATCATTAGTTAGGCTTGGCGTATATTGCAACTTTTTACAACACTGTTATTCTTCAACACTATGTATTTTCTGTTAAGAATTTGAATATTAAACAACTATCGATTAAATCGTGTAAACCATGATACATGATTATAATGTACCATAGTTCATAATCTAATATAGTCAATGATTTGTGTTGTGTATGATTTATAAAACAGTATGAAATTATTAGCTTGTAAATATTGACTGTCAGAAAAATCGCTAGGTTTACTTTTTTACGCCAGTCAAAACCAAAACCATAGTTAAACCACAATCAGCCTTCAGCCTACCTGAATTCTACAATACAATACCACAATTTAAATGAAAATGCTGTCCAATTAATAGCAATATTTATCAAAACGCTACAGACTCATCGAACTCAAGGTTGCAAAAATAGGCTACAATTTTGCCAATTGTTAAAAAAATTAGCCTGTGACAAATAAAATAAGCATGTAGAACGTTCATTAAACGTTGTGACCACCATTTTCCTTTTACTAATTACCTACTTAGAATTACAATATTGTAATAAATTGCTTCAAATTTTGTGTAAGTATCTCCTAGTCCAATAGGTAATATGTATGTTACATGTTACATACCGTATTGAGTTTAGTAGAGGTGGATCAAAGTTATCACTGGAACATAATTTCATCTGTTCCCATGATAATTCATTCATTCATTCACTATTCCACGTTTCATTCGTCAACGAATATGTTTGTATTCGAAATGATGAAAACTCGTTGAGAAAGTAACCTTTTTATTTAAAATTTATGGAACTTTTTTGGCAACGCTATTAATCTTGCATGCAATCTTGATATCGATGTCCCGCATCATTTTCAGTGACAACGTAATAGATGGAATTTTTTTCTTTTGTACATTTAATTGTGTTGTGTTTATTGCATAATTAGAAATTTAAAAGTAGGTACATCGGATGTTCATCGAAATTATATATTTTATTAAATGCAACAAAATCTAATCACAAACGATACATACAGTATGCCAAAAGTGGATTCATTACTTCATTTCTACTCTTCTAACTGTCGACAGTGTTCAGTTTTGTTTCGTCTTATGCATTTTCAACGAAAAAGCCACATTAAAATAACCTAAATATACCAAAAATTTCTTCCACGCCAAATTCTCGATACCTACGCTAAAGTTTCAAGAATTATCGTATTTAAAAAAAAATTATTTTTTCAGTTTTCTGCATTTTAAAAGAATTTGTCCTCTAGTTAAATAAAATAAGATATTTATGGTAAAAAATTTCCAATGATAGATTTTCATCTAGTTTTGTGACAAAAAGTAATAATAATTGAATAGGTAGCCACCCTGTATTTGTGAATAAAAATAGGTATTGCGTAATATATTATATAAAGTTGGTAGTATTATAGGGACTATTTTTATTATATTATATATATTTTTTTAATCATTATAACATATAATGTAAAATATATATTATTACATTTCTATGTCTGCCAATCTTTCTATGTTCTGTGTTACATAATTCGAAAATTTCTTAGCAAAAATCCCTTTAGAGAATTACATTGTATTATATTCTCTGAATTATAATTTACAGCCAGTTTTTACCAGAAGCTTCCTACATTTTTATTCAAATCGAAACAATGATTCCCGGAATAAATTCTGACAATTTCATTGGGTTTACATTTCAGGATAATATTTATATTACACTACAAAAACATCTCTTGGATTGACGTAAACGCGTTTACTCTGCTGTAATGTTCATATAACAAGTAAATATTTCTGGAGTCAATTCCAGAAAAATAACCTATTTGACAAAATAGGCTTAAAAATTTTCCCTTAACTAGGAAAATATTAACTTGGTACATTTTTTACAGTGTAGAACTAGTAGAAAAACTCGAAGGTTGTAAATTATTTATTTAAATTAAGAAAGCATCTATAACAACAATAGTTTAGGATTTATGTAATTACTGAAAATAAGAATCGTGTTATGAATTTTTCGTGTGTGCCGATTTTTTATCTTTTTTATAATATCTACAAAACTCTTCGTAAGATTATTTTTACGTAATGTACTAAAGTAAGAGATTTAATTTATAAAATAAGATTTTTAAGTTTTGATCTGTAGAAGGTGGAGCAACATTATCGAAAATGTACGCATTCATTCAACATTTGCTATTCAAAATATCATAAAATTTCAATTTTTAATGATTAATTATATGAAGCTCTTTCGTCCGATTTTTTCAAAAAATTATTAAATAATATGGTCAAGCAACATTTAAAAAATGAAGATTTGTATCTATGCATTGTCTCAATGCCCAATCTATCTGTTTTGACTGTACAACTTTTGTTGGAAATTCTTTAGTATTTAACTCAACGATTACTTATTTATGGGAAATAACTACATATTTCAAATGAATCGTTAAAGAATATCTGTTTGTCAGATTATTATTGAAAATTATCAGGTGGTTTTGTATTTAGAGTGGGCGCTTCGCAGGAATTTCCTTTGTGATTACCACAACACCTGACTCATTTAATTTTTTATAAAATGTATCAATAATACTTGTGTGAAGGTCGAATTTAAAAGAATTTAGTTATAAAAGTGAAACTAATGAACTCTTTTTTAATTCTGATCTTTTCTCAGAACTATGACAAGATTTCCCCAAAAGAGTGATGCAACATTTTTCCCACGGTTTTAAAAGTTATTATTCACCGTTTTCACTTACAAAATTTACAGCGTTTGCATGTCTGTAGAAGTTTACAAACGATTCGGCTGTCTTTCGTTAATCGTAATTCCAAAAGCTCGAGATTAGAAATTCTATTTGGGTAATGATGACACAATAATTTCTGGTTGGTTTTATCGACCACAATCTTCTTATTAGTCCATTTCCGGTTATCGGTCTCTCTGTATGACTGTCTGTCTGTCTGTCTTTGGACACGATTACTCAAATACGAAAAGAGATGAGGAAGTAAAAAGTGAGGTCGAGTTCGTAAATGAGCAACATGGGTCAATTGGGTCTTGGGTCCATACAACCCATCTTGTAAACCGTTAGAGATTGAACAAAAGATTAAATGTAAATGTTCCTTATATAGTTGTATAAAAAAAAATATACAGCTTTTGTCTGAAACATTTTTTCGTAAACTTCACTGTTTACCCGTGAGAGCGCAAATTATGCGTAAATTGTATAGTGTATATTATATGTAAATATCAGTTATATATGTGTGACATGTAGGTATGTTTAATGTGACAGAGTATTTCAACAATTAACTCATTCAATTGTTTGTTTTCACTTGATTTATTTTATTTTCGAAACATAAAATAAAAACTTCTGTTAAGAATGTAATAAAATTTAAAAGCGTATAACTTCTTCGGATCGATTCTCAAATATCTATTTTGAAATACTTATTTTTGAATAAATTTCAAATATTTTTCAAACACTACCAATTGAATTCTGGGATAAATTGTTATATTTTCCAAAATGTTTTCTATATGTAAATTAAATTTCCACATCTATGACAACAAGTTTTAAGTGGAAACGACTATTTTAAATGACATAGTTAATGTATGTACATAACAATGCCATATATTTTATTTAAACCGTATATAAAAATGAAATGAATGTTCAATGAATGGATGCTATTGTTTTATATTCATTATATATTATTCCAATGCATATTGTTTTATGTACGAGAACCGGGATACTGTATGCATGAGGGAAGGATAGGAGGGAAGCACAGGGAATAGGGAAGAGCGGAAACAATGGTGGATGGTAGCTATAATTGTATCAATATGTATTTTTTGTAATCATAAACTGAAAGTATAACTAACACAACAATACTAATCTTGTAATCTATAATTATGTTTATATTTAGGTATACAGAGAGTTTGAAAAAAAATTGAAACGGTAATCATATTTTACACGTTTATATAATTGCATTTCATATATCGAATTTCATAACTCAGAACGGGTTTAATGTGAAAAAATTTTGATCAGTTATCGATTGAACCTGAAAGTGGCTCTCTTAAAAATGGCCGCGGTTTCTTCTTACAGGTATCCACTAGGGGTAACCGTCCAGAAACAGCTTGTAAACTAGCCAACTTCGCAAAAAAAAAAACAAATTTTAATTTATTCGAAAAGAAACACATTGGCTATCAATCTTCAGTCTACTTACATTCTAATAAATGGCCCTCATTTCAATACAAATACCATTCCCTAAATAGCAATATCTGGCAAGAAAATGTAGAATGATTCGAGGTACTCTACGTTGTACATAATACTCTATACCTATAGATTTTTTTTTGCAGTGCTTTGTGACTTAGTAGGTTAAACCGTAACCAATTCCGTAAACAAATTGCCTTGATTTAATTAATAGGTGTGATGGGCTAGTGTAATATCAACCTCTCAAAATAATTGAGAAGCTGATTGTCTTCCACGTGGACAGAGAATATAACCTGGTTTAACTTCCCAGAAGAAGTTAATGTAATGAGACCGACTTTGAAAATCTTCAGTTTTACATACTTGCGCGGTTTCAAGGCCGCAATATCCGAATCAAACCATTTCAATGTGATGCCAGAATTAGTTGAGGTGTTTTTTAATGGTAATAAAACAACTGGAAAAAACTGAATAGAGAATCTGAAAAGTGGATAAAACACATCATTTACCTATGGAGATAATGATCGTTCCAGCATAAGCTGCAGTACATGTTCGAAGAATAATCTATGAAGGCTAACAAAACTTTTTTTCTCCTCTGGGAAGTTAGTCGTGTGTACTACAGGGTTTCTCGCACTCACACGACTTCAGTACCACACCAACTATGTACTGCCAATTTCTGAGGGATGCTCTTGTTATATTTTTCTAATTTCACCATAAATAAATTACAAACTTTCTGTTAGGTATTGGTATTTTTACTAATAATACCCAATTTTTAGTATTTTTATTTATGGATAAAAAAATATTGTATTGTTATTTTTATTTGCGTATACATGTGTTGTTTTACTAGTCGTAGAAAAAAAATGTTTGAAATTATTAAACCATGCATAATTAAAATCGCTATTTGTTGTATTTAGTAATTATATCAATAAAAAATTTATTTAATTGTTATTGTGCCTAGTAATTGCTATAATAATTATTGTTATACTATAGATCATGAATTTATTATAAATTATGGATTAATTTTTTTCACGTAAAAATTTATATAAAATATTATTATTTTTAATCCATAAAATGAGCAAAGTGAGTTCATTCTCCGAGTATGAGTATGGATAGATTCGATAGATAGAGTAGTCGATATCTCAAAACCTAATCGACCAATCATCAAATGCACCCGATTTTTGTACGTTTTGGGTCAAAATTCCCTTATATACTGAGTTTTATCAAAATTGGAAATAAAAAAAATTTCTCGATTTAACCCCTTTACGAAAATTGAGAAAAACGCAAAAATTTTTTTTTGGAATTTGATGAAACTCGGTGGATGGGGTTATTTTGATTCAAAAAGTATAAAAATCAGGTCAATTTAATGGTTGGACCTATAGAAAGTTACAATGTCAGAGTTCCCCATCCAAAAATTAAAATCCATAAAATAGTAAATATAAGGAGAAATTGTCCAGCAAAGCGGGTGGATATCTGCTAGTAATATATAAAATGATACTGCACCATTTCTGTCCAATTCTTTCATTTCCAATTTCAATTTGAATGGTTAATGGCCCAGTAAAATATATTAAAGAAAAATTCATGTTTTTGCTACTGTTAATATGCTAAGTACTTATTCGTCTTATAAAATTAACTAGTGAATGTTGTGTCATGCAAATAAGTAATTTTACTTTTTATAAATTATAATTTCTTCAAGTAATTACAATAAATGAAGATGCTATTTGTGTTGTCAACATCAACACATCACATAACTTTTGCTTTATAAGTTTAGATGTATATACAGAATGTTCGATTTACATCTAGGTATATAAATATCACGAGTATGGCAGAATACATGCGTTAAGCAATGCATGAAAGTAAGAGGTATTAAAGGTGCTATATGAAATTGCAAAAGTGACTTGTATCGTGGCTTATCTGTAGTAGTTCATCTATTCAACTAAGGAACTCCTCTCTCCAAGCGTCTTACAACTATCTCAACGGATATCGAAGCTTCAACACATGTAATACCTCTCACTTAGATGCATTGCTTAAAGCATGTATTCGGTCTTACTCGTGATATTTGCATGCCTAGATGTAAATCGAACATTCTGTATATATACCCACAGGTATTCTTCACAATGACAACGTCATTAACTCTTAAGATTCATGTGTGTTAGTTGTTAGATTAGTAGCTGTATAATAAGTAAAATGAGGTAACCACATATACTAATATAACTTTCTTCTTCTTCAACTTTCAAGGTTGTATTTAAAACTGAATTCTTTTTTCATAATAAATGATTATTATTTATTCTATTTTATACAGGTATTAACATACATAATGCCATCGTCACTATAATTCGTCACGTTTCAAAAATCTAATAGTCGTTTGTTTTTTCAACACTGTTTTAGCTTATTTTTATGAATGGAAAAATTTACAAAATGTCTAGTCTTAAGTTTTTTTTATGTAAATATGTATTTTAAGTTTGAATTGAACTTCTGAAAGGTCCTTTAACTGACTTCAACGAAAATTTTTAATTAGATGTTGTTAATTGATTAGTGAGATGATACCTGAATTTGCGCAACTTATATAAGGAGTTGTGACAGAATTTCAAGATCAACATAAATTTATTATTGTTAATTTTAATAATGTGTGGAATATTAAAATCTTAATTTTTTATTATACAGCCTAAGCTTTATCTATAAATAAGCTTATAAATTAATTACATCGAAATGGAACAAAATTTGTATTAGTTATTATACACTGTATATATGTAATATATATCAAGGTATACTAAGTTTAGTCCCAAGTTTGTAACGCTTAAAAATATTGATGCAAAGAACAAAATTTTGGTATAGATGTTCATAAAATGACCTAAAGAGTGACCATTTGCAGCTGTCTGTCTGCCTGTTTGCCTGTCTATAGACACAAAGACTCAAAAACAAAAGAGGTATCAAACGAAAAGAAGAAGTTCGTAAATGAGCAATATAGGTCAATTGGGTCTTGAGTTTGTAAAACCCATCTCTAAATCCGTTAGAGATAAAACAAAAATTTAAAGGTAAAAAATATTTCTTTTAAAAAACAGCAACTTTTATTTGAAACATTTTTTCGTAAACATTATGTTACTGTTTACTTGTGAGAGTGTGAATTTTTACAAGACTTTGGTGTCTATTTTCTCAAAAATTATAAAAAATTGGACTATAGGACGTCAACTAGTGATCTTGTGAAATGTTTTTGGAAAACAAAAAAAAATGTCTGGGGTGTCAAGTTAAAAATTTTGGGAAAATTAGGGATTACACTTTCGTTATTTCCATTGTCGATTAGAAGAGATCGTTGAAATAGATAAAAAAATAACAAATTTTAAGGTTTTGAATCATAAATTGAAGAAAAATTAATAATTTTTAATATACAACAGCTTCGTTTTCCTCAAACCTCTGAATCGGTACCACTGAACGAGACTCCTCAACCTCGAATAATCTAGCTTAACGCCATTTTTATAAATCATTTCGTGATTTTTCTGTTAATTATTTCTTAGTTAAGATTTACACTTTCAACCAAAACAAAAAATCATTCATCACACCTAATTATATTTGAAAAATTTAAAGAAATTAAAATTTAGCAATATTTTAGCAAACTAAGTTAAGTATAATGTTTGCTGCATTCTAGATTCTTAACAATGTGGTTAATTGATTTCACCATAAAATTTATAAAATCTTTTGTTTAGTAAAATATGTATTTAATTTTTACTATTTATTAATAAAATTTCTATTAAATCCAAAAATAATAATTATATTATTAAAAATATTTTAAGAAACTTTTAAACAAAAACAAAAATATTTTAATTATTAAATATGGTAGGTAAATACAGACATTTTTTATTATATAGGTATTATTTTTAGACATCATAATCCACTTTTACTTAAAAATATATATTAATTTATTGTTTCAAGGTGAATCGAACAAACATGGTATTAAAATTTACAACCAGGTCTGTTATTATGGCATAGTAATGTTTAATCTCAATACCACCGAAATCTTGGTTGAAATTATTTATTCTGTATTATATTTAACAGAAATTTTCAAGGTTTCGAAATCAAACAAGGATGTCTTCTTTGCGACGTCCTTATCGCTTTTTGCTCTTGGATGTTATTCGGATTTTAGGATTGAAATTTCAAGATGGTTGAGTATCGTTTATTGGCAATTAAGGATAAATAATCTGACCAATCCTATGAAAATTATTCAACTAAGATTATTAAACGAAAATCTCCATAAAATTGGTCTTTTTAACGTGAACTATGATGTATGTCTTACTTGAATTTAGGAAAAAATAGCGAAGGAAAAAATAAATCTGGCAAAATAGACTTAAAAAATACCCTGGGACAAAAAGCGACGGATAAATAGATTAAAAAACAAATAGTGACTATTTTTAAACGCATGGGCTGAAAACTTCTCTATAGTCGACAAACTCATCCCAACCAACTCCAAATTTACCATAATACAGTTATCCGTCGCTATTTGTCGCGTCCCTACTTTTCCAAAGTCTATTCTTTCCGGATTATTTTTCAGTCGCCATTTTTTCTGGACTATTTTTTCTGATTACCATCTTACCTAATTCTCAAAGACAGATAGAAGAAAGTAGTTTTTTACATGAAGACAGAAATTTACTCTTGCACCAAAAATTGTTGTATTTTTTTCAGAAAAAAATTAATGTATGACACTAGACAAGATGATAGAAAATTTCGTCAGGCGGCCTTTAAGCCGGTTAAAATAAATAGAAATTCCAAAAAAAAAAAAAACTCTATATGTTTGATTTCATAATATTTGCATATGCCAATTTTAATTAACTTTTAACTAATTAACTTTATTGCCCAAAAATTCATTAATTCCAATCAAAATTATTGTAATTTTAGTTTCAAAACTAAAATATTCATTAAAATTATTCAGTATTACAACGAAAAATAATTATAAAGTTTAAAAAAATATTTATTTAAAAATAAAGTGAAATAATTATAAAAATAAACTTTAAATAATTTAAATCGGGGCTAAATTAATCGAACAACCTTTAACCAAAACACACGTATATTTCAAAGTTTTTTTTAATAAAAAAAAAATTAATTTATTCTTTTAAAAATAATAATTTTTTTTTTCTTAAAAAATAAATTTTATATTGAAATTATTTCAAGTTAATTAATTTTTGTTGTAGGTTGTTTTTTTTTCTCAAAAGAAACACACATAAATATAGTACAGAGTGTAAAAGTATGGATATATTTAGTTTATTATACCATGTATATGAAATATATCAAGCTATACTAGGTTTAGTCCCAAGTTTGTAACGCTTAAAAATATTGATACTATGAACAAAATTTTGGTATAGGTGTTGATAGAATCATCTTATTAGTCCATATCCGGTTGTCGGTCTGTTTGTCGTCTATCCGTCTGTCAAAAATGAGCAACATAGGTCAATTGGGTCTTGGGCCCGTAGGATCCATTTTGTAAACCGTAGAGATAGAATAAAAGTTTTAATGTAAAAAATGTTCCTTATAAAAAAATAAACAACTTTTGTTTGAAACATGTTTTCGGAAACACCTCTGTTCACCCGTGGTGTTTACCCGAGCGCAAATTGCATCGTATGTATTATATGGGAATATCAGTCATATAAGTGGTGACATGTATGTATGTGCAATGTGATAAGGTAATCAATACATGGTATAATTAACTCAGTCAATTGTTTGTTTTCACTTGTTTTAATTTAGAAGAGCGTCTTTCAGTAAACTAAACTAATGTGTAATAAATAACCATGATATCGTGGTAAAACTATTTCACTTTTTGAAAAAATCATTCAAATAGTTATTACAACTATATCTCTACTCATGGCTCGCCCTGTATATAAAAATATAATATTTTTGTGTTATTATTTTTATTACTTTTACTCTCCTTTTTGTAAGTTATGTTATTATTAATTAGTCTACGTAGGTATTACAGAATGTTTCTAATGTTTATTCATAAATTTCAAGGATAATACAGTTTTTGATATGAACATTTTTTTGTCAGTAAAAGTTCTATAAATACACCTCTTTTTTTTTAGTAAATGTTTGTTTTTTGTTGGCTTTTTTAAAAACTTGTCTGTAGAAACAACTATCGAGTTTACAAAAAAATAAAGATCTGAAGCACACAATTTTTTTAATATTATAGTCTGAATAATTAATATTTCATAATTTCTAAATTGAAATTATTAACCTGTGTATAAAAAAAAGAAGAAGCTACTAAAAATGCCCATGCCCATCACCTAAATAGACTTCTGATTTATTAAAATAAAATTAAAAAAATCAATGAATCACTTCCTAATTTCATACTAAACTCCAATCTGATAATTTTTGTTTGTTTAATAATTCGTTTCAAAGCATACAGATTTCAAAAGTCGAGAAAAAATCCTAGCGAAATCGCTGGAGGGTTCTTCCAAAAATCAATTTACATATTTCTATGTTAGATTCCGTTATAAATGAACCAAACGTTGGTGTCAAGTACTTGAATATCGATATCCAGGCAGTGAAAAAAGTGGTTCAGATGCGCCGGCGTCATTAATGATAGTGAATCAACTATTATAAATGAATACCCACTCTGGATGGCCAAATGGAAAACAGAATGTGAAAATAATTCCGTCACACCAAAGTCGTTAGCTCATCTCATTGAAGCATGCGACCAAGATTTGTAACGTAACTCCTCCGGCTAGCGCAGCTACCGCAGAGAAATCGTTCTCTACACTTCACTTGGTAAAATCTTGGTTTCGTACCTCAATGAGACAGGAAAGATCGGGCTTGCTTTCCTAATCGTCTGGAAATTCATATTATCAACGCTTTCGCGAAAAAAACGAAAGCTTGAATTTATTATTTAAGTAAAGAACCTAAAAAAAATTATTTATTGTAAAATATATATTGGCGTTTAATTTAATTTAAAATTGTAAAAATTTCATCAAAATTTGTTCAGCAGTTTATAGTTTAAATGTAACACTGTGATGTGTAAATAAACGCATTTTTGTGAGCGAACAAACTAACATTTTAAAGGTTTATTAATTTACAAATATACTGTACAAAATCTTGGGCAGAGCGTCATATATCTCCTTTGCAGGATCGATCATGAGCGATTTCATACTCCCATTCGCATTTGGCCAATATTCGGGTACTGTGCCATATGCCCATCATCTTTTTTGAGGACTGAATCCGCGCTTGCTATTCATTTATTGAATTATATCTTTATTAAAAAAAATAAAAAGCTTTTTTGTTAAATTTTCTAACATATTATATAACTTCAGAACCATACGGTAATACAATCACTCTGTATGCTTGTTTTTTAAACAAAATAAATAAATATGTGCTGGCTGGTTGATTTTGTATTATTATTACCTTAATATATATAAAATTTAACCTTGCATTGGTTACTTTAACTAAGTATTTGTTTTCTTATATTATGATATTAAGTATTATTTAGAACAAAAAGTTGCTGACTGTGTTTATATGTTTATATGTATGTATGTTTATAAGTATGGTTTATAAAAGAGAAAGTTAATTCCGCTATATATATAACAATTTTATAAAATAATCATTTTTTATTAGGATATTGTTAATGAATAATAATGGTATCTATATAAGTATATAATGTCGTAATTTTACGTGTTTTATTATTCTGTGAAAGATTTTGTATCATTTTGTGTCTATTTATTAAAATAAACTTTACAAACTTGTTACAAATATTGTAAGGAATTTATGTATTTCTAAATATTTATGACGTCAGATAAATTAGTTTTTATTATACTGTTTATATGAAATGGAAAGTCCAATTTTATGTTTATGTCTGTCTGTTTAAGACACAATATCTTAGGATAAAAATATTTGATAGCCGACTGAAACCTAAGGAATAAAAGGAATTTATATCTAAAACATCAAAACAAAATTCTATTAATTGATGCAGATTATCGAAAATTTTAATGATGCTATAAAACATTTTATTTTATAAAAGTCTCTACTAGAATTAAATAGGCAAATACTGTCAGAAAAGCAGATTAGTTTGATTGAAATAAGAAATTATATCAGTTTGATATCAGCTGCATATGAAACCAAAGGGGCCTTAAGAGAATTAATCGTCTATTTGATTATCTGCTTGAAATAATACAGCTCCTACGAGTTGGCGTTGTTCATTGTTATTTTCTTACTTGAAGGTTCTCTGTTTTTCTAAGTGCCTAGAAATTCGATAGTAATTTTCAGCATTTAAATGCTGGAAAATAAAAAATTTTAATTTTTAGTAGTTTAGTAATTTTAAACTGTATTATTTGAAATTCTACCAATAAGGGGGTGAAACGGGGGATAGTTTGTATGAGACAACGTGATTCCTTGGTTAATTCTACTTCAAATTTTGCATAAACATTCTGGAACAATTGGTGGAATCATTTTATTGAGACTCATCGCCAGCGGGCTTAAAAAGGGTATATAGTTATTTCGGGGATGATTTGCATCGAAGTTGATATTCGTCATTTTTGAATTAATTATTTAATCGATTTTAAAAATTATTTCACCTATAGACAAATATAATATCAGCGAGTATCATGGACTAAATTTTATTTTCAAAAAATTAGGGTCCTGCACCAAAAAATTAAAAACCATAAAATTGTGAACAAAAGGAAGGATAAATGAATTCAAGGAAAGTGAGAGCTATAACACCTGATTGCCTACTGATCAAAGAGTAGATGGCAGGACTTTGACGGTATTTGATTGATGACGAGTTTTTGATTGCATGCAATAAGGATTGCTTCAGAGAGTGCCAAAAAATGTTTACAAGAAATCATTCTGATATTGTTTTAATTGAATAGCATGACCAATTTTTGACATTTATGAATGTCTACATATTCAGTAATTGAACTAATCTTTTAATTCTATCAATAAATCACAAATAGCTACGTTACAATTAATCTTTTGCAAATAACACGGTATTTAAAATAATACACTGTAAAACAAATCTGGTTTAAAATATTTTTATATGTACATATACAGAATTATTATTACATACAATTACACATTACTGCACATTTATTAAAATACACGATTGAAAATATTTGGTTAAATAAATAAAATATATTTATTTATTTATAAATAATATTTACATTTTAATAATATTATGAATAAATATATTCATATAAAATTATTATTATATAATAATTAATAAAGAGCAATCATTATTATTATGATTATTAAATATTATAATATTTTAATATTATCATTAATTCAAAAGGATTATTTTATTACCTACATTGATCCTTCATACAATGTAGTTGTGCTGTTAGTAAGCTTATAAATTAGGGATTAGGTTAATAGTTTTGATTTTATATTTTAAATTAGAATAATTAATAATATACTTTTGTAATCGTGTCAGAAATATTAATCAATTATTACCCAGTCATGGTGTTAGCCCGAACATACTGTTTTTGATAACTACCCTTTAGACAGTCTCGTATTGCTTAATTATGCTGAGCCCAATGAATATTTTATGAAAACTCAAATAGAAGGTACACACATTCAAGATCCCTTGACTCCGTTTTACCTTCTCCTAATTTCGAGAACAAGTTCTCAGTAAAGATCAGCTCCAGACAGGATTGGGATGAGAATCTGATTAAGCCAAAGGGCATCGTATTTGATACCGACGGATCTTAGATAGACAGGAGGTTGAGTTGTGAGATCCTCTCTGAAAATCTCGATCTGCGTCTATCATTTCGGCTGCCGAATCACTGTAGCGTAAATCAAGCAAAAGCGATGGCTATTCATGAGGTATTTGAATGTATAAGACTGAATACTCTTACGTACAGTGACATTTCTATCTTCACCGACATCCAAGTAGCCCTTTAATCGTTCAACTCAGTCTATCTAACCTCAAAGGTAGCACTGGACTGCAAAAAGGAGTTTAAAGTTTGTCACGCCTTCTCAATAATCCAAATTTGTTAGAAAAAACAAAGCTAAGGTGTGTAAGCACATGGAAATATGATAATAATTTATTGTGTAAGTCATTTGCAGTATTTTGACGGTGAAGCAATGTTTTTTAGCATAATTAATTATCTCTTTATTTTAATATTTTAATAATTTGTTAAAATCTGTTTATTGTTTACGAATTATACATTTAAATTCTCATTATTCGGTTCTTTATCGAGATCAACTTTAAAGGCAAAATCTATAATAATGATAAAAAATAATAGGCTTCAGTTTTATCAAATGATTGGAGAAATTCACCGAAAAAACAGTCTTCTTTTGACAAACTGCGTTCACCTCACAAGCAATTTCACGCACTCAATTGATTGAGAATAAAATCAACCATATGTTCCTCAATTTTTGAAAGTGCATTTGGGGTTAATATTTTACAAATAAACTAAAAATTTTTTGAAAATCAAAACAATATCTGAAAAAAATTACATTCTATTATAAATGTGTTAAAAGTTAGAGGATGAAGTTACCCCTTCTGATAGAAACATGGAGTAGATTTTATGCCATGCAATCGATATAAGGTGAACTCTGAGGTGAGGTTCTTTTCATTAAAAACTATCTCTGAATTTAGAAGAAATACAAGTGAAAACAAACAATTGACAATTGAGTTAACTGTTGAAATACTATGCTTAGACCATATTAATACATACTATAAAATTTATGCCTAATTTGCGCCCTCACGGGTAACCAGTGATGTTTACGAAAGAATGTTTGGGACAGATGTTGTTTATTTTTTTATAAGGAATGTTATTTACATTTAAACTTTTGTTCTATCTCTAACGGTTTACAAGATGGGTCCTACGGACCCAAGACGCATTTGACCTATGTTGTTTTATTTACGAACTCGATCTCACTTTTTAGGCCCTGAGTACGCTGTAAAAATTTCAGCTTGATACCTTTTTTCGTTTTTGAGTTATCGTGTTGACAGACAGACGGGCAGACGGACAGAAACCGAAATTGGACTAATTAGGTGATTTTAAGCGTTACAAACTTGGGACTAAACTTAGTAAACGTTGCATATTACATATATGCATGATATAAGAAGGAAAGTACAAAGACAAAATATTTTTTGATTTTCGCGATTATTTAGGCATTCATCCAAAAGGGTACACAGTATTAAAGATACTTGGTATTGTTTCAAAACAACAGTAAAAAGCCATTTTATTTATCCATTGTACTTTGTTCTCTTTATTTTGAAAAATGGTTTAATAGTCGATTTTTCTGTATTTAAAATAAAATTTATTTTCTAAAATATTTTTTCATTTTTGTTTTTAGGTAAGAAAATTCAATCATAAAGACAATTTTATCTTATCAACATATAAATTTACCCTACACGAAGCATATAAATTTTACTACCCTACATGAAGGAAATAAATTTTGAGGGTAAGTCAACCGAATACAACTTAAAAAATATTCAATTTTGTTGTTCATTTAAATACAATTTCTTTTGGAAAATTTTTATTTAGGAAGAATAAGGTATGGAAAATAATATTATTTACATGAAGGGAATAAAAAAAAATGAAATTGTTTTATTATTCGATAATCCTTTGTTGTTTCACAAAAATGTAATACATATTCAAGTTGAAAAATATGATTACTTTTGTTATATAAAAATTGATAGATCGTTTCAAAAGTCCTCGGGCATGCGCCTAAAAACATTTTTTTTTTCAATAAAAAAATTTGGGTAATGGTATTGACACTCCGAGCAACAATTATATGCATGTTTATATGGTTTTTTATTATTTAAATATTTTACGGGCTGAACAAGATTATGACAAAATATAAATACAATTCAATTGAAATAACAATTAATATACAATCATATGATTTGTGGATAGTATTTGTATTTACATAAATTTCAATGTACTTGTTATATACGCAGCACGAATGTTACACAATACGTCAGCTGTATAGCTACAGATATAAGGTTATAAGCATGTCGGCAGCCGCACAGGATGTTGGTAACGCGAACCAACAACATTTTCTCCTACCAATAAGAGCCCATCGTCGCTAAAGAAGTTTTCATTCAAAAATGATGATTTGTAAGTTTTAAGCTTGTCCCCGGAATCATAAATATTCAGGGCTCTGTAAAATAAAATTTTCCACTACTGAGAATTTTCGTATGTAAAAATAAATATTGTTCAAAATAAAGAAGTCCAATTGAATGTAGAGGACACATATACAAAGTGCTGAAGATAAGGTAATCCCAAAGTATTAGGCATTGGCCCAAAGAGTATACTTCGTTACATTGTTAAACGAGATTACCTGTTTCTGTTTCACGAGGAATCAATATTCCAACGGAACAAAATGTAGGATTTTTTGGAAACTGCGAGAATTTACATTTACAATGAACCAATGATCTCTAACACATAAATTTTTGTATATTCCTATCTATCTATAATATAAAAATGAATCGCTGAATGTGTTGGCAGCTGATCTGATTTATCTAGTTCTTTTTTTTATAATATTCCTTGAAGTACGAGGATGGTACGAAAATTGCCTGAAAAAGTCTAAAAACAACACTTTTCTATAATCCCATACAGAAGATTCGTAATAATAATTAAAAGCTAATTTGGACTTTAATACTATACCATAAAGTTTAAGTGTTAGTAGTGGGGTTGGCAAAATCTAAATTGTAAACAAAAAAGTAGCAAGAAGTTTGGTAAATGCAATGAGAACTTTTCTGTTTAAAGTGGTAAAAGTTCTCTAAAGTTGAAAAATCGTGATATATAAGCAAGGACAATGGGGAAAAATAAGTTGAGTTTTCTACTGCATACAATAGCTATAACCAAACATTTTGCCAATTGGACGGTTGTAGGTCAGCTTTTCTTTTAGGAGACTCTGTTTTACAGGAAAAATTCACACAAAATTTATAGAAAAACCCTTGGCTGTGCTAATTTTTTTAAGCTTTCTCTAACTTTATAATTATCTGTATACAGAAGTGAAATGCGTTCCACAACATTTTTTTTTTGTATTCCTCATTTATAAATAAAACACGCTTGAATTATTTTATATAAAATAATGTTTTTCACTTCATTTCAAATATTTAATTATTTGTGTATATTATAAATTTACTCTTGGTCGATTTATTTAAATTATTTATATAACAACATTCGTTTTTTTTAAATATTCGTTTCGATACGATTCGATTCTCCTTCTTCTACACGAATTCCAGTCATCATTAATTTTAGTTTATTTAATTGAATACTGAATTGAACAAAAAAAAAATCACATAAAATATTTTCGAATCACTGATTGCTATATCCGTATATTTAATTTCATTTTCGTATTAAATGTCGATCAAGCTATTCAATTATTCTACAAAAAAGGACTTTTCAAAAGGAAAAGTTGTTTAATTGGAATATAGGTGATTTTTATACCATGTATATGAAATATATCAAGGTATACTAAGTTTAGTCCCGCTTAAAAATATTGATACTATGAACACAACTTTGGTATAGGTGTTCATAAAATCACCTAATTAGTCCATTTTCGGTTGTTTGTCTGCCTGTCGTCTGTCGTTTGTCCGTCTGAATCGATGAAAAAAGTTTTAGTTTCCTAGGTAGCCTACATGTTGGATTTTGGGGTCATTTTTATTTGTTGCATTTTATTTTTGGTTTTACCTCCCAATCAGCAAACAAATCATAACGTGCGGTAAGGAACATAGTTCCAAAATAGAGTGTTTTTCTAAGAATGCGATAATTTGAATTTTCTTAGTTATTCGTGAATAGAAGAAGTATGTAGAAATTAGTTTTAATGGATTAGGCACTAGAAACAATTACGTAGAATTAATTACATAATTTAATCCAAAGCTGTCTTTTATGATCTAAGTTGATTAAAAGAGAAACTTCTTTAACGATTATTGTCGCAGGAAGTTTATCAAAACAAAGCCTTGAATGACTTGAATTGGTGATATTATCATAGTAAGTCGATTATATAGTTTTTTTTGTTATTGATTGTTATTGTTATGGGTTTATTTCTATCATATAGAAAAATATAGTAAGCATGTGACAAAAGAAACCTTAAGGGTTCAGTAATCATGGATTAGTAGCAAAACAACCATATATTTTTTATAGGACAATGAACTGTGTCAAGTTTCTTTATATTGGAATTATTTTACTTACTTTAGTCATTCCGATGAAAGGTTGACTTGAGTAACGAGATAGTTTTGGTGATGAAGGTTTGTTTTCTCATTTTCTCTGACCCAGCTTTATACACCTTGGATTTGAATAAAAACGAATTTTACGGCTTGTGCATTACAGGATCAGAATTTATTGATATAGATCATATAAAGCAACACTTTCTAATTTTCTGAGTATAAATGACTCATTTAAATAAGCGATTTATGATAAAAATACACGTTTCGTTGAATAAATCATTTGTGAAAGAATCAAAGATGTATATTAACAATCGCTAATAAAGTTTCTTTTTAAATTAGTTTTTAATATTTGACACAGATAGAAAAATTAAAAAAAAATGTTAGTCATTTGTTTCAAAATATTATACTGTTTTTTCGTTATTGCAGCCCTTTCCTACAATCGATGAAAATGGTGGTAGATATCACTTGATTCCACGAATATTCAGGATCATGTTTACACGCTCTACCAACTTACTGTAGTAATTTATAGGGTGGATTTGTTTGTTTTGTTTGTTACTACGGACCTTACTCACAATGCTGAAAGTTTTTTCAAAACAATAACAAACATTAAATTTATCTCAAAAGGCAATGATGTTGGTAGCTTGCTTCCACTTTATAGTTCCGTTTTCTGTGTGCTTGTACAGTAAATTTTCGCCTGCTTTTTCCTTCAATACATAAACATACAGCCGCACTCACTATTCGCATCGTGCATGAGTTTTATTTTAGGAGTTTCCATGTTAATGACACACTAATTTATTAATATAAATTTATGGATGGATATATAAGTCTATGGTTTGTATATATGGTTGATATTTCTATGCTATTTTCTAACAAATTTATATTTAATGATTTGTTTATTTTTATAAAATTTTATGTTGGCAATTTCGTCTCATATTTTGACACTTTCTAATACAACAAGTTTAACTAATTGTTATTATTTAATAAATAAGATTTGACATTTACTATACCAATTACATGTAAACAGTCATGTTTAAAAATCGATTTATTACAATTTTCACAAGAGAGTAGCGCTGCGCTCGATTCAGTTGTCTTCTACATCTACTTTGCACCCAACGAATATATAAATAGACAGTTCCTCAGTGTTACTACGAAGTAAGTATTATATAATAAAATAAGATGACAACGAAGTCTAACAACGATGACATTATATATGAATTTTATCTTCACATTTCCAAAGTCTTAGCAGTACAACTGTGGATATAATGTGTTATGAATGAATGTGAGTGTAGGAATTAGAAATTAGTCATTTTGAAATTGTCTAATCTCGCAAAGAAGTACGGTAACGAGAGCTGATAACATTTTTGATAGTTTAGTTTACGACGGCAGCATTTCGGTTATTTCGCAACTGGCTGCGATTGTGATAACTAACATTGGATGAGTGTCAGTAAATCAACTGCATTACTGTCTGATAAAGTTCCTTCAACTTCTGATTTATAACAGAAAAATGAACATTAAATCTTATTTCGATCGTATGCTAGAAGGAGTCTTGGTGCTTCGTGGAAATTGGTTAGATGACTGACATCGAACTGGCTACATTACCCATAAAAATTTTAAAGTAGACTTGATATCATGACAAAATTTGAAACTTAAATTAAAATTTATGTAAAAATGAAGAAGTAATGCATTCAAAGATTGTTGCCCGTCTCTGTCTTGCAAAACAATTTTATCAGTAATCTCTATAGCGATACTCAATAATGACGTCATTTTTAAAGAATCTTCTTCTTCGTTTAATTTGGAGTTTTAAACTTTCATATTTCGCGTACTTTTAAAAATCTAACTTCACTTTTCAGTCCATGCAGTGAAAATTCTTCCACGCAGTGATGTAGTGATAAAAATGTTTATTCATCATCACAATTTATCTATCACAATATATAAGTTTTAACGATAATTGACGTGTTTCATTATTTATATTTTGCGTGCATCTAAAGATTTTTAAAAACCAACTTCACTTTTCTATCCGTGCAGTAAGAATTCTTAACCTGGAGTGATTTAAAATAAATTAAGTCACCTTCTCAATTTAGCACTTAGTAGCAATTTGTCTAGATATAATGAAAATTAACGTGTTTTATTATTCACTTTCGTTCCATTCTACGTATTCTTGCATGTCTAAAACTATACTTTCGTACTTTCGGTTTGTCATGAGTATGATCGTTAATCGTTAATAGGTATAATCGTATATAACACATTACATTAGAGAGTATAAACCACAGGCAGACACAATATTCACTGTGTGACATGACACATACAGACTATATATATATATATAAAGTGTTTGGGGACTTTTCTTGTACATGGTGTTTTCTTTCTGTTTTATTCCCACCCTTGGGCCTTCTGAACCAGATAAGGATATTTTAAAAGTTATTTACTTTCGAACAAAAAAAAAACCAATCTTACTGCTGTGCTTTGCATTCTTGCAACAGTATGTTAACTCTTCAAAGTGGTTGTCTTTTGTGCCACAATCATTATTCTTGTGATGAGAGTAAACCTCACGCTATATATGTTTTGGAATTTGATGAAACTCGTTGGATGGGGTAATTTTTATCCAAAAAGTATAAAAATCAGGTTAATTTAATGATTGGATGCAGAGTTTCTGAGATATCGCAATATTTGGATCGATTTTAATCTGTATCTCAAAAACTATTCGACCAGTTATCAAATCCACGCGATTTTTGTACTTTTTGGGTCAAAATTACCTTATATAATAAATTTTATCGAAATTGGAGATTAAAAAAAATCGATTTTTTGTAATTTAAAGGGTATCTCTTTGAAACTGGGATTTATATTCGTTTCGATGCTATATTCGATTGTATTCGACTTTCCAGCAACAAAACTGGCTGATGATGCTCCAAATTTTACAATTTTTTCACATATAACTCAAAAACTGTTAATTCAATCAAAAAATCAAAAAAGCGTGATATCACTATAATACACATAAAATAGCAAATAGTATTTTAACTTTCCATTTCTGGTAGAATAATAGTTTTCGAGATATGGCTCTTTGTTTATGGTATTAGCAAATTATATTAGTTAAAGTGGAAATTAAAATAGAGAAGCACTGTATACAACTGTGCAAAAATTGTGTAGGAGTGACAAAGAGACAAACATTCCCATCTTCCTATTATTCAATTCACCTTAATAATAATAATAATAATCTTTCATATCATTTTCTGACATAATATAGATTAGATCGTTTTCTGGCGAACCATATTTATTTAACTATGGGTAATAAATTTCATTTGTGTGTATTATAAGATGACGGGCGAAGGAGAAGAACAAGAAGTGAATATTATACGTGCTTTGTGTGTTAGGTTATATTGTTTTGGTGTCTCATTTTATATAATATAATAAAGATGACACTAAATTTATATGTATTTATACGTACAGTATGCAGGAGGGAACTTTATATGTCAATTATTAATTAACAGACGGGATGGTTGGATTTAATTTATTTATGATTTGGTAAGGATGTTGGTTTTTAGTAATATGGATGGATTTATTTGGTAACTTTTCGATTTTTTTAACAAGACTATATATAAAATATAGCAAAGTATACTAAGTCTAGTCCCAAATTTCTAACGCTTAAAAATGTTGATGCTACGAACAAAATTTTGGTATAGGTGTCCATAAGATCACCTAATTAGTTCATTTCCGGTTGCCTATCTGACTGTCTGCCCGTCTGTTTGTCCATCTATTAACACGATAACTCAAAACCGAAAAGAAATGTATATTCAGCTTAAATTTTTATAGCGTACTCAGGACGTTAAAAGTGAGGTCGAGGTCGTAAATAAGAAACCTAGGTCAATTGAGTCTACAACAATAAACATATTTTGTTTGAACCACTTTTTAGTAAACATAACTGTTTACCTTGAAGGGCGCAAAATAGGCGCAAATTTTTTAGTTTGTATTATAAGTTAATATCAGTTATGTATGTGTGGCTATGTAGTAGTGGCTATCTTTTTTACTTACATGACGTAAAAATACAAACGATTGCCTAATCAACACTGTCTATACATGGTATTTTAACAACTAACCCAGTCAATTGTTTGTTTTCACTTGCTATATTGAAATTAATGAACTAACGAGCGCTGCTCGCTGTCTTATTAGAGACAGTAGGTGAAAATATAAAAGTTATATCAAAAAATTTCAGATTCCCTTGCTATATAAACTTGTTTATTGAAATCTAATAACTATACATACGTCACTTCTCAACACTTTCCTAAAACAAACGAGCTTATTAGATGTCGAATGATTCTCTCTATTTTGTAAAATTTTGTAAAACAGTTATGTAATAAATATAAAAAATGTTATTGTAAAATTGTATTGATTTGAATTCTTTCTAGTGCTACTGCAGAAGAATTTTTGTAGTATAATTTACCATTTTTAATATGCTGATCACATTTATATAAAACTTAAATTTTATTTATATATACATATAGATAGGTACAGATTGTGTACTGTATCATTAGACACAATGAAAATTAACAAAATAAACTGATGAAATTTAAAATTAATTAAGTTGTTTAGCTACAGAATTTGATGGTGATACGTAAATCGCAGAAAGCACAGATAGATCGAATCTTATATGTTTTGCCCCTTATAATTAATCCCAACAAAATAATTGGCAACACAATTTCTTACTTGTATACAATATTAAAGCCTGAGAATTGCTTAATTGATTGAAAATAGTGCATGAAAATCAGTAAAAAGTTTTCGAAGTATTCATTTTTCGAATGCGATGTGAGCGATATTATATATAACAAATTGACAAAATTTGACCTTTTTTAATTTATTTTTGATATTTTTAAAGATAAAGTAATGCGATACTTTTGGTAAAGTTTGAATTAAATCCACTTGCTCATGTTTAAATTCCAATTTTTGTATATATCTGTTATTTAAATCTGTGAAAATTATTATCTTAAGGAATAAGTAAGTGGAAAATGCAACATATACAATAATATTTCAGAAAATTTTCACATTATCGTCAAAAATTGAATAACACAACCGGTAAACATAATATATAAAACATAGATTTACATATCCATGTACACATTTACAACTATCCTTTAAAAACATGTTTGCGGAAAAACATTCAACATTCACAAGCAGGCCTGCCAACTTTGTGATACTTATAATCTAAAATACACACTTTATACAGAGTGAATCGTGAAAAATAATGCGTAAGAGCTATGAGAAAATATTGCTTAAAATAAATAGTATAATATTTTAATGTATATTGAAATAATTTTATTTCTATAAAATTTTGCCAGCATTCGACTATTTGCAAACAAGGTAAACTTTGGGTGATATTTAGAGTTTGATAAGTAGAATCTAATAAAAATTGATCTCTAACCCAACATAAAAATTTCGAAACATTTCTGCTCAGCAAATATCTCCAAAACTATTTTAAATAAAAGTAGTTTTCGCATATACAATTTCTTCTTTTTTCATCGGATGCAAGGAAGGCATGTGTAATTATATGGCGTGTTATTGAATATGTAAGATAACGCTTAAAATAACGCCCATATCTTGGGAACGAGATCACATGAGAATGAAATGTTAGCCAAATTCAAGAAGAAAATAATATTTTTTAATGAATATGATTTGAAGTATTTGACTTATTTCTATGATGTCATCATGTACTCAAATGTTTGCAAATAAGTAAAAAATAATTTCTATCGATAAAATATTATTAAATTTGCTTAACAACACTATGCATTTTGAAGACCCAATTGACCTATGTTGCTCATTTACGAACTTGATCTCACTTTTTACATCCTTAACACGCTACAAATATTTCAGTTTGATATCTCTTTTCGTTTTTGAGTAATCGTGATGACAGACAGACAGACGACAGACTACAGAGACCTAAACCTTATGAACACCTATACCTAAATTTTGTTCATAGCATCAATCAATAGTTTTAGGAGTTACAAACTTGGGACTAAACTTAGTATAGTTTGATATATTTCATATACATGGTATAATGAGCATAGCGTTTTGAATGAATCAACCTGTATATATATATTATATTTTCTGTACTGCAAATACACATATTATTATTGTTGTTGTTATTGTTATTGTTGTTGTTGCCATTAAACAATGTTACATATTTAAACAATATTGCCAACATTGTATTACATTACATTGCATTGCACTGTACTCGTGTACTCTATGTCTATGTCTATGAGTACACAACAGCTAAATTATGTTGTTTGTTGTAATATTATGAAACACATTCAGCATAACATTTATATTATGAGTAAAAATGGATTTTTACCTCCATATTTATTCAGGCGACCAAAAATCAGGGTAGCGTGGGACCTTAAAAGCCTTGAAAAACTGAAAAATGACAAAAATATCGGCCTGAGATTGGTCTCTGAATTGATATCTGAAAATATATTCTATCTGGATATGAATTTAAACCATAAAATTTGTAGCTGTGGTTTTTGGGATCGATTATTTTTTTTCAGGTTAATTTAATGATTTTAGTTCGTACCTCAAAAATTATTCGACCAGTCAGCAAATGCACCCGATTTTTGTACTTTTAGGGTCAAAATTATCTTATATAATGAGTTTTAAACAAATTGGAGATTAAAAAAATTTCTCAATTTTTTGCAATTTTCTTAAGGGGTACGTACCCCTTTGAAAAAATCGAGAAAATCGCAAAAAAAATTGTTTGTTGTGGAATTGGATGAAACTCAGTGAATGTGGTAATTTTGATCTAAAAAGTATAAAAATCAGGTTAAGTTAATGATTGGACCTAAAGAAAGTTACGAGTCAGCGAGTATCATGGGCAAAACTTCATTTTCAAAAAAATTAGCTGCTTGTTGGAAATAAATTTTAATCAGAGTATGTTAAAGTGTTTTTTTTTTTTTTATGGAATTCCGATCATTGTTATAAGTTGCTTTCAAATAGTTATGAATCTTCCAAATCCCTGTGAAAGTTTAACTCTAACCATCCTGTAATCCTAGAGACAAGTCAGGGGAATTCAAGATACAAATTCGATTGCCACTCTGGACAATATGAAATCAATAAGAAATGTTAAGGTTATTTATGAAAATTAATAGATACTCTCTGTTTAAGAAGAACTGTGTTACATGACGTATATATGGAGGTTGCATGCAGCTAACACCACATTTTAATTTGGTTTGATTTTATTATTGTTCGTACAGTGTTGAAGGCTTGAGCCGAAAGTTTTGAATTGTACAATATGGTTTAAAACGTTGGAGTCTTGGAGTCCTAAAAATTTCACCACTTTACTCCACTTCTTATTTGAACAATAACCTTTAAGCAGAGTCAATTTTTTAAGATAATCCTAATCATATTTGATTTTTAATACAAACTATTTTTTTCAAGACATCGAAATTATTATTTTTTTAGTATTTTTTTTTTGTCAAAATCAATTATATTTAAAGATAAATGCTCTTAATAATCATGATTAAATTGAAAGATTTCTGCAAATTTTGAATGAAGTATTAAATTGAAACCTGAAAGTAGAAATCACCGTGTACATTATTTTACACACCTAAATATCATTTCTCAAGTAAAATTTAGGACAAGATGAATAAATAACGTTATACTCTCTGGTATTTCTAAATAGGCTATTTATCTCTCTGAAGACCAATTTGAAAATTTTTTTTATTTCAAAATATAAATTGCCTACTTTACCACCATTATTGCTACAAACTATTCGTGTCATAATAATTCTATCCAGTACATGAAATAACAGAGCTCGATTACATTAGGGACTTAGAGAGCCACATAGAATCCTTAAAAAATAACTAAAAGTATATTCTTGATTTATTTTTTTTGAAAGCGGTAATTTGTGTGTTTAAATAAATCTACTATTTCATGAAAAAATTGATGAAACTCATTTTTTTATTTCGTGGCTTTGTGAGTAAACAAAATTGGCGCTTTAGAGCTACAAATTTATTTGATTAACCTTGTCTAAATCGATAAAAAAGTATAGATGTTACCCCAAAATTCATAGTTCATTTACATGAAATCATTATTAAAAATTAAAAATACTAATAAAAAACATTTTTGAATGGGCAAGCTTTTATTGTGCTAAAAAGTAGAAAATAATTTTATCTATGAGACACTCATACCCGACTATTTGTAAAAGCTTGAGGCGCTCAATTTTAAATATCAAATATGAATTGGAACGTCTCATCTACTCCACATGCCTAATTATTTTCGATTCATTCTTGATACTAAGCGCCTCAAGCTGTTACAAATAGTCGGGTATGAGTGACTCATAGATAAAATTATTTTCTACTTTTTAGTACAGTAAAAGCTTGTTCCTTAAAAAGTATTTGTATTAAAATTTTTAATTTAATTCTAAGAAAATTTATATATATCAAATATGGTGGAAGCGATGGGAAAATTAGGACGCAACAATTTTACCATGCATTGTCATCCAAACTAAATGTGCATGCAAAATATCGGAAACCGGGAAGTGGATCAAATTTGATTTCCACTGTCTTGAATTAAAAATAAATTCCGTTTTTATCTCATACCGGTTTGTTTGATTTTATTCCAAATTCAAAATGTATGAACCCAATTTGATCATCCTGTATTAATAGAAGAATAATAATTTTGGAGTAGACATTATGTTGTACTTATTTAAAGTTTTTTTTCTTGAATTAAAATAATCATATTTTTAATGTATTTTTTAATGTCAGTAGTTTACAACATTTTTATAATGAATTTTATATTATTTTAACTTTTAAGATTTTATTTGTATTATTTAACAAAAAATTTCTATTTTATTATGTTCAAAGAAATATCATTTCTCTGTATCTTCGTAAGAAAATTTCTCTCTTTTTTCTTATTTTAAATAAATATTTTCTTTTAATTCTTTGAACGAAAGAAAATTTATTACATTTTACAAATAACATAAATAAATCTTTCGGAATTAATAAGGAAAATGGTCATGTTTCGACTGATGATTATCCGGTCGAATAGAAAGGAAATATTTATAGACAGTTTATATATACCTTTTTGTAAATGCGCATCTTTTTTTCTACTTCTGTGTAGAAATAACTACGGTATTTTAATTCTTCGAATCTTTACGTTTTGATGTTGTTTTATCAGTTTAATTGAAGGTGTAACGATCTCGAAAACCGAAGCCGAAATATTCAAACCTCATTTTAGTGAGTATTAATACCGATCGGATAAATGTCTCTTTTGATCGAAAACAGTTCAGTTTTAAATTTTTTTCTACATAATTTTCCATATCATGTACGCTTCAATTGTTTATTTCTTCAGCAACAAGAAAAATTTAACCATCAAATCGTTTGTTTCGAATAATTAACGAACTTCCTGGAAATTGATCCCCCAATTTTTTTCCCAAACTCTTACATAAATATACTCTAAAAAATTTTCCAAGCACAAAAATGATGCCAAAGAATGTTGAAAAATTTATGCAATTTCCGTGAGTCAAGAAAGGTGACGGAAATTTTGAGATAAAAGAGGTACTTGTGGGTATTCTCACCGTGCGTGAGTTTTATTGGATACACTACTTTAATTATAGAATTGTATGGATGCATATATAATTGTATGGATTGCATCTATGACTTATATTGAAAATTTTATATTACACAAATTTAAATAAATAATTATGATAATTTACATTTGAAAAATAATATTTGTGCAATTTGGTTTCTGATTTTCACAATTTTTAATGCATTAAGTTTAATTAATTAGTGTTTTTCAATAATTTTAATTTGACATTTTCTATGACAATATGTAAAGAAGTGCAAATTAGTCATAACAGCCTCCTTTATCGCCAAAATTTTTCACTGGAAGCGCTGGCATCGATTTTATTGACCATAATCTAGAAGCGAGTTAAAATAATTATTTCTATATAGAGGTTGTATCAACTTTTCACAACATATTCTTTTTTGTGGAAATAAAAATTTTCTCAAATATTTTTCTTTTTTTAATGCTTGAAAGTTTATTTTTTTCGAAGAAAATAATTTAAATGTTTATTTTAAGGTATACAATTTTTTTTCTGCTCATTTATTACGAAAAACAAAACAAAAAAAAGTTTTCTTTTTTTCTTCTTGTCTTTTTTTTTTTTTATAAATTAGTTTGTATTAAATTACTTTTTCATATATTACGTAATAAAGAAGTGATTCATTTAATTTTGGGTAGAAATGTGAGAATTTATTTTGTTGAAGTATCCTTACACGTTTGTGAATTGATGTGTACACATGATGTTTTGTTGAAATTAATTTTTGATATTTGATATTTTTTTGAAGGGATACGTATTTCTTTGTATTAGAAAATATGTTTAGATTATTTAATAAAATGTTCGAAAATTATGTAACCAAACTTCAGAAAATTGGAAAAGATTTTTTTTTGTTTTGAAATTATAGCTCAAAATATACGTACTGAAACTCACTAATGTTTTATTTCTGATACAAAAGTTTTTGAAGGATAATGAACTTTTCATTTGATTCTTTCAATCTCAAACCAGGCGTACAAAATATATCGAATTTTCACATGTAATTCTTTGAAATCGCAATTCGAGATATTTAAACGAGCCCGTTACATCAAGCATGAAAACACTGAATTTTTATAAAATGTTATTTTGTAATGGCAAATATTTTCAATGTAAGGAAATGTAGATTGGTCGATACTTGGCAGGCGTGTTTTTTAACTTCCCAGAGGAAGTTAATGTAATGGGGACGATTTTGAAAATCTCCAGTTTTACATTTTTCCGCGGTTTCAAACCTTTTCAATGCGATGTCTGTTTGTGTGTGTGTGTGTGTGTGTGTGTGTGTGTGTGTGTGTGTGTGTGTGTGTGTGTGTGTGTGTACGTATGTGCGTATGTTCGTTCGAGTTATTTCGCCTCGATTATCTCGGGAAACCGTTATGACATTAACACGTGACTGGGCTTATTCGACGCGTGATCGAATATTTCAAATCGCCTAGTTTTTAGCAGAATTAGTTGAGCCGTTTTTTAATGGTAATAAAAAAAACTGAATAAACAGAATCTGAAAAGGGGATAAAACACATCTATGGAGATAATGATCGTTCCAGCATAAGCTGCAGTACATGTTCGAAGAATAATCTATAAAGGGTGACAAGACCTTTTTTTTAATGTTTTTCCCCTTCGGGAAGTGCGACCCCTGTAGTCGTATGGACTACAGGGGTCGCACTCACACGAATTCAATAGCATACCGACTATGTACTGCCAATTTTTTCGAGAAAAAGTCATGGTAGATTTTTATTTTATTTATTTATTGAGACAATTTTATACTTCTAATTTCCAAGAATTAAGAATAACAAGCCAAATTTAGTGATTAAAAACTATACATAAAACTACTTATTGTCTTTCTAAAAATGCACAAATGACAGAAATTTCATATTTTATAATTAAAATTGACCAAATAACATACATTTAAACCAATTCTTCACTTTTTTGGTTGACAATAATTTGACAACTAATTAAATATTAATTAACTTAGTTAATTATAAACATCCTGTTCTATATAAAACATTTAAATTTTAAAAATTTACCAAATTACTTACAAATTTACAAATTCCGTCTACAAAATAAAGTTTTATAAATACCTATTATTTAAAGAATTTTTGTCAATTCAATCAACAGTTTCAAGGTATTATTAAGAATGAAATCTTAATAAAATCGATTTGTTAATTTTTACCTTGAAAATTTATTTATAATTTTTTTTTTATGTATATTAATAATGTCAAAAATGAGTCAGACTTATAGAGATAGAGGTTTTTTAGTCCAGTTATATTTGATTGAACAATATCTTATAGAAACTTTATACAATGATGAGAAATCCGTCAAAATACAAATTTTCCTCAATTTTTTTGTGTTATTCATGCGTTGAAAGACGCATTTTTAATATAAAATTTATTTGCGAATAAGGGTGAAATTGAAATTGTAATTCAAAATAATGCCTTCAGAAACCCGTAATCATGGTATCCAAGAAATTTTGTACTTTTCTCTCTTGTTCAATATAAAGGACGTAAAATGAATTTATCCCAGACTCTAATTGGATTCTTAAAAACAGGTCATTTTTGACTGGACTACATTTGGTTTTGAATGTATAGATAATTCCGTATAGTATTTCAGGTTTAATTATTTTGTTAATAAATTGTATTTATAATTTGTCATATTTTGAATGAAAATGTTGATCATTTACAGTTATTTAACTGAAAATGGTTGAAATATATGTTTATGAAACAAAATATATTGAATGTACTAAATGTTACAGGATTAAACAAGGTTTTTTGAGGATTTGTGGACAAATTCTGAATGGTGAAGTTATTTACCAAATTCGCTACATTTGACACTTGCGGAAATTCCTCATAAATTATAGTATTATTTAGTTTTCTTCAACAAAATCGCCCCGGTAAATTGGGAAACCCGTTGGGAAAATTGGGGTTGCGTTGTGAAAATCCCATCTGTCCAGCATGTATATAACAGAAAGTCTTTATTTGGGGGGGGGGGGGGTTTCGCGTGCTCTTTTAACATTTGACAATCAAGCACTTAAAATGCAATTAAGCTAACAATTTTTGCAAGATGTTGTTGAGTAAGCTTTACACTACAAATTAAGGATTACCCACCGGCAACCTGCACTTTTACGTTAGAGAGCATTTTCTAAACAGGATCCTACAAAAAATTTCCATGCAAAAATTATTAATGCTCAATGACGGATTTCACCGGGTCTAATACAAAAGTTCCAACTTTGATAGCGTATATCTTTTTATTTGACTGGCAAAACATTTTGAAATTAGCAATTCTCAAGGGGGCGGGCATTCTTAATATATATTCAAAATTTTATTTTATTCTGGAAAAAAAGTGTGCTTACAGATATTTTGAAGAGTGCCTACATGTTTTCATGATGCACGCAATATGTAAATATTATCAAAGAAAACCCTTTTTTTGCACAAACATGTGTGATAGCTAAGGGAGCTGCTGTTGTAGATGAATAATCATACACAGCTCCTACATATTTATTCAAAATTATATTAAACGCCAACACAAACATAAACAAATTTTATAAATAATTATGATTATTAATTTTACTTACAGCTAGCTAGAGCTACGTAAAATGAAATTATCTTTATAAATTTTAATTATAGCATTCATTCATATTCACTTAAATAAAATTCTGTTTATTAGTTCGGAAGTTAAGGTAGCTTTTAGATGATTTTTGAGGAACCATAAATTTAATAAAGAGAACAAATTGTTTAGAGCTAAGTAAACAATAAAAATTTTTTTCAAATTGATTGTGTGAAGAAAAAAAAAGAAATTGGCGTTTACTTGGTTCTTGATGTTCTTTTCATCAGTAAATATTATTTCAGTTAACGTTCAAAATACTTATTTGCTACCATGTTATGATCATAAGTTACTGTTTTTAACCCTCAAACTAAAAAAAAAAAGGTTGTTATAAGTTTGACCGTTATATGTGTCTGTCTGTGACATCGTACCCGAAAAATTTGTCGGGGATTTTGTAAATTTCACTTGTATGTAATTGCACTTGCTTTTTCGTGCTTTGATAATGCCAATAACCTCTGAAGTAAATGTTTTGTGATAACATTTATAAAAGTTTAAATTAAAAATTTTTATTGTACAAAATATATAAATACAATGCTGTTTTTTTCGATGTTTTCTTCAACTTAAATTATCTAAAATTAAAATAAATTATTATTTTGTTCTTTTTTCAATTTATCCAAAATGAAAAAAGTTTCTATATCCGAATTTTCTTTAACTAACCCAAATCAATAAAATATTCAATATCAATATCAATATCAATAAAATAATCAATAAAATATATTGTCTTATTTTAATTTATTATAAATTCACTCTGGATCATTGAAAAAATAACACATTTGTCTTAAAATCGAACCTTGCGCCTAGAAAAATAATCACACGAATATATTTTTGCTAAAAACTAATCAAAAAATACAAAAATATTTTTTATTATGAAAAAATTCAAACTTTTGTACTTTTCAGACCCCCCACCCCTTGTTTATCGGTCGATTTTTCTCATTAACGAACTGGATCTTTCAAATATCAAAACCCATCTTGATACCAGATATATGTTATATTAGTATCTGATTTACACCAAGAAAGTTTTATGTGAAAAAGAAAAAAAACTATTAACTTTACGTATTTTGCATTTTAAAAAACCAATTCAAATTTAGTACTTACAATGTAGAGTGTAATGGCGTCCTGTATGATGTCACTTCTTGACATGTTTGTATTTGTAAGCTTCCTTAGTCTTTCATATAAAGTGACGTAGTACCATGAAAGTACATCTGATATGTATTTGCTGTCACGTGACCGAATGCATGGGTTTATGAAAATTATTACTTAAAAATATTAATGATCCTTAAATTTTATTAAAATTAATTTTGTGTTTCGTTATTTACATATTATGATTTATCATTAGGAACTTGTATTCAAACGATTTATTCTTAGTGGACAAAAGCCACATAATATATATAGAACATACTATTAAGTACCACCTTCACTTCAATTGAATCAATAATTTTTTGTAAAAACTTGTTCTTTAAAAAGTTTAATTTTATTTTATGAAAAATATTAATAATAATACTATCTATTCATCTATCTAGATATACTAATAAAATTATTTAATGTTAATTATCAAAGTTTTAATTACATTTTTATTACGTAATAACTATATTATATTATTATGTATTATTTTAAATAAATTTCACAACATTGTAATTTTTAACTGTATATATAAACTACCTATAGACAGACGTATTGCTAAATTAAAAAAGTTGTTTAATTATTATTTTACTTAATTTATATTTCGCGCATTTTATCTTTTGTTTTGTTTGTGTGAATATTGGAACAAACTGTTATTAATTTCAGGCTACTGAAATAAGAGGCTGAAGTCCATAAATATATTTCAAGTGCAGATCGTTACTTGCTAGTTTTAAGTTCATTATGATATCCTGTAGTAAAAACCTGTAAACCTCATTTAGAACAATTTCAGTTCGTCTCCCATAGCTCTTTCAGTCCATTCAGAAATCATCGCCTCAAAAATAAAACTTATTATTGCATTCAGTGATTAATTATCGTTCTTATTACAATTTCTGCGGTATATCTTGTTGGTTTAGGCCAGCCATCCTGGATCGCTTATAACGAACCATCACTTACTGCCGAGTCTTGGCCGGAGTTTTTTGTGAAGTCGTTTGAAGGTATATCATTTAAAACTTTAATCTCTTTACGCCCCTTTCTCAACCCCAGCCATGCCAGTCTCTCTATCAGCCTTTATCATAAATCTTTTTCTATGTAGTCTACCCAGCGTAGGAATAACTTGACTTATTGTCTTTGTTGGAATGACTTACGCATTAATGCACATCTGAATAAATGACGACTTCCTGAAGTCCTCGTGTCTCTTATATTGGGCTGATATTGGCCTGTGATTTACTCTGACCGTTCATTAAGATTTCAGATGCATATACATACCTTAAAGTTTCTTAGGGGTATTCAGTTACTGACTTTTTTTCCGCAGTCCAATTTTTATTAGGATTCAGGTATCGATATTTTGCCAATGTTGTCAAGTGCAGTCTGTAGTTGACTTATCACCAACCATTTCGAATTTATTTCGAAAGCTCATCATTTTTAATCTATTTCTTTCCACCCAAAGTAGTCTGTTGATATTGAATAGAAGGTGACTGAACCCTTTCTAAGATTAAAATACATCAACTCATGGTGAAAAAGAAAGTTTTTGGAATATTTCGTAGGTACCATTTTTATTGTTTGAATTTTTATTGACAATGACAGATTATTGAAGTATACAAAAACAATTCAAACAAAACAAAAAATCACTAATTAAACTTTTTATTTTAAAAATCAATTAACAAAATTCTTTGTGTTTTAATAAAACCTTAAAAAAATATAAAAAATTTATCGGTGTAAATAATGAATGTCTATTTATACTATTTACACTCTCTAGCTGTAGGTAACGTGTGACTATTAACCTATTGTTTTGGTTGTTGTTTGTGTTTATTGGTTGCTAGTTGCCTGTATTTTTATCTAAAAGTAACAAACAAACCCATTAAAATATCTATAAAAGTATTTATCTTTTAAATCCCTTAGGATTTGTGTTGATTTCAGTTCGAACATTATTATTGACAACATTTCCTTTTCGGATAAAATTGTAAAAGTTTACACATAGGAATAGAAATAAATTACAACAACCATACATACATAATACAGGGATGACCACTAGTTTTCAGAAATGGAAACTAGAGAAATCATTTACGATTCCAAGAATCCATAGGTAGTACGGTATTCGCATCACCATGGTACTTAAAAATTATAAACAAACCATAATTCATATAAAAAAAAAAAGTCCCAAAAGATACAAAAATCGAGTCCATTTGCTGACTGGTCGAATAGTTTTTGAGATATGGACTAAAATTACCCCATCCACCGAGTTTCTTCAAATTCCAAATCAAAATTTTTTTTACGTATTTCTCGATTTTTTCAAAGGGGTACCACCTCTTAAAAAGTGCAAACTTAGAAAATTTATAGCTTTATAATATTACACACAAAAGGCATATCTTATTATTATAATAATAAGAGTTGACACCCTGTATAGATACATATATTGTACTTTTACACTACCTACTCTATTCATATATACCAATTTATTACTATTATAATAATATAATATTACAGGTTGTTTTCTGAAAAATTAAAAAAAAAGAGACCCCGTAAAGTTGATTTTGTGAATATTTTTAAGGTTAGTTTATTTTGTCTTATAATAAAACCAACTTTTATCTCAATTAATTGAAAACTTTAAAAAAGTATTTTTCTTTGCTTGCAAAATTGCATTTTATTCAAGTCTTCATTGGAATTCAATGTAAATGGGATGTAAGAAACTTCGACACCGACGTTCAATCTTAAATATCGAATACAAAAATAAAATTATGAAACGAAAATGGTAAAACTCTTAAGTTTTGATTAATCCTAAATTAGAAACACTCTATATACCAATAAAAAATTCTACCTTATACGCCTATTATGAGAAATAAAATTTACTTGTCAGGTGTGATTACATTTTTACACAAAGTGAGTGTTTAATTGAATTCTTTGATCCATTTATATACCACCTATCTATACCTCTGAGAGAGAAAATATTGTAACCTCCATACCACCTCCATGTGAAACGTCATAATATTATAGAAAAATAATATCTACTCAACGAAATTGAATAGTTCATTATGCAAAAGTTAAATTTAGTAATTTTATGCGTTGTTTGCTAGATTTTTCGAAATCAGGAAACATCAGCTAATTTACTGCTAATTACCTTATTTACTGAGTTTTATGGAAACTGGAAGCAGAAATTTTTTGACGTTTTTGAAAATTATGTCCGATTTGCGAATTCATTTCTCGATTTGACCATAATTCTGAAATAGCGCCTTAAATCGTTAAATATTTTACTTTATTTTCTGAGTTTTATCAAACTTGGAAGAAAAAATATTTCTTGCCGTTATTTTACAATTATTAACGGAAAAAGAAATGTAAGATATCGATTGGGATGAAAATCACTACATAAAGGTTATAAGACCCGAAAAACTCTAGAATCGAAGTTCGTTTGTTCATCAATGGATAATTTCTGATTACCGGAAAGTGTATTTGACTTCAAATCACTTTTCAAAAACCTTTTAGGCCAAATTCACCGTATTTACTTTACGGGGCTTTAATGAAATTAAACAAAAATATGTTTGGATTATGTTTTTTGCAATTTTCTTAAAAAAAAAATTAAAAAAATTATAGTTTTTATGATGCTATCGATTGGGATAAAGATTAAATGTACTTTACTATATAAATCTGTATATGGACGTTAAAAAAAAACTAATTTATGACGATATGTGTGTTATTCTGTCTTCAAAGACTTTTTGTGTACGTTATTCAGAAAGTGTAGAAAATGTTTATTAATGAAATAGTCTATCAGAGACTCTTGTGTTAGCACTTATCAGAGACTCTTGTGTTTGAACAGATATTGATGGATCGATATTTTTTATCATACAAAGAGAAAGAATATCTATAAGGATCAAAGAGATTTTTTGCTGAAATCAGGACTGTCTGGAAAAAGCAAGCTTATTTATTAGACCATATTCAAAGCTACGTGATCATTCATATTTTATTGATAAAAAATTTGATAAAAGCTGCTGTTTTTAATAAAATATCAATTAATTTTAGAGCGTAAAAAATATATTTTATGTACAGACAGAATAGTACCTTTTGATAACAAAAAAAAAAAAGTAAATAATTTCAACTGTAGATATTGAATAGGCAATCTATGACAGTTCACGTAATTTCACCTGGATATATGAGAGAGATACAGAGTGGTTCAAGTTATAACAGCAGAACTTCATCAAGTGGTATTTATTGTTTCAGAAAGAAGGAAAAGCGTAGTGGAATACTTGGATGAAATAATTTTCCCTTCGTTATAAATTATATGTTTTTAACTAACAAGCACAATGGGATAAAATTGTATTTGATAATTTATTTTTCAAGTTTTCGTTTTAGCAAATCAAAAATTTAATTATATTTTTCAAATAATTGGTCAATAGCATTAAAAGCAGTAATCAACAGTAAATAAGTGACCAAAAGCCAGATTCAGAAGTTATTTCAAATTCACAAGAAAGTTGAACAATTGAAATTTAAAAAATCCCCGACAAATGCGATTTAATTATTGTAAACCGATTTTTGGAAACTTAATAGCTATAAAATGTTTTCAATCAAGTCGGTTAGACTGTTTAAGGTAGTACCAGCATGAAATCACTTTTCGACAGATTTGGCCGAATTTTTTTTCTCGGGTTTATAATAGCTTTATTTATGAATTCCTAAAATTTCATAATTTTTGACCGTTTAGATTGCGAGATATTTAAAGACAAAGTTCGCGATTTTGAGGGTCATGTCCCATTTAAAGCATGTAAAATGTCCGGTCTCTCCAACTATTTTTTATGATATTATTATATATTGAAGAAAAAGTAGAAAAAAATGTTTATACAATACAATTCTAAAAAAAAAATTTAGAAATTAATTTTCACTTTCGAGATATTAATTTTGACGTAAATTGATCGAAATTTGGACGTTGGCATAATTATTTCCCATTTTAAACGGTCAAAATTTCTGAAACTTTGGGAATTAATAGTAAGCATTATTAAATTCTTAAATTTAATTTTTCGTTAAATTCTGTCAAAAAAAAAAATTGTACCATTGCTTTAACATAGAAACTGCAAATACCATGCTGGAACATCGTTAAGGTCTACGATGAGTAACATATACGCACAGATAAACACTTTAAACTTATAACACTCCTTCTTAAATTAATATCAAAGTGATGGCCAAGGACATCAGATGAGATGAAATGGATGCTTAGAGAGATATCATTTTTTGGGGCAAATTTTTGGAAATATTTTAAATGAAATTGAAAAATTTGAGTTGAGTTTGTTCTTTTGAATTATTGTTTTCAACTACCTAATTATTTTACCATTTCACTTTCCGAAATGAATTGAGCCATTGTTTACTGTGGGGCTACGATGCCACAGACAGACAAACGCGCAGACACACACATAGCGGTCAAACTTATGAAACCCTTTTCTTTTTAGTTCTGGAGTTAAAAATTACTATTTCAGTTCATTTTTTGAATGATGTTTTTAAGGTTTGATAGAAAAATCTACACCAATTTGGTATAAATAAAAATTTCAAAGAAAACTCTCTGTACCTCGTTTATGCAAAATATTTATGAGAAATCAGAAAAAAATCTAAAATTTAAGTCAACATCGACCATAAAATTATTCTTATTTTGCAAAGTTATACCGCCATAGTATCGTCATAGGTATATCTCTTCTATTTTATTATAAAAGGAAAACACAAATTTACATTGATATACAAAAGAAGATATGTACGTATATTTGAAAGTATGATACTTGATAGATTTGAATGAATGGGTTTTGTAGTATAACTACTGAGTGGTCAATGAAACATGATACGCTTTTTACTTCGCTTAAATTTTCTTGGTACAAGAAAATATTTCCTTTCTACACTTGAATTTTTAAACAATCTAATATTCATTTTCCTGACTTAAGTATTTAGATGGTTGATGAAGAGCTACGTAAACGCATCTACTTCAATCAAGTAATTTTTTTACTCACTATATGTTACTTTTTAACCGACTTCAAACAAAAAAGGAGGAGGTTATCAATTCGACTGTATTTTTTTTATGTGTTTTACCCCAGAAGTTTCGACTGGGTGAACCGATTTCGACGATTCTTTATCTATTTGAAAGCTGGTGCTAGTGCAGTTCTGACAACGACATTCATAAGAAAACTATAAAAGTCTTAAATTTGCATTAAGTATGCACGACAAGAGGGCGAATAACCGACTTCGAAAGAAAAACTTTTCCGAAACAAATTAATATACGCTAAAAAGTAAAAAATAACGATAATATAATGTACTTAAAATTATTGTTATTTTTGGAGTTAGTGTCAGCCAAGGAAACAACTCTGACAGAACAGTTTGCTACATTAGCTTAGCTTAGACCCACTTCAAAAATAACAATAATTTTAACTACATTATATTATCGTTATTTTTTTACTTTTTAGTGCATATTAATTTGTTTGACAAAAGTTTTTCTTTCGAAGTCGGTTTTCTTTTTGTTAAAAGTTTTTATTAAGTGACCAATTTCGTCCTATGAATAACGACTAACTTAAATCTTCTTCTTCTTAAATCTGACGTAATAGTTCTTAAAATAACGTAATTAGACAGTTCCACTATTTTCCGCTGCTTCTTTGTAAAACAACATGATTGAGAAGAGGAAATATACGCTCACATTTATAAACAAGATCATGTGTTTTGGTAAACTCTTCAGCCTTATATTTCTTCGAAACTTTTACTAATTAACTAATTTTGAACTTTTATTTTAAAGAAACAAGTTTTAGAATTTAATGTAGAATAATGGGGCAACAGAATTACATTTTTGTTTGGTCTTCTTGTAGAAACATCAAGAAATGTGACATAATTTGACATTTTGTATAGAAAATTTTCTAACCGGATAGAAAAACATGGCAAAATATTGTCATATGTAAATATAAATTCAATTTTTGATGGTAATTTTTTTTTATCATAAAATGATCATCATTGAATATTTTTGAATATATGTAGTCGAGTGTTTTTGCTATGAAAAATCCGAACTAATATGCTTTGAAATATCAGAAAATTTTAGAAAATGTGACTTAAATCTATGAAAATGACAATGAACTTTATTGTCTATGTAAAAAATTTGGTAATTTACCATCCGATTTTTCTAAAAATAGTTAACATATTTATTTAATAGTTAATAAGTTTTGGAGACTTGTAATAAAGTTTACAAATTCATATGAGACGATAGATTCAACAAGTTAAAGCAAATAGTTTGTCTTTGGTGGATACAGCTTTGTTTCTTAATTATGGGAGGTCCTTTATGAGATTTCCATGCTATTTTGTGATTTTTCAAAACTTGCTTGCATTGACAATTTTTATTAACTAAGAAATATTTTATGTATTATAGCTAGGTTATGGATCAAGGAAAAAGAAGTTGGGAATGTTTTTGCCAGACTGTCAAGGAGTAGTTATCTTCGCGAGTATCATATTTGTTTGTAAATGTTAAATTACCTCGTATCTTGCAAACGGATCGATGGATTTCGACAGTCAAAGTCTCGTAAAGTATGAATAAAAGGCGGATTTTTGGTTTTAATATAGTATAATATCTAATAAGAGAGTTTTTTAGTGCCAGGACAGTTAAAACTGTTATCGCTATGTAAACTACAGGAACTGTTTCTTTCTTTTCAGATTTTATGTAACGCAGCCGGATTTTTTAAACTAGTTTATTTTAATTTTATTTTAGTTTTCATTGGATGGAAAAATGAGAGTGAATGAAGAAATGTTGAGGACTATCGGAAGTTAAGGGTTAAATATTAGAAATTGAATTGAAAATGTGAGGTACAAGTTTACTCTTCTTATCCATACCTCGAAAAACTGCAACAGTGTACGGAATAGAATTTAGTTTTGTTTGTCTGTATATTTCATAAACATTTCCCGTTCGGTTAAGAAATCATATAGTATCTAAAAGTTTATGTTTCTTATCGATTTCTTCGATCCATATAGATGGAATATTCTCCTCTGATCCATATAACAATAATAATAAATAATAACAACAACAATAACAATAATAATAAAGTTTGACGTCTTCATCATCAGCATCTAAGTGTTCAGTAGTTAGTTTTAAGAGATAGGGAGGAAGTTAGTTATTCAAAACTTCAAGTTAGGTAGATGTATATTATTCGTAATATTATACATATAACAGTAACAGGAATAGGGTTGGGCTTTGTTTAAAACTTAGTGCATTATGATTATTGTCTGAGTCGAGTTTCATATAATAATAATAGTGTTTCTATGAAAATTATTACAGTTTTCATATTATATTAGTGTCTTTGATAATATAGAAAAATATATACAAGGTGTAAAGTTCAATAGTTTTGGAGTGAAATTCAAAATAGAAAATTTCGTAGATACTAAAGAGAGCTTTGTTGACTTGTCATTAATCTCTTTTAAACCCCCGAACCAAGAAAAGGGGTGTTATAAGTTTGATCGCAATGTGTGTGTTTGTCTGCCTGTCTGTCTGTCAGTGGCATCGTAGTGTCTAAACGTATGAACCGATTTTTATTTTTGTATTAATCAATTAGAGTGTCATTACCATGGAAACTCCTGGAAATAAAACTCAGGGACGGTGCGAATAGCGAGTGACTGTATGTTTATGTATAGAAGAAAAAAGCAGGCGAAAATTTACTGTACAAGCACACAGAAAATGGAACTATAATTGTGATAAATTTAATGTTTGTTATTGTTTTGAAAAAACTTTCAGAATTGTGGGTAAGGTCCGTCGTTTCATGCTAACCTACCCTGAAAATAACTCCAGTAAGTTGACAGAGCGTGGAAATATTATTCTGAATATTTGTGGAATCAAGTGATATTTCCACCAGTGTCATCAATTGTAACAACGGGATACAAACGAAAAAACTGTATGAGATTTTGACACAAACCCTGTTTGTTAGTTGCAAGAATTTAGAGTTTGAAGCAGTCATCCTCAAACAATTAATTTGAAATTTTGCATAAACGTTTAGTTTGAATGGCAATGCACGGTTAGCTAAATGACGTCATTATAAATCCAATATTTCAGACCATTCAATAGGTCGGAATAGTTATTTCTTATGCACTCGCATTGAAAGATCACAATAGAAAATTTTTAAAAATATTTCACGTCTTTGTAAGTTTGAATAAAAATACAATTTATTTTTCGACCCCTATGCTTCGCTAAGGGTTTTGTTCACTCCATATATACCATATAGATATATGTACATTTGTATATGTTATAATAATTAGGTCGATAAAGTATACATTGAATTACCCAAGCTTTAGAACATTGTCAAGTACATATTAATCTGGAAAACAATAAATTATTGTTAATTTTGTGTAGTAACTTCTACATGACATTTATATAACAACATTCATTTCATATATACATTATGGTTCTAAAAAAAATTCCACCCATTTATAAATAACAAGTTATATTTAAAATTTAATCTAGCAAGAAATAAGGTTTTCTATTAACAGACATCTATTCGCACCGTGCGTGAGTTTTTTTGGAGGCGTTTTCATGGTAACGCTACACTAATTTAATTATAGAATTGTATCGATGCATATATAGGTAGTTGTATGGATTGCATTTATAACTTGCATTGAAAATTTAATATTATTGTCTCACAAATTTAAATAAATAATTATGATAATTTACATTTGAAAAATAATATTTGTGCAATTTGATTTCTTATTTTCACAATTTTTAATGCATTAAGTTTAAATAATTTGTGTTTTTCATTAATTTTAATTTGACATTTTCGATAACATTAACATGTAACATTAACATCGATTTTATTGTCCCTGCCATGACTACGCACACAACGAATAATCAGTAAAAATTTAACTCGACTCACAATTCGAATATATTTAACCTTATTAAGAAGTAGGATATTTTTTTCAACACCATTCTGTTTTATATGGATAGTTATTTAGTTCTTCATTCATTGTGTTATTTTATTTACTGATTCTATTTCATTTATTTACCATGCATTCAATTTACTTAACGTCTCATCGGGGATGAGTTATTATTACCTGTATGTAATAATGTATGGATTTTTGCTAAAAAAAGATACATTCATACAATTTTGAATAGGAAAGTAAATCTTCGTTCGGACATGTACATATGTGACATTAACCATTTTTGAAGACGAGCATTGTTTTTAAGAGCGACATGAAAAACTTGAAAATATGGATTGCGAGGTGGTTTCGGATAAGTTCTTTTGTTTTTATATGGTTAAATTTCTGACGAAAAAAATTATTATAAAACAAAGTAAAGAAAATTAAATCTGAAAAGAAAAAAACATGTCTATAGTTTACATAGTTACTTTAATAGTTAGGGTCCATTATTGGGAATATTTGAGCCGGTCTAGATTTTAATGAACCCCGACTGTTAAAGTCGCTATGTAAACGTCGGGCTTTTATAAGTATTTTATACTTTATTAAAACTTTTTAAATCAATTTTTGATTCTTAATTACATTTAAAGATATGACTTATTGAACATATGACTGAATATTTTTTTGTAATCCCCTTCCCCTAACTTTCCTTTATTTTGATATCCTACTCGATATGTAAGGTTAATTTCTCTTCATTAACGTATTACTATTTCTCGCCAAAAATCCATCATTTTTTTTTCAAACACTTATCTATCCGATGATGCTTGGGTTTTAAAAAAGGCTATATAACGATACCTTAAATGTCGAAATCTATCGATTCGTTTGGAATATGCGAGGAAATACAAAAAATTACAAAGATACATACAAGATACGCACGAAAAACATAACCACTCCTTGACAGTCGGGTAAAAAAGCTATAATTAGTGAAATAAAAAAGGAGATAGAATAAATTTGAAAGAAAGTGATTGTAGACTTGCAGACAGTTTTTACAAATGTTTTGCAATAATAACAGAGCATTTAAATTATTGAGTCAACAGTAAATTAAAGTTTAAAAATAAAAGTAATTATTCTGATGATTACTTGCTGTGATAAATCATATTTCCTCCATTAATGTTTATAATAAATATAAATCATCAATTCAAAGTCAATGAAGGCTTTTTCTTCATAAATATTTTAAAAGTATGGTATTTTGTACATAAATTTTTTTAACAAGATAAGGTCTCTAAATTACAAAACTGATCACATGCTTCAATATTATTAAATCAGTTGTAAAGATATTATCAAATTATTCTTCAATATTAAATCAGTTGTAAATATATCGTCAAATTAAATGAAATTTTTCAAAGTTGATAATTTTTTCCTGCATAGAACTATGAAGGTTATTTTCATTTTCTCCATTCATTTTCCATTTCAGTGAGTGTAAGTAATCGACTTTATACAAATTATTTTGAAAGTGTGATATTTAGTACTTTTAAGGCAAGTTTACTGGTATCAAATTTATCTTAAGTTTTAATCCATCGTAATCTATGTAATCCAATGAAACAAAATTTATCAACGACAATTATTTTTCACAAAGTTTCAAGATAGCTTTTTTCTTTTCCTTTCCTTTAAGATAGCTATAAAAGAAGAATTGCGTGAATTGTTTTCAGACAGTGTATGTGATCTAAGATGTGTGTAAACATCGATGTTTTCTCTCATCATACTCATATGATGAGTTAAAACGTATTTAATTACATCAATATAACAGAATAATTATTATTTATAACAGTGCAATACCTGCAAGGCATTTTTTGTATGAAGTAATCAAAATAAATTTAGTAATAACTTGATTTATTAATAGTGAGAAAACGATGTTATTAAAATTTATTGATGCAATTTTTTTATATTATTTATAAATATTTATTTATATCTACTATGGTTTACATGCATGTGAAGGTATAAGCCATGTAGTTAGGTAATTTATATACAAAAAATGACTATTCGTTGTGTGCGTAGTCATGGTAGGGATAATAAAATCGATGCCAGCGCTTCCAGTGAAAAATTTGGATATGAATTAAAACTTTTTTTCCTGAAGGAAACCAGTCTAAATTCTTTCCAATTATCATATTTTTTACACCGAGTTTGCATTTTGTTAATATATTCTTTTATCTCTGTTTCAGGTAAGAGATACCAAATTTCAACTAAAATTTGTGCAAATAGCGGTAAGTCAATATAATGATCTACACTTTGAAGAGGTAAGTTGGGAAAAAGTGAACATGTAAAGAAATAATGAGCAGGTATCACAATCCTCTGAGCTAGCTAAACTTATTTCATCAACGGATGACACTTGAAAGTTTTATGATGAACACACAATAATATTATTGAAACCTTTTGAGAAATATTTTCCGTTCATTGTATCAAAGAGGTAATAGGTCCAATATTTACTTATTCATTAAATACATACTGTCAAAATAAGTATATATACTATATACAGAGTGGAGTGTAAGTGTATATACAAATATAAAAGTACTAGCTGTTTCCCGCCCGCTTTGCGTGGCGTAAAATATACCCGCTTTACTGGGCAACATCCCCACTTGCACCCCTCCCTCCACATTTCCTTGCGTTGGATAACAGTTTTGTAATGTACAGGTCATGCTCTTTTATTTGATACCCCACTTAGGTATATTTGTAAATATTCGATATTTCCTTCCCACTTTCTCGCTACACCTTTCTACCTTCCGAAGGTTAAAAAAATTTCTAAATGTAATTTAAAACATTCTGACCAAGTTTTGAACTATTAAAAGCCATAATTGAAAAATATGAATTTTTTATTCATGAACACCCCCGCAACCCCCCTTGTAAGTGGAATTTCGTAAAATCCGTTCTTAGCTGACCTCTACTTGGCAAAAGGAATATTCCTCCCAAATTTCAAGTCTCTAGGTCTTATAGTTCCAGAGATATCGTGATGAGTGACTATCTATCTATATAGATCTATAGAAAGTCTCCTATATATATATAGATAAGGTATTTTATCTTTTACTTGTTCTTGATTTTTAATGTATGTTTCGATTTCTTCGATTTCTAAATATGAACTCATATAAGCAACGTATTTGAACAATTTTTAACTTTCTTAGGTTCAAAAAAATTAATCATGATTATTTTTAGTGTTGTGTTAGAAAAGACTTACACCAAAGAAATAAAAATAAACAGTATTTTTGCATACCTCGTGAAAAATAGTCTATAAGTATTGATTTATGAGTCCAATCACTATGAAAATTTATTATCCCAAAGTAAATCTTTATCATTCGTTGATTCAACTAGTTAAAATTGTATATTCACGTATGCCTTATTCTGTACATGTGCTTTAATTGATATATGTTCAATAAACATTTGCAATGATAAATTTTGATTGACATTATATAATAGTAAAGTGGCAGTTAAAATTACCTATTGGTGAATTTACTTTGGAGAATTATTGATTGACATAGTCTCATCATACAAACGTAATGATAATTATATATAGTAAATAATATTATCTACGTTTGTACTATTAAATGATATAGTAAATAGTAACTATGTCTCTTTATGTTGACAATGATTTATTAGGAAATAGGGTATTATCGTCAGTCAAAAATAAATTATGAAATTTGAAAAAAGTTAAAATTTATGGAAAAATTACTTAAATATTCTGATTTCGAGTCACAAAAGCACATTTTTCTTTTAAAATATTAAAATTAAAAATCGTAATTTTTAAACTGTATATCACGTAATCTAAAACGCGGGCAAGCTTTGCTGTGATGTCATATCGGTATGAGCCAGCCATAGTCCATCAATTAGTTCAGTGTAGACAGCTGGGTATAATATATCCATAGATAATAAGTATTTATATTTATTATAATCAGATATCTATGAATATATCTGTCAAACTTATTTGTGTTATTTCGTGTAATGATACCGATCATCATCAAATTGCATGCCCCCGTTTTTGACAGTTTAAAAAAGGTTTAAAATTTAATTTAAGTTTTTGGCAAGAAAGCGTGTGTATTTTTCAGAAATAAATTTTTGGTGGCTTTTTATTAGCAAAATCAACATTTTGAAGTTCTTTTTCAAAAATAGTGGAATACCCTATTAGATGATAGGAAATAGTAATGAATGAATCTAATATTTACAAATCATATTTTCTGTGATATGTAGATAATTTTGTTTCCCAAAATTAAATATCGATTTAAAATCGTACTTAACATAAATCCCATCAAAGTAATTTTCATTTTACTCTAATATGAATAACTTTAAACTTTAAATGCACATGTTCTGTCTGTTGCAAAAGTAAATAATTTTATGGATTTTAGTGGCAATGCAATGCAATTAAATTTTACCCAAACAATCCAATCCAATCCAATCATTCATATATAAATTTAGTCTCTGTACACTTTAAAGTTTAAAACGATAAATCATATTAGAACGTGCGGTTTTTAGATACTTTAGATATTTTCTATGTACAAAGAATTCGTATAATTTCGAGTAAGTATAGTAATGGAATATTGTTGGTAAGAAATAGTATGTAGTCGAACAAATCATCCTATGTTGGCTATCAATTTTTCACTTTTCTTTCCATTCACACAGTTTTTAACTCCCGAACTAAAAAAAACGGGTGTTATAAGTTTGACCGCTATGTCTGTCTGTGGCATCGTAGCGTAAACAGATGAACCGATTTTAATTTTTTTGGTTTCGTTTGAAAGGTAATATAACGGAGAATGTTCTAAGCTATGCTTTAAGTGTTTAGGGTTTCGTACCCGAAAAAAAAATTAAAAAAGGGTGATGATGCACAAAAAACTTGTCTCTTATGAAACTATCGTCTATTTGGATAAAGTAAATTCTTGAATAGTCGGATTTAAATTTCAAGTTTAAAAAATGAATATCTTTTCTATATTTCGTTTATTTATTTATTTTTGAAGTGAAAACTTCTTTAGGCACGTTGAGCACTTTTTTGGGTGAACAAAAGTCACGGAACTCACGTCATCGTCACGCTCTAAGCATACCACTTTGAAAAAAACGACTCTCCCCGATCACTGAAGGTAAGCAACATAGAGAAATGCCTCCAAAGCAAATGGAACTATTGCTTTTCTACTGATGATGTAGTTTGGAAAATGTTCACTTATTCTCTTTAAAAAGTGACCATCGATAAGACGTTTGGCTTTTGAAATAAAAATTAGAAAAGTTGTGCTACTGGTGTTTGTATTGCGGTGTCACCATCGAAAGAAAAATGACATACATAGTTTCTCATATAAAGAACAACTTACTTATGGCGAAATGTTCTTTCGTAAAGGGAGGAGGGGGGTGTGGAGAGCAAAGTCAAAAACTTAAAGCAAAAGACGTGAAGTTGTAGGCAAAATTTATTTATTTCTTTCTTTTAGCCTCACAATTGAAAAAAATTTCGACCATAAGCAATACTAGCTTTGAATTTTCTTGTCATAACCATTTCATTTTCGATATTTTCGAAATTCATGGTTATAAAATAGGTAGATGGCAAGTTTAATTTGTTTTTATGTATAACCATATATATATATATACCTATATATTCTATTCTATCATAAATATAATATGGCAAACTGTATACACAACATGTTGGGACCAACAAAATATGTAACATATATTATACACATAAAAACTTATTATTATTATTATTATATAGGTATGTTCATTTTGCAAAACCTTTTCCCAATCGGTGTAAGTTGAAACGGACAGTACGGAAGCCTGAATGGTTCACTGTCAATTTATGAGAAACTGGCGCTACGCTAGCTTATTTCTTTAAATGTGTACAACCCACAAGTATAAAACCAATTTAAAAAAAGTCACTAATTCACTTTCAAAAACTGAACTTGTGACTTATGGTATTATGGAAACGAACCTTTTTGAAGATGTCTGTCGGTGATGACTATCCTTTAATTAGACACTGCCAATACTGTCTGGAATTATTTATATTTATATGTCCGGATTTAATAATTATATGATAATATTTATAATTTGTCTTATGTAGTTAGTTCAAAAATTTTCTTTAGTATTATTTAAAAAATATAATGCTTCAATTGTTGATGTTTTTCTTTTGCATCTGTACATTTCTAATTTCTAACCTTTAAAAATATTATTAAATGTTTATTATGACGTTATAATTAGAAATATGCACATGAAAAAATACCGACATCTTCAAAAGGGTTCGTTTCCATAAATACCACAAGTCACAGCTGCACTTGTTGAAAGTTGAAAGTGGGTAGTACACATTTAAAAATTAAGCTATTGTAGCGCCACTTTCTCATTAATTAACAATGAGCCATTCAGGCTTCCATAGGAAAGTGCTATTTCGTGTGTTATAACACCATTCTTTTATACTTACACCATGTGTAAAAAGTGTAATAAGTGTAAGCAAAAAGAACATTCGTTATATGTTTTATGTAGAAATATTTGTTTTGTGAGGGGTGGTGAATATATGAACATTTTATACTGGACAATATCATTAATAAAGTTAATATTCACCAAAAATAAATTTGATTCAACAACAACAACGGTCAGTTGAAAATTGGGTATAAATAAAAGATGTAAAATATACGAATTTTGTCATATTTTTAGAATACAGCAATGTTCTAATTGGAGTTTTTATTTTTAAAGGAGAACCATCGAAGGTCTATATTTTGCAAGCTTTTATTTAGTTTCACCTGTTCCGTTGTCTGTCTGTAATCAAATCTTGTAAGCCAAGTTTGATCAACATCCCGGTGAGCTGAAATTTTCCGATTGAGTTAAAATTTTGCATGCACATTTAGTTTAGATAACAATGCATGGTAAGGTTGTGGCATCCTGATTTTCTAATCCCTTTTACCATATTTGATATATATACATTTTTTTTTTCTTAAATTAAAAATTTTAATAAAAAATACTTTTGAAGGGGCAAGAAGCTTTTATTGTACTAAAAAGTAGAAAATTATTTTATCCATGAGTCACTCATACCCGACTATTTGTAAAAGCTTGAGGCGCTTAATATCAAGAATGAATTGAAAATTTTTAGATATGTGGAGTAGATGAGGCGTTCCGATTCAATACAGTAAAAGCTTGCCCCTTAAAACGTATTTTTTATTAAACATTTTTATGAGGGAAAATTAAAAGTATTGCACAACCTTATTGGAACTCTCCCAATGGAAGGAATTCTCACAATTTCTGAAAGACTTGAGTAAATATATTTTCAAAACTCTAAATAGGTTAATCTGAAAAATAATTTGAAAATAGATACAATTATAGGAAGATAGAGAAAGTCTCTATTTAATATAACATTTGAAAAATAAAAGTTATTTATATTTTAAAAATTTGAATAATTTATTCAAATATTGTTGGAGAAGGAGAAGGTGGTGTCGATATACTAGAGTATATTTATTAATTGTATCACCAATATTAGAAACCTTGAATTTGATATGTCTTTAAGGCTTATATAAGGATTTCCATATATAACTAAGGTTTATATCATAGTAAGCCACTAATTTCCATATAATTTATGTAAATATTCACATTGCTATCAATAAGGTACCAAATGTAATTTAATATAACTTGAAATAATTAGCTTTTACACATTGTGTATTAACGTCTTTCCATAGTTCTCAAACGTAGACTTTGTAGTGGGAATGATGAGTAAATTATTTTTTATTATTCCAGGTAAAGAATTGCACGAAAAGAAAAATGAAGTTACTTTTTTATCTGAAGTACACAAAATGTGAATATTTAAATCTCCTAATTAAACAAAGTTGAAGATACTTAAAAAGTGACGTCATTGATGATTAACGCCGTTGAGATTACACATATAACTCAGTTTTGGAAGATAGAGACGAACAACAATCTTTCAATGCTTATAACTTCATTGTTTTTAACACCCTAACTAAAAAAAGAGGTGTTATAAGTTTATCCGCTATGTGTGTGTGTCTGCCTGTCTGTGGCATCGTAGCGCTTAAACGAGTGAACCCATTGTGGTTTTTTTTGTTTTGTTTGCAAGGTATTTTAATGGAAAGTTTCCTAAGCTATGTTTCAAGTGCAAATTTAGGGTTTCGTACCCGAAAAAACTAAAAATTGGCGATGATCTTCCAAATCGGCTCAATTCGGACAAGGCTTTAAGGATAAAGGCAATTTAATGGAAAATGTTCTTAGATAGATGCTCTTGTCGGGGGTTTTTTAAATTTGGTAAATTTCACTCGTTTATTCAATTTTAGTTTAACTTTCAAATTTTGTGATGGTTTGTATCAAGCTTACATCTCCTTTTGTATGAATAATGTGGCAATATTCCATGTCAATCATTAACCCAGATACTAGGATAGTTCCCAAAATAAAATGAAAAATATTATGAAGTTAGTGGTTTATTAGAGCATCGATATCTGATCAACTATGACAATGAATTCGACTATACATTCATAGTAATACCTACTTTGAATGTTGTGATAGAAGGAAAGCATTCGAATACATAATGAGTACCCAGACATTTCAGTTTTCAAAATAATTAGCCAAAATGAAATAAATATATGACGTAAAACACCAGCAGAATAGATATATTTCAAATAATATCTTATTGTATGGTTACATAACTCATAACTGAAAATTCAATTTCACTTGACTGTATGTTAAATATCATTAAGGGGATAATTTAATTAATAAATGTTCAAGAAGACAGTGGAAAATACTATACTACTGTGTGCTAGTCAAGACAAAACGATAACGTACGTTAAAATAAGACGAGGACCGATACATAACGATAGTAGATATCGTTGAGTGGTGCTAGTCTAATATTTGGAGACTTATATTGTGTATGAAGTACCATGTATGTCCGAGCCTCATTGTTCCTTTCGAATTTGTAAAAGAAACAATTTCAAGATTGTAGTACACGATATATCTCATTTAAAAAGCTTCGATAGAGTTGCTTTTGATCAATTTATTTCTCCACTTTTTAGATCATCCAGAATTTTAGATACTGTTTGAGCATTGGAGAGGATTGCTGAATTTTTAGTACCTTACCTACAAAATACCCTTTTTTGTACTCTACACGTTTTTAATTTTTCTTAAATCTTTGCTCTACTTTGTATTCTTCTTGCACAGTGTCTTTCAATTTATTATCCGCTTTTCAAATCAATTTGCCAAGATTTTGACTTTTACTGAACCGACTGCCCTTTGTTTTTATAATTCTACCACATTAGAATAGGTACACCTTGTTTTTTTAATTTCCGAAATTTCCATGCATTTCTTAGTGTTTTCTCATTTTTAATGTTTAAAGCACATAATTTCATGATTTTTGTCACTACACCTAGTTTTTCATTATTTCATGGTTTTTAACAACTTTTGCATCTTTTCTTATCATTTACTGAGTAGCTCTATTGATTAATATATTCCCTCAAACTTAGCTTTTTGTAATTTATGCTTTCATCTTCCAATATATAATTTTATCCGACATAAAATCGCTGTTACCATCGAGTTAGCGTCATTAGTGAGTGGTACTTTGACTGTATTTGTGTCGGATTCTTGGAGGACGCTTGTTGGATTCGCACGCTTGGAGGACGATCACATAGTGCGTTTACTATTTATTTTGAAGCTTAGAGTAGTAACAAAGTGTGCTCATGGATTTTCATGAGTAACGCAATCCAAAATGAACACCAAAGAAGTGCATTAATAAGTGAAAGCGTCTAAGTAAGTTTAAAGCGTAGAAAACGAGTACAGCCCTTGTCTCTTGTTCAAAAATTGTACGGCATATTTCTAATCAAGCTCATCACTTTTTTTGCGTATGCATTGGATAGGATATTTTTGGTTGAAATGATAAGGCGTAAATTCGTTTCGTTTAACTGATTAACAACTAATATCATTCTTCATATGTATATTTTAAACTTCCAAACCAAAATCAGTTTGACCGTTATATGTGTCTGTCTGTGGCATCGTAGCTCGTTGAAGAATGAACCAATTTTTGTTTTGTTTGAAAGGTAACTTAACTTTGAATGTTTTAAGCTAGTACCCATAAATTAAACAATCTAAAAAGAGGCGAAGATCTTAAATTTCGGTTCAGTTTAGAGAATGATGTAAGGAAAATTAAAAAAGGTAATTTAATGGAGAGTGTTGTTAGCCATGTTTCAAATACGAGTAAAGCGTTCCGTACTTGAAACTTTTGTCGGGGGTTTTATAGATTTTGTAAATTTCTCTTGTTTATTTTCAACTAGATTTCACTAAAATGTATATAAGCATACGAAACATGATTGTCATTTATAAATGGCAGCCCAGTTTTCGTAGATTGTTTGCTGGCAACTAGAGAGTATGATTTTCAGTAAAATTAATTAAATAGTATGATCATTATTATTATTATTATTATTATTATTACAATTTTATGAAGAGTTAAAATTTGGTGAGAGATACATTATTATAATATCTATACAGTCTTCTATAACTGATAACGTATTTTAATTATGTAGATATTTATTCTACATAACCAAAACATATTCGTATTTTAGGTATACCTTAATAAGAGAGTCTTAATTAGATTAGACTTTATAACTATAGATAATTGTGTTTGAGTTTTGTGGTTTGTAAGATAATCATGTGGTATGTTTAAATCGTTAATCGGGATAAATTGACTTAATTTTGAATAAAGATTTTATTTGAAAATTCAAAATAATGTGGACGGATCGAAAAACTAGCAAATTAACGAAATTGTTTTAATTGTCTGCCTTTGTATTCTAAACATCTCATATGTTATTTCTCTATCCTGTTTCCTGTTCACGCGATATCTTCCATAGTCCTTCAACAAATATCCTTCATTTTCAAGCACATCGTGTTGGCTACTGACGAAAAAAGACTCACAGTCTAAAAAAAGATTCTGAAATAAAGCCATAATCGAAGGGATTTCAGCCCATATTTCGCAAACTATTCATCTAATAACCAAATAAAGTGAATTTTTTAATTTTACGGGTCAAATTTACCTTCTTAAATGATTTTATCGAAATCCGTAATAAAAAATTTTTCTCGATTTTTTAAGATTTTTGTAAGGGGTACATACCCACTTAAAAAAAATCGGGATAACCGGGAAAAATTTTTAATTTTGGAATTCGAAAAAACTTGTTTTATAAAAGTAATTTTGACCCAAAAAACACAAAAATCGTGTGTATTTATCGATTGGACGAATAGTTTCTGAGATAAAGCCATAATCGAAGGGATTTCAGCCCATATTTCGTAAACTATTCAGCTAATCGTCAAATAAAGTGGATTTTTAATTTTTTGGGTCAAATTTACCTTATTAAAAGATTTTTATCAAAATCGGTAATAAAAAATTTCTTTCCTTCAAAAAATTCGATAGTAAATCTCATTAAAGGATGGCTAATATGTCTTACTGTATAAAAGACGCTAGGCTACTTACACTGGTATTGATTGTGGCAGTGTGAGAATAATAATATAATCTATATAAACATAAAATATGCGAAGCACACTAGGAATAAATGAACGAATTTATTATTAATATTATTGTTTTATGAGTCAAAAGAGATATTATCAAAATATAATATAAGAGACTGCCTCTGATACTCTGATTATATTATAAGAATGAAAGAGACCCGTAGGGGATAATATTTTGTTTATATAAACAAAATATAATTGGTAAAGTATATTATTTTCATTATATAAATTTTATTTGTGTTTGTTTTTACTTTGATCAATTTACGAAAATTATCTGAAGTAAGTCTATAATATTTATGTTCAAGTAAGTTAGTTTAGGTTGTATATGCATTGATACAAGAAGTTTAATAATTATTGAAAGTGAAATTGATGTTTGTTTTAACACTTTTTTGTTTAATGGCGAATGAATTCTGGGCAAACGTTTTAATACTTTGAATTCTGATAGTTCTTAATTAGTAGGTCTGAATGGGTAGTATGGCCAAAAAATTTTGAGGAAGATGTCCAAGGCAGGACCGTGACGAGGGTACATAGCGCTGGTGGCAAGTATTTAGGTATACTTATATATATCGGGATCGGCTCTAACGAATTACGATAAGTTTCAAGAAACTATATACATTCTTGAAAAGAATGACCCCGAATAAGTGAGTTTCAAAAAAAAATTCCAATAAGATCGGATCAAATTTGCCTACGTTATCACAAAAATCGAATTTTTTAACTTTATGACGTCATCAGAATAAAAAAAATTTAATTTTGCTGTATCACATCCAAATTTTATCCAATTTTGATAAACCAAGTATGGAATCTTACTTAATTTGGATTATACTTTTCAAATTTGTGAGCAAAATTAACCTAGCTTTAATAGGTTTCAAGAATGTGGAGTCCTGATCCCGGAATGAAGCACATAAGTGTTAGTTACCGCAAAACTGATATCACAACTGAAAAGAATGATCCAAAATTAGTGGATTTCAAAAAAAATTCTAATATGATCCGATAAAATTTGCCTATGTTATCAAAAAAATCGAACTTTTTAACTTTATGACGTCATTGAAATCCAAAAAATTAAATTTTGCTCCATCACATCCAAATTTTATCCAACTTGGATAAATGAAATATGTAATCCTACTTAATTTGGGGCATACTTTTCAAATTTGTGATCAATATTTGTCTAGCTCTAATGTGTTTCGAGAATGTGGAGCGGACCTGGTCCAAGGAACCAGGATTCAACGTGCTCATGCATCACTACACATTCGGGTATATGTCTTAATGAAGTTATCGTAAAATCATCGATTCCGAAGATGTTGTGTATCTTCAAAGTTCTTTCATAATCAATATCCCTGCACCTTATACAAGAATTAGCTTGGAAACAAACACGCCAAACGTTTGGACTTTCCATTTCATCAGGAATACTGTATCAGCTCCAACATTGAGGAAGAAGATGTCATGAGATAATTGATTTATTAGGATCAGCTTTACTTTGAAAGCACTCCGATTAAAAATCCATTGATTTGAAGGCACAGTTGTTTTTATCTTGGTTTATTAAATACTGGCTGGGGATGATGACTCAGCTCATTCTTTAGAGACATCACAACGGATCAATTTAGTGTTAATATACTTGATATTTTTTCAACTTCCTGTAAGAATATTTGTTTTATTTTCTTGTTAGTTTTAAATATTAGTAGCACTTAATTATTTTATTAAGTGGGTGTGTATGTTTTACCTTCCTTTTTAGGGTAATCTTAATTAGAACGTGTTTTTATTTGGTATTTCGTTTAAATCGTTGATATAAAATAATCTATGTTGTATATTGTGCTAATTTAAATGTCAGATTTATTTTTAATTAAAAAACATTTTGACTCATTAAAAGTATATTTGTTTCAAAATTTTCAAGTTCACAAATCCAAGGATTCCACAAGGCATTTGATATCGACTTCCCAAAAATATGGAAGTAAATTACAAGGTTGGGATATATTTAATTTCTTGTCTAATCTTTGACAGTTTATTGACTCTTTTCAGCCTTGAATTTGTTCATAAGAATTTTACTTTAATAAGGATGTTAAAGTAGCACGCCCTTATTCACTCTTCCAAGTTTATAATAATCCTTAACGAAAATTCATATTTTGAACTTCTTAGTTTCGGAAATACAGTTAAAATATTTTAATTATAAAATAAACAACGCCACTAGTGTTTTTTTATACTTTTTAATTTTATATAATTAAACATTTTATCTAATATGTGAAAAAATAACAGTGTGTTTTTTTTTGCTGGTTCACCTTGAGCAGAGTACGAACCGTTGCATACATTTGAATTATTTATAATTGTGAAAGGATTTTATATATTTCACACAATTTTAATGTAAGTACAGTTCGATTCAATAAAATTCAACCAATCCAAATCAATAGTTTTCTATCGTAGGTACACTTTCTAAACTCCGACTAACAAAAATGAGTGTTATAAGTTTATCGCGTGTATGTATCTGGGGGTTTGTTTATGCTTGTTAAACGGTATTTTGATCAATATTATTCTTAACTATGTTGTTCGAGTTCAGGGTTCCGTACCATATAACAATTAAGAAAAGAGGTGATGATCTTCAAACGGTTGAATAGATTTTCGTGAAACTTAGCTAAGAACACGAAAAAAAAAGAAAAATTGGTTCAGCTGCTCAAGATGCCACAAACGAATCGATCAGATTTGATTTTGTGTCGGAAGTTTCTTTCAATTTTTAATTGAATATTATAAAATATTTTTTAAATGAGTAAATAAAGAGCAGAAAATTCTATATGAGTTAAGATTTGTTTTAGATAGTTTACCTTTAATTTAGGTTTCTACCAGCTTAACTCAACTTACTTACATGTGGTTTTTAGTAGCTCATGTGTAGCCAAATTTTACAAATTTCAATGTGAGTGACATATTTCAAGTCAGACAGTCGTGCCTGTCTGTATGACTTTCATGGGATGGTTAATAATTTTTTTGGGCTCATTACAGACAATTTTCTCAGATTTAGAGCGAGATTGGAAGTCAAAATCAATTAATTTTTTGTTTTTAAAAGTCTTTATATATCTAAAACAGTTTTCGAATCGTTTGCTCAATCTTGTACAGTGTTTTATAAAAAACATGGACTTTTCTTTCAAAATTTGGTTATTTTTCTTCGGAAATTTGCCATGTTATTGAAGTGTGATTTTTGACCTTGAAATATAGATCCCTGAGTCACGTCTGGCGATTGCACTGGTTCAGTACAAATTGCATGTTTTGTTTTTTTGGACTTGACTTGAGATTGATTCATTTCAATTTCAATTCGGTACACATAAATCTTTTTTTCTAAACAAATATCATTCTTGTATTATAAAATAATATTCTGTTAATAACCTCTGTAACAATAATCTATCTCTATCTCTATTTTATCTTAAACTACGTACAAAGTACGTCCAAACTCTAATGTTTTATTATTCCATTGTATTATTTTCTGTTCGTGTTAAAATAAAAATACATTTTTTTCCCTTTTAAACTATAAAAAAAACTTTCACTCATGATCTTACATAACACAGTATTCATTGTGTTCGTATGATTTAGTTTATATTTTACTTACTATGTTGTTCAATACTATACGTATATATGTATCATAAATGAGTAATATCAGTTGAAATTAGAGCAATATTCTCTTGATACAACTATAAATTATTTATACTTATTCTAATTATTGTAATGGTACAGAATGGAACACACAACAAAAATTATTTACAAAAAATGGTGGTAATGAAGTATAGACAATATATTGTTCGGCATTTCAAGGAGCGATTACCTTATTTCCTGACTTTCTTGTTGTTCTTCGATTGCAATTAAGAATATTACAAAAGAAAACTTCTTTAGCAACGTTGGGCACTTTTTGGTATGGGAAAATGCTATGGTTTCATGTTACCGACCTGCTGTGTGCGCGCCGACACGCTTATAGCAGTATATCTGTAGCTATACAGCTGACGTATTGTGTAACATAAGTGCTGCGTATATAACAAGTACATTGAAATTTATGTTAAATACAAAAACTATCCACAAATCATATGATTGTATATTAATTGTTATTTCAATTGAATTGTGTTTATATTTTGTCATAATCTTGTACAGCCCGTAATATATTTAAATATTAAAAAACCATGTAAACATACATATAATTGTTGCTTGAAGTGTCAAGAGATGTGACAAGCAGACTGGTGTTAATAATTTTTGTTCAAATATTATGAAATTCCAAATTTTTATAATAAAAGTTTTAAGTTTTCACTTCAATTGGCAGTAATTATGACTGCCAATTTTTTTTCTATTCTTTCTACTAAAAATTATCGTCGAAATGTGTGATTATTTTTAATTTTTCATTAAAACTTTATGATGTATTCTTTTTTAAAACTTATTTTAAACATATTATTCTGGAAGATATCAGTTTTTCATAAAGATGGTGATATTTCTATTAAGCACAAACAAATTTAACCTTACATTTTCCTGCGCTTTTCTCTTGCTGTACGCGTAAAGTCTGTCAATTTTAATCGCAATTATATCATTAACGGTGTGGTAAATCGCCTTCATGATGTTTTATCATGATGTGTTTTGAGTGCAATTAATTACTTATATTCCAAAATAAGTAGTTAAAATATACTAGAAAAATATAGTAGTTTGTGACACCAGACAAATTTTTACAAAGTTTGACAGAGTATCTGCTGGCAACCATGTATATTATTATTTTATTCTAATTACTACAATTTATATTATAAAACAATCGTAAATATACATGAAGTTGGCAACGTATTATTTTGATTAAAGTAACATGGATCATTTGTTCTCTCTAAAACACAAATAATTAATTATTAATTATAATTAATTATTTTTCATTTTCAAAATATCTTACAATAAGATTAAAACTCAGTCATATAAATATTTTAAAATTTTTATACCATGTATATATTAAATATACATAGTATATTAAGTTTAGTCCCAAGTTTGTAACGCTTAAAACTATTGATGCTAGGAAAAAAATTTTGGTATAGGTGTTCATAGAATCACCTATATAGCCCATTTCCGGTTGTCTGTCTGTCCGTCTGTCATCACGATTACTCAAAAACGAAAAGAGATATCAAGCTGAAATTTTTATAGCGCGCTAAGGACGTAATAAGTGAGGCCAAGTTCGTAAATGAGCAACATAGGTCAATTGGGTCTTGGGTCCGTAGGACCCATCTTTTAAACCGTTAGAGATAGAACAAAAGTTTAAATGCAAAAAATGTTCCTTATAAAAAAATTCAAACCAAGTATTTTTTTGTAAACATCACTGTTTACCCGTGAGGCCGCAAATTATGCGCAAATTGTATAGTATGTAGGTTATAGCTGTATCAGTTATATATGTGACATGTATATATGTGTAATAAGACATAGAACACTATCTATACATGGTATTTCAACAATTAATTCAGTCAATTGTTTGTTTTCACTTGTTTTATTTCATATTCACTCAAGGATCACATGTATGAACGTACTACAACAAAAAAACTAGACATTTTAACTTGAGCCAAAAATAGTAACTGTAAATACTTTCAAAAATTTCAGTTCACAAGCTTTTATTTAAATTGCGATGTTTGTATGTATGTATGAATGTATGTATATTTGTTTAAGTTAAACCTTGTGAATTTCAAAGCAGTTATCTTTAAATCAATTGAGCTGAAATTTTGCATACACGTTTAGCTTGGATGACAAAATTTAATATGACGTTTTTTTTATGAAATCTCATGAAATGGGTTTGAAATGAAAGGGTTTGCTCAGAAGAATACGAATAACGTAAGCATGGCTTGATTGTCCCATCGCATGCACCATATTTGATGAACAAAACCTTTTTTAAAGGTCAAGCTTTTATTGTATTAAAATTTACTTACAAATATTCATGCATGTGTGATTCATGGAAACAATTATTTTTTACTTTTAAGTTCAATAAAAGTTTTTTTAATTTAAGGAAGAAGAGCTGCTACATTTGGTTCTTGCTTACTTTGCGGATTCATAACTAAAATTATAGAAGTAATTAAAACTTTTTCAAAGTACAAGTTTGCTAATATTTCTACTGCTATTAATTTTGTATAATATGTTCATTATATCACATACACAGTGTTTTTAGTATGATCATAGATAATAATTATTTGAGCTTCCCAACTATCCAATTTCACACAATATTGTTAAAAAGTTTAATAAACAGAGAAGTAAGCGCTTGCATAATTTCATACTATGTATAAATATTGTTGACTTTTCTTGTTGCATATGGAAAATTTAGAATAAAATAATGATATTCTATGTCAAATAAAAACATCAATATTTACAAGTGTACTGACAACGCAACGTCATGAAAAAGTTTTAAGACTTTTGAATTTTAGATATTTCCTTTCATATTGAAATTAGGTAGGAAATAAATACGTGCGGAAACTAACTACAGTTGCGTTAACTATTGCGCATTCTCGAAAAAAACTGCGAACATTATTGTGGTCTTTTAGCAATATAAAAACACCACCAGATGCTGTTACTAACATCGCATCAGATGATACCATCAAATGATGTAGTTTCATAATTAATTAAAGTAATTTTACGCATTAATTAACGCAATCCCTCTTAGATGCAGGACAGTCAGCCGTCTTAAAGTTATCGCTTGAACAGGTTTACAGCTCTCATCAAAATATTTATTTTCAAAATATTCTTCACATTAACCTTTCAAAATGTTTGCCTAAAACATTGGCCTTGAAAGTTATGGATTATTCAGCTATTTAAGGTGGCAGAAATAACCAGATTTATTTTAAAATACGTGCAAAACAAAGCTTGAAAATGTTTTTTGTAGGTGTATTCGAGAACATAAATTTTGTGTAGGCATATTGCAAAAATTTGATTGATTAACTAACATTTTCGTATGATTAATTATACACCTATAAATAATAAATTTTCGTAATAATTCATATTCGTTAACATTTCTATAAGACTTTTATTAATTTTTAATCACCTATACACTGAGAGGTAAAGAAATTGATATATTTTTGAATGGATAATTTACTTTTGTATATCAACGCATTTAGAAGCATAACACAATTTACATAATTTAAAAAACCATCGACTAATTTTTCGTGTACAGAATCGTAACTTCGCACTTGAAACATATCTAAGAACAGTCTCCATTAAACTACCTTTTTCCTTAAAGCCTTTTCCAAACTAAACCAATTTTGAAGAACTTTAAACTAACACTTGAAAAGAAAAAACAAATCAAAATCGGTTCATCCGTTTAGGCGCTACGGTGTCACAAACAGACAGACAGACAGACACACACATAGCAGTCAAACTTATAATACCCACATCTAATCTAATTTTTTTTGAATTCGAAGTTGTGTTAATCAAAATAGATTTGTTTGATGTTGATTTGCGTCAATAACGACTGATTTTTGTGGTTAGTTTCTGAACAATTTTCAAATAAAGGTTGTTTTTTATAAGGAACAACTTTCTCAATTAAAAAGATCTTTTTTTTTCTTAGCAGGAACGATTCTGCTTTAACCTTTACATGATCATGAAGGCTCAAAAACTGACACTTTTTCGTAACCTATGTATTTCGAAAATTTGTATGTTACGGTTTTTCTGTCGCATTTGTCGATGCATTAAATATTTTTTTATGTTCTATTTTGTAGACCTCTCAGAATATTTCATTCATAAAAATAAAAAATATGTGTTTGGAAAGATTTAATCACAGATATATAAACATTTATAGTCAGATTAAAAACATAACCCGACTGTAAACACACAGGATATTTCGAACAATTAAAAAACATATGGTATTTCCTTGTTATTTATTGAATATTGATTAACATGATAGAATTACACCTGGACACCTGCGGGAATCGATTTTATACATTTTCAAAATAATAATGTATAAAATCGATAGCTATACAAACTAATGTACAAAATATGTATAATGTTTATTGTGTAAACACTGATTGCATTAGTAAAACGTATCATGTTTAGAATAAAAACAAACATGATCTCTCATGAATTCTCTATAAATTTTCTTAACCAAGATTTTATATAGTACACTAAATCAAAATATAGTACACTAAATCAAAATTTTCATATCATTCAAATACAAGTGAAAATAAACAATTGACTGAGTTAATTGTTGAAATATCATGTATAGACAGTGTTGATTACTTTGTCACATTACACATACATACATGTCACACACATATAACTGATATACCCATATAATACATACTACAATTTTCGCTCTCACGAGTAAACAATGTTGTTTACGAAAAAATATTTCAAACAAAAGTTGTTTATTTTTTTATAAGGAACATTTTTTATATTTAAAATTTTTTTCTATCTCTAACGGTTTACAAGATGGGTCCTACGGGCACAAGACCCAATTTACCTATGTTGCTCATTTACGAACTCGATCTAACTTTTACGACCTCAGCACGCTGAAATTTTAGCTTGATATCTCTTTTCGTTTTTGAGTAATCGTGATGACAGACGAACAGACGACAGGCGTCAGACGACAGAGAGACAGACATCCGGAAATGGACTAATTAGGTGATTTTATGAACACCTATACCAAAATTTTGTTCATAGCATCAATATGTTTAAGAGTTACAAACTTGGGATTAAATTGTGACTGAGTAATTAACACTGTCTATACATGGTATTTCAACAATTAACTCAGTAAATTGTTTGTTTTCACTTGTATTTTAATTGATTTTCGTACGGAATATTAAATGAAAAGCATTCATAGTAATGATTTTCATTTCAAAATATGATTATTCACATTTCTATAAATTTCACATAAAAGCATTCTTCACTTTGTGTACAGAACTTATTTATTTTGATGGTGTCAAATTTGGGGAAACTATTTCTCATCGAGAGAGTTTTCCTTATTATTGAATAATTCTATTTATGTGAGGTTATGCCTTTTAGTTGTACGTACATACATGTAAGTTTTCATCTATAAATTTAATATATTATGTATTAAAAGTTTGTTTTTGTATGTCAGCAAATACATATGGAAAATTCGTTATTTATACTTAAGTCGCAGTGTTTTCCGTCCCGAAAACCTTCATAAAAAATTTTCTTACCGATATTGGGAAAATTTTTTGACATACGATAACTGGTTTCTTGAACTTCTGCAATAGGCTTGAATTGGGTTTTAACAGGAGTTAAATAAATATATATGGTTATTAAGAAACTGAATAAAGAAGGCAATTTCAGGTGATATGTCGGAAACTATTCGCCTAATCGTCACAAGAACTCGATTTTAGTGTTTTGTGGATCCGATTCGCTTAAGAAAGTCAATTTCATTTAAATGAATATCAACATTTGTGTAGTGATTTTTTGGAATTATTATTAAGAAAAAATTATTTATTTCCGAATTTGGATAAAGATCATATTATAGAGCAATTAGGGCCCCAAAAAAATGAAAATCATGGCATTTTTCGATTAGATAAGTAGTTTCAGATGGACGTACTAATATCCTTTACGTAGAAAAGACTGACTATCGTATCGAAGTGCTTTCAGATGATGACGTACCAATTACTTGTCCCTATTTCAAAAGTTCATTCTACTATTTTATACCAAAAAATGTTAATTTAAAAATTGTCTAGACATAAGCCCGTTTGACTTAGTTTACATATTTAGAATAAACCAACTTATACGAGTAAGTACTTCCTCTATTCATATTTATTATATTTTATGCGATAAGTTCAACATTTTCTCATGTTTTCCTGTTTTTCCTTCAAGATATTTTAATAAATATATATTTTAAGTTACAAGTTTATTACTGATATTCATAAATATTGTTGACATTATAGCTACTACAGCACATACTATATTATAACACCCTTCCAGCCATACTCAGGATATTTTCAAGAATATGATAAAAATATGATACGCTTTTTCGTTATTGTTTATTTCCTTTGTACATGGTGTTACCGATTATAATTTTTCATCGATATTTTCACTTGATAAAACTCTTTGTGTCTTTGAATTTTGTGTAGTAGTTTTTACTTTCAAAATCAAATAAAGTTGAATTGGGAGAAAATTGGATTAGGGATTTTGAGGTATCAATAGAAGACATTCAATCCTTAAATAGGCAAAAGTATTTAAGAATGGTATTTTATCCAACTTGGGACTGATAGCCATAGACTGACAGCCAAGCTTCAATGTCTGATGGCCAAGATTTGGACTAAATATCAAAAAATGATCTTAATGAGTAAAAAAGTTTTGAGATATAAAGGCAAGGTTAGGTTAGGTTACATTGGCTGTCCACGAAGGACACACTTAAAATATAGAGCCTATTGTGATACCATATACCCATTTTGCCACCTTTCCGCTGATAATTTTATTTCTCTGCTCCTCAATATCAGAGGCTGAGTGCACTTTCTTCATCCATATACCATACACTACACCAGCCCATCACAACTATTAATTAAATTAATTTTGTTGCGACGGCGGAATCGAGCCCGCTACCCTAAGTATACCGGGGACGGAATTTTTTACGCCTTAACCAACTGAGTTAATAGGGCGACAAAGGTAATGAATTTAATGAATTTTCAAAATCTATTTTAAGATAATTTGTAGTTTAGGGCCAAAAACATTAAAAGGCAAAAAGGTAACTACATTGAGGATTGTCTCAAATTCATGAAACTAAAATTAGTGGTGATTTGCTGAATTATTTGAATAATTTAAGTAAAAACTTTTATAAAATCGTTCAAGCAGTTTAGTATGATATTTTTCTCTCATGCGTAATGAGAAACTATAGAAATATTTAACGAAACAAGCCCGACTTTTTCAGATAGACAAAAATAAATGAATTCGATTAATAATTTTTTTTTTTAAATTTAATTTACACAAATATCCATTTTATCATCATCGTAAACAAATCAAAGAATCAGAGGCGTCAGAAGTAAGAAAAAAAAATCATTGAAAATAGATTAATATTACAATTTCAATAAAATAAAAATGAGAAAATTGAATAAGGGATTACAGTTTTTTATCATATTTTCTTCATCTGTATAACTGAATTGAATAAAAAAATTTAATCAAAATATCATTTTAAAGAATACGAAAAAAAATGATAAATCATATCTTTTTTTTTAAAGAAATAGAATTTTCGCATTATTATTATTATTGTTATATGAAGAGTATTGTAGGAAAAAAATTGACTAGAAAATATCAATTTTGATTAATCGAACAACAAAGAGAATTGAAAAATATCATTCAGAGTTGAATACTAGGTGGTAAGTAAATTTGACACCTTTTTACACCATCCTAGTAGGTCTAGGGAGAATCAATGTCATCTGATTAGATGTTTTCTAATCAGTTGAATAACATTCAGATTTTATATATTTCTTTCTTCTTTGAAACAAAATGCTTTTATTAAGAAATTATTAACTTTCTGGAATGGCATACTTTTGTAATAAAAAAATTAAAATATGGATTATTGGATAATTAATAGGGTTGGTGACATTTTCGGCACTGATTCCCATATCCCACAACATATCCCCATTTTGGGTATTTAATTGCTTCAATTTTGAAGTGAAAACTTCTTTAGCGACCTTGAGCACTTTTTGGTAGGGGGTTAATGTTATGGGTTCGTGACAGCGACATGCTGTGCGCGCGCTGATATTCTTATAGCAGTGTATCTGAATGCGTTGCTAAGCGCAAATCTGAAGAGTAGCTGAACCGATTTCGCTAGTTCTGTTTTTATAAAATTCCTTGAAGTACGAGGATGGTTCTTTCGGAGAGAAAAATTTTAAAAATTGCCTGAAAAAGTCTAAAAACAACACGTTTCTATATTCCCATTCAAAAGATTCGTAATAATAATTAAAAGTCAATTTCAACTTTAAAACCATAAAGTTTAAGTGTTAGTAGAGGGGTTCCGGGAAAGCAAAACAATTGAGTGACGTTAGTATCGTATAAATATTAATGTCAATATTTATACTATTGTAACATTACTCAAAAACAAATTGTCTATGGTAAATTGTAAATTGTCTGTGGTAAAATGTTAGTTGAAATGTAAACGTCACTTTGCTGACTCGGTGTCCGAATAGTAGAATAGGTATTAAAAAAAAAAAAAAAAAAAAAAAAATCGAATGTTAGGCGGTAACAAGTTTGCCGGGTCAGCTAGTATGTAAATATTATGTAAAATCCTTTAGTTAAAGACGATAAAAAGTGCCAAATTTACATTCAACTAAAATATTATTATATAAATATTTGAAACTTATTTTATATTGATGGTGACATTATTTAAAAAAAAATTTTACCACAAAATTAAATAACGAAAATGTAATAAAAAACGCATTTTATAGTTACACATTTTTCGTGTTTTTCCATTGTTTTTTATTCGTGTTATTATTATTTTTGTTTTTATTCCCTCATATTTTGTGAATATAGAAAAATTTTATATGTTTTTAACCACAGATGAATTTTCATTTCAATAAAAATACATTCTACAAAATGCTAGAAATTTTTATTAAAAAAAATTATAAAGAAAACAAAATTTTTTTTCTATTTTTTGTAAAAAATAAGAGTTTTTTAATTAAATTATTTTTAATAATTTAATTCTTTTAAACTGATCGAATTCAAAACTAGAATTTCTAAGTTATTAAAAATCGAAAGCTTTTTTATGTGTTCATGAGTTAATAAATAAGGATTTCCAATTGCCTACCATAGGTACTTTGTTTGAAGATTTTAAAAGATTTGAACCTTTTACAGAAGAGTTTCTTTGTCACTTAATTATATATTATCGTAAAACGTTTTCGAAATACCGAACTTTTCAAGAAAAAAGTATAAAACTACATAAAATAAATTTAATTCGCATAAGCAGATGGTAAATTTTTCAAAAGATAAACCAAGTATTAATTTTATTACTTTCATTACTTAAAGAATTTTCTAAGAAAACAATAAAAGAAAAACAAGTGAAAACAAACAATTGACTGAGTTGATTGTTGAAATACTATGTATAGACAAGGTTGATTACTCTGTCACATTACACATACATAAATGTCACACATATATAACTGATATTTCCATATAATACATACTATACAATTTGCACATAATTTGCGCTCTCACGGGTAAACAGTGATGGTTACGAAAAAATGTTTCAAACAAAAGTTGGTTATTTTTTTATAAGGAATGTTTTTTACATTTAAACTTTTTTTTATCTATAACGGTTTACAAGATGGGTCCTACGAACTCAAAACCCAATTGACCTACGTTGCTCATTTACGAACTCGAACTCACTTTTAACGTCCTAAGCACGTTATATTTCAGTTTGATGTCTCTTTTCGTTTTTGAGTTATCGTGATAACAGACGGACAGACGACAGACAGACAACAGACAGACAGATAGAGACACTATCGGTAATGGACTAACTAGGTGATTTTTTGATAAACACCTATACCAAAATTTTGTTCATAGCATAAATATTTTTAAGCGTTACAAACTTGAGACTAAACTTAGTATACCTTGATATATTTCATATACATGGTATAAAAATATATTTACCATTGACTGACTCATTCATTATATAAGACATTTTTTTATTTATTGACAGTAAGGATATTACCAGAATTTCCCTATGTTAATAAAAAGTCGTAAAAAAAAAGAAGTATGCAAAAAGTCTATAAAATGCATGATCATCCTCGAAAAATAGCGTTAACTTTGTTGTAAAGTTATTTAATTTGATTCAAACCCTTTTTGTTTCGATAACAAAAAGAAAATAAATAAAAAAACATATAAAATAAATCATAAGCAATATTTACGAAAATATTCTTTATTTTGTTCGAAAATAAAAGTTTCGAAAACGTATAATTTTTTCGATAACTTTTTCTGTATTGTTTTAAATATTGTAAAGTTTATAAATTTTATATTTACTTTATTGGCAGCGAATATAGTTTTAATAATTTTCTGTTTTTTGTTTCAGGTATGAACTACCCTTTTATTGAATTTTTAAAAAAAGTGGTAAGTTTGATAATCAAAACTTTATTACTGCATACAACTTTTAAGTGAAAAAAGTTATTGCTGTTGGCGGATTTAAATAATCTTTGCAAAATTTGTTATATTTTTTATTTGGTAATTTTAATAAGCGATAAGATTAACACCTAATATGATGGACTTTTCTTTGACTCCTGAAAGGAAAATTTATAAAGTCAAAGATCAAAAGAGACATTCTTCCTACATACATCCCTTGAAAACACGTTTTGATTAAAAAAAAAGAAATTTGAAAATTCAAGTTTTAAAGATTAAGCTTGTGTACTGTTCTTCGCCAGCATCTAAATATAATTTTGTTTCTAAACTTCTTCCGAATTTCATAAAAATCTAGTGAGTCCTATATATTCCAGAGAACGATACATGAATTCGTAAACGGCGTGAAGAAAATAGAGCTTGTCCGCTTATCCGCAAGCGTTTTTGATCCTTTCAAAGTCAAATTATATTAAATTTTATATTTTAAAGATTTAAAAAAGTTAATGTTACTTACTTTTCTGAGAGAACGATTTTTGATTTGCAAACACTGTATGTTTTTAGAGGGTGGAATTTGATTTCTTGAAAAATTAATCTGTTTTATTGATCAAATTAAAGTAACAATGAATAGAGAAGAAAAATGGGTTGAGAGTCTTTTCTGATCGTTATCTGCATCAATTTTTAGAACCTTTCCAAAAAATATTTGTAGCAGCTTTTCCGATAATTATCATTAACGTTTACTTCTTAAATCAAAACGCCATTTCTGTTATTACAAAACTGTAAGTGCTTGATGAATGGCACAATATGAGTTAGCTATCCGGGAATTTGAAATATAAACTTTTGCCTAATAGTCTCTAATTCGCCTTTAAAAATGTAACAAATCTGACGCTATTTCTCTGTTTTGCATCAATTGTTGATAGTATAGATTCGCTATCAATATCCAATTTAACTACTAAAAAACCATCGTTAAATCGATATTTAGGAAGTTAACGTGATTGAGAACAGAGCAGGCAATAAATGTTTTTTGGGTGGATTAGAATCATGTGATTTCTCTAGCTTGGAATTGGTTTTAGAAATACACCTAATAAATAAACCTAATAATGATTATACAATAAATAAAAAAACACATAAGACTTGTTACAATAATAATCATTTCAGACCAAATAAGTGTTAATAGCAAAAAGTTTTATTTTATACGAGAGACAAGAACGTAAGTTCGTTCGTTCGTTCAGTACAGTATTTATATTGTGAATATATATAGAGAAATAAAACTTATTTTGCTGACTTTTATTAGACTAATTTAATACAAAAGACAGGCAACACTTTATTTTAATGTTATATAACATATATATTATATAGCAAGCATACACAGTTCAAAACTTTTTCTCCCAAAAATATACCCATAGTTCGTATGTTGTCATATACGATCGTCTACCTATTTTATGATTATTATTATGATTATACTTATTTTTACTTCTTCAAAAGTATAGAGTAAAGTTGATCAAAATTGTACTCAAATTGTAATCTTAGACTTCTTGATTCTTGAGACTTCAGAATTCTTGTTCAACTGATTCGATTATCATCAAAAGAAATTCTTTTTCGAAACTGAAAAAAGTACTGATTGCAAGAAAATGTGCCTTAACATGGCAGCAGTTTAATTCGTAGCCAGCAAATACTTTCTTGATTCAAGAAAATCTTTAGCCAGACAAAAATTTGCTTGAATAAAGTATAGGGAATATTCATGTATTTTTTTTATATTTTTTATTCATTGTATACACCGTTATAACAAAGTAAAAAATATAAATACTGCTTAAAAATGCTGTATTTAAGTGTAAAAAATATTTAAAATACTTTATAAATTTGAGATATTTAAACGCAGTTTTTTGGCGCTCTCTGTTGTTACGTATAAGTACATGATCTGTCAATTGGTGACAGCTCAATGTATAATTTACATTACTTGTTATTATTAAGTTTTCTAATAAAAAGCCGTAGATTTGACAAGCCCGTACTATGATGTCACGTCCGTATAAAAATTTGAATTTCCGTTTTACAAGTTTTTAAATGCCCTCACTGCATTTGTACTTTTATTAATTAATTTTAAGTAATTAAAAAGATATTAATTATTAAAGTTTAGTTGAAATGCCCAGTCATTAAAGTTACGGAAGAAAAAAATTTGAAACCAATTTAAATTTCATGAATATTCCCTATTGCGATCTTTGTGCTACAAAAAATATTTACTTGTTATAAGGATATTAGGATTTAAACTAAAATTAATAACTGGAATATGAGCTAGTGTTAAAAGAAACTAAGATTCGTAAGATTCGTAAAATAGTGTGCCTGCTTTTGTTGAGAAAGTCATGTCCGAAAAATTATAGAAAAATCCTACTGAAATACTTAAGTACTTCGTTCTGATCCATGCAGAAACAAATCGTGGTTTTCGGAAGTAAAGACCACTAAGATTTTTTTCCAACAAAATCAACTTTTCAAGTATAGGTAGTAAATGCATCGCTGGACAAGTTCCATTTAAATCTTTATAGATATCAACGAAATTGAATCAATCCAGTCTTGAAAAAATTTTTAATAAAACGTTTTTCTTTTTAATACGTACAAGAACTAAATTGTTTAAACGGGATAAGTCACAAAAAAAAAGTAACCTTTTTACTCTACTTGTAAGTAATATTATTATTTTGTTATTTGTATCACAAAAGTTTTTCTTTATATTCACTAGTAAATTTTCAAGAAATACCGTTAGATGAGAACAAGATTGGTAATAATGCAGTTTTGTAGATTACATCATCAGCAATTGTGCGGGACTATCAATGGGTCTGTTTTATCTACTTTCAAAATTATATTAAATGTAAATACATTTCAAATGCCCAAATGTACATCAGTTTTTTTTACAACAAATTTTGAAATAAGCCACTTTTATCATAAAAATAAAATATTAATATTTTAAAGTTTTAGAAACTAATTCATTTTTAACAAATTTCGATCACTGAAAAACTAACATCGTTTTTAAATAAAATTGTATCTTTTTTAAAATAATATTTATTTTTTAAACGACATAAGTGGTTAAAAAGAAAGGAACGACAAAGGAGCAAAAGATTTTTAAAAGCATAACACTTGGTATAATTCACATAATTTTATTTCTTTATATATTATCTACTTTATATATTCCAATTTCTAAAGGCTCTTACAGAGACATACATAAGAGTGTAGAGTTATTAAAATATATTGTTTTGATTCGAATTTTGTGCTATTTTTTAACAAAAAAAGTCAAGTGTTACCTTTTCTAAGTGGTCGCTTAGGTTTCTATAAACGTGCACTCCGCATCGCTTCATGCGCGTCGTAAAAAAAACAAATATACGTATGTGTATAATACAAGCCGCCACGCGTTCGTTTAAAGAGTAATATTTCGACGTTGTTGCTGAAGGGAAAAAACTAACTGATATGTAGTCATGAGACTGTTGACGGAATTGAAAACTTAAAACTTTAGAATAGCTGTGTTTTTTTAAATTATATTATGAATAATTAATATTTCATAATTGGAAAATTGAAATTATGAGCATACTAGCTAAACACGGTCACGTTTTGCCTTGGCTTAGTCTGATGTTTATTTTTTTCCCATCCTTAAACATATGGATACTAAATTGTTTTAAATAACATACACTATGGGTATAAAAAACTATTGTAAATGATAAAAAAGCAAAAATACACAATGTTCTCAAGTGGTCTCCCATTTAAGTACTGTCTGTTCACAAGTTTGTTTAACTTCAGCCATTGGTCGTGAAAAGTGATAGGCATGTCGCTTCCAAGATGACGACGTCACCAAACTATCATTTTTACCCTATACTAAATGATTATTACAATTATATCGTTCAACGCGGCAAAAAGAGTTTTTACTTCAAAAATATGTTTGACGGGCCATAAAAAATCGCGTACGCAATCCTTTACTACTTTCAGCAGGAAATTATTTCGCCGTGTTTAAGAACTTTGGCTTGATTCATTGAAATTTAGTATCTGATTAAACTTAATATAGAGGTATACGGAAAATCCCTAATTTGTATTTTACGTAGCTGTTTTTATTCTATTATTACATCTCAGTTAGTATACAAGATCTCGATTAGGCCCCTTATGTCGGTTAGTACATCCTGTATAACTATTTAATAGTATAAAAAGCCACTAGAATATGTCGTAACTCTTATAAAAAAAACTATGCAAGTAAATCATTCTTACTTTATCATCGTAAATTCTAACAAACAAACAAACAAACAGACAAAATATAAAAAACTACAAAAACAAAAGAAAAAACAACAAATTACAAATAACGAATGTTATAGTAAAAGGCAAAGAGTATTCAAAAAGGAAAAACAGACATAATGTATTATGTGTACACCTAGAGGGTTTCACTGTATGAATTTGTAAACTGAAGGGTGAAGAAAATGGATAATTAATGATTACCCACGAGATCAAACAAACAATCATTTAACCTGATGATCAAATCGTTGTAAAAATATATATTTTTTATGATAAAAATGACGGGTTACTTCGTCGTACGATCGTACGTTATATGAAAGATGCCCCTAACGTATATTCGACGAGGAACTTTGAAAGTGAAACTTTGGCAGTCGGGACTTTCGGAAGCTTTGACTTAAAATTTTACTAACTTTGAATTTGTCAACAGCCTCTCAAAACCTTGTTCTTGTTAAAATGAGCTTCTAAAATGGGCCTTTTAATAGAAATCAGTACTTTCGATTCTCAACAACAGAATAAAATTGTAAGACTAAACGACTTCAAATTAGCTTTTGAAGAAAACTGTTTTAAAGTTTTTCTGTGTCCATGATGGATAAATGCGGAAAAATTGGTTTGCTAAAACACTAATTTGTGCAAATAGAAATAACTATTAACCCCTCAGCACTCGCGTCAACTTTAGCTTTATAAATCATATTCTCTACATAATTTTATTTAAACTAATTTTTTAAACTAATGGACTAGCTATTTAAAAATAGTTTGATTGCGTGATATAAATGAATTTCGCTAATTCTTTTTATGTTGTGTTAATTATTATCAAAAAAAGTATGAAAGAAAAAATTTTGAGGGGAACATTATAAAATTTTAAAAAAAATATTTAATACAATTCTTGGTGGGAACGCATATAAATAATGCATTATATTAGCTTAGTATATGCTCATATATTTATTTGCGCTTCCATCATATTTATCTATAATTGTGAACAAGTATTTGAATAGTATTGAAGTGTTATTTATTATTATTCAGGTATTGTGAATAGCTATTTATTAGAGCTAAATGTGAGCGCAGTGATCCTCAAAGTCACAGGCTTCAGCCGGTGGACTTAACGAACTCAACGGGTCATATTAAACTAACGAAAGTATGTACACGAACAGGTTTGAAAATTTACCGATAGTATTTTTTTTGCTTACACTTTTACTCTCGTGATAAGAGAAATTCTCACAAGTAATTGGTTGAAAAAATTGTTGTTCGAAAATAGATAAAATTATATGAAGATAGAAAAAGTTTCTATTACATATACCATTTTAAAAATAAAAGTTATTTATGAATACAATTCTTTGAGATTTCCCGATGTTTTTTCGACTTTAAAATAATTATTTTTGTTCCGAATTTTCTGGCAACTAGTATATATTTATACAAACCCGCAGCACAGTTAGCAAATTTACTATTGAAGGAAAACAGTTTTATATAAGTGTATGTATGTGTACATACATGTATGTTTGGAAGCTATTAACCCATTTTTAGGAAGATGCTTGTTTAAACGACGATGTTAAGTTTTCTATATATAGTAATGGGTAAAGATTCAGTCAGCCGTTTCTGTTTTATTGTATTCATGTATTGTTGTTTTGTTTTTAGTTGTGTATAACCATTGCATCCTACGGTTTTACCTTCTTTAACTCCACTATTTAAAATACTGCTATAGCTTACGTGAAAAACACCTTTTTATTGCTTTTTCCTGATAGTAATAACTATAATTAGATTTAAAAGATTTTCGATTTGATAACAACTAACCATTTTCGATAAAATGGAAAATAATACTCTTGGTGATATTTCTTTCACAATAACTGTTTCAACAGTCCATTCGTTAAAGATAAAGCCGTGGCATGGAGCCAAAGAAGTAATCCATTTGTATAATGTCAAGGCAAAAAAGAAGGTGTAAGTTCATAACCGTATAAATCGAATTTTTACAGGCTCAAAATAAGATTAAAGAACTCATATTCTTCACATAAACGTATAGTTGAGTAATAATTGTTGAAAGTCAAGCTGAGAGTTATAAAGAAAGATTTTTTTTATATTCTTCTAGAAACTATGTAAAAGCATTTTGCCGAGCTTATTGTAAGCAAATTAGAATATTCAGAAAATCAGTAGAAAGAAATTCCACTAAGTTTTATTTTCACGAGGAGGTAAGTGACTATTATTTCTGAATTGCTGTGTCAGCCATCTAGAGAAAAAATTATTTTGTGTTTCGTATGTCAGCGTATCTCGGAGAAAGTCATTGAAATACAAAGAACAAAAGTAGGCAAGATATTTGTATGTATCGAAAGATTGCATTACGACTTCAATTGATGAAATAATATTTTAATCATAACCGGCTCAGTGGTCAAAAAAATAAAGGTATTATCTCTTTTAGCTGTTTGATTACTGACTGTGAGGTTGCGGGTTCGAATCCAGGAAACGGCGGTCTGATTGTTTATAATTAATGGGGCAGTTTCATTTTTCATTTTTTAACCAAGTGATCACTTGGTTAAAAACGAAGTAACCGACTCCACCCGCATCATAAATTTTATTGTATAATGGGATGCAGTTTAAGATAATTAAAGATTGAAAATAATGATGTGGGTGGCCTCTGTTAAAGATGGATGTTTAAAATGAGTGTATATAGAACTGAACTGATTGTTTGATTTGATTTTCTCTTATTGTAACCTTGGCTTTGTTTTACGCATTAGTTAACTGTAGTAGATAGATTTTGCCGTACCTCATTAAGATTCTTCCCCTTCCTCGAATTCAACGAACTCGAAAAGTGAAGCACAAAAGTTTGAACCTCTCTATGCAATTTGTGTCCTGATACATACTAGATGACCAACACTGGAATAATACGAACAACAATTTGTCAGAACAATAATTTACTAAATTGTCATTGTCACAATAATACCCATAGTTAAGTCCATCTTTCAATTTAACTTTAATACCCTTTTTATGCACCGACACCCTTTTTGAAATAATTCTCTCACAAAGTATTTCTTATTGCGGTCTCCTCTTAACTTAAAAATTGTTTAGGGTTTACTGGTATTTAACCACATTCATCCATTCATTTCTTGCTGCTGAGTGCGGTATTATGTATATAAACTGTTTTCTTAGAAAATGTAACAAATTTGAATAAATCTTTGTTCATGTTTATTCCTCAGTTTCAATTAAAATTTATATTTCAACAACATATACATATAATATTTATATGGGATAACGAAAAGCAAATAATTAATACGATCGTGAATTTCAACTGTTTGTATATTGTAAATTTGTTAATTCACCCGTCAGCGTAAGAATTGTTTGTTATCTCACACGTGCTGCAAAAGTAGAGGAGATTGCACAGTCACAATAGATTACACTTTCATTCTGGATACAAGTGAAATTTACAAAATTTAATAAACCCCCGACAAATTTCTCGCATAAAATTGCACTTGAAACATATACAAAAACACTCTCCATTAAATTACCTTTTTCCTTAAAGCATTTTGAAGATCGTCGCCAATTTTTTTCAGGTACGGAACCCAAAACTCGCATTTGAAATATAGCTAAGAACACTCTCCGTTAAATTACCTTTCAAAAGAAAAAAAAATTAAAATCTCTTTAGGTGCTAGGATGCCATAGACAGACAGACCCACAGACACGCACACATAGCGGCCAAATTAATAACGTCCCTTTTTTCGGGGGTTAAATTTTTTTTTAATTTCATTTTTCGATTTAAACAGGTTTATTTGACCATTCATTTCCATAGTATTATTTATATGTTAAAATTATATGTCATACCTTTACCAAACGGAATCGATTTTGAAGATCATCGCCAATTTTTTTGTTTTTTTCGGGTACAAAACTTTAAAGTCGCACATAGCTAAGAACACTCTCCGTTAAATTACCTTTCATATGAAACCAAAAAAATTAATATCGGTTCATCCGTTCAGGCGCTACGATGTTACAGACAGACAAACACACAGACACACTCACATAGCGGTCAAACTAATAACACTCCCTTTTTTTAGTTCGGGGGTTAAAAAGCGTCAATGTTCTTGTAAAAATTTTTTCACCTAGTTAATGAATTCAGTGCCTATCGGTTTTTAACTTTATGTTATAAAAAATCTTAAAAACTAGTTCAATTAATAACAACGATATTTCCTTTGCATTGCGTTCCTCGAAGAGATCCTCCGAGCATTTGTCCAAGATTCATTTACAATTAAATCACTTACTCACATTGATTAAATCATATTACAACTGCCTTTACTTCGGTATAAAGACCAAAACACCTCATCCCGAGGCATAAACTCAGCCATCCCGGTGTAGAGGTGAATGATAAAGAGCAATGAAATGATAAGGTAAATTTCACTTATTTAACGTTATACCAACTTGGGTCAAAGCCAAAAAGCTCACTTCAATTCTGAGAAACATAATATTCTCAGAATAACATATCTCGATATCAACTTGAACTTCCAGAGAGTTTAGAGAAAGATAATTCACCTTCTGGCTGAGTACTTTAAAGGTTTCTTCCTTTATTTAGAATTCTAATACTCGTTGTAGAATATCTGTGACAGGACTTACCTTTGTGCGTGTGAATAGGCATAAACTTGATCTGAGGCATACGAAGGCATCCTTTTTGCCTCCATATTACATTTTGAAAATATATACATTAACAAGCTTCGTTACTGTGTAATATTGTAAGTGAAATAACTTTGTGTATATTTTATCAGTTAACACCATAAAATTAAAATTATATATTTGACTGCTTTAATTAATTAGAAGATGTATAAAGCAGTTTTCATCGTAGATGATAGATTGTTCTTTAAAGCTATATAAATCTTTTAGTTTATATATAAAGCTAACCTAATTATTTGGTTTTTATGCTTTGAAAGTAATTCATAAATATTTTTTATTGAGAGTTAAAACAATTCCACTGATAGGAAATACGCTAATATTACAAAAAATTAGATTAATTGGCAGAATAAAGTCGGTGTGGTACTGAAGTCTTGTGAGTGCGATCCCTGTCCACACGAGTAACTTCCCAGAGGGAGAAAAAACATTAAGAAAAAGGTCTTGTTAGCATTCATAGATTATTCTTCGAATATGTACTGCTTATGCTGGAATGATCATTATCTCCATAGATAAATGATATGTTTTATCCACTTTTCAGATTCTGATTATTCAGTTTTTTTACCATTAAACAATGGTTCAACTAATTTTGCTGAAAACTCTTTCAGTTCTTAAATACGCGATTACGCGTCGAATAAGCCAAATCACGTGTTAATATCATAACTGGTTCGCAAGATAATACGCACATACGAACAGGGAGTTTAGCATACGCACATACGTACACACGTACAGACATTACATTGAAAAGGTTTGACTTGGATATTGCGATCTTGAAACCGCGGAAATATGTAACACTGGAGATTTTAAAAATGGGTCATATTATATTTATTTCCTCTGGGAAGTTAAAAATTAGCCAAAAAACAACTTTGAACTTATAGAATCTTTCTTTCTATTAAGAAAAATAACGCTAAAAAAACTTTTATGGACATCGCGGTTCACACATCCAGGCAAAATTGAAAATTTGGAAAAAGAAGACGAGTGTTTATATCGTCTGCTGAACGATCTGTCGCATTGTGGCAAATAAAAAGATTCATTTCAACGCTTCATTTTTCTTTCCAATTTCAATGATCTCGCAAGACAAAAGTTCCGATTTTGAACCTCGATTAAAGTTTAGGCATAAAGAAAATGGTTCTCTCGGCTCGTAATAAATGCAATGCCAATTCAGTCAAAGCCATTTTCTTCTTGGTATAAAATCTCAATCAGATATTTTGCTAAATTACTAAGTATGCAGTGACGATAATGACTCGGTGTTGACCTGTTGTGTTTCTCAATACAAAACCCATTAGTATATGTTACAGTTTCGCTTTGAACCATTTTCAGCAAAGTACAACTACTCCATTTTCGTTGGTTCTTCCACGCCGAAGTTCTTTGTGATATCTTCAATTACTTCCATTTTAGAATATCATGAAAGCGTTATATGATAAAATTATGTAAGGATTTATGTAATTTTACACATAACAGCTGCCATTACGACTTTATTTCATAAAGGGAATTAATATAATGAAGATTATAAAAGAAGATTTGACATTTTTGTTTCAAAGATATTTTCAAAACATGTCTGTCTAACTAATAGACTTGTTTATTTCCAAGTAAATATGTTTATATATAAAAATATCAAATCTAATATATTTTCTTATCTGGTTTACAAAACCGGAAATGAATTTAAAATGAAAATGTGTTGTACCACGACACTGTGTATAGACATGAAGGCACGTATAAACACTGAGGTGACATTTCCGACTAGATTACTATCAAATGCACTGTACAGAACTGACATTTTAACATTTTCTATATTTTTTAACTAATTTTTTTCTTCTTCCATTTTCCTATTAGGTCTAGATTTAGACGAAGTAGTTGAGAGTCTTTCCAGAACTGCTGGAAATTTGAAATGCTATTGTGCAAGTTTAGTGGGAATACGTTTTGAGTGTAAAATTTTTTCATTTTTTTTATTTAATAATCTTTAATATTATTTTTAACCCCCTAACTAAAAAAAGAGGTATTATAAGTTTGATCGCTATGTGTGGGTGTCTGTGTGTTTTTCTGTCTGTGGCATCGTAGCGCCTGAACGGAGGATCCGATTTTAATTTTTTTGGTTTCATTTGAAAGGTAATTTAATGGAGAGTGATCTTAGCTATGCAAGTTAACTCAAATATTTCAATTTCAATTAAAATATTTCCAAAAATTTGTCCCAAAAATGATAGCTCTCTAAGTATTCTTTTCATCTCATCTGATGTCCTTGACCATCACTTTGATATTGATTTAAGAAGAATTGTTATAAGTTTAAAGTGTTTATGTGTGCATCTGTGTGTTTCTCAGTGGCATCGTAGCCCCTAAACGATCGAACCAACTTGATTGAGAACATTTTATAGCTAAGTTTCCAAAAATAGGTTTAAAAGGAATAAATTGCATTTGTCGGAATTTTTTTAAATTTTGTAAATTTCACTTTTTACTTTTAGAGAACATGGCTGACCAAAATACGTTGATATTCTCAAAGCTTGATAACGGCGGTGATTAATCATAGATTCCTTCTTCCCCTGCAACAGCTATGCAATAATCGTAGTGCCCAGTTTGGCCAATGCGTTTAGCAAGCCTGCCTCCCCGGTAGTATCCAGCAGTAGCTGTTACTACATTGCATATGGAGGTCTCTAGAAGGGTGATTATAATACCGAAACTCTCTCAAAGCTTTGGATTGTACTGTGGTCATATTTGTCTTACAGTGTCACAAGAACTTTGACAAAAGCCTCTCAAATTTTTAGTCCTTCTGAACTGACTCCCATATACTACGTTTGGCTCTTGACCTTAATATTTTTATCTAGCTAAACATATTTTTCTATAAATGTACTTTTCTCATAGAGTGCTATTCTCTTTTGTACCAATATCTGACTTACTCAACAGTATTTCTTTCTAGCTGGATCTAGATTCAACCTTTATAAACTTCATATAATATTATTTCGAGTCAGACATTTATCATGACATTTATGTGACTATATACACGAAAGGTTTTTTTTTTTCAAAAAAAGATACTATGTATCTGTATTTTTCGAATTCCGTATCAAAAAGCTTTTACTTTCTTATACGATGACGCTTACTACAATTCAATATACGAAATTTAAAAACTTTACGGCACATCCGAATCTAAACGAATTACGCACAAACATGATGCAGAAACTGTGCAAATAAATTAAAGTATGTTCAAAATTTTTACTTGAAAATTCATCAATAAGTTTCTAGAGAGTTAACCTGATCTCGTACAAATGACGATGAATGAAGCTGAAAGCACGATAGATTCTACCATTAATCTATTAGGACCTTTTCGACCTGATGGAAGTGAAAAATTCCTCAAAACATTTTCCAAAGATTTGTTTCGACTATAATCATAAGCAAGCCAAAATCTAAAAAAAGTAGCAGTGGTCTATGGAGTGACTAGACCATTAAAACGATATGCTATTTTTCATTCATACATTTAAACAGTGTTGTAGTAAGTTACTATGGTTTCCTAACATCGATTTATATACTCACAGCGTAGCCTTATTATCGTAGCTCTATTTTGAGGCAAAGATTGTCCCATGGACAAATGATTTTCTCAATTTTCAGTATTATAGCTATACCCGCAAACTACATTACTTCCTAGACTAGATATGCAGTAACAATACAAAATGTAACCAGTGGACGTCTTATCTGGCTCCTACTTTATTCTTATGAAATAGGCGGTCATGCTTCTAAACATAGTTCAGACGTAGCTAATACCTACATAGATTTTTTTACTCTATACAAGCATTCGTTAAACTCAGACTTCGAAGTTCTACATTTTCTAAGAAATATAGGTAATAAATAAATATAAATTTAGAGTATGATGCAAAAAAATTTGCAAATATTTTGCAATACACAAATTCTTTATTACTAACTGGAATTTTTGCATTTTATGCAGAATATAATCGAAAAAAAAATCTATCCAATTTTTTTAAGATGGGAAGTTTTTTTTGTAAGACTGGGTATATATTTAAAAAAAAAAAATTGAAATATTTTTATTTTAAGGTAAATATAAAGACATAAGAAAAAGGAAAATTTATTTAAGAATATCTCATTATTTACTCATACAATTATTAAGATAAAAAAAAGGCATTATACGAGTGTGTTGAAGAAAATCAAGATAACCTAAATATGGGGATGGTAACAATTCTCTAAATATGCAAGATTTAATTTTCTAGATTATCTCAACACGTTTGGGGATATGTGTACTATACACAGTCAACCAGAATTCAACCGGAAATTATACATATAAATTATATAAAGTATACTTTATATACTTTATATGCTATATGCTATATATACAGAATGTCTTAAAATAATGCGCAATTAATAAATAAATCATTGTTTTTGGTATTGTCTAATTTTACTGAAATCTTTAAAAAAATTCTTAAAAAGACTTAATTTTTATTGAAAAAAATATTGATTACTGTTTTAGTTATAATTTTTATGAAAATATAGACTTTTCCTCTCTATCGTAGGTCTTCTGGGGTGTGTTCATTTCTGTACACCCATCTTTACATTATCACGCCGAAAATCAAAGTACTCCACGGATTTTAAAACCTTGCACACCTCCAAAGATCCCCAATATAGAGTTAGAAGAGATTAAAAATAAAATTTATCTGAGAATTGAATTAATGTTAAGGAAGTTATCTTTTAGTAGTGCCGACTCTCCGGTCCCTTTACAGCCCTTAAATATAAATATTTCGCTTCATACATGAAAACATAAAATTCGTTCATATAGTAATAGTAGTATAATCTCAATTCGCACCGTGCGTGAGTTTTATTGGAGACGTTTCCATGGTAACGATACACTACTTTAATTATATAATTGCATGGATTGCATTTATGACTCACATTGAAAATGTAATATTATTTTCTCACAAAATTAAATAAATAATTATGATAATTTACATTTGAAAAATAATATTTGTGCAATTTGATTTCTTATTTTCATAATTTTAAAGCAATAAGTTTAATTAATTAGTGTTTTTCAATAATTTTAATTTGACATTTTCTATAACATTAACATGTAAAGAATTGCAAATTAGTCATAACAGCCTCCTTTATCGCCAAAATTTTTCACTGGAAGCGCTGGCATCGTTTTTATTGTCCCTACCATGACTACGCACACAACGAATAGGAAACATTAAATAATAAGAAGATCTAATGAAGAAAAATATAACTTTACTGACGAAACTCAGCTGCTCACGAATTTTTCTTTAAAATATGACGAATGAACCTTCTTTCGTGAAAAGTCTTACAAATACTGTATTTTCTTTTATTTGTCTTCTTTCTTTACAAAACATGTTAATTAAGAATATAACCCAAAATTGAGTAAGCTTGCTCATTAATTAATCAAAGGAAAGGGTAAATAAAACATAATACAAAACCAAATGTTTAAAATTTTGTTTTTTTTTTCTAACAATTAATTTACACACGTATATTTACATTATTCTAAAGAATATCTAATGAACTTATTTTATACATAATTTAACATTAATATACAAGTAGTATTACGGCTACGGATATAATATGCGGTGGTGAGTATGACTTAATAGATGAGCGATCAAAACACAATCATTAATTTCGATTTAAACAAGTGGAAACAAACAATTGACTGAGTTAATTGTTGAAATACTATGTATAGAAAGTGTTGATTACTCTGTCACATTATATGTATACATACATGTCACACATATATAACTGATATTCCCATATAATACATTTTATACGATTTGCGCATAATTTGCGCTCTCACGGGTAAACAGTGGTGTTTACGAAAAAATGTTTCAAACAAAAGTTGTTCATTAGGAACATTTTTTACATTTAAACTTTTGTTCTATCTCTAATGGTTTACAAGATGGGTCCTACCCAAGACCCAATTTCAGCTTGAAATCTCTTTTCGTTTTTGAGTTATCGTGATGATAGACGGGCAGACGACAGACAGACAGACAGGCAACCGGAAATGGACTAATTAGGTGATTTTATAACCAAACTATACCCAAATTTTGTTCGTAGCATCCATATTTTTAAGCGTTTCAAACTTAGGACTAAACTTAGTATACCTTAGTATATTTCATATACATATAGTATAAAATAGATTAACGTAAAAATAAAAAAGTGAAAAAACTAAGATTTCGTGAAGATTATAAGGAAAAAGCTTTTGCGAAATGTTAAAAAAAAGCGATGTTTTTGAATATCACCCACGTACTACAGTGACTGTGTATTTATAAACATTTTATTTGCTATTACATAATAATGTTATTTACATATATAACTCAGGTGATTCAATTAAATAAAAAAAAAAGGTACAAGAAAGTTTTTCGGATGTTTTAAATAAATAATATGGAAGGTTTGTACCGTACACAATACATATAGTTTGTACGTTTTAAAATTTATTTTGTATACAATTCTATATACAGGGTTTGTCAGTGAGACCGTGCTCAAATACTATTCGAATAAAAAAAAGCGATTGCGATAGCCCAATTTTTATGCCTAATAGTTATTTACGATATTTGTAGTATTATTAACGGAACTGCATTATTAACGCACGCATGCGTAATTTGCACAATTAGCTTGCGTTAATAATACATTATCACACGCATAATGTACAAAACTTTATCTACGCCTCTAAAATGTGAAAATCAACGATATTGAGTAAAATAAATAATTAAAAAAATACCTATAGTTACTTGTTATTAGTTGGCAGGAATTTTTAGTGTGATAATTCATTCGATACTAGTGCGGTAACGAATTCGCTACGACACCAGTGTTATATATACTATTTTTCCCACGCATGCTGAGTGAGAAAAGTAGTTCTTACCTTACGTGCACAGATAAATTAATTAATCCCGCTTAGAGTGGGCCATATGAGATTTTTAAACGTTTTGACTCAAACATAAATAATAAGACGATTTCTGAAATTTCACCGAATGTGAGCACTTTTTTGACAGTTTCAAATTATTTTTAGGCACATGAATAACAGTTTTTTGAGCTTGATTGTGTTTCTTATGACTCATCTTGTAAATAGGTGTTCTTTTTTATTTATGCATTCCAATGCGTTGAATTTTATAGTCGAATTTAGGTACACAGTATAGAAATCTAATGTATGAAATTTATATGTTGTGGGTCGAGCAAAGGAATATATGTATTTTGTTTTAGGGCTCTTGTAAATTGAATCGTGCTAGATATAAGAAAAAATTCAATCTTTTATCTAATTTGGACATGAATTATGAATTTTTTTTCTAATCAGGAATCTAATAGCCTAGGACTTACAAAACCTAGAACGCACAAAACCTTTATAAAATGGTGATAGTAATTATGGGTTTTATTCTTGGAGTTAGGTGAAATAATATATTTTAAAATAATCAATAATTCGAATCTTTAACTCCCTTCTAAAGATACTAGGACAAGAGAACGTTTTTTGAGAAACCGGTTTTTATATCACTATACCCATGCTTCTCGTCTGATAGTTTTAAGCCTTTCACGTTGCTGTCATGTAAAATGTCACTTCACGTACTCACAAACCGGCTCAGTGGCTAGGCGAGTAAAGACGCCGCCGCCTTGAACGTTTGACTTTTCACTTTTATATGATTCGTCGATATTTATCGCTATCAAAATGTAATTTTTCGATAGCATTTATAAGTGCTAGAATGAAACCTAATTATGTATAAAAAATGTTTATATGAAAATGTCAAAAATCAGTTGAATAAAAATAACTGACTAACAAAAACTTTCAAAGTTTTCTTCTTTCAAAATACACAATAAAAAATAAATATATACCTTCGGAAGGGAAAAAAATTTATATTTAGTTTTCTTTTCGTGATATAATTTGATATATTTTTTTTCCTGAATAGCCTTCGCTGAACATAATAAACACGATAACAACAAGACCAATTTTCAAAACTTCCTGTTAGTCAATAAATTTTTTAGGAAGTGTGAAATTACCTATATATATATATTATTGAAAATCGGATAATTGGGAAACTTTTTTTGTTATTTATTTATGAAAATTTTTTTTTATTTCATTTCCTGTGAACGAACGAACGCTCGGCACACACAAGTATATTGAAAACATAATTTATCAATTTTAATAATAAGAAAAATAAATAATATCCACTTACATTCGTTTTCCACACTCCATAACACTTCAAACACAACAGTTTCCTTTAATAAATACCTTTTTTATTTCGTAGAACACGTACCTACATGCAACGTGTACTTTTAAAACAACGATGTACGATGTATTATTATTTTGTTGTTTTAATCTACTTCAAAAAACGGAAAAACGTTTTCAATTCGATTCATATTTTTAAAATGTTGACTCACTGTTTTTTCTAGAAAAATAAATCTAACTATTGTGTAATTGAATGCGAAAATGTGCCTTGAAAAATAATTAGAGCGGGAGCAAGTCATGAAATACACAAAATACACACAACCTGTCAAACTAACGAATATTTAGTTAGATATTTGAGACCCTCTAAAAATGAATGTCGAGGTCGTTTAAATATTACGTCAACAAACTTTCAATGATTTTAGTCCTTCGCGCCCTAAAACAACACTTTTTTATTGGATTGATCGTGGTTTAATGGTAAGCCTACTGAACTGCCACACCGAAACACATAATTGTTCGAATCTCAGTCGGAAGAAAATTTTTTTATTTTTTCTATTAATATATATAAATAAAAATGGATTAGTAATTGAAAAACTTGAGAATGGAATGGCTCGAACAGTTCGGCTATATTTTTTCTCCATATTTTCGTTAAGGCACAAGGACTGCGACAAGCCAAAACATTTTGACAGAACGAAGTTTGTGGAGCAGCTTGTGCCATAATAAAAGTAAGAAAAAATGAAACACCCTCCCCTAAGCCTGCTTGCGTGTTACTTGAATGACCCCCTGTTACACATCTTTTGTAAAGTTTAATATATAAAATGCAAAACTTTTGACATTTCTAATGTATGCATGCTCCAATGAAATAAAAATATAAAATCTTGAATTTTTAAGGCAGCTTATTTTAAGCAGGATTCCGTCAATATCAAAGCAAATGTATTCCATTCGGTTTAAGCCTCAGGCACCCTGAGGCTTAAACCGAATAATAGAATAACTAGAATATATTTTTAAAAAAACAGGTCATTTTAAGGAGACTTTTTATCTATCATGTGAGTGGAAACGTTATGCGTCAGTCTCTCAAATGCCTTTCCTCTTAGTCTAATAATAAAAAATTGTGCTAGTCTTGACAAATCACATTCGTTAAACGATTTAAATTGAAAAATGTTAGTCAAAACTTTTTAAACAAACATTATTTTTATGAAACAAATTAGTATCAATGAAATTCATTCTTTAGCAGTATTTCTCAAATAATTGTTAAATTTGTTTTTGAGGTTGGTTTTAAAAAAAAAAAAAGATTTTTTTTATTCACTTATCAAATAGCCATTATTTTTTGCAATAAATTTTCAATTCGTATTGTATAACGAAGTAAATCTACTTTTTTTATTCGCTAAAAATAAAATTGAATTCTTTTGTGTATTGGGAGATAAAATATAAAGGATGTTTAATTTAATACAAATTATTATACATGCTTTTATTTTGCATTTCCTTTTTAATTCCGTTTAAAAGAATTTTATCAAATGTAGGAAGAATTTATTTATGGTTATGAATGTTGGGGCAAAATTGATTCACAAAATAATTACGAAAATTTAACAAAAAATCATTGTTATTAAATTTTAGTTAACATAGTTAACACTCGTTATGTCTTCTGGGATTTAATTCTCAGGATATCAAAAACGTCAAAATGGATATTAATGCACATAATATGCCCAAAAATGCAATTTACAAGGACAATGATTTTTTTAAATTTTACAATACTGAACATTCAAATTCTATTTGAAATCTTTTTAGATGGAGACGCCATGTAGAATCGTTCGGGCGGTGAAAAAATTTCTTATTTAGAGTTATTTTTGACTTTAATCAATTTTTGATTCATGAGTCGTTTATAGTAATTGTATTTTCTCTACACGCAGGAATTTTTATCTAAAAATTGAGAAAACACTTTTTCCCCCATCTTGCCAACGCCACCTGTAGACTCCCTGTAAAAATTTCAAATTATCTTAAATTTTTCAGATCATTTCATTAGGTTTTGTTTATTAACTTTCCAAAATTTTTTGTTTAACATGGATAGTGTTACTATATGATGTCTATATTTAATTACTATCCTTAATTACAATAATTATATCAAACATACGAGATCATTATCATATGATACTGTAATTATGGATGTATCTAATTTATTATCCTTAATGATCCTGTAATTTAGATCATAAATGTTATATATACACAGGTATATGAGGTATATCCAAACTGTACAAGTCCGAATATTAGATTACATTTTAAATCCCCGACTAACAAAGAAGGGTGTTATAAGTTTAACATGTCTGTGTACCTGTGTATCTATGTGTCTATGTGTCTGTGACATCGTAACTTCAAAACGAATAAACCGATTTAGATATTTTCCCTTGTTTGGTAATTTGACGAGATTGCTCTTAGCTATATTTAAAGTTCGATTTTAGGATTCCGTACCCGATAGAAAAGACCTTCAAAGAGCTGACCAAATATTCTTGAAAGAAAACTAAGAACACTTTAAATTATCTATCAAATAAACAACAAATTCACAGTTGGGTCATCGGTTTAGAAGATAGAAAGCATCGGTTTTTATTGTTTCTGTCTGAGAATTTGATATACATATATTTTATTATTTATTAATCGTGCTTGAAAATATCAGAAGCTTTAAATGTTTTTGATGGAAGTAATACTCCCGACTAATTTTACGAATTAAAAAAGCTGGACTAGTTTTGCATAATGCTGTAGTTACGAATGAAAAAAATGAAAAACAACTTCATGATTAAACAATTTTTCATAAAATTTCTACTACAAATTTGTAATTCTGTATATGACCACACACTTTCATGAATCTTCCAAAAATACATATACAGTGTGTCCTAATAAGTTGGCACCATATGGAAAACTAATTCATTAGTTGTTTTATAAAAAAAAAATTATGATTAATAAAAATTTCTGGATGATCTAAAACGAATAATCAGATATCAATTTTTTGCATTCACTTTGCATTTGATTTTTTACAATATCGACAATTTTTAAAGTTGATTTTAATTGAAAAGTACGCTCATATATCCAATATTATCCATCTCCCATGAACCCATTTCATCATTGGTATTACTTATTTTTCAGCAAACCTCGTAGGTATACGAATGCAAAAAAATGATATCTAAGTATTTCATTTGTAGACTATGCACAACTTTTTATCAAAAATAACTTTTATTCATAAAACAAATAATAAAAAAGTTTTTTATATTGTACCGATTTAATTGGACACACTGTATATAACTTTTGATAAAAAAAACTGTATTTTCATTATTCTATGTAAATAATAAATATATATATATTTTTTTGTATTACTTTTTTTTTTGTTTTTTGTAGAATTTGTAGTCTAATGGGAAATAAAAAGCTTATAGTAAATCATATAGCTCCAGAGTTAGCTGTAGGTCTGTCTGTCTGATACTGTGGACATTGTGGTACTTTGATACTGTACTGGTTGTATTTATGTATGGCGAACAGTGATATGCCTAATAATATGTAAATACCTCTAATATCTATGTATATTCGAGTTATTTACATTTATTTCAACATCGTAATTGGTGTCCATTTATACCAAATGATTAAAACTAACTGATTCCGACGAAGTATTTATAACATAATATTAAAAATATCTGGATGACCGAGCTTTGCTCGGTATTCTTAAAAAGACACAAATTTTATCACTAATAGAAGACCGTTTTAAATGTCTCCACACAAATACCAATTTGAATCATTAACTACGATATACACCAAAAGATGTCAGGAAGAGTTATAATTTGCATTGTATTTCATTAACTACGATATACACCAAAATATGTCAGGAAGAGTCATATTTTGCGATGTATGTTTCAGTTTTTCATGAAAAAACGAATAAACCGACGTTTTTTTAAAATGAAACCTTGTTAGATCGACTTATCGCCCCAAAAAACCCCTACATACTCATTTTCATGAAAATCGTTGGAGCCATTTCCAAGATCGTTGATATATATATATATACAAGAATTGCTCGTTTAAATACATAAGATTATTTTGAACCTTGCGCTTTTATATTTTAAGTACAACGTTATTTAATAGAATGTTATATCTTAAATGAAAGAGACATATATTCGCAGAAACAAAATACTAAAAACGGCCAAAGTTCGAAAAATTTGAACAGAAAGTTTGTTTTCGTAATTCGATTCGAGGAAATTTTGTGATCTAAATTGATTTATATTGCATTTTATAATTGCATATTATTAAATTAACCGTAAATATTTTAAATTCACAATTCGGCTAAAAGTGATGAAAATGAATCCAAACTTAGAACTTGTCGCCGAAAACGAATATCGCCTCAGAATTGGTCTCCGAAGTACCTGGTCTCCGAGTTAACTTTATTCTCGTCGTTTCTTAGAGTTTTCGAAAAATTCGTTATATAATCGGTCCAAGCTCGTTGCTCGAGAGTTTTTGGGGTCGCTGAACACGAATATAGCGACAAAATCGGGTCCCAAAAAACATCAAATAACGTGCTTGGGCTGATTATATAAGGAATTTCCCGAAAACTCCAGGAGACGACGATGATACCATTTAAACGGGGCACCATGTATATTCTGACGTCATGAGACCAATTCTGACGTCATATTCGTGTTCAGTGACCCCAAATCCCTCCAGTTAACAAGTATGAAATCGTTTTCATTACTATTAACCGAATTGTGAATTTAGTATTTTTACAGTTAATTTAAAATGAATTTATAAAAAGTATATTATTTATGCATATTGCATATTTTTAATTTCTTATAAATCAATTTTGTTCAAAAAATTTCCTTATGCTCTAAAGAATCGAAGAACCGAAAACCGCATTCAAATCCAACTTACTGTTCAAATTTTTCGAAATTCATTGCTTCGTTTCTGCGACTAATATTGTCAAAAACGTTGCCAACTCTCGATATAATGGAGAGCAACATTTTCAGAATTAACCTTTATCATCATTTGCTTAGAATCTCTTGTTACAAACTAACCAGAGTATCCATAAATATGAAAGAATGTTTTTTTTTTTTTGGTATTATTTATTTAGTGTGCCGTTTTTTTTCTGTATTGCTGCTGTTACTTCAAAAAAAAAAAAAAATAAATAAAAATAAAATAATATAAATTATTATCCATCCAAGCAACCGAGCGTAATTTGATATGTTTAATTTTTTTTCGTTTATTTGTATATTTATTATTTATATTAATGTTTGTAATAATGATCTAGTAATATTTGTGCGTTGGTATACAAAAAAAAATGTAAAAATTTAAATCATTTTAATATTTTTATCTATTTTTTATCATCTGTTTTTATTTTATTTTTTAATTTGAGCCGCACCTATGTCATTTGCTTGTTTTATTCCAAAAATTAGTTTGTTTTTAAATTTCTAATGAAATGTCAACAGAACAAAATAAAAGTATGAGCGTTAGCTTCAAAATTATTTTATTATATCGTTAATTTTACAATAAATAAGATCATTCTAAAACTGTAGTTCTCAACGTAAAATTTACCTTCAATACATCTTATAATAAAATATTTTGAGATATGGATACATCGGTTTTAAAACGGAAAAAATGTGTATAAAAAATAATTTAACAGATAATCCATACCATAAAACTTAGCCTTAAAAGAAAATATATACTATTTAGATTACACTGACTCAGTTATAATCGACAATCATGTTCCAGGCTTCTTTCCTAAAGAACAACGTACGTTGAACTCCAAGAATAGATTATTGCGGGAGGGTTAGAAAAGGGATTTTGAAGTTATTTGAATTAAGAAAGAATTTTCTAACTTTTTATGACGATTATTTTTTAAATTCTTATTTTCTGTTGTTTCGAATCAAGAAAAAAGAGACTTTTTTAATATACACAATCTATCATCTGATGATTTTCTCAAATTTTACAATTTAAAGATTTTAAAAACTAAAAAGATCACGTGTGTCGGTTAATATTATAAAAATATTAACAAAATCATAAGCAAATGTATAAATAATCCAACGTCTTAGTGTCATATCAAATGAGGTTTTCTAATCTCGATTTTATATTTGTCAATAAATTGGTAATAATTTAAAAAAAAAAAAAAATGAAAGTAACGAGCAATCATTATTTTGATAAGTTGGTACTAAAAAATAAACAGACCATATCTATTTTTTTGTTAAATTGGGAGAAAACTAACGATTTCCAATCAAGAATTATTGCAAACGACATATGATTATATAAATATATCTGTATGTAATAGCATTGTCTGTATTATGACACAGGTAATGTTACATAGTTACTCATATTATTTATTTATAATGTTCCGTTCACTATTGAAAATGTCAAGGTAATCTTAATAAAACGTTGAAATTGATAAAAACAATCATAATTTTTTTTTAAATACAGTCCCGTTGAAAAATTTACTATACTCTTTTGTTTAAGTAACAATACCTTTTCTCGTTATACCACGTAATACCACAACAGACCCTATGGGCAAAGTGTGTCCCATCCCCAGGACAGCGACTCTAACCTTACCTAACCTAACAGTACCTGGATGACCGAGCTTTGGTCAGTATTTTTTGAGATAAAAAGGCACAAATTGTATCACTAATATAAAAACCGTTTTAATGTCTCCACACAAATATGAATTTGAGTGTCTCTGAAAGCTTACAAATTATTGCTTTAAAAAAGCAAACTTTGTTGAATACCAAGATAAGGTAAATCAAATTTTATTAATTGGACTAAAATATAAAATGTTCTTAATGTGCATATCATAAATAATCATTCCTTTTTTCGCGACCTCTTAGTCGTCTAACCAAAACTTGTACAAAAGACATAACACATCGGACACTTGATTATTGATTTATTTTTTTTTATAAATGATAGTTTATTGACTATGAATAAATAACTGTTTAATAATAGTATTATTATAAACTTGGTAAGCAATTAAGTCTAAATCAGCATTTTTTTTTATTAATTGTATGCAAATTATATGTTTAAAATAATATTATTCATTCATACTAATACTACGTTGTATCTAATAAAAGTATGACATTTATACGGAACAAGTATGTACTTCCGGTTGGTTGTACAAATAGCAATGTCAATGGACATTGCTATTAAACATTTACAAATTATAAGCTAAATTTGACAGAGCACCTACTCAATAGCTTTTCGTTGTGGTATTGGACGCAGGGTACAGTTCAACAAAAATAGCGTTATCACATGAAGGTTGATCAGAAAAGAAATTTTAAGCTGGAAATAAATCATTTAAAGTGAAATATGGTCTAAAAGACCATATCTTTTTTTTTCACTTGTTTTTAATGAAATTTTATTTATTTATAAACACGTCTATCATAGTTTTTCTCTCGAATAGTTTTCATGGCTTCACCCACGTCATAAACCGAATTTAAAAAAGATTTCTGCGGTTGAACTTCGTTCTTATCCAAGCGACGACATTGAGGTCAATTTACCGCCCCATTAATTTTTTTGATCACACTGCCGCTGCCTGGATTCGCACCCATATATAGGCAATTAATGCCATATCAAAAATTCCGATTTTAATCCACGCATTGCCTTAATGTCTGATCAGCCTTAAAAGAGTAAAAATAATAGCCTTAATGTTTAAAATTCTCATTTCAAAACTAGTGGCAATATCTTCCAAAATATTTTTTAATGAATTCTCCCTTCAACTGTTCACCTATAAATTATCAATTTGCATGGTAAGCAAATTATGAACTATAAACAAAATAATTATCTATTTAAAACAATTAGATTTTAATTTATTTAAAACAGGAAATGTATTTAATGTTTCTTAGTATTACAATTTTATTTCATAATTTTCAGGAAATATTATTTATAGAATGTATAATAATATTAAGTAACGATTATATTTCAAATTCTTAAAAAATCATAGAATATTATTTATAAATAATAAATTTAATTAATTTTATTGTGTTAAAACTAATAATACAAAATTTATATATTTTTATGTAATATACTTTAATGTGTTAATTTAAAATTAAAAATATTGTTTATAGTTTACAACAAAAAAATAATTGCATTAATGATTATTTTATGTAGGTATAATAATAGGTTGCATGTTTTGCCTTTATTTTTAAATATTTTGAATAATTTTAACCTGATTAAAGAATAATAATTTTATTAATTTTTAAGTTTCTCTTCGATTTTATCTTTCAATGTAGATTTAAAAGAACACGGACTCATGTCAGTAATTTAAAAAAAAAAAAATTTATTTTGATCAACGCACATTCACGTAGCGAAAACTTTCTTTTGACCAAGAGCCAACAATATGAACCTCCAACAATAAGAGCCATGAAAATAATTTGTTTGACCAATCAGAACCTCTTTGAAAAAATCGAAAAAAATTTTCGTTTTGGAATTTGATGAAACTCGGTATATGGGGTAATTTTGTTCCAAAAAGTCAGCGAGTATTATGTTCAAAACTTCATTTTCGAAAAATGTTCCCCACCAAAAAATGAAAATCCATAAAATTGTGAACAATAAGGAGGATAAGTGAGGGCTATAACGTGATAGTCTTTGTTTTTAAAGGAGAAATTGCCTAGCAAAGCTGGCGGATATCTGCTAGTATAATTATAAAAATCATGTTTAGCCCAGACACGATTATAATTTTTATAATTTCTATGCAAATAACCCGCCTATTCTATAAGTTTTTTCCTTAGCACCCTTGACTCGAACCATATATAAGAATTTATTCTATATTCAAATGAGTCACACAAATAACACAGTGTAAAATTCCAATAGGAAAAAACTATGTTACTTTATCATGCAAAATGAAATCATGCAAAAAACAATAAATTTCAAACAAAAAACTTATAAGTAAAAAAACAAAAAATTAATATACATGAAATGTGAATAAATAAAATGCAGTTTGCAAACAAAAAAGGTAGAATTTTTTCGATTGTAATAATTATGTTGTTTCCTACTTGCTACAATGATGCGATGCGATATAAGTACGAACGACAAAACCAAAATGACACGAGATAGTAATTACGATTAGTAGAGCATTAAAGTTATGATAGGAACTTGATATAAACATTGTATTATTATTATACTAATATAGTTTGATATAATATAATAATTCATAATATGCACGTGCTAAATAACTATATGTATAGTTTTAGTCTATCGATAAATAACAATATTCATAAGTATAGACGGAATACCTGTTGATAAATTAATCCTTTGTTAACCCCCAAACTAACAAAAGGAGTTTTATAAGTTTGACCGCTATGTGTGTGTGTGTCTGTATGTTTGTCTGTCTGTGGCATCGTAGCGCCTAAACGGATGAACTGATTTTAATTTTTTGGTTTTATTTGAAAGGCAATTTAACGGAGAGTGTTCATGGTGTTTCATGTGCATGCTTAAAGTTTTGTACCCGAAAAAAACTAAAAAATTGATTAAAAGGCATGAAATATTATTTTAACATATAAATAATTACTATGGAAATGAATGGTCAAACAAACATGGCACAATTCATTTCGAAAAGTGAAATTAGGTAATTCAAAACAATAATTCAAAAGAACAAAGTCAACTCAAATATTTCAATTTCAATTAAAATATTTCCAAAAATTTGTCCCAAAAAATGATAGCTCTCTAAGTATCCTTTTCATCTCATCTGATGTACTTGACATTGACTTGATATTGATTAAAGAAAGAGTGTTATAAGTTTAAGGTGTCTATCTGTGCGTCCGTGTGTTTCTCAGTGACATCGTAGCCCTTAAACGCTCGAATCTACTTGATTGAGAACATTTTATATTTCCAATATTATTCGCTCCCCGTGAAAAAGAAATATTTACTAAAATTATCATTTACATTTTTCTGTAAACTAAGTTTTAGGCCTTTCCATAAGCTGCGTGTAGAATTCGTTCATTTATTTTGTTGTTGAAAAATCAACATTGTCAAAGTTTTCGAAGTAAAACTTCTTGAGGCACACTTGACTTGGGGAGGAAACTGGAGAATGTATGATTAGAATATTACGAAAATGTGTGATCAACCTTTTTACGAAAAGTGTGATCAAGTTGGAATTGAAATATTAGTTACGTTTCAACAGCACAACAACATCCATGTCATACTTAAAGTATATAAAATAGTATACAATTAAACAGAAACCCAGTAGCTTAGTGGCAGAACACTGGATTCCGATACCGGAGATAAGCGTTTTGAACCAAATCATCTAGAATAATTGAAAGAAGAAATTGAACATATGACATTCAAGACATAAGCATACAATATGTTTAAAGAAATCAATAATATATGAAAAAAAAATACTCCGATTATTAATAAATATTTAATAATTATTATTATTCAATTTAATTTGTATTTATTGATGTCATAACATCGTTTTACCAAGTAGGTATAGAAATCAATATGATTGATTGACTGATAAATACTTTTGTATTGTTTTATTTTATTGAATACTTTTAACTTCCTGGTAAAATTGGTTAATTTTTAATTTCTTTTTGTTAAATGAATTAAAACAATGAAGATTTTCTTCATTATTGTGTTGGTACAAAGTCGGTTTCTTTTTCTATGAAGCAAGTGTCTTGGAAATGATTTTCCTAGCAGAATGAAACTTTCTTGCGTTATAGTACTTCTAAATATACAAATGGAAATTGATCCGGAATGGCACAAGGAATAATTTTTGAATTGAAGTTAACATAAGTCAAGAAAGTCGTTTTTAGTGTAGAAATAGAAATTTTTTCTAAAAATTTGCATACATATCTGTACCAACTGTAAAAATAACGAATTAGTAAGTTATACTTGCGAGTACTCAATTGACCATTTTACGAACGCTATTCCACGCTCGAAAATTAAGGTTTCGGTGTACGTATTAAAAAAAATATAAATTATTTTTCATATATGTATATAACTTTCTTCTTTTGAAACTAAAAAATGATTTATTATAAAACTAAAGTCTCTTTGATCAAAGCACCTGTAACCATATAAACCCACTGTCTAAGTAGATTAGTTTACGCCCTTATTTTACAAATTTTTATATTTGGTTCTTTAAAAATTATTATAAACAATAAATGATTTATACGTATTCAATTCATTATATTAAGTAGAAAAACCAGTTAAACAAGTGGAATAAAATTACTTCAGTTTATATTTTGGTTGATAAAACGAAAGTAGATTTTTGAATCAACAAGAAACACTAACTTATATTTGTGTGTGTATTTTTGTGGTATATTCGTAACATATTATGAATAATAAACGTAAATGTGCTGTTCCCTTTGTGTGGGTTTTAAGATCTCATTAAAATTATTTCTAAAATATTTCAGCAGAAATTACCTTAATAAAAATGACGTTGAGACTATCGTACAAAAAATTTTATTCGTAATTTCGAAAAATTCTGTCAAAAAAAGGAAAGTTTTCATTTGCAGCAAATCTGTCAAATCTTGGCTTTATGGTTTCTATTTCCTTTAAGAAAATAACCCGAGCTTTTAAAAAAATGCAATATAAAATTTCTCAATGTATTCTATATTTTCTAGTATAAGGCTTCTTAATTGAGACGTCATTGTATCATTTATTTTCAACAGGTTTCAACTCTCAATAGTAATATTAATAATATTAAATTAATATTTAGTTGAATTTTAATATACTTGCAACACCTACAACTTACAATTATTATTTTATTATATCGTTAAAATAATATCTATAAATACACTTTCTAAAATAAATATCAATTTGGTAACAAAATATTTATTCTATTTGCTCATTATACACATTTACTACAGTGTTACGTACACAGTAGTACGCACATTAGTCAAGACGCTATTGGCTCACAGTTCAACAAAACTTGTGAGTAACAAAGCTATATCACTAAGGTCATACTTTTCCTTTATAGGCTAGGTTAGGTTAGGTTAGAGTGGCTGTCCTTTTGTGGAACACACTTGGACCATAGAGTTCGCTGTGATACCGAAAAAGGGTTGGCTCATCCCCGGCCACTACTTCATGAACCATTTGGAACTGTTTAAGAACAGCAGGAGTTCTTTAACGTAGACATACTTTCGGTGGGAGAGGTCGTCAAAAAGAGGCTGGCTCAAGTCAGTCAATCTCCTCATGGCAAGAGCTGGGCAGTGACAGAGAAGATGAGACATAGTGTACTCCTTCTTATCAATATGACAACTCCTGCAGTAGTCGTGATACACTGTCAGATACAGGCGTTCAGCATGCCTTCCGCTCAATCCATGTCCTGTAATAGCCGCAACAACTTTGCTATCAGAGGCCCTTGCAAGTGATCTTTGATTAGATCTTCGGAACGCCTCCGATTGTACTCGGACCATATCTTTTCCTTTATAAGATGTAGTAAATTTCTTCATAACATGGATTTTTTGTCTCTTTAAATGTCTTGGAAATGTTAGTACATACATAAAATTCGTAAAGTGATGCTTGTGAGTTGATACTACAAAAAAAAAAGTTCATTAAAATTAACGCAACTTAAATATAAATTGTTTATCCTTTTACTTAATATAGAGGTGCATAAAGCCTGAAAAATCACGATAATCCATTATAGTTCGAGCTACAAGATGATGAAAGTCACCAAAAATCACTTTTTGATGCTATTTCATCTTACGTACAAATTTTTTAACTATCTAGCTCAATTTAGAGGCATAACTGAATTGAGCAAAGCTATAAAAACGTGGAAAAAACAAGTTTTTCCCTCTGAAAATTCTCTCCAAGTTAGAAAAATCTTTTATTGCTGCTAAAATGTTATTTTATCTAGAAAACAACCCATTGTATCGTAAATTTCGAATATTTCATGGTCATTTGGATTAAGGTTAGCCGTTGGAGGGAGTACTATTGTCTTCTGTGTTTTATAGGGGAAACAAATATTTTCCTATATTACAGCTTAAAACCCAGCAGAATGTTAAACAGAAGTTTGTATGTTTGAGAATAGACACTGTAATAAGACTTGAATCAATAAAGAATTGTTTTTAACGTCAAAATTATTTATTTACAAACTCGAATAATGAATTGCTATTTTTGGAAAAGACATTCGTAGCTACTTAGTAAATCAATTTCTTCAAATGTTAGTTTATTCTCCCAGACTATATTTAACACTGTAGTCGATAATAAATTAAATTCAATTGCTTAGTCATACATATTTATTTATTTGTTATTATAAAATATTTATTATCAAATTAAAATTAAAATTTTAATAAAAATTTTGTTATTATTATTTAAAAAAATGAAGTTGTGTAATATAATTTGGTATAAATTTCACACTCCGATATATGTAGTATTATTAATTAATTCAAACTTCACTTTCAAACCCATGAAAAGTTTGTTTAAAATTTTTAAATTTAATAAACAAGTAAAATTTGCAAAATTAAAAAAAACACTTAACGTAAAACAATAAGCGTGTAACTAAATTTTATTTTATTGTTTAATTCAACAGGTATATTCATATAAATTTTATGGGACGGCAAAATATATATTCAATTTTTTTACAAATAAATAGGCATGTTTAGTGTACCAACTTGCGTATACATCAAAATGAACCATTCCCACATAAAAAAACAGATAAAAACTAATCATCTTTATGGTTAATTCAACTTGTTAAGAAGCGATGGATAAACCAAGTAAGTACTCCTAGTAAATTTGGGTCATACTTTTCAAATTTGTCATCGAAATTAACCTAGCTCTAATACGTTTCAAAAAGGTGGAGTCCTGGCCAGGAATTAAGCACATGAGTGATAGCTAGCATAAAACTGACATCACAGCCGAAAAGAATGACCCAAAACTAGTGGGTTTCGAAAAAAACTTCAATAAAATCGGATCAAATTTGCCTGTGTTATGAAAGAAATGGAATTTTTTAACTTTTTGACGTCAATAGAATCCAAAAATTTAATTTTTCTCTATCACATCCAAATTTTATCCACTTTCGAGAAACCAAGCATGTAATCCTTCTAAATTTGGGTCATACTTTTAAAATTTGTTGTCAAAATTAACCTAGCTCTAACAGGTTTTCAAGAATGTGGAGCCCTGGCACCGGAATTAAGTCCATGAGTGACAGCTAGCGAAAAACTGACATCACACATGAAAAAAATGACCCAAAATAAGTGGATTTCAAAAAAATTCCAATAAGATGGGATCAAATTTGCCTGTGTTATGAAAGAGATCGAATTTTTTAACTTTATGACGTCATCAGAATCCAAAAATTTAACTTTTCTCTATCACATCCAAATGTTATCCAATTTTTAGAAACCAAGCATGTAATCCTACCAATATGTAAAATTTTGCTGTTTTTTACAGATAAAAAGAATATTAATCAATATTTGCATATTTAATTTTTTGGATTTTTGTAAATTTTACATGTTTAATAACATTAAACTTTGATCTTTGAATATATAATAATTTCATTACAAAACTTTCAAATTCAATAACCTTTACCAAAAATTAATTAAAATTAATAAATGTAATAATTATATTTAATAAATAAATTAATAGGCATAACAGCTATTTATTATTAATATTATTATTAAATAGATTACTTTATTTATTACAACTATGTACTTAAAAATAAAAACAATATAGGAAATGTATTTAATATGAAATGCAATTACACATTATTTAATACAATTTAGGAATAAATATTTTAGTATTACAGAACACGATTTATTTTATGTTATTTTATTTCTCTCTTTAAATGGTATAAAATTATTTTGTTGAAACTTTCTAATTATTCAATTTTCTTATAACAACATAAATGGATATCTTTTCATTTAATCGATTTCAAAATAAAAAGGAGATAAAGAGTACAACAAATTGAATTATAAATTATTTTATATATCTACAAAGTTTGGTTTTGTTTCGACAGCCTGCGAATATTTTGCAATAATCATTGGATGATTAAATCAACGAATTGATCTTAGGACGTAGTATCTGTTTTATCTGTCTAATAACTTTTCTTGCTAAAATTTTCATAGCTGGAAATTTTTTTAATTCTTTAAACTATATAAAAATTTTAATAAAAAATACTTTTCAAGGGACAAGCTTTTATTATACTAAAAAGTAGAAAATAATTGTATCTATGAGTCACTTATATTCGACTATTTGTAAAAGCTTGAGGCATTCAATTTAAAATATCAAAAATAAATTGAAACGTCTCATCTACTCCAGATGCATGCAGATGATATTAAGCACCTCAGGCTTTTGAAAATAGTCGGGTATGAGTGACTCATAGACAAAATTATTTTCTACTAGTACAATAAAAGCTTGTCCCTTAAAAAGTTTTTTTTGTTAAAATTTTTAATTTAAGACTAAAAAAATGGATATATATCAAATATGGTGGACGCTATGGGGAAATCAATTGGGACGCCATGAATTGTCATCCAAACTTAATGTGCATGGAAAATTTCAGCTCAATCGAAAACCGGGAAGTGGATCAAATTTGACTTGCTAGATTTAATTACAGACAGACAACGGGACAGTCACAGATGTAACTAAATAAAAGCTTGTGAAATTGACGACTATTCATTGAAGACGATATGCAAATAAGAAGGTAAAATTTTTTATTTGCCCCACTACAATGTAGTTGTCATCAGTTTGAATCAGCTAATCGTAATTATTCTTCTGAGAGATGTTATTTATTGCTAATGTGGCGACTGTTTCACGAATTAATAACGAGTAATATCAAGAAGGGTAATTACGATTAGTCGATTCCTTCTAATGATGATTATATTGTAGTCGAAATATGTATTTATCATACAAAACAATTGATCTAGACATTTGGGCTGAATTTCAAAATTAGTTTTAAATACCTACAGATCATATCCTATTATATCCTATATCAAGATGGTTCAATACATACTTTGACTTCATTCGTAAAGTTTTCGGGCGAAAAAATAAAATTAAATAAAATCTCATCAGACTTTTAAGGCTCTCTCCAAGGAATCTATTTATTTACAGATATACGTTCGAGATACTTCTTTAGTCAATTTGGTTTTTGTTTTGAGCTTAGTTATTTTTCTGATTATAAAAAAGTTTTCAAATACGCGTGTCATGTTAAATGGTTCTTTTTAATTACGAAATCAAAGATCAATTGATTTAAAAATATACCTTTATAGAATGTAATTATCGGTTATCGTGACTAACCGTGAGATTTATTTTATATCTATACAAGCGTCACATGCAATAAAAGTGAAAAATCAGTTCCATTTATGTACGAAATATAATTCACGGTGAAAATTATTTCATGATTTTCATATCATAGCTATTATCTCCCAAAACTAGAGCCTATCGTAAGTCGTGACTAAGGTGTGCGGTTAAATGGCAAACATGATCATCAGTTCGTGCATGGCGTAAAGAAAACAAATTGAGTCAAGTAAAAGAGCACAATATTCGTCTCTTTCTGCCCTTAACTTGAAGACTTTAAATATCATGTCCGGTTCAAGACCATTATGCTCTTGCTTGGTCCACCGGTAGTCAGGGTGAAAGTAGAAAGGGCAGTACGGCAGCAGTTGAAAAGTTTTTTGATTTCGAATGTGGGGGAAATACTTTTACCATTAAAGAGACACATAATAATAATTTTCTGCGTACTCTAAAAATGGCAGTGTAGTGTCCGATCAACCTTAGTCAAACATTTCAATATTTAACATTTCAACTATTTCACGTTTTGTTTTTATCTTAATATAATTTCAATATTTTAACTATTTATCCATGTGTGGTTTAAAATTCAATGAATAATACTAAATTATCTTATTTAAGGTAGTACGAACGCCAAGGCAAGTTTAGACTTGTGGTTGAAATTATTTGTATCTTATTTTCAACATTGATGATGAATTTTGTTATAACATGAATGTAGAATGCAGAGCTATAAGATATTTCACCATCAAAATTGAAACCTATCATCCATCTTCCGTCGCCTACTTTTATATCATGTTAAATACACCTAGTTTTGAACTAATTTATGTAATTAAATAATTGGGCAGAACCCCTTAAAATTTTCAGAATTCATTTAGACTTAGTTAAGTTTCATTAAAAAAAATCAATTCGTTTATCCAAAATTGCCCTGGCGCTCGTACATCCTTAAAATTCAATGCAACATATTTTGTAAATCATACATTTTATTCATAATATAATTTGCTTCGTTAAAGTATCAACGTGAAATTTAGGACCGGACAAATACCTGGGATTCTCAACTGAATTTGTTTCAATTAATTTATAATCTTTAGCTAAATAAGAATTTCCGATTTTTGATTAAGAACTATGGATTCTTGCGTCAATAACTGGTTGGATGGAATTTCACTGAAATTAATGACAATACTTTTTTGGGTATAGTAGATTATTAAAAGGAAATTGAAGTTTTATGATTTAATAATCTTCTTGGGAGCAATTTAAAAAGTATCTAATGCATGTCAGTTAATATTATTACTACAACAGCTTTTGTCTCGAAATAACTTGTGTCAAGAACATTATGACACAATTTTTAATAACTTTTTTATATTACAAAAATTTTGAACAAAATAGAAAAACCAACAGTAGATATTATACACAGTTGACAATATGACAATACCTATGTAATTTTGTCACAGTATTGGATGATGCATCTTTTTTTTCTCACTATCTGGTCCTGGATGTACTACTATATGTTTGCAAATACAATATTATGCTAAATTTTTGTTAAGGAGATTGTATTTTCCATGAATGGTTCTGTCGTGTTAAATTTAACTATTCGTTTCCACGAAAATTTTATGGTAATATTATTGACGGAAATTATAGTCTTCTGAAACTAGTCAGACTAATGTGTCCCTCATACCATGAGGAGCAAGCTGCTAGCCACTGGCTCTTAGATTTGTCCTAAGCTCACATTCTAAGGAATTTAAACATGGATAAAATTCTTTCACAAATGCCCTTTTTGACCAAAATGTACTGAACCCTAAATACATCAAAATGATAAACGAACCGTAACTATTTGTACAGTTAGTTTGTATGCAAGTTAGTATACAGAATTAGTATACACTGTTAGGGAAAAAAATCTGGTGTGAAGAGACACATGACCTCTGTATACTGATAAGTCCCGTTAGTCGGAGGAAGATACATTACCCGCAATCCTCTGATAAATAAAAAAAATCATGCGGAGCAGTCTTTGGAGACTGCCGATAGATAAGAAATCTAAGTAACATATGAATGGTCTCGTCGAGCTATTAGATTATTTTTTGAATTATTTTTGGTTTGTAAAGAAATGTTAATGACCAATTTAATACATTGATAGCTTCTTGATGTTGTGATTTTACTTACTATTATCTTTTTTTAATTCATAAGGCACTTGCCACTATTGCTTTTATCGATGAGCTTTGATTCAATCATCTCGATTCTGCCATATCTCTTTTGAAGTGTATTTCCTCGGCATTGCGTCAACTTATTTTTATCGATCAAAACTCTGTCTCTATATAAGTGGGTCTGCCACACCCTTATTTCACGTATCCCTGAAAATTTTGGATCTTGAAATTCAGTCTTGGGAGATCCGTCATGGAGAATCTATTCAAGTGTAATTTTTCTATCCCAGTAAATTATAAAACCTTTTGGCAGTTTTTTGCCTTTGTTTCAATATCCTTCCATTTCCACCAGCATATTCGAGTATCTATAGTTACAAGTGTTCTTCTGCATAAATTGTCTAAGGTAGTTCTCTAGTTATACATACTCTTATTTGTGTGCACTATTTGTGACAACAGTGTAAAATACTAAGACAAGAAGAAATTTAACAAACTTATAAATTGATTTTTCTGCTTATTTTTCCAACTGATCGGACACGAACCGTTTTCTTGGTATCAAAAAATTCGTCAAAAATAATGTTTCGAAACGATGTTTTTTAAAAAAAATGTAAGGACCGTTTTCGAGATATATAGAAGAGTATATATTTAATATGGTTGGTATACTCATTTCTTAAATTCCTTTTACGAGGTGAAGTGACCCAATTTATTTAAAGACTTTGATTGACACATTAGAAATCAACTAAGATTTTGAACTTAAAAACGAAATCCTAGATATTACGAACTGAGTACGTCATTATATAGACGTAAAAAAAAACTGTTGTACATTTGACACGTTTGCTACCATCGACAATTCGACATATGTGTGTGAGTGTGTATGGATAAAACATAACCCACACATGTGAGATGTACCATATTATGAAAAATCACTTTGAGCTTATTTGTACCGCACATAAGCACGTACTCAAAATACTTCACATGAGTGTAATATTAAAAGATTTTAGCATGGGGTTCATATATATCTATATATATCTATTACCATATTTATATAGTGTTATCCTTGTTTTATTCGTTAACACTAAATTAGAATATATTTACTCACTTTATTAACTTTTATTTAATATACATTTTTGAATTCCCTGTACTTTGAGGGAATTAAATAATATTTATATATATTTTTTTTCATATATGTTATTTTGTGAAGTATCATAATTTATCAGTTCAGGTGTATATTTTTTAAGGTATAATAAATATGACAAAAAACTTTAATATTTCTGCAAAAAAAGAGAACAATAATATTCAGAGACTCCCAGATATAAACTCATGTTTTGCTAGTTTCATAATCGTAACCGAACAATATAATAGAGAAGAGAAAGAGAAAAGCGAAAAGGGAAAACTTCTAACTCTCGCCGAAATATGAATAGAATGAAATCAGTCATAGACTTTATAAAAATAAGTACAAAACTACGATTAACAAACTCTAATCCAATGCTCAAACCATCTCAGGAGAAAATTTAATGTGGAAACCCAGGCTCAGTCCGCTTGACCAAATCAAGTTCAACATGACTGATAAGAATATTTGTCAAATGTACTATTTAATCCACTTTTGGATGGGATTTCTAAATATAAGAGACAATATCAATTTTAACGAATATTTTTAAAACTGTAGATATTTGTACCTTTTTTCTGAAAAATTAACTTCTGACCAAAACTACATTGTAAAAAAAGTAAACATTCTTTTTCAAGTATAAAATCGAAAGAGAAGGACATTTTATATGAATCAGCAAGGCTAAAAAATATATATTTGCGGATTTCATCCTTTGTTATAGTAGAAGAATTATTTGATCATGTGTAAATATTCAGTCAAAATCGTAAAGTCGAAATCCAGGTTTTTAATATATTGTTTCTTTTTTGTTGCAGGTAAGCGGCATTATATTGATTTATTAAAAAAGACTATTTGCGGTATGTATGAAAGAGGTAAGTTGTTAAATTTTGTGATCTTAAACATATTAAATATTCAGGTAAACCGTCAGCATTCGTGTCAACCGTTCGGTAATCTTTAGTCGCTTGATGAGAGATATGCTCACGCGTTCTGCTCATCCCTTAAATTATCTTTAACTTTGTAAATCATAACTTCTACATAATTTTATATTATTTTTTTGTTATTGCACTAATTAATTAAATATAGTATGATTACGTGATTAATGAATGATGACTGAGAGTAACAAGTAAAATTTTTAAAATTTAAAAAACGATTTATTCCTTGTAAAACGATTTTTGGAACCCTAGCTATAAAACGTTCTCAATCAAATCGGTTCGACCGTTTAGGAGCTACGATACCAATGAGAAACAACCAGACGCACAGATAAACATTATAAACTTATAACACTCTTTCTTAAATCATTGTCATCAAAGTGATGGTCAAGGACATCAGATGAGATGAAAAAATTCCTTGGAGAGGATCATTTTTTGGGAAAAATTTTTGGAAATATTTTAATTGAATTTGAAATATTTGAGTTGAGTTTGTTCTTTTGAATTATTGTTTTAAATTACCTAATTATTTTACCATTTCACTTTTCAAATTGAATTGAGCCAGGTCTATTTGACCATTCATTTCTATAGTAATTATTTATATGTTAAAATTATATGTCATGCCTTTTCCAAACTGAATCGATTTTGAAGATCATCGCCAATTTCCTAAGCTCTCACTTGAAACATAGCTAAAAAAACTCTCCGTTAAATTAAGTTTCAAATCTGTCTGTCTGTGGCGCTACGATGCCACAGGCAGGCACACACAGATGGCTGTCAAACTTATAACACCCTTTTTTTAAATTCGGGGGTTCAAAAAATGGAGACATTGAAAATATTAAAGTGTCTTATAGTCATAAAGTTGCAAAATTGAAAAAATAATGAACTTATTATGTTTTTATTAAAATAATAATTATGTTACAAAATAACCTTTGTAGCATTTCAAAAAAAAAAAAAAAAAAAGAAAAAAGAAAAGATTTCTAAGAAATCTTTTATAAATATAACAGTTCAACAATTCCGTTGAAAAATTGTAATATAATAAAAAAAAAACCTTTAATTTAATTATAATATTCGTAATTAGAATGAGTACTGTTTTAAAAAGTTAACAGTGTTCATAATATAACATGGATTTTTTTTTCACATTTTATTCGTGCTAGGTCATTTTTCAACACAATAATATTTCATAAAAGGTCCTTTACGTTTACAATTTATCTGCGATTATAAATTGCACAACTTTTAACCTGTAAGGGTATTTTTTAGATAATTATTTTTTATGATTTTAATTCTAAGAAATTCTGCCCATAAATTTCAAAACAAGGTCTCTAATAAGAATGTTTTTGATTGGATAGCAAATTCATATATAAGAGATTGGATATGCTGATGTAAACTCAAAAGAATCACGATACCTTCATGTAAATAAACATAAAAAATATAACACTTTTCGAGAAGTTTTGAGAAATAGTATTTACACCTTCATTTTAAGGGAGTCTTCAAGCGTTGAAGTGACATTTTACAAGATTCACTAAAGATTTTTATACCTTTATTCATATGAATTCTACCATTTAGTTGAATGCAATTTTTGACTGTAGAAATGTATAAATTGGGCACAATGTTTGTGCCTCAGATACAGAATAATCACTAAAATAATTAAAGATTTTTTTATTTTATTTTGCATAATTTTCTCTCTTTAAGAAAAGGAAATTAAGTTTGAAGTATTCAAAATCATGGTACAGATACGTGAATTTAAATAAAATCATGACAATAAATTAGATTCTATTTTTTTTTAAATCTAAAGAACAAAATTTGCATAAATAAAATAACTTTTATTTTTATTTCATTAAAAGAAATATTTTTATACTCCCATATGCAGAATTTTAGCGTACTAAAATTTATCTTTCGGATAATTCAGAGTACGCATAAAAAACCATCTTTTCCAAGAAATGTTTCCAAAAAATTAATTTTTGGGAATTTTGAGACAAATTCAAGTGTATTAATATTATCAAAGATAATAAAGGAGAACTCGAGGATGTTTCGAAATAAATTTCGATTGCTGCCTCCATTTCCTAGGTCAATTTTTTTGGTGGCGGGAAGCACCAAATTAGCAACAAGTAACATATACAATTAGAGTAATTACGATTAGTTAATTCACACTGATGATGATTACTTGGTAGTCGAAATATGTATTGATATAATACAAAAAATTCAAGTGTATATAGGAGACGGCAAATTTCTGATCAGGCTGTGGGAGGGATATTAGTTTAATAGACGAATGTTATCGATATGTGAGTCCAAATACACTTCTTGAGGGCTTGAAAACGAAAAATTGTTGTAATATTGCGAAACAACTTTGAACAAAACTTGAAACAAAATTGGAATTGACGACTTATGATTTTTTCAAAGCAAAATTGTGGATCAAACAGAAACACTTTAAATTAATTAACATTGATCAAAACATACTTGGAAACCAATAATAGTTTTCCAAATATCTAGAAAAACTACCAATTCAAAACGATAACAACAGCTTTTCAATATTTACAAGAATTTTGTGATAAACTTAAGAGGGACTCACAATTTAGATTTTAGTTTACATATAGAGGTTTTATGGCACCCGCAACAAATTTTTATTAAATTCAAATCACCTTTTATTGTTACAACATGTGATTGGTGTAACGAATTATATATGCTCAATAAATCGTGATAAATATTCTGTGCTAAAAATCTATGACTAAACCAGTTTTTTTTTTAACAATAAACTTACTTTGGGATTTTCGATTATTTTAAAATCAGTTATTTATTGATAGAGATTTAATAATTTATAAAGGATTAAACGACGTAACTTATATGTGTTAATATTCTATGTATTGTGTCCAGTGTCCTTGTAAGGTCATAAATATACCATAAAATACATGAAATATGCGGTTTTGTATCTATTGTTACTTCATTTTGAATAGTATTTCTAGACACATCTGGTCGAAATTTATTGATTGTAGATTTTTTTTTTCATATAAGTTGTATATGTAAAATTATAAAAGGGGTATCCATATGTGTGTTGGGAAAAACCAACTTTAATCATATTCGTTCAAGAAATCAACTGAAATTCGTAATTTTTATTAATCAATGGGGATGATGAATACATGTTTGAATCTCTTCAGGTGAAGAATTATCAGTGCACGGGCAGAAAAGCGCAGTTGGTTTTAGTGAATCTTTAGAAGGATACAAAATATGAGCGTTTAAAATTCTTAATTAAACCAAATAAGAAGATACTGCAAAATTTCAAATCTTCTTCGTCTTTTAATTTAACTCTCAAATTTTGTTATGGCCTACTTTTATATTTTTACAGGTAATGTGGCAAATTCGATGATAGTCTTCTACCCCATTCTTTATAATTTTTTACTGAACCTTAATAAAAAACGTCATTTACAATTCGGATAAGCTTACCGAGGAAGTTCAATTGAAGAAAAAATACTTTGATTATTATTTAAAAAAAGTACGGACAGAACAATATTTTATTTTCTTGATATTTGCCTTTTTAGATGTCTTCCACTGTTTTAAATCAAATTTAATTATCTTCCTACTTAACAGCGTGAAAATTAAATAAAAATTATTTGAAGGTTTTTTATTAGTACAAAAAAACTTTTCTTGATAAGTGCCTTTTTAGATGTCTTACCCTGTTTTACATCAAATTTAATTATCTTCCTACTTAACAGCGTGGAAATTAAATAAAAAATATGAAAAGGTTTTTTATCAGTAAAAAAAAGTTTTTCTTGATTAGTACCTTTTTAGTTGTCTTACTCTGTTTTATATAAAATTTAATTATCTTAATTCCAACAGCGTGGAAATTAAATGAAAATTATTTGAAGGTACTCTTTTTTTATTTTTCCTTATTGTATAAAAATTATAAATAAAAGAGTAACAACATTCATAATTGAGCTTCTTTAAAGAGTTGTATTATTTATAATGTGGGTAAAAAATAGTGAATATCAAATTCTGATACTCTGCAAAGAATTCATAACACGAGATTTAGTCTCCCTAAAAGCACCATGGCGTAGGCATTATAATAAATATGCTTATAACCATATAGCCTAGAAGTTGTACTTGTTATTGGGATATATAAACGAATGAAAAATCAATTACTTAGTTCCAAGAGCTCTGCTTAAACAATACCAAAAATTTCTTGAAAAAATGTTGCCAAAACTATACGAAAAATGTTTACCAGACTAAATTTGAAGACAAACTCCTTGAATAGACAGTCAATTTCGATCTGTTCCTATACCTGGTAGTTAATAATAAGATATACTCACCCAAAAAATCGGGCGAATTATTCGAACATTGATAACTTTCAAGACATAAGCGTTCGGACTCTTTTAAGAAAGCAACAACGTAAATTCAAACAAGAGTTTCATTCAGACTTTTTTTTAATAATGGAGTTTAGATGTTAATTTTAATTTTTTTGTAATATATTAAAAAGATAATGCTAATTTCCATATGCCAGTTTTTTCCTTTTGCTCTTCAACGTCTACCATTTACGTATAATGAGTCTCATTATATATTTTTTTCTTCAACAACTATTTTTGTGTTAAAGAGTACAGTGTATTTCGTAAATAATGAAAAGACGTAAATAGCAGCTTGTTCAAATTAAAATTCGATACAAAGTTAGTTTATATTAAATAAAACCGCATAATTTTATTTTATTTTTATAAACTTTTTCATAAACTGCACACCTTTGAATTATCTATATTTTTTAGCGCTCAACAGAAAAATGCCTGACTATATGAGGAAATTCGGTGTTTATTAAATTGAGGTATTCAAAAATTGATGATTTTAATGTAGTATGCGTCAGTATCGAAGTCAAATCGCAACTGCTATACAACCTTAAGAAATCCTTAGAAATCATGAAAATCTGTTCAGCCGCTTGAAGGAACCTGAGACCGTTTGTAGGTATTTACTGCGTTTATTAGTGCATGAACTTAAAAAACTGCCAAAATTCCTGATTATAAAATAGTTTTAATAGATTATTTTAATATAAAATATAATTGCCTGGCAGATTTGCCGTTGCTAACACCGGCAACCGGATATTATTTTCATAATTTAAAAAAAAATCAAATTATTTTAGTTTGACTGTATGATTATTTTTTCTAATTACAGAATGAAATTTTAACTTGCCAGACAGAAATTAGCTTTCTTTTCTAGCACTCATTTAACGTAAATTAACGTCACCGATTTCAGATTCAATACGTACTTCAGGCCTACCTAGGTTCAATAAAGGAAGAAAAATCCGAAATTAAGCCGTGTTTACGAACAACTCTCGCTGGTAACATGAAAGGCTATCGAGACTGGAGTAGTACATTTCCAAAAATACTATTGTAAAACTGAAGACTGGTTATCTGTATTAAAATACGGTGGAAGCGATGGGAGAATCTGGTCATACTTACCATTGATTGCAAAATTCTAGGGCACACATATAAGTGAAGTTAAACAAAAGCTTTTAACAAACGAAACAGACGAGTAAGGAGCAGTCATTATATAATTTTAAATGTATAGTTATAAAAAAAGGTATGCAATCTATTTTCAATTACAAATTACATAGACACTTGTAATGCAAATAATATAATAAATGCTAATAAATACGGTTTGTTAGCTATATTTTTTTTTATATATGTTCGAAGTGCCCGAAGTACACTTTAGAATTTGTAGTTGTTATAATAAAGCAAATACGTAGGTACTTTTGCATATTCTTCCATGTCTTTTTTTATGTAAAATGATGTAAATTTAATTAATTTTTAATAGTTGATTGCATTTCTAAAGAAATACTTTGTAATATTGAATTTTATTTTATATCGTATATTTTCAATTAAAAATTTCTTTTTGAAACTTTTATCCAATACAGTACAAAGTGGAGCGTAAATTTTGCTATTTTCTTCCTTAAGGTTGATCGCACATAAAGGAATTTTATAGATAAAAATATGAATTTTTGATATGTTATTAATTGCTAACTCATACGTATAAAATAAATTCTTTTAAAAACACGAATAAATTGAAATTTTAACATGTTGTGAATAGCAAATATTGCATGAACGCATACCTTTTCGATAAAGTTGCCCCACCTACTATAGATTTAAAAATAAAAAATTCTACTTTTATAAATAAAATGTCGTACATTTCGTACGTAAATATCTAAAGAAACAAAAAAAACAAACAAACAATTGACTGAGTTAATCGTTTAAGTACTGTCACATTACACATTACACATACATACATGTCACACATACATGACTGATATTAACATATAATACATACTATCCAATTTGCGCACTCAAGGGTAAACTGTGATGTTTACGAAAAAATATTTCAATCAAATTTTTCCAAACCATCAGAAATAGAGTTCTTTTTGAGGATAGTTTCAATGTAACAAAAATTGCATGTCACACTCTTATTAACAGTCGCAAATCCTATGAACCATTTCTTAACTAAATACAATGCTCAGTTTACTTGTAACTTCATACAAAATTATTGCTTTGTTTAAAGAAGTTTTTTATTTAAAGAAATATAATTTTTTTTTTTTTTAAATTCCATTAATTATTTTTGATCTAAAAATTCTTTTGATCTGAAAAAGTTTTATTCGTCTTTAATAATGAAAATTGTTTGATAAATTATGGTTGAAAAGTAATTATAAATTTTTTGTTGATCGAATTTGACACGTGATATTTATTAAGGAGCTTATTAATGAATAATTCTTGTGTTATTATTATTCGAAATGTTGATGTTATGAAAACATTTTTCATTATCGAAAATGAATTATAGAAGTATTATTCTAATTACTTTAGGGACAAAAATTTGATTCATTGGACGATATTTTGGATGGATTTTAAGCGATATTTTAGAAAATACACAACCTATCTCAAAATAATTTTTTGATTCAAAATCACTCTACATGAATGGAATCTTTTTTCGCTTTTTTCAAAAAGAACCCAACCCCTTAAGGAATTTTCGAAAAATCGCGCACATTTTCAAATTTTAACACAATTCGGTAAATAAAATTAATGTAAATTTAATCCAAAAAATACAAATATCGAGTTCGTTTGACGATTGAAAGACTATTTTCGAAAACATCGCTCAAGATTCCTTACGATAAAGAATTTCTTGGGTCGATTACCTGCAAGTGAAATCTTGTTTTTACATCAATCATGAAATGAACTATTTAAGACGCCTCTTTTCAAAAATTTTTTGTTTCTAATTTCCATTAAGTTAAAGTATAGTTTTGGTGATCTTAGATTTCTGTTAATTATATAATTTATAAATCAAGCATAACGAACGGGGTGTCTTTTCACAGCCAGTTTAATTTAATTATAATGAGTCTGGTAACAAAGGTTAATGCTCCAATATTTACAAGATAAACTCATTAATAATATTGATTAAAGGACTTGCAGTCATTCGCCCAGGCTATTATGACAATGTTTTGAAGTGGAAAATTTAATAAAAAAATATTTTTAAATTTTTATTAGAAAGATATTAATATTCGCCAAATAAAGTAAACATGGGAGATTTTTTATTAATATAAGTAAATTTAAATGAAAGCTTTAGCTCATAAATATTTATAAATTTTGGTTTTATTTTCGACTTTGTCCACTAAAAACATCCAAATTCAATGAACAAATCTTCAATTTTACTGTATCACAATTATACACGTTTTAAATAAGACTTCGTCGTGAACGTCGACTGTTGATCAATATATGCTTATCAAGAAAAATTCTTAAGTTACTTTTATTATAATCGTTCAATCTAATGTTTTTCAGTTTAACTTACACGAAATATTTTACGATCTTAATAGTCTTTGACCATTTTCTTGTTTTACGGACTGAAAATCATAGCAAAAAAAGTAATCAATTCAAATCAACTCGTGGTAACTAAATCATAGTACGACGTAATTACGACTTTGTAATGACGAATAATTCATTTTATTTGGCAAACACAATTTTACTAATTGAAATAATATGAATTAAGGAATATTGAGATAAAAATAAAAAAAATTAAATTTTTAAAAGTGGTCGTGAGTATCATGGCGTGTAATTTAATTATTATGTTATTAAAATATTGAACATGTATCTGTATAAATACACGCTGATGATATTCAATATCGAATCCAATTAAATTATTAAAGATATATCTTAATTGCAAAAATAAAGTGATAGGTTTTATTCAGCACAAGGTATTCCATAATCACCGCTCTAAAGATTTGTCTTCTTTTGAAATTCTTTTCGGAAATGAATATTCAAAAAACTGTTTAGACTGATTAACTTTAGAGAGTTAATCCGAGCTTGAGAAAGTTTCCACGAAGGCAGGCAGGTAGTTAGAGTTGAATACTGCCGCAAAATGACGTAAGACGAAAGAATGATGTCCCAGTTAATGGGATTTTGATTGTTGAAGTTGAAAAAAAAATCACTACAACCCAAAATGAGTTGCTATTTTGAGATTTTAGAAATTAAAAGATTTTCTATTGGATGTATTCACCCAATATCAGGTTTCTAATTTCTTCCATGTATTTGAGTGGCTTATTCTGGTATCGTTTCTTTTCTTTTCCTCATCTCTTTGCCAGGCTGACTGAGCTTCTGTGTGATCGAGAAAACTCGATCATTCCTCTGTATATTTAATCAAATTTTTTCATTGTTACTCCTCCTAGGAAAATTGGTTTAAGGTATGGGACACTTGGTATTTATTTTTTATTAATGCAAATTGAAAACATAGGAGTCACTCACTCGCATTATTATTACACGAACACCATCATGGGTTATAGTATGAGGAGGGTATTGAAAGAAAATATTGTGGGTGTTTGTTCAAAGTCAAACAAGATCATCAAATTGTATTTTAAGTTAAATTGTTGTTCACTTTTATATGTTACTTTTATATTGTAGGTAAATGTTATTTAGTATTCAATTGGTGTAGTTTTTTTAGAATTCCGTAGCAAAACCACGACAAAGCTCTATCAAGAAAAAAATTCATTATTTAATTTGGCCGTCGCATAACTAGTCATATAATTTTGTAGATCTAAAATTTGAGATCGATGATACGAGAAAAAATATTTTTTGTTATAACACCAAGTTAATACATTTACGTCAATCCAATAAATTTTTTTAAACTATAAAGTAGATAAAGTAAACCAGTACCAAACAAATAAAAGTAGTTTTTTCTTTAAAAAAAGTAGTGGTCCTAAAATACTCCTCGGTGGCACTCCCTTGAACATTTCCTTTGTAAACCAGACAGATTTATATTTACCATGCTTTTAAATTCAATGCTCTATCGTATCTGTCAAGGGATATCAAGAATGTAAGATACTCAGATTTTATCTTTGAGTACTTTGGCAATGTTTGGACAGTATTTTTAATGCTTCATTGCATTTCAATACTTTATTTAATGCATTTTAACACTTGACCAATTTTTCTTCAGTTACGGTGTAATATCGTAAAATATTATTTCAATCCTACTGCTATATTTCCATATATAGAATCAAGTCAAATACATACAAACGGTTTTCCGTGAAGATTGTCCGAACTTAGTTATAGATGATACTTAAAAGTTTTTTTATTTGAAAGAGTATTTCATGTTATTTTGTAATAACACCAGCCAAAAGATAATCACAGCTTCTTCTTTGCTGGCAGACGATCAATCATTATTATCGGATACTCATCATGCATTTTTTCAAAATTAGGGCAATTTATCAAAATTAATGCTCATTACTAGCTTCTTATCGTGTACTGAATGAATTTCATTGGCTCATATCGTCATTATGAGCCAGTAAATATAACCTGATAACAGGGTTATCTTTGAAACGTAAGATCTGATCCAATTCTTTTAAAAGTAAACACAAATTTGTGGTCAAGCCACCGAAATTATTAAATTACCTTCTTGGCCCAAAGCAGTTATCTTCAACCGATTGAGCGTTTTTGCATACTCATTTAATTTGGATGGCAATGTACAGTTAGCTAAGTGACGTCATTCTATTTTCTATACACTCCTATTATATGGGGATTAAACGAAAGGGTTTGCAGGGAAGAATACAAATAACTTAGGTAAATTGGGATGACAATGTATTTTTATGGTAATCATGACCTAATTTATCCATCGCTTCCACCATATTTGATATACATCTTTTATAGTTTTAAAGAAAAAATTTAAACAAAAAAAATTTTTTTAAAGGACATTTTTTTGTACTAAAAAGAAAAAAATTACTATTAATATGAATCACTCATACATGAGTATTTGTAAAAGCTTTTGGTGCTGTGAATTCTCCTTCATATTTTAAATTTAACAATGCCACCTTTTATAAATACTCACGTATGTGTGACTCATAGACACAATTATTTTCTACCTTTTAACTTACAGATTGTCCTAAAAGCTTGTCCTTTAAAGATTATTTTTTAATAAATTCATTTTTTCACAGCTGGTTTTAATTGTAAGTTGGGACACTCTTTATGAAACACCTTCTATTTACAGTTGATAATATTATTCTGTTAGAATGTACTACACAAACTGTCAATTGTCAGTATAGGTACTTGTGTGTTGAGTGTTCTTTCGTTGTATATGTAGGTGGCATAAAATGACAACAAATTATTTAAGTAATTTTTTTTTTGTTATTATATAAAAATGTAATAAATGTGATAATCATTGTTTTTATTACCGTACCCTACACAATACAATATAACCATAAAGTCAAGTTTATTAAGAATTTTATCCAAATATGTAAATTAAAATATATTATTTATTAAATCATATTTTATTTTCAAATGTTAGTATGCGTATTGAAATAAGTATTTACATAGATAAAAAAAAAATAAATAAAAATTTTTATCGGAGTGGTCACAGGCTAGGAACTAGGAATCAGGAAAAATACAAGTCTACAAAGATTTTTCATTAATATATAAGAGTAATTTAAAACAAGTGAAAACAAAACAATTGACTGAGTTAATTGTTGAAATACCATGTATAAACAGTGTTGATTACTCTGTCACATTACACATACGTACATGTCACACACATATAACTGATAGACCCATATAATAATACAATTTGCGCATAATATGCGCTCTCACGGGTAAACAGTTGAAAATGTTTCAAACAAAAGTTGTTGTTTATTTTTTTATAAGGAACATTTTTTATATTTAAACTTTTATTCTATCTCTAACGGTTTACAAAATGGGTTCTACGGACCGAAGACCCAATTGACCTATGTTGCTCATTTACGAACTTGACCTTACCTTTTACGTATTCAGCACGCTATATTTCAGCTAGATATCTCTTTTCGTTTTTGAGAAAGCGACAGACGGACGGGCAGACGACAGACAACAGACAGACAGAAAACCGGAAATGGACTAATTAGGTGATTTTATGAACACTTATACCAAAATCTTGTTCATAGCATCAATATTTTTAAGCGTTACAAACTTGGGACTAAACTTAATATACCTTGGTATATTTCATATACATGGTATAAAAATTTTAAGACTCGACATTTAAACTAAATTAAAAACTAAAATATTTCCAAACAATAAGTTTTCTCCCCTTCTTAGGGGCTACGATGGCACAAACGAGTCGATCAGACCGGATTTTATGTCGAGAATTTCATGGAATTTTTAATTTTATAATATTATTGAAAATTTTTTTAGATTATTTTTAAAGGAAATTTAGGAAGAAACTTACCATAATCTATCACAATACAACTATTTATTACCAATATTTCGTCAAATTTTTCATAAATGCGTTTTTTTTTTTTAATAAATTTTCTATCCGATTCATCCTTTTACCAATTTCTTTTTTGTAGTGAAAATACATAGAAATTGATAAAAAAAATTAATAACCGTATAGAAAAGACTCATAAAAAAAAACATTTCCTTTTAACATTTTCTATAAAAGCTTATAACTTTTCTATTTACAATATTTTTAACCATATTTATAGGGTAAAGACGGCAAAGACTTTCATGAAGATGATCCTACCTTTTTATTACTTCTTAATGTGTTATCGACTATGATGACGTGCACGACTAGGTTGGGCAATAAACTTCCCGAAGCTTGTACCTTACAAACAATTAGTACTTTTTTTCTGTTTATTATTGAATCTGTTTATTATAAATGCGAAAGTAAGCAGGTTTGTTTGTTTGTTTGTTACGCTTTCACGCAAAAACTAGCGAATGGTTTTTAATGAAACTGTACAGCAATATAGCTCATACTTCAGAATAAAACATGAGATATAATTTATGAAGATATATTTATAAAAAAACTTTTTAATTAATTTAATTTGACATTACCATAAATTACAGATTTCTGTAAAAGTAGTCATTTGACATTACCAGAAATTACAGATTTCTATAAAAATAGTCAATATAAAATATTTCACGGCCATCTTTTCTGATATACTCAATGAATAATTACGACTATATTATACATTTAAAAAAATAGAAAACCATACATATATTTTACTTGTGAAAAACAATCCTTACCATTATTTCGAGTTTTATAGAAAGGTGATAAGCGATAGCAATCTTTATCAATCTTTACTTTTAAACCCACCGAAGCGGGTGGGTATCACTCTAGTACCATTATAAATAAATTTTAGGTTATTTTACAAAAAAAATATGTCTCTTTTAAAAAACTTGTCTAAATTGAATATTGGTTCACCTTTTTCTCAAGAAATGAAATTATTTACAAAAGCCCCAACAACAGCAAAGAATTAAAAGCTTTTTCTGACACATGAAAAATATTTGGGCCATTGTGCATACATATGGATTCATTTTTTTTGATGCAGTTCTAAAGGCTAGTCATGGCGTGGCTAACCGCGAGTGTTGACGTAAGTCTCAGATATTTTTAATGAAATTTTATGTACTAGATAAAAAAGCCTATGATATCTTGTCTATCTAAAAGTGTTCATGATAATTTTTAGTTATGAATAGAATACTTAGGTAAAATGCTTAGGTAATTTAAAAGAACAAAGTAAACTCAAATATTTCAATTTCAATTAAAATATTTCCAAAAATTTGTCCCAAAAAATGATAGCTCTCTAAGTATCCTTTTCATCTCATCTCATGTCCTTGACCATCACTTTTATATTGATTAAAGAAAGAGTGTTATAAGTTTAAAATGTTTATCTATGCCTCTGTGTGTTTCTCAGTGGCATCGTAGCCCCTAAACGGTCAAACCGACTTGATTGAGAACATTTTATGGCTAAGTTTCCAAAAATCGATTTACAAAAAATAAATAGCATTTGTCGGGGGTTTTTTAAATTTTGTAAAATTCACTTGTATAAAAAAAGTATTGCCCAGATTGCGTTAGACAGATTCTTTGATAGCATGTACAATTTCAATATGAAAATTTTTAAGCCAAAAAACATTAATATAATGTTTTATTACGGCCGCTGCACGTGATGAAAATTTTATTATCTCGTTTAATTTTCTGTCATATCGTTAAAAATTTAAAACATTTATGATATTTTTATAATATTTGAGCAGCAATAAATAATTATTAATCTCCATCATAAGTTTTTAAACATATTTAAAAAAAAGTGCCTGTATCAGCTGTATGTATGGTTTTATGCAGTCATAAAACAAAATGCAATTTATTTGTGAATCATGGACCGATGATATATTTTATTTGATATGAATTATAAATTCCATTCAATTTGTCTCGAATTACTTTTAATTTACAGTAAACTCTAAGTTTTTGAGTATATTGATTTTTGACGTACCTACCTTTTTTAGTTTTTTAGGTGACATATAACCAAAATTTTTCATTTTGTCTTCACTTTATATAATCGAAATTGGTTATTTGAGGAAAACAACAATATTTCAAGTTCTTTACCCTTGAAAAATTCTACAATATAGAAATAAAAACATCTAACATAGATAATTATTTGTTGTGGCCAAATTTCTTCTAACTTAATCGTTCACAGAAAGCAGTTCTTTCCATTTTTAATCTGTTTGGAAGAAGCTGATTCTTTCTTATCACTTGATTTTGAGCAGATATTTGAATTTCATTGAAGAATTTTATAATTCTTTTTTTACCCTGTTAGTGAGAGTTGTTGCAGTTGCACTTTTATGAGAGAAAAACTTTAGTAACACAAAAAAACCTTTGAACGTTTATCTACTGAGGTTTTTCTGTATTTCTTTCAGTTGTTCCGATTTTAATTTTATCTTTACTATTCTTACTATTGGCTGAAATAATTTTGAATACAGTGATTTAACATCTTATCAAATTTTTGTGAATTGTGATTCAAAAATTACGTATCATTAATTATTTATTTCCTCCAGGTTTTTATTTCAAACGGGCCTACAGAGGTTTGACTGCACTTTTTTGTGAATTTTTATTATAATCAGTGCTCGTGTAAATAATCGTGTGGATGAAATTTTCTGTTAATTTTTGCACAGTATAAATATTTTAAAATGTTATGAATTAAAAATATAAAATATTGAAAATTAATCGTAGCTATAAAATGAAAATATTAAACAATTAATCATAATCGTAATAAAAATACTTGATTAAATCATAATTTTATTAATTCCAAATGTTTTATTGTGTAATAAATTACTAAACAATTTATTAACTCAGTAGTTTGTAAATGCCAATGATATTACTTGATATTGCACTCATGGTTTTCTCTTCAAAATATTGTCTCATTGAGTTTGTTTAGAGAAATTAGGCGGTTTAATGAGCACTCAGAAAAAATAAGTGGTAACTTTTTCACTTTTAAATTTTTTGCCAGACATAAAATATATTTGTTTGTCCGAATAAAATCGAATTGTAAATTATTAAGTTGAAAATTTGTATGGCCTCAGTTCTTATGTTAAAATTTGGTTCTTTATTCCTGTGTAATGTTTTCCCAACGACACCAAGAAAATACCATAACTATTATTTATGAACAATGAAAGTAAGACAAAGTCGTCCTTAACCGTTTTTAGGCCTTGTGTACATAAGGATCGCGGAGCCCCTGTGCAGATTAGGGTAGACAAGCAAAATTTTTAAATTGTTCATCAATAGATTTTATTTCTTTAATATTATGTGCTAATTAGATAAATAAATAATATCATTGTCGCATTTTGCCACTATTTTCAATTTAACCTAATTAAATTATATAAAGCCAATAAAAGAAAAAAACACCAATACTTCAAAAGTTGGGGGCTAGAAACTTCGAAAATCATATTGCAAATCAATTATTTTGATTGAATCGTGTACGTAATGCCTATAATCGATCGCGGTGGGAAACTGTCCACAGTGCCCAGTGAAAAAGGAAGGCTGAAGTAAAATAAGAGAATCGTTAATCTAATGTCTTGTAAAATTTAATTAATCTTTTCAAGATTTCTGTCAAACATTTACGAATGTTATAAAAACTAACATTTAAGGTAATAAATAAGTCTTTTAAGATGACGTCAAAAGTTTTTTATACCTAATAATGCCCACATTGTATTTGAAAAAAAACGATAGACGTTAGGTATTTCATGGAAAAAAAATAATTCTACAGAAATAAACTTATATAAAAGTGTAATAACCGCAAGCCAGAATATCATGGTTAGTTTCTTTTACACCTACTCTCGGGGAACATTTGCACACGTACCACAAACAACAAACACACTTCAAGTTCAGTTCAAATCAGATTATGTATTATTTGTAGGCATATAGTTAAAGTTTGTCGTTTATATTTCTTATTTATTTACTTCGTACTCCACCTTAAAAGATTTCTGATATATATATATATATTTTCATTTATTTTTATGAACTGTAAGTCATAAATAATTTAAGGATAAAAATTATCCTAGGTCTAGTCAAACGCTAGCGTTATAAGTTTATTTTTATAAACTATCAAAACCCCCTCAATAACGTAAAAAAAAAAAAGATTTTATTGCACTTAAAAGTAAAAAACAATTATAAGATTCAATACTATTTACACAATATTGGGAAATCACTAATGAAGTCAAATAGCAAATATAGCAGTCAGAAGCAGGCTTTAATATCTAAAAAAAAAAACAGTGTTATATGGAATAACTACTACCAGCTCAGTGTTCGTGCGTGTTAAATCGCCTTTAAAACGTTTGACTACTCACTGGAAGGTTGTGGGTTTGAATCCAGGCACTGGCAATCTAAGCAATTATAATAAATAGGGGTAAAATTGAGCGTACTGTCGCCGCTTGGATAAGAACGAAGTAGCCGACTCCTCTCACATAAAAATTTAATTGAATATTAGATGTAGTTTAAATTAAATTAACAGCTTCTTTTCTCCATGTATTCTTTTAAACGTGTGATTCTACAATGATTCGCGTGAGACAATTAAAAAAAATAATAATCCATTGCGTTACCTTTTGAGTGTAGCAAGCGTGAAAAAATATTTATTTTTTGAAATTTGTAATAAATCATGCAATGTCGATATTTATTCTCTAGATACAATTCATTAAAAATTAATGCTATAATATTTATTTTTTAAATTTACTTTATCACTATAGGCAGTAAATAATAATTTTTTTCGTAAAATTATATTTATTTTTATTTAAAAAAATTTGACATGGCACCACATGGGACATTTTTGTTTTTGTTGAATTTGTACAATATAAAGCGTGTAGGCACTTTCTTTTTTCAAAATTATATACTTTAATTGGGAATATTATTATTATTTATATAAACATTCATTAGTTTTGAATTAAACTTTATAATTTAATTTTCAAACAAAATTACGCTTATTTGTTTAGCAAATATGAACATAGGTATTTTATATTTATTATTTTTCCTTTCCTCCAAAAGTCAAATTAATAAACACCTGCTGAATAGCTGATTAGTAAAAGTTGGAATTTGTTCGCGAAAAGTTTAATATTTACTCTTTTATTGTAGAGAACTTTAAGTTGTATAAATCCATTATTCTTGTTTTGATGAAAATCACTTTAATTTAAATAATTATTTATCTCTATCTCTATATCTATATATTATAAATGCGATAGTAAGCATGTTTGTTTGTTTGTTTGTTTGTTTGTTACGCTTTCACGCTAAAACTAGCGAATGGTTTTTAATAAAACTGTACAGCAATATAGCTCATACTTTAGAATAACACATGAGATATAATTTATAAAGATATGTTAATAAAAATTAAAAAAAAATTTAAAATTAATTTAATTTGACATTACCATAAATTACTAATTTCTGTAAAAATAGTCAATATAAAATATTTCATGGTCATCTATTCTGAGATACTCAATGAATAATTACGACTATTATAGATTTAAAAAAATAGTTAACCATACATATATTTTACCTGTGTAAAACAATCCTTACCATTATTTCGAGTGTTATAGAAAGGGGATAAGCGAGAGCAATCTTTATCAATCTTTACTTTTAAACCCGGCGAAGCGGGTAGGTATCACTCTAGTGTTCCATATTTGTAAAATTCGGAATCCATCCGGAAATGTTTTATAATTTTTTTTTTATACTTATTATATTTCCTTTGAAGCGTACCCGCTAAAGTTTGATTACATTTTCATAAAATAAGGTACATTAAGAAATAAATATCGTTCATTTATTGCTTATTCAATTAGCTTAGAGGGAGCGTTCGAAACATTTAATTTTCAATCAATGAGTAGACATTTTTTTGGATACATTGATTTACGCTTTTAATTGTATGAGGATTTCTTCCTAAGCCAAATAAAAGGAAGGGAGTTTTAAATATGTTGAACAAATTTCCAATCCTAAATTTCTTTAAAGCACTGTTAAGCTTTACCAATTTTTCTCACAAAAAAATGTTTGAAAATTGTTAAGGTTTGGCAAAAACCATAATTAATACTTTTTTCATAAGGTATATTTTTGCTTGTAAAGAGTTAAAGTTTGCCTACAGTTTATATTTCTAGGAATAGAGTCTAGAAATATTAAAACCTGTTTAAGCTCATGGTAATTTTATAAGCTTATAGTAAGTAACCATATATAATTTTATAATAGGTATAAAAAATAATAGGTACCTTTTTAACATACGTATACTCGGTTCAATTTAGAAATGGCAAATATAACGATTTTAAACATAAAAACATATAATTCGCCTTAAAGGTTTGTTTTTATTCGTACAATTATAATATAATTGTAAAGTACAAATACGAACATATTATATTTTAATTTAAAAGCTCATGTAAATAAATGTTCAAATGAAATAATACTTAAAGCTTAATTTACTTAGAATTGTGATTATTTAAAAGCTTTTTAGTATAGTTGTTTTTAATTGTTGATGTTATGAAGAAATAAAGTAAAACATTTTGAAAAACATTTAGTTAATTGAAAAATATCGAATATCGATTTGAAATTGAAGTACGTATATACTTACGGAGTGATAATATCATGTTTCTACCATGTATATGAAATATACCAAGGTATACTAAGTTTAGTCCCAAGTTTGTAACGCTTAAAAATATTGATCCTATGAACCAAATTTAGGTATAGGTGTTCATAAAATCACTTAATTAGTCCATTTCCGGTTGTCTGTCTGTCTGTCGTCTGTCCGTCTGTCATCACGATTACTAAAAACGAAAAAAGATATCAAGCTGAAATTTCTATAGCGTGCTGAGGACGTAAAAAGTGTGGTCAAGTTCATAAATGAGCAACATAGATCAATTGGACCTTGTAAACTATTAGAGATAGAACAAAAGTTTTAATGTAAAAAATGTTCCTTATAAGGATATAAATAACTTTAGTTTGAACCATTTTATCGTAAACATCACTGTGTATCCGTGAGAGCGCAAATTATGCGCAAATTGTATAGTATGTATTATATGGGTTTATCTCTTACATATGCGTGATATGTATGTACACATGTGTAATGTGACAGAGTAATCAAAACTCTCTATACTTGATATTTCAACAATTTTCTCAGTCAATTGTTTGTTTTCGCTTGCTTTTTTACATTTTTAAACAACATTTTGTAAAAAAATTTTTTACATAATCGAACTTTGATTCGATACAATTTGATTATGCTGAGGTAAAATACTTTTGTCGAATGCTGTGAAACCTTTCATTCAAATTAAAGACAAACTAAAAAAATTTCATATATCGAAATTCTTCATTATTACCTTGAAATTCAATACCAAAAAGTAAATGAGATTCTTCTCTATTCATTTAACAAAAACGTATTCTCCTTCAATATTATTTGTATACAATATATTATTAATTAGTAAAAGTGAAAAATGAAAACATAGTAAGTAGTTGTTTCATTATTAGTAAGATTTTTAAGGAACTATGGTATATTTAATTGAGGTCATTTGATATACATATTTCTTCTTATTCTTCTTATTGAATTGTTAAATAGATTTTTTTTCTGTTATTATTAAAGGTTCACCATTAACAGCATCCAAACTCAATATTTATATTAAACTAGTTTTTATATAATCAATAGTTGTCAGTTGTTTAAGGCATAACCAATTCCGTCCGCGGTATACGGAGGGTAGCGGGTTCGATTCCCGCCGTCGCAACAAAAATTAATTTAATAAATAGTTGTAATGGGCTGGTGTAGTGCATGAAGGCATTTGCATGAAGGAGGTATCATAATGGGCTCTATAGCCTAAGCTTGTCCTTCGTGGACAGTCAATATAACCTAACCTAACCTTTATATTTCAATCAAACTAGATATCATATATTTTTTTGTTGATCTTCAACACTTTCTTCGATGACTTCTCCTCCTAGACTGAATTCGATACCAGCGATGCCATTGTTAAGCACGTAAGATCAATCTCACTTTTTGACGAGCTACGTGTGTTTTATGTTTTATTTATTACGAACTCAAAGTTTTTTACACCCTGAGTATGATGCAAAATTTTAGGACGATGTCTCTTTTCGTTTTTGATTTATCGTGCTCACGGACGGGAAATGGACGGGGAAACGGTGGACTAATTGAAACTTTTAACGTGATATATGGCATACTTACGGGAAAAACTTGTCTTGGTTCAGAAAAAGATTTATTTGTTATTCTTTAATCTTTAAGCAGCCAAATATTAATTTTCTAGAAATCGTTGGCTGAAGAAATATTTACTTGTTATAGGAACATTCATCGCCAATCGTAGTTCTTTAAGTTTAAAATTCGGTCACTCTTAATGAAAAACTTTTTATTATTGTTATTAAATTGAAATATTCTTAATTGTACAACATTTCTTATAACATTTATAGGATTGTTATAGAAAATATAATTTATATTTAGAAATAATACAAAAGAAATAGGTAGAGTATTATTTTACATTCAAAAATATAATATTGAAATAATAAGATATTTTTTCAATGCAGTGTTCTTCAGTTGATATATATGTGCTTAAAATATATTACTCAAAATACAAATAAATTGTTTGTTTTTCCAAAGAATGAAATCGTTCAATTTATCATAAATAAATAATTGCTTATAAGATGCTGTACCAAAGTTTATTTCAGTGTACGGGTGACTACTCTTTTGTCAATCCAAATATCCAAATGGAAAAATCTCAAAAAGAGTGACATTTTGCTGAAAACGTAAATAAACTCGTTCTAATACAAAAAACTTTTTTCTTAAATACCGAGATTGTACAAACTTGTAATAGCAAGCAATAAATAATTCAGTACCATTCTTGTGATACCATATATGTGTTTTACCCGCTTTTCCGCTGATAATTTCATTTATCAACTTCTAAATTTTAGAGGCTGAGTACACCTCCTTCACGCACTAAACCAGTTCATCACAATTATTAATTAAAATTAATTTTTGTTGTGACGGCGGGAATCGAACCCACTACCCTGGGCATACCGCGGACGAAATTGGTTACGCCTTCACCAACTGAGTTACCAATAAAAAAAAATATCAGTAGGTATCCTATCGTACAGGGCCCTTAAAACTGATAAATCTATACTTAATCATTTAGATATCTAATTTAATGTTAAAAAAAAAAAAAAAAAAAAAAAAAAAAACATAATATAAAACATTTTACATAAAATAACTTTCTCTCTAATAACTCTAGCACACACTCACAGCACCAATCAAATAAAGTTGAATACATTTTCTTTATTTATTAAGATGAAATAATATAATTTTTATTGTTTTATTTACTAAAATATCGTATAGCTATCTTTCATTTGAATGTATACATAATTATAATACATCAATCATTATCTGTGTATGCTGTAAAAATATTTATTTTACGAAATAAAATACATGTTGAAAAATCAACCATACCTAAATAGCTTTCAGCATTTAGCATGTAGGTAGCAAATATGGACCATATTGAATACTGATTGTCAATATGGTCCATATTTTTGGTTTTTTTGTTTAACTATAATCCAATTTTATGCAGAGCGTTTAATTTTGATGTGATGAAATTTCAAACACGCAAAGTGATGTTCCTTGAATCTAACAACATAATATACCATTGGCATATAGGAATATGACACATGCAATTTTATTATTGATAATTTTGTTTACACATAGAAATAAGCGAAGTATAAGAAAGAAAATGAGTTTCATTTACCCCGAGTCATCAAAAGTTTCAAGTTTGAGCTGAAGGTTCCGTTTGTTTGTTTCCGATTCAGTTTGGAGAAGGCATGTCATATAATTTTAAAATATAAATAATTACTTTGGAAATGAATGGTCAAATAAACTAGTAAAATAATTAGGTAATTCAAAACAATAATTCAAAAGAACAAAGTCAACTCAAATATTTCAATTTTAATTAAAATATTTCCAAAAATTGGTCCCAAAAATGATAGCTCTCTAAGAATCCTTTTATCTGATCTGATCTCCTTGACCATCACTTTGATATTGATTTAAGGAGTGTTATAAGTTTAAAGTGTTTATCTGTGCGTCTACGTGTTTCTCAGTGGAATCGTAGCCCCTAGACGGTCGAACCAACTTGATTGAGAACATTTTATAGCTAAGTTTTCAAAAATCGGTTTTAAAAAGAATAAATCGAATTTGTCGGGGGTTTTTTAAATTTTGTAAATTTGACTTGTTAAGATGAAAACTATTGCGATATTTGTATTGTTTTATTTTCTGAGCAGACAGAGGATATTCAACAAAAGTAAACACACATTATATGATTTATTTCATATAAAAGGAAGTGTATAAATGAAAATATTTACATATTCAATAATACAATAAAAAATAACAAAAAACAACAAATAACACAAGAGATGAATGGAGATGAAAATGATAAAGACATTGGTAATAATAATATTAATAATATTTTAATTTGTTTGAAATTTATGCAGAAAATTTCTATCTATATATTTTAAATACATAAATTATTTATTTATTTATATTATTATCATTTATTATTATCCATAATCTCATTCTTGTTTGTTGTGTTCGTGTTTGTCGACAGCCTCTTCTTTTGATCATGATAATTGTTAAACTAATTAAATAAATTACCTTTGATTTCGTTGTCACTTTTACTTTGCAATTAAAGAAAAAAAATTCTTTTATTTTTATGATAAACTTGACCTTGGCTTTACTTTTGATCATTTTTAATTATTAACTTTCAAATTTTTAATTATGATCGTGTTTTGTAGATCTTGGTGATTTGTCATGAGATACGAAGTTGTCATGAGATACGCGAAGTTCTTTCAATAGGAGACTTGCAGTCCATTGTCCTATCTAAATCATCACAAAAACCATAACCTGTGTCCTAATCCCTTAGCTTTTCTATGATTTACATTTAATAGTTCAGTAATGTTATCTGCATTTATACACGTTCCGCAATGTTTAGGTTGCGCCACAACCTTCGCGGGTCTACAATGTGTTCTAATTTTTCGAGACAATTTATTTCCGCAGAAATGGTGAATCTATAACCTCCACGCTGTCTTTTTCCACTGTTCTCTTTAAAAGTTCTTAAACCCTTAATTAACCCAGCAGAAATGTGACATCCAAACTTTCACTAAGTCATTGACATCCAGACTGACTGTGCAGATAATAACACTTTCAGTTGGTTTGGTCATTTAATAATCTCACTGCTTTTTTTATTGTCTGAATTTCGGCGAGTAAAACGCTGCAACAATTTTTTAGTCTGTACTTGAGAAAATTATACATTGGATAGATTAAGAAAATCAGTTGATTCAGACCCACGTGTTGATTCAGAGGTATTTTTGTTTTTAAATTTTTGAGACTCCATTGATCATTTTATGCTAGTATTCATACAGAAAAGGCATTTTTAGCCACGTAAGATCTACATACACTTGGTGTGTATATCAAATCAGCCTGTAAATAATGAATAGCTTCTAAAATTAATTTTAGCATTTTACGAACAGTTTTCCAGCTAGCAATAAGAATATTTCATATGCACATTTCCGAATTTTATTACATAAAATTTCCACAAAAGCAATAAAAGTAGTACGTTTTTTTTACTAACACTATTTTATTAAAATTGTCACCAACACTATAAGTAATTCAGAAGCTGTTCGATGTCGTATATAATCAGTGGTGAAATATCGAATTTCATGATGAATTGAAATCCCAAAGCATATTGACCTCTCACTCTTTTTGCTTTTTATACATAGTTGTGTTTAAAAATCGTGTTATATTCATTAATCACTGGGGAATGTCGATTTGTTTTTTGGTACATGAAAAATACAACATGACTGCAATACAGGTTCGATGTACAACATATTATTCGTTCGTACCTTACAGCTAGAACACTACACTATACCTGTGTTTGAACACATAAATAATTGACATATAAATCTCTAATGACTGATGTTAGAATCGAATGTTATACATGTGTACAAAGTATCTTAAAATTGTTTGGTTAGACTCCTATATATTCTAATTTTGTTCTTCTAGAAACGACTTTCACAGTCCCCCGACATACCAAACTCGTAACAATATTATTTAAGCACTCCTTCCTCGAGTACGAAAATTGCTGTGAACTTTCGAGCAAAATAACCTCGTAGAAAAAGTTCGTTAAAAAAACTTCGCCTATGTCTTCATTAAATTTGCCCCAACCACCGAGCTCGTGAAAAATCTATGAGTATGTGATTCCATATTCATATTTACATCATATTTTAGCTTAGCGGGCTCTGACGCCTCGTTGACTCCCCCTTTGTCTCTTTGGCCATTCCCCCTTTCACCCATCGAGCTCTGGTGCTGAAAACCAAAATCAGGTTGAATCCCAATTTAGTGTCTAAGAGAAAAGGATCCAGAGGACCTTATCCAGGGACACGGAGAAATAATGGCTAGTAAAAAATAGAAACTAATTTGAAACTTTGCAATTAAAGTTAGAATATGTAGCTTATCAGTGCATGAGTACCACAAGAAATTATAAACACATGTTCTAAAATTTCATCGAAATAATGGTTATTGTCGAATTATTTTTCTTCGTTGAAGACTTGTCTTAAAGTTTTTGGAGTATCTTGTATGCATTCTATGCTACTGTATCGATTTCAACTTTACACATTTAATTCCTGATGTACCTAACTTGGAATATATATGTAACATGTATATAGGACGTATTATGTACCTAAATCTAATCCAAAATTCAATTCACGTATTTTTAACAAGCAATCTATTTTACACCCATACTATCTGACATACTTGAAGGCGGAGTACTGGTTAATTTATTTAGACAGTAATTTTCGGGATTTTATGTTCTTGTGATATCTAAAATATGAATAATAAAAACTACCTTAACATACCTTGCTTCTCGGATGAAATTATGCTGTTACAACAAGCGTATCTTTTCTACGAATTTGTGGGGAATCAAATATGTGTATTTTTCATCAGATGTTAAGTAATTGATGAGAAATTTTAGGACTAACTGTTTTTATTTTATAAAGAGGCAAATATAAAGTCATTACCTAATATCAGACAAGAAGATACAAAAACCATGGAGGGAAATTTATGATAAACCAGTCCCTTGGCCGAAAATGAGCCAGGACTATGGTTTGCAAGCGACTCACATCAATTGCTAGGACTCCTTAAAAAAAACATTCATAGCCTATTCCGATGATACTCAATAATTTGCAATATTTGTTACACAAATTAGATGGTAGTACTAATTGGCACAATTGGTACTATCCAAAAAAGGGCTCTCAGGTGGCTCAGATGCTCTAGAACAACTTCTAGAAAATTTTCACCGTAATTTATGAGTATTTAATTTAATATTAAAAATTAACGACCTTTTGCATGGGGATTCGTCCTATCAATTGATGAGAGTGAAGATTAAAGATCCGGCCCAACCTTGGAACATCGATTGATTCGATATGGATAATTTTAGACTTGACAAATACCAGAAATGATGTAACATTCAAAAAAATTTATTATCGACTCATTATTCGATTGGCCTGTTTGACATAATAGTTCGAAATAATGGGATTAAAAAATATTAATTTTTCCAATGAATAAGATATTTATAAAAGAAAATTAAAAACTTGTAACAATTAATAAACGATTCTCAGTGAAAATCATCAATTAATTAGTTACAATTTTCTTCAACTGTTCTTATAATAAATTTACATCTTGACAAATTTCTATTAAAAAAAAATCTTTTAATTTCTTCTCTCTTTTATAAATAAGTTTCACAAACCAATCATAAACTTGTCAAAAACTTTTTAATTAAGGAAGTTCACTATGGAATTATTAATTGCAAGTAGTATTTCTTTCTTTGTGTCACCAACATCATAATAATTACATTTTTCAACGAAATATTCTTTTATATTAGGAGAAAAAAAAAGCATGAAAAACGATATTTTATTTATGTAAATCAAGTTGGAAAAACTTTTTTTTTTGTTCTTAAATGAATCTTTTTTACCTATATTCAAAAAAGAAATCTAGTGTAAGCGTTCACATGACATCTAGGTAGTAGCTTGCTGTGGAATTGTAACAAGAAGCTTCGAACTTTCTCTTACTCTGGTACAACTATCGTAATCAGCATTGTGATATAAATGATATAATTCTTTAAAAAGTTTTTGGATCATTTGAACTATGTTCCTTATCGCTCTGATTTGTTTGCGGGTTGGGAAGTAAAACCAAGAAAAGTGTACACCTAGGTCAGCTAGTAAACTAAAACTTTTTCAATCGATTCAGCTTGAAAGTAAGAATATTTTTATAATTTTTCATTTGTATTTTTTGTCAAAACTTTATGTTGTTTATTTTTAAAAATGAGTTGTAAAAGTGAGTTAGCAGAAGAAGATAAAAGAGATAATTTAAATTAAGTACAAGGAAATATGTTATGTCATGATAAATATCCTGCACCAACCAAATGTACGCACATATTGGGTTGACTACCAAATCAGAAGTATGTCTTTTTTAACTTAATATTACAATTAATTCAGTTCACAGTAAAAGTAGCTATAAAATTCAATTCTTTACAGAATAAAACATGTGTTTGACAATAGTATAATTTAATGAAATACCATATAAAATGTAAGTAATTAATACCATACAGTATGTCAACAAATTTGACAAACCCGTACTATGATGTCACGTCCGTATAAAAATTTGAACTTCCGTTTTAGAAATTTTTCAATGCCCTCACTGAATTTGTACTTTTATTAATTAATTTTAAGTAATTAAAAAGATATTAATTACTAAAATAATGGTTTATAGTCTAAGATCCCAATTAGGATCGACCTTCACCCATCTGTTTACCGAATGAAAGTTATTTTTTATGAAATATAAAATGTTAACAAATATCCCTGCAATGGGTTGCCTAAAAAAATGTGGTCAAGACTACTTTTAGTGAAAATATCAAGAGTAAAATTTTTTGAAATTTTTCACTGACTTACATATCTAACGAATATTGATCTACTCGAAAGTAAAAGCCATAAAGAATATGCAGCAGCTATGCTGTCTGCCTCTTTTCGTTCACTATTTTCGCATTTATACAAGTTGTGAATAGTAAATACGTTCATCTGTTAATTCATTGCCTCACATATATAAATAAAGATAATTTTATTGCAAATACGGTGCCATATGATTGTCCACAAAATATCAGTCAAAAAATAAAGTTTACAAGCTTTCCAAGTTTTGATATTTTTATTAAAAGTTGTCTGGACCATATTTTTTAGGGCAACCCACAACAGGGATATTTGTAAATATTTTACATTTCATAAAAAATAACTTTCATTCGGTAAACAGATGTGTGAAGGTCGACCTTAATTCGGATCTTGTACTATTAGTTGAAATGTCCAGTCATGAAAGTTATGGAAGAAAAAATTTGAACCAAATTTAAATTTCATGAATATTTCCTATTGTTATTTCGTGTATTAAAGTACAAATTTTGATCGTTAACGAGAGAATTTAATATTAAACTGTCTAAGCATTGAAGTAACAGATTACGTTATCATAAGCCTCCTGTATACACAGGTTATAAAAGTTAATCAATTTCAATATAGATTTACTTTACTTGTATTTACTTCAATATTTAAAAAAAAATCTTTTTTATGAATAGTAAGTTTCAATATTACATAATATTTTTAATAAAAAGTTTGATGTTAAAATTTTTTATTTTTCAATACAATATGTTGTATAAAACATGTTCATTTTCTTGTTCAAACAAAAAGGTTAATTACTTTGATTTTATCGTAAAATAATCACTTGCTGGTATTAAATTTTATGTTTTTCATAAGGTAATTTTTATTTTATATTTCATTTTAGTTATTACTGAAGGTATAACACCCATTAGTATATCTTCTTACTTTTTTTTAGCCTCTAAAAGCTTTACGAACGAATATTACGAACGAAACGAGCTTTAATTTTTAAACCATGCATATTTGTAATATGCAAGGTATACTAAGTTTAGTCCCAAGTTTGTAACGCTTAAAAATATTGATGCCTCCAACAAAATTTTGGTATAGTTGTTCATAAATCGCCTAATTAGTCCATTTCCGGTTTTCTGTCTATCTGTCGTCTGTCGTCTGTCACGATTACTCAAAAACAAAAAGAGATACCTACCTGAAATATAGCGGGCTGAGGACGTGAAATGTGAGGTCAAGTTCCTAAATGAGCAACATAGGTCAATTGGGTCTTAGGTCCGTAGGACCCATCTTGTAAACCGTTAAAGATAGAACAAAAATTTAAGTGTAAAAAATGTTCCCTATAAAAAAATTAACAACTTTTGTTTGAAACATTTTTTTGTAAACGTCACTGTTTACCCGTGATAGCACAAATTATACTCAAATTGTATAGTATTGTATATATGTGTGACATGTATGTATGTGTAATGTGACAGTGTAATCAACACTGTCTACACATGGTATTTCAACAATTAATTCCTCAATGGCTTGTTTTCACTTGATTTTAACTAAACTCACTTGCTTTATACGTTTTTAAAATAATTAATTAAGGGTCATTAAAAGTGGACTAATTCTCAAAGAAAAACTCTACCCTCAGCGAATTGTTAACATATTGGTAAAATCTCAAATATTATCCATGACTCTTGTAATTTTGGTTCCTGAATTATATTTGTTTTAGGTAAAAAATAGGTCACACATAACAACTGTGTGAAATAAGTTGAAAAAGATTGGATCACAGATTAAATTGGATCACAACAAAAACTGAAATATAAGATTTGATTTGATAAAATTAAAGAAAGTTCAAAGATAATTAAACAATGAAATACTTTTTCAACGCTTTTTATTCACGATATTTAACCAATCATAATTTGTTTAATTTATGTCAATCAATTAATTTATTTTTTTCGACAACTTTTTTTAATCTTTATATTTTTTTTTTTCAGGTAAGAGAATAAATGAAAATTGTCATAGTAAATTTTTATTTATTATTTGGTAAGTTGAATCAATAATTACATTTGTTTTACTAATCAAATTCGACAAGCTTGACGAATTAAAGTTTTTGTAAAAATAAAAATGTCAATATGAACAGAATATTTTTATCCCTTTTCACTAAATATTCTGGAATTATTAATTTGAATTAAATAAATCAATTGAACATTTTTCTAAAAATACCCGACCGTATATATAACACGAATTTAATAACATTCTGATATAAAAGATTGGTTTCACTTCGAAAATCGAAAGTTAATGCTTTAATAAGACTCCTTAAATCGTGAAAAACACAATTGCAGTACGCAGCCAATTTTAATTATGAAGATACTCAAATTGTTTCATAAGAAGCTGGGGTACACGAGCGGAGATAATAATAAAATTCGGTAAATCCTTGTTTAAGTTATTGGTATTTGTATATAGGATTCATTTTAGCAGATTATTTTAAAAAGGATAGAAATTTAATAGATCTAATCAAGATCGAATTGAGGAGAAGGGAGAAAACGAAGCGTCTTACCTCCTCTGTCACTGTCCAGCTTCTGTCACTGTCAACCTTCTTTGACGATCTGTCGGATCTGAAGTCCGTTGACGTCAAAGCATTTTGCTGTTCGTAAACATCTCCAAATGGTTCATCGAATAGTGATCGAGAATGGACCAACCTACTTTGTCGAAGACTACTGCACTGCCACTAGGCGACTATACCTTTGTTGAAATATTATGAGTAGGTATACCTATAGATATACTTAGCAAAAACATGTTGATGATGATGACGGTAATCCATGAAATTTTTCCCTACCAAAAATCTAACGCGTCTCTAGATGTTTTTTTCCACTTAAAAAAACCGCAGTGGTCTATGGAATGACTAGACCACCAAAAGAGTGGGTAATTTTTATTACACAGTTCATAGACCTTTTCATCGATTTGCTTTTGTTTCGGACAGTTGTCAAAAAACTATTCAACCTAAGAAAGTTAAATATATTTTATCTTTTTCAAGCAGCGCAAGTGAAAACAGTCCGAACAAAAAAATCATTTTGCAAATGAAAATCCCTATTCATGCATAATTCTTGTAAGTTACTATGGTTTCTCTATACTATGGTTTCTATATATTAATCTAACGCCTGCTGAAACCCAATTTAATCCCGTTATCTCACAATTAGTTCTATTTTTATATGATACCGGTTACCCATGACAAAATAATTTTACCATTAATAGAACTTTTCCATTAAATTTCTAATATATTACCTATCGGTAGGTGCCGTAATTAATTAGTAATTTATTGATCTGACTTTCAAAGTACATTTGCCCGATTTGAATATTTGATTAGTTTACAAAAATATAAATAGCCACTATATCCATAATATAAATAATAGATAAATAATGATTTTTGGCATTATTGGCATTTTCAATTACAAAAACATTTTTTTTTTTTTTTTTTTTTGTTTTGTTTGTGTAAACTTGGGGTAATTGGAAACGTGTATATGCTATTATTTTCCAATAAAAAATTTTTACAAAAAATTTATAAATAAATTTGTTTACATAAATATTTTGTTCAATTGTGTTCGATTGAATTTGATTAAAAATCAATAAAATACATACATATTGTTTTGATTGCATATTTTTTAATTCATACAAGTCACTGTTTAGGATGTATTTTTACTATGTATATATGAAATATATCAAGGTTTAGTCCCAAGTTTGTAACGCTTTATTTATTATTACTTTTTTTATTATTTATTTATTTATTGATGCTACGAACAAAATTTTGGTATAGGTGCTCATAGACCATTTGTATGTCTGTCCGCCTGCCCGCCTGTCCGTCTGTCCGTCTGTCCGCCTGTCTGTCAACACTATTACTCAAAAACGAAAAGAGATATCACAATGAAATTTATTATATTAATAGCGTACTCAGGGCGTAAAAATTGAGGTCGAGTTCGTATATGAGCAGTATAGGTCATTTGATTCTTGGGTCCGTGGGACCCATCTTGTAAACCATTAGAGATAGAGCAAAAGTTAATTTGTAAAAATTTTCCTTATAAAAAAATTTTGTACCATGTATTAATATGAGAATATCAGTTATGCGTGTGTGGCTATTTAAAAGTGAATATCTTTTTTTATTTAAGTGACGTCAAAAAACAAACGATTGCCTCATCAACACTGTCTATACATGGTATTTCAACAATTAACTCAGTCAATTGTTTGTTTTGACTTGTTTCTTTTATATAATTCGATAAATGCATGCTTCATTTCGAAGCATTTATCGTTTGGTTTAACAAATTAGTGTGTCTGCGTATCTATTAATTTGTGTGTCGGTTTGTGGCATCGTAGCTCCTAAGAGGCTGAACCGATTTTGATTTTTTTTAATGATAATTTGATCGAGAGTGTTCTTAGTAATTTTAAGTACAAGTTTAGGGTTCCGTATCCGGTAACAACTTGAAAAGAGGCTTTTCATACGAACAGATTTTATCTTGTAATATAGCTAAGAATAAAAATCAAAATCGTTTCATTCGTTTATGAGTTACGATGCCAGAAATGAATGGATCATATTTGCTTTTATGTCGGAGATTTCTTTAACTTTTTTTTTATCACTTTTGACTGACTCTATAATTTATTTTCGTAGATTTTTACCTTACCTTTATAATGGTTAGCCTAAGTTATTTTGGATGTCTACGAAGGACAGCAGTTTTACCACCTTTTTCGCTGATAATTTCATTAATCAGCTCCTCAAATATTTTGGGATATTAATTTATAAAAATAGAAAAGAAAGTTTAATTCTGGTGTAATTGACAAAAGATTTTTCATGTTTGTTAACAATATCACCATGATTAGCAGATATTAATTTCTCATAGCTCCATTATTTTTATGGATTGAAACATACTGAAGCGGCTTTTATGACAAAGATATTAAAAATTAATTTTTATTAACAAAAATAAAACTGCATATTTGTTTAATAACACGCTTCATGAAATTTAATGATACTAATACAAACAATATCTATAGACTTACTAATGAACATACAGAGTGGGGTGTAAGTGTATATACAGTTATAAAAATTACTTGTTTCATTATTCTCAGTGAATTATATGGCTACCTGAATAGAACTTACATGATGTTTGCTCTCCTAAATCAATTTGATTGGATGTAAACGGGTGTCGTATAATGAAAATGAGCTTAGTAATATACTGTTTATGCCTGCAAAATGAGCGGCAAAACTAGTTTTTATCTCACGGACGTAGGTAAACAAATTTTCTTTACTTTCTCACAAAAATTGTAACTACGGTTAGTTTGCTTTTACCGTCCAAAAATATTAATTTATGAGTAACGTCATCATGAAAATCAATGGGACTATATTTTGATAGTTTACAAAACCTTTTATAACTGTATATCCCCCTTAGCTTCATTCTGTATTTTAAAATTAATTCTTGTACATGTGTGTTGTGTTTATTCCCCCAGAAGCCATATAAAAATCCATTAAAGAATAAAGAAAATGGAATTTTCACACTTAATTCATTTAGTTCATTTTTTTTGGTGTCTCTTAAGATGTTTATACAGTTAGCTATAAAATTTTATTATGTACAATACAAATGGGAATTGTATTAAATTATTGGATATGTGTTATCTGTTATAGTTATCGCTATCTCTTCTCTATATAATTATAAATGCGAAAGGAAGCATGTTTGTTTGTTACGCTTTCGCGCTAAAACTAGCGAATGGTTTTTAATGAAACTGTACAGCAATATAGCTGATATATCAGAATAACGCATGGAATATAATTTATAATGATAGATTAATAAAAATATTTAAAAATTAGTTTAATTTGACATTACCATAAATTACAGATTTCTGTAAAAGTAGTCATTTGACATTACCATAAATTACAAATTTCTGTAAAAATAGTCAATATAAAATATTTCACGGCCATCTTCTCTGATATACTCAATGAATAATCACTACTATACATTTAAAAAAAAAAATAGAAAACCATACATGTGTAAAACAGTACTTACCGTTATTTCGAGTGTTATAGAAAATGGATAAGCAATCTTTATCAATCTTTACTTTTAAACCCAGCGAAGCGGACGGGTTTATCTCTAGTAATATATAATTGGGTAATTCAAATATTAAAATAATTAGGTCAGTGATGTATTTTCAGTGATAATAATATCGAGGTTTCCCCACCGTTTTTGTTATACACGAAATTTGCCACCCACATCATTATTTTTTTCTTAATTTAACTTTATAAGCCTTTTGAATTATTATTGTTGGGGGTGAGGGAAAATTATAACGACTAGTCTCAGCGATATTATATTTGTGGGTTGAAAAATTTATTCAAAAAAGTTTAGGTATTACTTAGCTTGTTATCAAAATTCAAAATCTAACAAACATTGCGTCTGATTAACGTTTTACGTGGTAATGGTTCCTAAAGTTTTTATCTCGGAAACTTACCTTTTGGTACAATATCTTGGAAAATATTGTTCAGATTTTGTTTTTATGTTTGTATTGTTTTTCTAAGGTGAAAATTGCCTCAGAAAATAGATTTATCGATATTAGATGAAAAAAACTTTTTTCGAATTTTCTAAATTATCTTAAGGGAAGAGACTTTTGAACGTAGATTTTATTCACAATCATTTTCTAGGCTAATTTTGACTAAAACAGTTTAAAAATCTAGTTAAAAATAGCGTCTGGTAATCGGTTTATGTGAAGCGGGCACACTAGCTGCCTAAGTTTTTAACCCGGGTTCTTTTTGAGCCATTATCTCGAAAATATTGTACTGATACAAGTTTGAATGATCTTATCGTTTTTCTTAGGTTCGAGTTAACTTAGGAAATATATATTAAAGACATTAGATGATTGAAAAAATTCGAAAAAAGTAACAAAAAAAATTGGATCGTAGATTTTATTTAAAGTTTTCTTCTAGACCAATTTGGACCTAAAAATTCAAAAATCTTGTTCAAAATAGTATTCAAAATAGAATATGCCAATAATTTCATTTATTGATGCTTTTTTAATATTTTTGGAATTTATAACTATATATAACACAGAAAAAGAAAAGTTATTTAGTCTTTCTGTTCTTTAAATTCCATTGTCTGTATCCATCGTACTGTCCGAATATGTGGTCATTACAGGACACCTTATATAGAGCTCAAAATAAAGGTAAAAATAAAATCTATATTATGTTTTCAAATCCTTTTGAATTTGTATCACATTATCCTTAAACATCACGTATTTCTATGCATACGTATAGTGTGTTGGATCAATTAGTGGATTTCGTTCCATTGTTACGTCGACCGGCTCCATGGTTGTTTGTAAAACAACCACCCTATTAACACAAAAATACATTTATACATTTAAGGAAACACAATGAGAAAAAAATCAGTATAGAATGGGATACTTCAAATACACAACCTTGGCCAATAAAATGCACGGCCGCCCTTCGCTGTTATATGTTTATTCAGAAGACATAAACATTTGTATTACTATAAAGGTACACATGCAATCTATTCTTTTTTTCTTTGTACATTAGTACTAAATTGTTAGTACTTATTTGGTTACAGTAAAACCTCTTTTTTTATTGTTAAATACAATAATTAAGATAAAGGTTTCATTAAAGATATTGCTTCCTTATAATGCGAAAGGGTTTTGGATTATATTAGTTCTGTACCAATAAAGGCTGCACATACACACACACAATACTCAGTATCTGATCAGTTGTATGCAAGACTTTAGTCGTTTCTGTTACAACCACAATATTCTACTATGATTGTCTTGTCAATACAATTATTTCCATATCCCCGCCACTAAAAATGATAGCCTAAATTGATGATATCGCCTAGAAAGATTAATCTAATTGTACGATTAGTTTTATAATATGTCAATTTATATCAAAATTATCTCATAAACGGTTTGGTAAATTGCCTTCAAATTATGTGGCCTTGTACTATACATTAAATTACATGAATTTTCAAGTTTTGTAATTTCTTAATATTTCAATCACGGAGCGACTACCTTCGGATTAAGAAAAGTTAAATTTGATAAAGGAAAAATGTAAAAAAATAAGTCTTAGCAGTCTTTTCAAAAAAGTTGGCAATCTGCCGGCACATATACACTCTTCTTCTTGCAAGAGAGACAAAAAAATTATTCTAAAAGTAAATTAGAAGCATTGAAAAACTGAAATTTCTTGATCTTAGTAGAAACTTTGACATTCTTCTTTCGAAAAATTTAACTAAAATCAAAATTTAACAAAACATGGCTTGTTATAATAATAATAATGGGGCTTAACCTCCGTTTTTCGGACATACGTCTATAACAGAGACCATCCACATCATTATTTGTTAATCTTTTTATTTATTTAACTACATCAAAATTTTACAAGTACATTTATGATATGGGTGGAAGCAGTTACGTCGTTTTTATCCAATCGATGATAATGTGATTAATTCTACCGCTCCCATTAAATTTGGTAACGCCTTTTAGATTCTAAGACATGGCTTGTTATCCTGCAATTATATTAACAAACCCCGATTTCAGTAAAGTTTGCGATTTTGAAAACGCTGTATATAGCCAGCTTAAACTAGAAAATTAATTGTGTTCCACAGCAAAATGTGTTTTTAAGACAAAGTGGAAAATTAAGTAAATATTAAAAATAAGAGGATCATGCTCTCCTTGTTATTCATGCAGTCAGAATGGAGGAGATCTATACTCAAGAATTGTACCTATACGCTGTATCAGCATTTTTATCAAAACAATATTGAAACATTGTAAGACCGGATAGAAAGTCAATAGAAAGTTTATCTCAATTAAAATTCTACTATACAAAGGGGGGGGGGTGAAATACCACGACATGGCTATTCACAAAGGACTATGTTTAATTCCGCAGATCCCTTCACAACACAGGATGAACAAGAGGCTAAAATTTATACTTCATATGTCAAACAGACAGGTTAAAATTGGTGAAGTACCAGTATTGTGAATTTTATATTAATAATTTAATCAATTCATGCAAATTTTATTAAATTTTATTGAGGTATAACTGTTACATCCTGTACAGTAATAATATACTTCAGTACCATAACTATTATATAGGTTCTCGCGTATCAAAGAAACAATTGATACAAACATTGACGGTTTTTTTTTTGTGTTTGCTGTTGTTGTTCGTTTACAATGTTTTTTGTTTTATCTTTCACCTCGAGTTTTTTTTTTTCATTTTTGTGTTGTTTTACTATTACGTACGTACATGCTACACACTCTCTGCTACTAACTCATTGCTGCTGGTTGGTTGATGGTGTTTATCGTTTACTAGTTCATTTGTTTTGTGTTTTTTTCACCCCCATGTACAGAAGGTTGCAAAATCGGAAGTTCTTGTTTCGGTGTATCAATCAAAAGTGATTATCTATTTAATATATATGTTTGGATATCCGTTGATAATTGTGTGAATATACGTGAATCTTGAATTCGAATACGGGAGAATGAACTAGAAAATTTCTTGATTGACTATGGTTTTTGACTTTTCTCGAAAGTTACAGTTAGGGATATTTAAAATACTATTATATGCTTTTTAGACACTTTTTTTAAAGAAACAAGAAAGATGTTATAACAATATGCAAGATTTGGTAAAGTACTTGTCGATTTTAATAATATCCGTCAATAGAGATATTTGATAAATTTTTTTTAATTTGCATGGCGATCAATTTGGAAATAAGTTCGGTTGGCTACCCTTCGGGTACGGAACTCTATGCACATATATTTTAGTGTAAATGCTCTCAACCTTTTTTTGGAAAAAGAGAGTGGAAATTCATTCGAGCAAAAACTCGATTTTTGTCTAATATAGATGGCTTTGTACTAAGATATTGCTCTTATTCATTGATCTTCGTCTTCAAGTCAACAAGTGTGTGACTTTACATCTTTGTCTTACACATTAGTTTTCGTCTTATGTGTACACTAAGAGGACATAATTTGTAAGCGCATGACCAAAACTTAGTACGTTAGATCAAAAAAGTAAGCTAGCCCTTCATTATTTGATGGGCTGAATAATACAGTCACCTGATTGGTAATGCTCTTAATCAAAGTAGAATAAGTGTAATCAAATCTTCCTATGTGATTAGTTTAGATTGATTATCGAGACGTGTAATTTTCTTAGATTCACTAGCGTGAAGTAGATAAGAGTGTCAAAGCTTATAATTTAGGATTCTAATATTTGGAATGTGAACTTTGAACTCGTCTGCCATGTTACAAGTATTTTAAGAGCAGATAAGCTTTCATTGCTGTTCCTCTGCCGCTATAGTTTTCAACAGACGGTTTACAAAGAAGGAGCGCACTTTAAAATTGGGACACGAAAATCACACAAGCCTAAGTTTGTGTATGGAAGTTATATAGCGCTCAAAGCAGATTTTTTTTATGTTTTATGTTATATTCTTCTACATGTTCAATGAATGAATGAAATGCTATAGCTCGTGTCTATTGTTTTTGTGTATTTATGCGAAAAATAAACAAAAATCATTATAATCTGTTATTATTATTATTATTATTATGAATTTTGTTATTGTTGTTGTTTTTTGTAATCATTAATAAATTTGTTTGTTTGTATGCTTTTGTAATTTTGTTTCGCAAAAGTCTAATTGTAAGTGCTACTGGCTTAAAGTATTAAACGGTTTGATGACTAATTAACATACGAAACGAACAAATTCAATAAAATATTTTAAACATTCAGAAATGAATGCACGGACCAACATAATTTCGAAAACTTAATTAAAAATACGTAACAGTTGTTTATAATTTATTCATTCTAACCATTGCTGATGGTCTGTGCCCATGCATACCATAAATATATTCAAATTCATCCTGGGACTATTCTCGGCCTGGTTCCAGGACGAGTCCGGTCTACGGTCCGATCTCAGTTCCAGGATGAGTCCGCTCTGTAGTTCAAATTTCTTTTTGAGTACAATCAAATTGCCGTAGAAAAATTATCTAAAAATTAGCTCCTATTTCTAAACCATACAATGGTTTAACTAGAAAGAGGCCTAAAAACTAGCTCAAACGACACTATTCCTTGGGACTAATAATACTCGGGTTAAATAAATGAAAGATCACCCAGGAATATCCTAAACGTTATGAAAGGTGTAGAACTTCTAGTACACTTTTGAAGAAAAAGAGGTACATCAAACTGGCCACAGGATAAAAGATCTTCTAGGACTTCTAACTCAAATCTAATTCAATATCTTGTCACAGCCTCTTTTCAATATTACTCTTACAAAAGATTATCCGTCTTTGACCTATAATTAGTCTTAGCTACAACAGCCTGTGTATCTGAACGCAAAGAAATACAAACATATTTTCAGAATATTTTCTTCTAAATTAATTTAATGAAAATCAGCAAATAAATAAATAAATATAATAAAAAATGTAAATAAATTATTATAATTTTTGAATAAATATTTATTTTTGATTAAATTCTATTTTGAACAAAACGACTCCTCTAACTACAATCCAAGGTATACCCCTTATTCAATCAATTTGTTATTGAATTGAATTGAATAGAGATACATAATAGTATCTTCTTGAATGTACAGAGATGTGCATAAGTAGGTATATAGATACAATAGGCAATAAGTTATTAGTTTTCGATTTGAAACAAGCTTTATATTAATTGATTTGAAAACTATCTGAATATTTATACACAATTTTATTGTAAACTTTACAGGAATTAAATTAATTGTAAAATTACTTTTAAATTCGTTTTGTTTGTTTGTTTTGATATCAATGAATATAATGATCTTTATACTGTACACATTCTTATGCATCTTCCTGTAGGAATACTTACCCAATGTAGGTAAATGTTGACTTCAATAAATAAATGATATTATCGAACTGAGCAACAACATTTAACGATCGAGTTCATTTGTTATGACTTCAAATTAACGATATATAGATATAGAATTGTATCGTATAGCCTACGAGACTACAGTTACGTAGTGTCGTATGTCGTCTATATATCTATTATTTGTTGAATTCTAACGATACGAATGATATAATTATATATGGGATAACATAGTACCAGACAAATAAAATAGCAGCATGCTTGGTGACGGAAATAGTTACGAAGTTACGGTCGATATTTCTATCGGCATGATAAAATATTTAAGATAAGATACATTTATGTGCTATGACGGATATTCGTAATCTTGCATGAGCGAAATTGTATGTCGTAGCTTATATAACTTCGGATATTCTATTTTCTTCATCTAAAATCTCTAAGTCTTATTCAGCAAGATGGATAAGCCTCTTTTCACTTGCATAGGGTGGAGATAATGTATGGAGACCGCTTCGCTACCTAAATATGATATTAAGAATTAACAGCCACCTCAAACTGAAATTCAATCAAAAGTGTTTCAAAAGTACTACGATCTTGAAAAATTCTACGATTACATTTGAAAGTGTCTTGGAGACGCTTCACTGATTTCATTCGCTCATTTAAGTTGGTTATGTAATGAGACAAACGAAATTTACAATATTAAGAAAATTCCCGACAAATTTTTCGGCTACGGGTCCCTAAAATCGCATTTGAAAAATATCTAGGAACACCGTACATTAAATTGCCTTTTTCCTCAAAACCTTTTCCAAACTGAGTCGATTTGGATTATCATCGCTAATTTTTTAGTTATTTCGGGTACGGAACCCTAAATTTACACTTTAAACATAGCTTAAAACATTCTCCATTAAATTACCTTTTAAAAAAAGTCAAATAATCAAAATTGGTTCATCCGCTACAATACCACAGACAGGCAGATCGACAAACACCCACACATAGCAGTCAAACTTATAACACCCCTTTTTTTACTTCGGGGGATTAAAAATGATACCTCTTATGATACAATCAATACTTCTGGCGTGACGAAGGGCTGCAGTTAATTGCCATTTTATTTATCCTTTGCTGTATTTTATTCATTTGTTGAATTGTAACTAATCAGTTTATTTATTAGGTTATGTGAAGTGTATTATGCTTTGTATGTTGATTATGTATGTTTACACAGATTTAGAAATATACCTATATATTGAAAGTGGTTAACAATTTTGGTATATTTAGAATAATTATATACCTTATATATTACCTATCTTTAATGTAAATTCAAAACTTATATAAAATGTTAAGGGCTCATATATAGGTGATTTTCAAGTCTTATGTATCGGAAACGCAATGAAAAGTTAAAAATAAGAAAACATGTATCGGCTCATAGTAAAAAGGAATGAAAATGAAGCTATACAGGCTGACGTTAAAATTTGTCAGCTACTTTTAAAGTATATATTTTGCACTCACCAAAATACCAGAATGCAGACCATCACTAAAATAGTAACGAGTAACATATGCTATTTATAAAAGTAACTAAGATTAACTATTTCATACTGATTATAACTACTTGGTAATCGAAATACGTATTTATATAATACAAAATATATGAAAATGGGACAAAAATCGAACTTAGCATGTCGCTTTGGTTACTCGCTTTTTCAATCTAAGTGCTTTTGTGATTGGATGAAATATATATTTCGGAATATCTCGGAAATTGCAAATCAGATCGAAATTTGGTAAGGATTTTTGTCTTTCATCTTGATGAGCGTAGCCTCGTAATAGAGTTTCCTAGGTTCAATTAAAGAACATCCTGTATAAATAAATTCTATTTTCAGTATTTCTGTGTACAAGCTGTATATGTAGCATAAAATTAAATAAATTAGGAACGAACGAGCATACATGGATGGTTAGTCAACTGGATGACACCATAATTTTGTATAATATGCTATTATTAGTATGACATTTATTATCACGAAAATGATATACAAGATTAGAAGTTGATAGAAATCTTTTTATCAACCTTAACCTCTAGAAACGGAGCGATTATTCGGTAAGATATTGAAAGTCGAGCACTTAGACCTTTTACTAAATAAAATATCAAAATACTAATTATTTCACTATAATTTGAATCAGTACGGATTTTTTTAGCAGGTGTAAAAGTAAAATATTTAAAAGTTTTCACGGTTGAAAAAAAAAGATCACAAAGACAACATCGCCAAATTCAGCCAAAGAAAATCGTTCGCCCACACGTTTTTAAAAGCACAATTTTATCACAATAACACGTGTTTAATGCTGTGTTTACAGTTCTCACTTAAATATATACCAAAACCAGTAATCCTAACACACTTGATTCTTAATGACAGGCACACTAAAATAATTTATAACGCCTTTATTTTAAATCTGAAGCGATTTTCTGATTATAAAATCAAAAAATTTTGGAAAATGTGCACTGGTAAACGTTGTAAGCGCAACCGTCCTTAGGTTCCGGCCGTATGTCGTCTCTATCTACTTTCAATAAGAAAAGAAATACCAAAAATTCAGTCGTTTTGGAATCAACTTTTTCGTGAATAAATTCAAAGCTTAATCTATTTCATTATATTACATAGGATTAACATATAATGTTTGTAGTACTTACAATGGCATAACTCGTGCATTTTTTGTGTCCACTCTGAAAATAATTTTTAGTATTGACCAAGACAATTTTAATTTCAACATATTCCTCTAATTTCAACATCTAAGACTAAAATATGATACTTTATTTCATTATCTTACATCTTAATCCATAGTATATCCTTAAGTTTTATGAGAGGCTGTTATTATGATCATAGTATGTGCTGTTGACCTATAAATTTTCAGGTTTAGTTTTATAAAAACCAGGAAGCCATAAAATACAGAGGGAGGGAGAGAGAGAGAATGAGTAAAGAAAGGTCATAAAATATCTAATAACATAAATTTAAGAATTTCGGTTAATCCACATACAGTGCGGTCAACCATACTGGTTAAAATAAACTTAGAGAGATATAAATTTTATATGAAGCTATTACATATATAATTTTTATACCATGCATATATGTTATATGCAAGGTATACTAAGTTTAGTCCCAAGTTTGTAACGCTTAAAAATATTGATGCTATGAACAAAATTTTGGTATAGGTGTTTATAAAATCACCTAATTAGTCCATTTTCGGTTGTTTGTCCGTCTGTCTGTCTATCCGTCTGTCCGTCTGCCCGTCTGCCCGTCTGTCTGCCAACATGATAACTCAAAAACGAAAAAAGATATCAAGCTGAAATGTTTACAGCGTATTCAGGACTTAAAAAGGGAGGTAAAGTTCGTAAATGAGCAGCATAGGTCAATTGGGTCTTGACCTATGGGTCTGTAGGATCCATCTTGTAAATCGTTAGAGATAGAACAAAAGTTTAAATAAAAAAATCTTCCTTATAAAAAAAATAAACAACTATTGTTTGAAACATTTTTTCGTAAACATCACTGATTGCCCGTGAGGGCGCAAATTAGGCGTAAATTGTAAAGTATGTATTATATGGACATATCAGTTATGTATCTGTGGCATGTATGTATGTGTAATGTGATAGAGTAATCAACACTGTCTTTGCATGGTATTTCAACAATTAACTCAGTCAATTGTTTGTTTTCATTTGTTTTTTTAGTAATATAACATTATTTGTTTTAATAGCATGAAAGAAAAATTAAAAAACATAAATGTATATAGTTGTTTATGTTTATGGCATTTACTTTGAAATGTAAAAGTAATAATTGCAATGAAAATTCATAGTTCGGTGAAGTATTCGCCTATGAGAATTTTCGTATCCACCATCCATATTCTCGCATAGTATCCTTCTCGAGTATACTCGCAAAAGTAAGCAAGTAACATCTCAATCTCGTTTTACTTCACAAGTATTTCATTTCTATTTCTGATATGGGGCTGATATGCGGTAGCTCTTTGAGAATTATAAACTTTTGAATAACAATGCTGTATAGCCCTCCTGAACCACGCAAATAATCACTATAATGATAATTTGGAGATAACACTCGTCTGCCATAGCGTGGATATACCTTGGATGATTTGGCTTGGTTAAAAAAAAGCTGCTTTTTTTAGCGAACTCGGACAAGATGAGTCGAGGTAAAGCTGTATATTACAAGTATCACTTCCACATTCTCGTTCTTCGCTCGTGCTACTTTACGAAGTACTGAGAAGATTTACAGAGGAAATCGTAGTTAGAAGCTTCTTCAAGGTCTCATTATGAGCATTATTAGCCTCTCAATCTTTTGTTTTTGTGCAAATTATACACCATAGGCCTGTCAGTTTTTTGGATGAAAATATAAAATTGTTTTTTTTATTATTTGGCAAATTTGGTATATTTGTTACATTGAACCCACATATGACATATGGTTTTCAGTTTTAATTGATACATTAAATTCAGTCATTAATTTTAATGTCATATTATTTCATATAGGGATTATATACTCATGCATTAATAAATGCATTGTATTAATGAATTTTATTGCCTAAAAATATTACATATTTTATAAATAATTGTACTAAATGTTTCAGAGTAAATGTACTCAACTTATATAAATTATCGTAGGAAAGTATCGCAAAAAAAACTTCGGTGCTGAGTTTTCAATAGAAATATTCATTTTTAGTAATCCTGATTCAATTAAGACTAACACCCGTACGAGCATATTTCATGTAATCTGTTCTATATAAAATTTTTGGCGATCAAATTTCAAAGGACTTACTACTCATTGGAACGTGAATTTAGTTTAGTGTAAAAACTAAAAAAGGAGTCACATAGCATTCACATTAGGTTTTTTCCTCGAGATCATGCCACATGATACCGAAATGATACGAAAACAATTGTAAAGAAAATGATTTATACATTTAGCAAATTATAAGATTTTTCCATACCTTTAAGCCTACCGCTGAGCAATATTTTTTAATTTTTCCTGCATAAAAAATGGTTCTCTTTGTCATTATACCCTACTTTTTTAGGAATTTTTTCGATATAAGACCCCTATCTAATCTCTCTTAGGGACTCTAAGTTTCTTTTCTAATAAAATCATGCTTTTAAAAATGTACGAGCGCCAGGGCAATTTTGCATTAAAGGTATGATTTTTTTAAATGAAGTTGAACTAAATCTAAACTTGGATTACTTAAAAAAATAAATGCCTTCAAAAATAGGCATATTAAACATTAGTCGTATGAGAAAACGGTAGATGGATAATGTTTTCAAAGATTTCTCCAAATCAAGTCGGTGAAAAAAAAAAAAAAAAAGAAAAAACAACTATTTAAATTAAAGTCAAAATCTTAATAATTTATTAAAAATGAGGTAATTCCTGTTGTGCCCGACTAATAAAGGATATATGAGCACGTTAGTGAGGACATAAATAAAAAAAATAATTTTTGTTTTATGTTGATAGTGTATTATGTTATAGCTTGACAATATATGACGAAAAGTAAGAATAAAATTTTTTGATATCTGTAGTAATTTTCTAAATATCGAAAGTGAAAATTTAGTTTAATTATTTAGCTTTTGATATTTCGAAAACCAAAGCAGATATCGAAAAGTTTTATTATTATTTTTCGTCTACATTCATGAATTTATAACAAAATTCATCATCAAAGTTGAATATAGGATACAAATAGTTTCAACCGCAAGTCTAAACTTGCCTTAGAGCTCGTACTACTTAAATACCTTATCGTAAAAAAAGCACTTTACTCTCAGCTAGCAAGAGGATGTTCTCTTCAATTACATCGGTAATCTTAATTAAAGAGAATTGAAAAAAATACACTCATATTGTTTTCAAATCTCTTTAATTAAGATTACTAGACAAGATATTTGTCAATTTAGTTTACACTGTATATGCATCATATTAAAAATATCAATGATAATCGAAGAGATCATATGATGTAAATAAATATCGTATGCATGATTAAAAGTAAAAAACAAACATCTGTAACATTTTGTATATTTGGTGGTTCAATCTCACTTCTATTCAAAAATGTGCAAATAAATAAATCATCACAAATAATTATAATAAATTTTTGTACATTAACGTATTTAGTTAATTCTGTATTTAGTAGGTACCTAACTATAATTGATAACTACATATTATTACTGAATTTAGAATGAATAGTCAGTGAATGAATGCGGTTTTATATCCACTAATTATAATTTACCAACTGTATATGTAATATGTATGAATGGTTGCCTATCAATCTATCACATAACAAATAATATTAACTGAATGCATTGAATTTAGAACATATATTATATGATTGAATATAGTAAAAGAGTTGATGAATTTTCGATTAATATCATTTCATTGGAAACACTGAAGAATGGAGATTCATTAATGTAGTTGCACAAATACGCCCCTGTATTTATTTTTTTGGTTTCATTTGAAAGGTAATTTAACAGAGATTGTTCTTAGCTATGTTTTAAGTGAAAGCTTAGGGTTCTTCGTCCTATAAAACAAAAAAATGGCGATTAAGACATATAATTTTAACATTTAAATAATTACTATGAAAATGGTCAAATAAACCTGGCTCAACTCATTTCGAAAAGTGAAATAGTGATAAAATAATTAGGTAATTCAAAACAATAATTCAAAAGAATAAGATCAACTCAAATATTTTAATTTCATTTAAAATATTTCCAAAAATTTGTCCCAAAAAATGATACCTCTCTAAGTATCCTTTTCATCTCATCTGATGTCCTTGACCATCACTTTGATCTTGATTTAAGAAGGAGTGTTGATAAGTTTAAAATGTTTATCTATGCGTCTGTGTGTTTCTCAGTGACATCGTAGCCCTTAAACGGTCGAACCGACTTGATTGAGAACATTTTATAGCTAAGTTTCCAAAGGTTTTTAAGATTTTGTTAATTTTACTTGTATTGATCTGATATTTCAATTTTATTGAATCTTTAAGAAAAGCCATTTCACGATTGAATTGCTTTAAGAACAATAAAAGCTGTTGGATCAGAAATTTTGGTGAAAATTTTCGATTACTAACTCCTGTACCATTAGTTGATTTACTACTCGAGTATCTACAGGATCGAGATAATTTATGAATTATTCATTATATAATGATGAATCCCACTTGCATATGTGTTCTATTGTATTATTATACATAGCATATAATATGCCCTATTTGTTAATGTAGGTAAATCTATTTAATATTCAATTGAATTACACATATTGTTCAAATATTATATTTTTGGATAAAATCCACAATGGAATAAATAGTTCATTTAGTTTTGTTTCAAAAATTTTACAATACTTTGCTGAATATGCTTTTTTAAGATAAATTTAATGATTGGATGCAGAGTTTCTATATCGCAATATTTGGATAGATTTTAGTCCGTATCTCAAAAACTATTCGACCAATCATCAAATGCACCCGATTTTTGTTGAAATTGGAGATAAAAAAAATTTATCGATTTTATACAATTTTTTTAGGGGCACTCGTTTGAAAAAATCGAGAAAAATATTAAAAAAAAATTTTTTTTGGAATTTGATAAAACTCGGTGGATAGGGTAATTTTGAACCAAAAATTATAAAAATTCGTGAATGCATAGTTTTTAAGATATCGCAATATTTGGATCGATTTTGGTCCAAATCTCAAAAACTATTCGATCAATCACCAAATGCACTCGATTTTTGTATTTTTTGGTTCAAAATTACCTTTTTTAATGAGTTTTGTCGAATTGGGAGATAAAAAAATTGAGAAAACTGCAAAAAAATTTTTGATCAAAACAGAATACTTTTTGATCCAAGAAGTACAAAAATTAGGTTAATTTTAGGCTGGACCTATAGAAAGTTACAATGTCAGAATTTCGCATTTAGTATGCGTCTAACCAATGTATTTTTAATTTCGAAGCGTTACTTGAGTTCCCTTTTAAAAATTATGAATAAGTTATATGAAATCCCCCTTAAGGTTCTTTACCAAAAGATGTTCTCTTTCAAATAGAACAAATTTTTCTAGGACCACCTATTCCAAGAACGCTTGATTAAAGAAAAATTGAAATATTTTTTTTTTAATGAGACACGGAATGGAGGCATCATGGTATGCTTTTGTAATATATATATGGACGTAAAGAATGTAGTAACGTTAAATTTTATTACTTAAAATTGTCATGTACACTTAAATTTGTAATCGATGTGGTTTGAAAACAATTCATTTCTTTTTAAAATGTTACTCTGATTGGTGGAGACAACCACATCCACCATAGCTGCCGTACCCATAAAGCTCTTTCTTCGAATTCATCGAATTCTCTGAAGTTTCTTTCATTCTTTATTATCATCGTTTGATTTCGACCCCCATGATTTTTATATGTGATTGATTATCCGTATTATTCATTAGGAGTTTATATACACAGTTCTTCTTACTAAGTTCAGATATAAAATGTGGAAAATTAAAGTTAAAAAGGATATCTATTATTTCCTCCTTTTTAATTCTACACAATTCTTCGTTATAATTTTCATTCTTTGTATCTAACGCTTTTTTTAAGTTTCTGGAAAAAAGTTACCAGTTATCATCACGAAATTTTTATTTAAACCAAAACTTTTAGAATATTCTTACTTTTTGTTTTTGTGAATTCTAGAGTAAAAGATTAAGATAATACTCTGAAAATTTCCTTCGATGTTTCCCCTATGTTTCAGGATGCCGAGAATGTACTTCATAAGAAAGAGAGTTGAATTTTATGTTGGGTTGAGCTATGATCTAAATTTAATATTGTTTTCAATCTGATAGCATGCGTTTTTGTGTTCCGGAAGGCTGCAGCTATCTTACTCACCTGAAATATTTTGTTTTTTGCATTTTACTCACCTACCAGAACAAGTTCGCTAAGGAATAACTACTAATTAATATAACAAAGTCAGACAGCTCTTGATCTGACCTTTAAGATCATATCCATCACGCCTTGTTTTTTCTTGTTATTCGTATCGTGTGGCGGTTTGTGTTTTATACTTTCAATTTTATTTAAGAATTTATTCATCTTGAAATTATTATTTTTTAATTATTATGATTATTATAATGCGGAAACTTTTTTTGTTAAATGAAGAAAAAAATATATTTTTTACTCATGTTTTCGACATTTTCCACGAAAATTAAATTCTCTTCTTATTATTATTTTTTTTTTATTAAATTATTTTTATTGAATGCAAAATATATGATGTGTTAAAATTAAAAAATACTTCGTGGTTTTTCATGTAATAATAATGTAAGGTTACAGAAAATTAAACGTATTCTTTAAGGTTTTTTAAAGAAAAAGAATGGTCACAGAACAGGTTAAGTTAGGGTATAATCAGGATGGTTAAAAGTTTCTTGTAGCAGGGTTAATTGTAATTTACTTTTCCGTCGGTTTCAAATAGCGAAGATACCTCTTCGGCGGTATGGGGGAATTTAAAATCTCGAGAAAGTCTAAAAAAAATATATTAATCTGAAAAAAAGAAATATGTAGCAACTATAATTGCCTTGCTCTGTGGCCATCATTTATCTTTGAAAAATAATGAAATTTGAAGATCAATTTTTAGTATTTTATTAATACGTATTTTGACTATAAACATCGTCAGTATGAATTAGCTAATCGTAATTAGTCTTATTGTGTATATTACTCGTTGCGAATTTGATGGCGGACTGCACATTGATATTTTCGTGTACTTACAAATGATACTTTTCCAAGTATATGTCAAATTGTAATGTCAGTGACATGATCCTTCTACGCAATGATATTCGAATATTTTAATAAATTACAAAATTAAACTTAAATTAAAATTTATAAACAAATCATGAAAGTAAATAGTCTTTTATTTTCACAATCCATTACCAATTCTGGAAATTTAACCTTGATTCTGCAATTTTTATTAAATTTGGAATAGGTCTGTTGTCTAAGTTCATTGTTTCATTATCCAGTTTTTGAATGCGGATGATTTCATAATCATCTAATTCGTTAGGATTGGGTACTGATTTTAGAAATTTTAAGTTCGATTTGTCAATTTTATGATTATTTTCGATAACATGAGCGGCTACACATGATTTTTCTATCTGTAACCCCTACGCTAGGTAGGAAGGGGTGAAAATGGGTATGTTGTCCAACAAAGCGAGTAGTTCACAGCCAGTAGTTGTATGAATCCTTAAGTATGAATTACCTAATGTCGAAGAAAATCTATCTAATCAAATCTAAGAAACTCGAAGAATTTACACACATTTATTAAAAGAATATCAATATTTTTAATAACTGGAATAAATTTATGTGAAAGTCAAATCTAGACACTGAAAAAAAAAAACAGAAGTTGAATGTCGGTTGATGAAAGAAGAAATTAATTATTGTGCGGTTAATTTTTCGATGTCTTTCATGTTACTTTTGTAGACACCGTAACAATATAATTATACTTCTTTTTTTTTTCTTCATATATTTAAATAAAATTAAATCTTAAAAAAAGTAAGAATCAAGAAGTATTACTTTTATAAGTGTGTTAGTAGGTGGCATATGATGAAGTTTTATGTACATTACTTACTTATATCTAGTGTTGAAGATGAACAACCAAGATGAGATGTTGATGATGATGAGTTATTACAATGCATTTCATGTTGTTTGTATGGGTGATGTTCATCAACAAATCTAGTAGGTTAAAAGATACTCTTTTCTATACAAATACCTACATTTTGTACTTCATCATTTCCTGTCTGTCTATCAAAAAAGAATATTATAAATATTACGAAAGAAACCATATATTTTAATTCTTTTTTTTTTTAGTTGTATTTATTTGTTATTTACCATGAATTTTGTCTACCTTATGTGCATGAAGTTAACCCAGCCTAAGATGTAATTTCCAATTCAGATGCCGAAGCTTTAAAAACTTACTTATTACTTCAACGTAGAGACCATGTGCAGTGGAACCTCGATTACTCGAACCTCGTTAAGTCGTCATCCTCAGTAAATCGAAAAAAAATGTCTTTCTCTTCCGCTGAACCCCTAAATACGCGGTATTTCTGATTATTAAGGCTTTGTTTTTCGAACAAAATGTTATTTCCCTGCGAGATATTGATAGTACATATTTATACTCTGTAACTCGAATTTTAAAATGCAGACTTCGTTAGTCTTAGTTAGTAAAATACAATCGTGCCTTTCTATAAATCGAAATATAAACCATTAAATACTCTGTATCTCGAACTACTTGTTAAATCAAAAACTCATTAACTCGAAATTTTTGGCATTTCCCATGTGGTTCGAGTTATTGAGGTTATACTATATATGCATATGTTCGTTATGTGTTGGCTTGGCAGCGTCTTACAAATCAGTATGGCATTCACACCGATCCTGGCATAGTGATATCCATGAAAAAATTTTTACTGTGCAGTAGTATTTACTGATCTTCCTGCCGGAAAATTTGTGCAATCAAAATATTTCCGGGTCCATGAAAAAGAACGCCCAACTGAGAATTTTATTATGTAAGAAGTTATCCAATAGTAAATGCAGAATGTATATACAAATCTCAAGGTTGATGTAGTCCCAGAGTTTTTGAGGCGTAGATCCACGCCCTAGCAGCTTGTGCTATTATGGACAAAAAATATTTTGATTTAAAAAAAAATCGCTGAGTTAGCTTAATCGATCATGTTTACCTTTTATATTTTGTTTATTTATTTATTTTTACACCATTAACTTGGAAAATAGGTAACCTAATGTGTGCATGGTTTCATTTTCTATGATATTTGAATTTTTTCCCTCCGTTTTGGCCTTAATTTATTATTTTAATTTTTTAAATAAACTGACCACTGGGTAGTAAATCTGATGATATGGTCACTGAATAGAATTTTACTATCAGGCATAAGACACTTAGACACATACATACAGTGTGTCGCATCCAAGATATTATAGGAATATCGATTTGAAATTTTGCAAAGTCATATACAGGTTGATGGGTCACATTTTCGAAGATACTTAGCCGAAATCAGAACTTTAAACTTAGCCTATTACAAAATGACAAATAGGGCCGATTCTTAATGTTTTCGCTACCATCAGAGATGGTTAGAGCTTTGGAAACAAATTATTCGAAAAAGTTGCTGAGAATATTTTTTTAGACCCATATACCGATTTTCATGAAAATTCGCTTTATTTATTTATTCATTATTATTCATTATGTTTGTCCCTACTCAAGATTACAAGTTTATTGAAAGCTTTGAATACATCATATCGATACAATATATCACTATTAAATTATCGATTTGTCCAGTTTTACATTCCATAATACACTAGTTATAAACTTAAAAAATAAACTTTTATAGCTAGTATGCAAAAACTGGATAAATTGATAATTTAATAGTGTTATCTGTCAAATATTTCAATAAACTTGTAATAATTTTTAGTAAAGACCAAAATAATGAAATTTTAAAATGCGAATGTTGTTATGAAAGTAGGTATATGGGTTTAAAAAATATTCTAAGTAACTTCTTCTAATAATTTTTTTCCATATCTCTAACCAACTCTGAAGCTAGACAAAAAATCGGTCCAATTTGTCAATTTGTAGTAGGCTGAGTTTAATGTTCTAATTTCGGTTAAGTATCTTAAAAATGTGACCTATTACTCTGTATGACTGTGCAAAATTTCCAAACGATATTCCTTAAAGTAACAAAAATATGAGGATGTCTTCATCGTAAATGCGACACACTGTAGAACAGATATATGAATAGAATTTGTTTTCTGTGATGTTGATTTATATAAATGCATTAATATTCACTCTGTATATTAAGCAAGTCTTTATTAACAAAACTAATACAAAGATATTTTAATTAGTTCTCGTCAACAATATATGATAGAGACTGTATTGTTGTATTAAGATGCTGATACTTGGAAATTTAATTATATTGAATAGTTTCAAGACAATATAACCAATTTTATATGAATACAAAACTAATGCATTATTTCATTTGTCTTAATTAACTTATTTCAGTACTTTTATTTTTTTTGATAATTGAAGGGGAAGTTTAAAAAGACCTTTCTAATAAGAAATCCTTTTCATGTTTTAATTAAAATGTAAAATAAGCAACATTTGAATTTTTCGTAATAATTATTTATAACGACATTTGTTTCTAGATTATAGACTATTTCATTTTTTTAATTTTTACGAAAAATTCGTAAATTGTTTTTATTTTCTAACATGAATCTTTATTTTAAAATTAATAATATTTTTCCATTTAAACTTTTCTTCCATTACTCACATTAACTCCACTGTAAAAACTTATTTGTTGTTCTGTGGCTGAAGTTTGTTCTTAACATGGTAGTAAAATTTTCTTGGTCAAAGAAAATTTTTAATCAATCCAACAATTATTTTCTTGAATTAAGTATTTAGATGATTGACTCAAGAAATATTTACTTGTCACTAGCAAAAAATGTGCTAAAATTAAAATGTTTTCAATCGCTAATTATTCACGATACTTAATTTATGTCAATCAAAACAATTTCTCTTCATAGTTTTTTAATCAATTTTTTTTACGTTTCAGGTAATTAATGCTGTGACAATATAAATTATTTTAAAATTATTTTCTGGTAAGTTATAAAATTAAATTGTTTATTACTTATCGAATCCGATTATCAATATCAATCAATAAATCAATTTAACAATAAAAGACAAATTAAAACACGCCTATTAAATAAACTGTAGAAAATGAACTTTCACTTTTAAGTTCAATCCAACAATATCAAAAATAATTTTTGTGTTAATTGTAAAATTTTATGAGTTCCTGTCCAGGTTTGACCGATTTTTGGTATCTAAAAACTGAATTATCTTTTTTTTTTACAAAATTTCGTCATCCAATTTACTGTGAGAGAGATTATCACAAATAATTCTTAGGGTTTTTTATTATTATTTTGTCGTTAAAAGTTGGCAGAAAAAATGATGAATCATATAGGTTATCCTTTTCAATTGGATATTTCTATATCAAAAAATCTAGAGAGTGTGATAAAAAACTATCTAAAATATTTAAACAATCTTGTAGTTTATAAGAACATCATAAAAATATAAGGTTGATCCACCATTTGATGAACAGAAACGACTATAGTTCGAGTATTGATTATTGAAGAGCGATATCTATATTATTAAATTTATAAGCAATACTTGTACACAATATATTATATATTTTTGGAGTTGTGTGGTATTGTAAAGCTAAAAATAACTCATTACTTGACTACAAAGCATTTATATGTGTACCGTGCAATAAACCAAAACTTCTTTTACAATCACCTTAAATAATTGAGACTCAAGAAACTGCCAAGCTTAATCACGTTGATATGATCGTTCTTTTAAATTGCAGGGCTTCACACGGGAAGATATGATACAAGATTTAAAAGAATATTAAACTTGACTTTTTTATCACGTTTTTTTTTTTAAAACCTTGGTATGTTTTATTCGAAGATCTATAAAAGTGACGGTTTAGAAATTATTATGGCTTGGTCATTTTAACTCCCAACTGATTTCGGATACAAAATTTTCATCATTCATGAATAGAAGAAATAGTATGTCCTTGTAACAATAAAAGATATTAGATATTTTTTGTATTATTCACAATAATATTTCACATAAAATATATTTCTCACATTTTGATGACAAATAATAATTATTATGTTATTTTTGCTTTCAATACATAAATTTATGAAAAATGTGTAATTAATTTTGCAAGTACAGTGGACCCGCGGTAATCCGACAAACGTTTTGAAAGATGTTGTCGAATTATCGAAGTTGTCGAACTATAGAGTATTGCCACAAACCCCCTGTAGTCCGGAAGTTTTTGAAAAAGAATACTTTGTAATCCGACAAAGGGGTAAGATTTCAATCATTTTCTAATTTTAGCCACGAAGAATTCATGTATTTATAATAAATCTGCATTGTAATTATCATTATAGTTATGTCGGATTACAAGGGGTGCCGGATTAGACAGGGGCCGGACTACCGCGGGTCTACTGTATTGAGTGAGACACAATGGCGTTTCTTTTTATATTGTGCCCAAGTATTTTTATGGGAATAATATAAAGTGAAAAAATATTTATAATCACAAATATAAAACGGAGAACAATTGAGCTATTTATTTTGATACCCTACATAAATAGTTTTATCATGGTTTTTAAAGTTCTCAATTCTTTGGTTAAAGTTTAAGAGTTTTTTCGATTTTTTCCAAGGGGCACCCCAAAAAAAATTGTCGTGGTATCCCTTAAAAAGCTCTTCTAATTTATAAAAAAAAAATTATAATAATGCTAGCACTGATATTTAATAATTTTTATACATGGTATTTCAACAATTAACTAAGTCAATTGTTTGTTTTTCTAATGGAATAAAATATTTCATCTAATAGAATAAAATATTTCAATTTCAACCAATGCTAAGCATACATATATTGTCAAAGAGGTAATATTTCACAAAATTTAAAATAATAATCAATAAACTCAAACTAAATTCGGCATTGGTTGAGAATGAAAGAGAAATTGGTTTCATTTTTTCATTTGTACATGGTTTTCAGTTTAATACAATTAGAATATTTCAGTTGATTCGGTTATGATTCTACTTTGTCCCAATATATTTGCCCTCAATAATTTGTAAACTCATTGTACATCTATTCCAAATATTCACCCACGTCGATTAATTTAATTAATTCTTCTAAGTATGAAACAAAAAAATCATTAATAAAACCTTGTCAAATACCATATATATTACAAAATATAAAAATACAACTATTTTGTTTATGAATAAACCTCAAAATATGTCCGTATAATAAATAATTTCTATAATTGCATCAATTTTTTGTTTTCTTATTTCTGAAAAATTGTTTTTAATACCATAAAAAATTATGAATGCAGTGTGTGTTTTTATCTTGTGCAAGAGTATTAAGTTTTACATAATTATTTTACGAAATTACGAATGTATTGATATAAAATAATACGGAAAAATAATTTTGCAAAATTTTATGTAAGTTAAATGAACAATGTTTCTCTTATACTAGCTATTACCTGCCCACTTCGCTGGACAATTTTATTTAATTATCTAGTCTGTCTGTGACATGGTAGCGCCTAAACGGATGTATCGATTTTAATTTTTTTGATTTCGTTTGAAAGTTAATTTAACGAAGAGTGTTCATAGCTATGTTTCAAATGCGAGCTGAGGATTATGACATATAATTTTAACATATAAATAATTACTATGGTCAAATAAACCTGACTGAATTCATTTCGAAAAGTGAAATGGTAAAATAATTAGGTAATTCAAAACAATAATTCAAAAGAAAAAAGTCAAATCAAATATTTCAATTTCAATTCAAATATTTCCAAAAACTTGCCCCAAAAATAGCTCTCTATGTATCCTTTCATCCCATCCTTGTCCTCCGCATGTTCTTGGCCACCACTTTGGTATTAATTTAAGAAGGGAAGTTTAAAGTGTTTATCTGTGTAATTTCACCCGATTACAAACACAAAATAAACCTTAAAAATGATGATAGTCAAAACGTCCTTGTCGATTTTGCAAATTTTGGAATGTAAATATAAAAACAAAACTATATTAAACAATCATCATTTATTAAGTGCAATTTTGCAACAGTTGAGTCATCACTTTATTATTTCAAAATAACAGCAATTTTTGAAAATAAAAAATATATATTTACAGTAACATTAAATAGTGTTTATTAAAACATTCAATTCTACCCACAATACAACTGTGAACTTGAAAATGACCAAATAAATATAAGCATAAAGTTCCGTTTTATCTCCGGTTTCAGATGAACAGTTAATTAATATCCAAAATTAAAATTTGTTTTTTTAAATAATTACATATTGGACAAAAATATAACGGCTTCAAACCTACCTTTTCAATTTTTAAGGTATAAAAAAAGTGTTATTTTTGAGTGTAGGTTTTCACTGAAGGTTGAATAAATTCTTCATTCTATTAAATTAAATTATTATAATCATTGAAGAAAACAGAATTTGTAGATTCATTAATTTTAATTTAATTTCTCGAGGTTATTTTGAAAGAAAAGTATTTTGAATGAATTTGTATCCAAATGTTAATAATCGACTGCGAATTTATTGTAGAAGAACTTATTTTAACTATCTATATAACCTTTTAACTATTTATAATAGTTTAGTTTTGAGTATAGTGATTTCAAATCCATTTCGGTATTTGGTCAGGGCTCCTTTAACGGTGAAAAACAGATCTGTTTAGAAAATCTTTCTAACAATATTTTCCTAAATACATTTGAACAAGAATTTAGTGATCAAAGTTTCATGTTACCTAAGAAACGTATTTCATTTATTTTAGAAAAGTATAAGAAATAATTGTATCTTCGCTTGAATTTTCTACATCTCTTTGATATTTAAAACAATAAATTATTTTTCACGCTCGTGTACACAAACAAACTTTAATTGTAAATTGCCAATAAATGACCTTCTTTCTCCTCGACAAAATTCAAATAATATATTTCAATATATACCTAAATTATATTTTCATAACGAATTTTTAAACCATTGAAAATTGAATTTAATCTACAAAGATTATAAAAGAAATCTATTAATCAAAAGAACAACAAAAAAAAGATTAGTATAATTTTTATAATTACCAATTGTTTAGTAAAAAAAAAATATGAGTTATAAAAAAACTGAAAACGTAGGTAAAAAATTTCAAATCTAGCATGTCCGATGTTTTAGTGTGTGTTTTGTATCCTCACATATCAAAATCGCTAACAAAATGTTTCAAATAAAACCACATATGAAGATATATAATATGCACGGGTCAAGAATCAGTCATAGTACATTCATTTCAGAACAGCTGGAAATTTGAAGCTCTGCTGTCAAGATCCAGCCTATGAGCTATTTAGAAAAAGCTCCTTTTCTTTGAAAATTTTCATAACCTAAGACTTTTTTCCCAAAAATGTGGCAAACTTAAAATTTGCAAATTGAGTTAGTTTAGCCACTTTTCTTAAGAATTTGATTAAATTAAAATATGGTTTTAATTTATCTGTATTTCATCTGTCAAAAAAATGTTTAGTTTTCAATCGAGTGTAAAACGAAATTTTACAATTAACATGCAACGTTAAAGTATAAGAGAAGTCATAAAATTTATAAAAAAACATATTTTCGCGATTATTTCTAGCTATTATGGCCAAACTACCTTAGTTGAGTTATTCAAATTATTATATATTAGAAATGCGAAAGTAAGCATGTTTGTTTGCTTGTTTGTTTGTTTGTTACGCTTTCACGCTTAAACTAGCGAATGGTTTTTAATGAAACTGTACAACAATATAGCTGATATATTAAAAAAAAAAAATAAAAAATTTAATTTAATTTGTCATTTGACATTACCATAAATTACAGATTTCTGTAAAAATTGTCAATGTAAAATATTTCAAGGCCATCTTCTCTGACATACTCAATGAATAAGTACTATTATATATTTAAAAAAAATAGAAAACCATACATGAGTTTTTCCTGTGTAAAACAATCCTTGCCATTATTTCGGGTGTTATAGAAAGGGTATGAGCGAGAGCAATCTTTATCAATCTTTATCAATCTTTACATTTAAACCCAGCAAAGCGGGTGGGTATCACTCTAGTAAGAATATAATTGGATAAAAATGCCAAAATGCTTTGCTTTATTGAGTGTTGTAAAAAGAAAATTTCCGTAGAAGAAGTTCATGATTGATTTTTTAACAGGTTATCTAAATTTTATTTGTAATAAAATTCAATGTCTCTATTATTATTGATTTTGAATTAAACCGTTCCAACTGTTTGTTATTGATGAAGCCATTAGTTATGCTTTAATTTACTTCAAGTAATTATTATGGATACAATTAAAATAAACTATTTAATTGAAATTGAAAATTCAAGTTTATTGGTGTACATAAAACAACCATAATTTGCTGATAATTTATTATTTTAGGTAATTATACTCATGAGTGTATTTCATGAATTTAATAGCCATCAACAAAATTGAAAATATTTTATCGTTTTTGAATTAAGTAACCGCCTTGGCGATGTTCCCCGTGTGCAATAGTGTACTAGTGATCTTACCATCGTTTTGAGTATCGTGATTTTCAAGTTTTTTTTCTGGGAATTGGTGAACGTTCACATTTGCAAAACAGAGGCAGGCAGTTGAAAGTTTCAATACCAATTATTATTTCAACTTATTATGTTACTATGTGTTTCTTTGAAGTTTAAAATAGTCAACTTTAGATGCAGATGAAAAGTAACAAGTGAAAACAAACAATTAATTGTGTAAAATGTTGAAATACCATGTATAGACAGTGTTGATTTCTCTGTCATATTACACATACATACATGTAACACATATATAACTGATATTCCCACATAATACATACTATACAATTTGCGCATAATTTGCGCTCTCACTGGTAAACAGTGTTGTTTACGAAAAAATGTTTCAAACAAAAGTTGTTTATTTTTTTATAAGGAACATTTTACATTTGAACTTTTGTTGTATCTCTAACGGTTTACAAGATTAAGTTCCTACGGACCCAAGACCCAATTGACCTATATTGCCACTTTTTCGTCCTGAACACGCCATACCAATTTCAGCTTGATATCTCTTTTCGTTTTTGAGTAATCGTGATGACAGACAGGCGGGCAGACAAAGAGACGGACAGACAACCGGAAATGGACTAATTAAGTGATTCTATCACCTATACCAAAATTTTGGCCGTAGCATCAATATTTTTAAGCGATACATTCTTGGGACTAAACTCAATATACTATGTATATTTCATATATACTTGGTATAAATTTATATCAGAACCGAATATACTTTCCCTATCACCCTGTGATATCTTTCTTTACTTACAACAATAATAGCAAACCAATGTAACAAGTTTCATTATGTTTGTCTAGAAACTAAAATCATCGATAATGTTATAGTTATATTGTGTAATGTTTTAGAGTAAAGATATATTACTTTAGCTAAAACCATACAACTTGTAAGTAACAACCTAGTACTTATTCTTTGGTTGGTCCTTGCAGAACATAGAACCTGATAGATTGTGTGTCCTTTATAATCAATATCATTATATGGGCATTACCAACGTGTAAAACGACTATAGTTGTAATTCTATCTCTATATGGCTTTATCATCAAACATTATTATATAAAGTATTCGAGATGCATGGGAATATGTGGGAAAAAGTTCGAACTGAATCTTCTTCCTACAATCATTTACATTGTTTTTAACATCCGAACTAATAAAAGGGGTGTTACAAGTTTGACCGCTATGTGTGTGTCTGTCTGTTTGACTGACTGTCTGTGGAATCGTAATGCCTAAACGGATAAACCGATTTTGATTTTTTTTTGTTTCATTGAAAGGCAATTTAACGGAGAGTGTTCTTAGCTATGTTTCAAGTGCGAATGTAGGGTTCCGTACACGAAAAAACTAAAAATTTTACGATGACATATAATTTTAACATATAAATAATAATTACTATGGAAATGAATGGTCACATAAACCTGGCTTAATTCATTTCGAAAATTGAAATGGTAAAATAATTAGGTAATTCAAAACGATAATTCAAAAGAACAAAGTCAACTCAAATATTTCAATTTCAATTAAAATATTTCCAAAAATTTGTCCTAAAAAATGATAGCTCTCTAAGTATTCTTTTCATCTCATCTAATGTCCTTGACCATCACTTTGATGTTGATTTAAGAAGGAATGTTCTAAGTTTAAAGTGGTTATCTGTGCGTCTGTGTGTTTCTCATGGGCATCGTAACCCCTAATCGGTCCGATTTGATTGAGAACATTTTATAGCTAAGTTTTGAAAAACCGGTTTACAAGAAATAAATCGCATTTGTCGGGGGTTTTTTAAATTTAGTAAGTTTCACTTGTAATGATAAATCAAAATACTTCATTATCTGCGGTGTAAACAAAAACGAACTTTTCATCCTACGTAGAATCTTAGACCGCTAAGAACTTGGACCTTGTTAGATATAATTAATGTTTTCGGTCTGAACATCAATTGTTAAGACAAGACTTACATTATAGTTTGTTATATTAGAGAACATCTTAATGTTTGCGTTTTAACTAAAACAGTATAAAGGTAATATTTAACTTACATATGAAATGTAAACAAAATATCAAATTTTACAATGTGTGTATGTGCTATAACCTTTTTAGAAAGCTCAAATATTAATAGCGTGGATAATAGTTTAAGTCTTTCACCATGCCATGGAGTATTTCAAAGTTATCATATCTACCATAAAAAAAAATAAAAGAAGACTACTCCAAAACAAATTAATATGCACTAGAAAGTAAAAAATACCGATAATATAATGTAGTTACAATTTTTGTTATTTTTGGAGTCGGTATCAGCCAAGGAAACAAATGAGACAAAACAGTTTCCTACATTAACTTAGCTGGCACCGACTTCAAAAATCATAATAATTGTCTACATTATATTATCGTTATTTTTTTTCTTTTTAGTGCATATTAATTTGTTTTGGAGAAATTTTTTGAAGTCGTTTATTTTTGTTTTTCAAAGTTTTTTTATTTTGTGTGATATTGAGTTATTTGTCCATTAGTCGCGCACATACTTAATGCAAATTTAAGACTTATATGGTTTTCTAATGGATACCATTGTCAGAATTGGACCAAATTGAAATGGGACCAAACGGAAAGCACCTATCTTTCAAATAAAAATCTTTAAATTGATTCACCCAGTCGAAAGCTCTAAGGTAACAAACATTTTAAAAAAATTCAGTCGAATTGAGAACTTATCCTTTGTTGAAGACGGTTAAAGATGCTTTAAGTCCGATTGCAAATTTTTGTCGTTAATTGGGTAAAAATGAATCATTTTCTAGGGCACAATGTAACAATATGTTTTTGACATATTGATTAAAATAGTTTATGAGTGATGGTATGCCGGTGCAATTGCTTCAATCGAAAACTGAGGATCTTTTATGCAAAATTTTTGTCCATGCTAAGAATATTTAAACTATTCCAACCCTTTATTTCATAATAATAAGTTATTACTGTTTAGTAAAGAGATTATTAATACCCAAGCTCAATAGTCATTTTTTTCTTTACAAAAAGGGTATTTTCGAGGGAGAGAATTCGAAGGATTCGTTTAAACAGGTATATACACATTGTTCTTAAATGTACACAAGATATCTTCAAAATATTTTCCGGTTGTGCTTTTATGATTATGAAAATGAATATTATTTATTAACATAAATATTAAATTATCAACGCTTTTATCGTAATATTATTTTTATGGACTTGATAATTTATTTTTAAATAATAATATTTGACTTTGTTTTTCTATTTTTGGTGAATAAAAAGAAATGTTTTTGTGGAAAATCTTCAAAAAGTTTTTTTTTTTTTTTTAAATATCAAATTGTCCATTACCTTTAGAATTCCGTACCCGGAGGGTAATCAGTGGAGCCCTATTACTTACTTTAAATTTTCCATCCGCTTTCTATGCGTCATTGGCTTGTATCTCATAAACCGCAATAGTAAGAAAGTTAAAAGTTTAGCAGAGAATGTATTTTTATTGCCGCTAAAACCAACTTCCAAACTTTTATAGCGCATCTTTTATAGCGCAAGTTCTCTGCTCCTTTTCTGGACACAAAATGAGGAAATATTAAAAAAGAATGAAATAATAATAAATAATCAATAATAATATTAAAAAAGAATGGCGTAATATTAAAAGGCACATTCATACTTTTATCGCTGCTTTTCATACTTTATTATCACAAGCCTTAAACCACGAAGGATTCTTAATCATACGGTAAATTTCCATTTTTTCTAAGTAGTCGTTTTGACAAAATTATCCATTTTTTTCCAAAATTTCAACAACCTGTATATAAAAAAAGACTATTTCCTGGCTATAATTGTGTGAAGAATTACCATTATTTTAAAGTAATCTATCATTTTATCAAATCCTACTAGTATATCTTGGATCACCCTATATAATGCGTTCGCCTTCATCTAAAATAGTTTACAAAAGATTATGCAGCTTTTGTACATTTGAAGCTTTTGTGAATTTATATTTAATTTCTAAACACTTCTAAAGTATTTGTTTGTGAAATTAATTTCTATGGAAAAAGTGTTGTATCAAGAATAACATTTTCATGAATATGTTTTTTTTAAATCGGTTATTTTGAGTGACAATTCAATTTACGGTTGCTTTGACTAAAATGACTGGCATATAAGTAAATATAACAAAACAACCGAAATAACATACAACATTCATACTTGAAATTAAATTGAATTTGATTCTCTGTATATGTGTATTCTCTATATAATCCAGTGTAATTATCGCAATAAAGGCATTACTATCCCCAAAAAAATTATATTATAGGGATTAAAAATGACTACATTACTAACATTTATAAGCAAGAATTTAGCATTTATTGTAGAAGGGGAATATAAACTTTTGACGATCGTTTTTTTGAGTAATTAATAATTATATGCTCTTAATTTCTGGTTTGTTCCGTTGCTTACTAATGGAACTTTTTGTAAAGTAGGTATCGCCTCCGGAATGGCTGAAGGATATTCTTTACATATACGATTTTAATCAATATCTCAAAATTTAGTTGTTCAATCGTCAACAGAACCCGATTTCATCCAAATTAGATATCTAAAAATTTCCCCGATTTTTCGTAATTTTCATCCTAATTAGAGTCTTCCTATGGAAAAATATAGCAAATCACAAAAAATATTTTTATTCTAGAACTTGATAGAACTTAATATTGGGGTAATTTTGACCCAAAACCTTCAAAATTTGAAATCATTAAACGATTGGATATATAGTTTTTATGATAGCGCTAAATCTCCTGAACGAAAAGATTTATTTCTCTTTTTATCTTGAAAAATACTAATCGTCAAATGTGCCAGGTTTTAATTATGTGTTATGTGCCCTCATTATTTTAAAGTATAATCCGAAATTCGAAATCTTTATGATCTTGTAATTGAACGACAGATTTTGAGTTATCGACTGGAGCAATGGCTGCGGATATCCCCCCTACCTTTTCTGTGTACGATTTTAGTCAGTAACTCAAAAATTACGTTCGATTAATCTTCAATACTTTTGTTTTAAATGGGTTAAAATTACGCTAGAAAACGATTTTTATCCAAAACGGAGACAAAAAATGTTGACAAATTTTTTAAGGGCTACCTTCCCTTTTTGAAAAAATCGATAATATCAGAAAAAAATTTGATTTTGGGATTTAATGAAGGTTGGTGTAGTTATTTTGCCCCAAAATATTAAAAAAAAAACCGATTGGGTGAGCAGTTTTCAAAATTTCGCCTCAAAACTAGTATGAAGAGCTATTTATAAGAACGATGCTAGGGGTATCTTCAACATCTGATTTATTTTTACGCTCAGGTGACTGTTCTATAAAGTTACATTAGAAAATCATGTGATATGTGTGTATAGTAAATAGCTGCCTCGTCAATTCTATCACTCCTCTCAATCAAATTTACTCGCACATATTCGTCAGTAGTACTCTGATCAAAGAGGGTTCTTAATGTCAAATTTGAGTTATCATTAAATTAAATAGCGATAAATGTATGTTATATAATTCAATTTTAATCGATTTAAATATGCTCGAAAAAGAGTTTCATTTTCATTTACTGTATTAAGAGCATACATTTCAGAGGATGTTATCAAGGTAGCCCCCCAGCAGCTTTTTTGCAGCGTTTGTAAGATGAGTCATTGTGGAACATGAGGCCAAGTGAAACCATAATTTTATCTCAATAGTATTTGTATAAGAAGATAATTGCATAAAAATACAAAAATTATTTTGTCTGATATTAGATAGAACTGATTTTGAAAATTTTAATGTTCAAACGAAAAACACCGAACTTTGTTAATACCGAACAATCATTTGTGTTATTGATTATCTTTCTAGTGTAATATTCTTGTAAAAGGATATCCATCAATTATAAGATTGTGGACGATTTAATAGCGATTTCCTGGTTGCTCAGAATGGGAATTTAAAAAAGGAACGCGATAGGAGAATCTTGATCGTAGGCACTCAAATTTCTATTCTTGAAGAAATGAGTGGTAAAAATATGTATTGTCTGAACACCACATCTTAGGATTTTCCCATAAAAATTTCCATTAATACAGGTAACTTTGTGTTTTTCCTCAAAAGTTGTGTCTTCGAAAATTTTTTCTCAATTTTTTTTTCAAGAGTGTATATCATGAAATAACTACTCTACAAATCACAAAATATCAAATTAATTATGTAATTAAATTACAATTTTTAATTTAATAACGAATCATTTTTCTCATACATTAAAATTCGATTATCATAACATTGTGATGATATTCTATGATATGATATATGATATGTAACCGATTTATTAATCATTTAATTATGTGAGAATAATTAAAAAATATTTACTAATAATAATAATGAAATGTACGCAAATATTATTAATTATTAATCGTTCTATAATAAATAATTTAACATTTTATAATATTCATCAGATTGTACCATATAGAAGGTAAAGGATGTAGATATGAAATTTATATCACAGTATCATTATTCAGATAGACGTTATTCGTTGTGTGCGTAGTCATGGTAGGGATATTAAAATCGACTCTGTTCTGACTCTGATCGGCTGTTCTGACTCTTTTCATGTAAATGTTACAGTAAATGTCAAATTAAAGTTATTGAAAAATATCAATTAAATAAAACTAGTTAAAGTAAGAGAAAAGATAAGAGAAATTGCACAAATATGATTTTTTTAATGCAAATTGTCATAATTACTTATTCAAATTTGTTAGACAATAATATTAGATTTTCAATGTAAGCCATAAATGCAACCATACAATTATATATGCATCCATACAATTAAATTAATAAAGTAGTGTATCGTTACAATGGAAACGCCTCAATTAAAACTCATCCACGGTGCGAATAGAAAGCTTGTGTTTTCAAACCTAATAGCATTTAAATACTAATAACCATTGACAGTCGATTACTTATTTTCGACATTGAATGAACTAGATTTCGGTGACGTGACATTGATCTTTTCTTTTTCATTGTACTTTCCAGAAAAAATTCTAGTAAGAATGTTTAAAATACAATCATTATTGAAGACTTATTTCCTAGTCTTCAATAATGATAGTACTTTTCTGGGCAAAACACTTCAACAATCTTAAATCTAAGATGACGATTAAGCTCTTTAATATCTCAATCTAATTAGAAGTGTAACTACAAAATTTGGAATTAATTGGTTAATATTAGTATGGAATGTACATATAAATCATTACCAAAATTGTAGGAAATAAGCTTTACACTAAATTTGAATTTCTTCGTTATACTGTAAAGTTTTTTGAGTTCAATAATCTTTAACATCTAGATAGGATACTTTCAATATTATGGAAATATCGATACCTTATCTATGTGCATACTTGTAATATCAGAGTATGCATATTGTATGAAGTCTTCTCATTAATTTCAAATTAGTTGAATAAATTTAATTAAAATAATTTTTTTAACTGGGAATTCGCTTTTGGGTATTTTTATACATATGTATAAAAATTGAAAATGTGAATATTTTTATCGATTCAATTATCTGGTAATTTGATATTAATTTAATTTTTTTTTCGTTTCGTAGAAATTGAATTAAGTTTTAATTATATTTTTTATTGTGTCTATTCTCTTTGGAGCCGATACGAAACAAATATATATAGATTCACATGCTGGTGACAAAATGAGCAACTGCAATGGTATATCTACGGTGTAAATGAATTTTATTTTTAATAAACATAATAGCTCAAGAGCTGAACATCACAATTTTCAAAATTTACTTATTACAAGTTAAACGAAATTCAAAAGTATGAACAAAACTTTTGTTTTTCTAAATTATTAAATATTTCACCATTTGGATAAAATAACATTTAGAAAATCCATCCCAACGGAAAATTTTAACTGTAAAAAAAATAGTTTACTGTTCTGTTCCATAACCAATAGACACTATTAAGGTGGTTGTCTTTGTATAATATTGTAAAAATAGTGTACTACATCATACAACAGTGGTATGTACGTATAGATATGCTTAGCACACACAAATAAGTATTAATTTTAACATGCTTTTAACTCAACTGTCCATTTATCACGTATTCTGTATAATAATAGTATGATAATAAGCATCTCTAATTCTGTATATAATAGACATCTCTCTTACACTACTTATACTTTAAATATAACTGTTTCTGTTATACAAAAAATTTAATAACTCTGAGTGAATATATTTCATTCTTGACTGTCAATAGTTTTGGTTTTTTATTTAAACTCACATGCACAAATTCATGAATGTTCAGTTAGTTTTTTAGTTTTTTGAAAATATCCTTAATCTAGTTTTTTTCTAGAATTAAAAAACTTGTTAGAAACACAACAAAACGCAACCGTTCCTATGCTCTCCATGTTAATTATCCGAACTTTAATTGTATTTAAATCGAGTTAGAGACGGTCAATCGACTTCAAATTTTCTTGTTAATGTATTATTATATTCCTAATAAGTATACACAAATTTAGAATTTTCTGTTGATATGCCCATAGCAAGACAACAACCTTAATGCAAATCCTGCATAGAAATTGTTTATCATTGCTATCATCATAAAAAGTCAAAAAAACAATGGAGCTCTTTTAGTTTTTAGGTCGATTTAAAAAGAGCTCATCAAACTCTGAATGTCATGGAATTCCTTCTAAATTATTTACAAAAAATGAGTCTTTCGCACTTATACTATAATATAGATACTCAACATGGAATTATGTGTAGATTACATTTACAACAAGAAATAAATTAATTAAACAAAACCTCTGAGACTCGAGATAGATTTTATATTTTATTTTCTTTGTATATGTTCTACGTGCTTCGACATAAACAATATTGTAAACCAATAACTTTGTTTCTTTGAAAATAATCGATTTATAATGTAATTTTAAATTTTACTTCAATGTGTGAAGAGCGTGAATGGCCGAGCGCTCTAAGGCTTTAGTCTTCGACCGTTGGACTACTACTACAAACTCAACTCAAATATTTCAATTTTAATTAAAATATTTCCAAAAATTTGTCCCAAAAAATGATAGCTCTCGAAGTATCCTTGTCATCTCATCTGATGTCCTTGACCATTATTTTAATATTAATTAAGGAAGGAGTGTTATAAGTTTAAAGTGTTTATCTGTGCGTTTGTGTGTTTCCCAGTGGCATCGTAGCCTCTAAACGGTCAAACCGACTTGATTGAGAACATTTTATAGCTAAGTTTCCAAAAATCGGTTTACAAGGAATAAATCGCGTTTGAATTTCACTTGTTGAGATATTAAAATGACTTAACTTTTACTAATATCTGCCAATAAAATATTTACCATAATTGAAGCCTAACACGAAGCCTATGTCCTCTAAGTCTATTTTTTTCAGATAAATTTTAATCTTCAAGAAAACAGTCGTCAAATTTTAAAACGCTTACCATATTTAACCAATTATACATTTAAATCAATTGAAGTAAGCGTAGAATGAAAAATCGGCTACTCAGATATTGTTAAAAAAAATGATATAGCTATACCATACTCTTAGGTTTTAATTCTAAACTACTATATGGAGGTGGTATTGGTATAGCACAACAAATTTTTAATTGAAACTTTTTCAATTAATCCTCAAACAATATTATCGCAATAATTTTAAAAGTATTTTGTAATATTATAAAGAAAATTAATTATTCAAATAAAATCTTTATCTAGTTATTAATATTTAACTTGTATGATGGGTAAAAGTAATATGTATTGTTCCCAAAATTATTAATATTATTTCATTATAAGCATATTTAATTCTCAAAAGAATTATGTAAATGATTTTAATACAAAAATTATTAATTTTTGATAATCTTATTATGTAATATATTTATTTAATAAACTATTGTGGGTTTCTTTTAATTTTACTTATATTAAGCTTAAGAAATATTATTCCATGTTAAATATAGAAAATTTTTAAGATATGAACGCACAAATACAAATCCTCCTGTTATTATTAAATGGTTCATGAAGTAGTGGCCGGAGATGGGTTATCCCTTTTTCGATATCTCAACGGACCCTATGGTCTAAGTGTGCCCGACCCCCCAGGACAGCCACTCTAACCTAGCCTAACCTACTGGTTGAAAAACGGTCTTCTTTTCTTTGTACGTAATATGCTGTCAATGACTCTCTTTTACCGTACTTTTCAAGAATAAGCATATACTTTAATGTTCAAAAATCGAAAATCTGAATTCCGTTTCGATTTCCACTAACATGACTCTCTAGTGATGGCTTAAGCTCAATTTTATTTTGCATCCCTTGAAATCTTGTATTTCTTCTATTAGTCAAGCTTTTTAACAACTTTTTCAAATATTTTTTAATTTTTCAAAAAAAATGCAGAATTTTCAAACCAAATTTTAAAAAAATAATTCAAATTTAGAAAAATTTTACTTCAAGTGAAAGATCAAAACTAATTTTCATACTTTCTGATAACGCTTTTTTGGTTCATATGTTTTAAATGACGAAATATTTTTAAAAAGAAAAACAATAAAACATTATAATAACAGGATAAAATAAAAAGAACAAATTTTATTTTAAAATTTATTGGATGGAGTATGAGAAAATATATTCAACCAAAAAGAAAAAAACGTAATCATATAACTAAATATTGAATGATGGATTTTCTGAATATGTTCATTTCGCAATGAATGAAGAAAAAGTAAATCAAGAAAATAAGGATTTATTCCTGTGCATAACGCGTCCTGTTATAGGTAGATGTGCTTAATACTAAATTGTATATGCTTGATTAAATTCTATCTTTACACTTCTATTTTCCTTTTGGTTTTTTGCTCTCTTGCATTCGTAAAAAGTATATGTGATGATAAAAAAAAAAAAAAAAAATATATATATATATATATATATATGTATATATGTATATATATATATATATATATATATATATATATATATATATATATATATATATATATATATATATATATATAATGTAATTTCCTATAAGAATTTTATATTTTCTTTTGAATTAAAAAAAAAAATACAGTCTTTCTCTGAGAAAAGTATCATTATTTAAAAATATAAAATAAAGGTGTAGATAATATCAGTACCTTTGCTGTACACCCTCAGATTTGAAATCAAAATTAAGAAACAAGACTCAAAGAATATTTGATAGCTTTAGAATTATAAAACACATAGCTTCAAAATTGTTCTTCTTATTTTATTTTGGCTTTAGATTCCTGGAAACAATACTATCACCATAAAAGATTCACGAAAGAATATCCCTGAGAAAAACGTTCCAAATTTAAGAAAATTTTCCGTTTAAATCTTTCGTTTAAGCATCAGTAAACAAGAGCTTCTTTCAAACTTGCGAAAAAAGGCTATTTTACGCACGGCATACAAACTACTCATTGCATTTTGCAGTTCAATTTTCTTTGAAATACGCTAAGTTCGTAAATATTTTTGGTTAGAAAAATTCCTTTATTTAATTCCGATAATTTAAAGTTTTTTACAGAAATGGGAATGATTCACAAGATATACCTTAGAGTACCCTACTCGACTTCTTATTATAATCTTTATGCTTGCTTCTACATCCATGAAGATAGGCAATTGGTAGCTATCCCGCCTTGTAAATACGTGTATACATTTAGGGGAGAATGGCCAAACGAATACTGGTGCCTAAATCGAACCGGGCGGTTTTAACTGGTGGTTAATCTGACGAACAATTAATAAAATTATGGTAGTTAAAGGTAAAAAAATCGTCAAAAATTTATTTCTCTAGCTTATTTTTCCTAAGGGGAACATTTTTAAACTGTGAATCTATTTTTCCTCTTAAGCCAACACGAAAAGGTTTAAAATGAGGAGTATATCATAGAATTTGATAAAGAAATAAGGAAGATATCTCCATGCGACAGTACAACGGCTAAAGAGATCAAGCATAAAATTTTAAAATTGCTCGAGAATTTATAAAAGTTTAAATTATCTATCATTTGATAATTTAAAAAAAATTGGCAGTCATAGGGACTGCCGATAGAAGTGAAAACTTAGTTTTTAGTATAAAAATTTGAAATTTCATAATATTTGAATTAAAATTATCAACATCAATTTGGTTTTCATATCTATTGACACGCCGAGCAATAATTATATACATGTTTATGTGGTTTTTTATTATTTAAATATATTACGGGCTGTACAAGATTATGACACATTATAAATACAATTCAATTGAAATAACAATTAATATACAATCATATGATTTGTGGATAGTATTTGTATTTACATAAATATCAATGTACTTGTTATATACGAAACACTAATGTTACACAATATGTCAACTGTATAGCTACAGATGTACTGCTATAACCATGTTGGAGCGCAAACAGTATGTCGGTAACGCGAACCCATAAAATTTTCCCCTACCAAATTAGAAGTATATAGATTCATACTTTGACTGGCTGTTCAAAGTTGAGGAACACGATTATGGCTACCTTCCCCTATATAATGTTGCTTACTTTTGTACTTCTGAAAAAGAACTTTACCGTATGTTATATTTAATAAACTTATGAATACTTACATATAAATATATACACGTTGTAATAAAAGTGACGACGGAAGCTAATTTAAAACATAACATTAACACAACATTATGTTTTGAAAGTAATTCCTCATACCTACCATCTAGGTACACGTTAGTTTCTTTCTAAGTATATTCTACCAGTCTTCTATGTAGACTCTACAATATTTTTCTTCATTTTCATTATAAATATTAATTAATTAAACTCTTTGTAATATTTAATTTGTTAGCTTTCATGTTATTTAGTTTTTCTTACTACGAACGTTTTCAAGTTACAGGTTCACCGTAGCACGTGTATTTATCAGACAGATTATTATCAGCTATGTTTTACTTTTTTTTGTATGATAATGTTATTTTCAGGGCGTTCAATAAGATATTTTCACGTTAAAGAGAGAAATTTTGTCTGAATAGATATTCCACTAAAATTGGAGAAACTTATTATCCAAAACAATATTACCACTTAAATAAAAGAGTAATGTAGAGGTTCACAGCGTTGAGTTGGCAACACTTTTTATTTGATAATCCATTTTATAGCAAGACAGTTGCTTTATGAGAAACGTTTATAAATAATTTATTTTATATTTTTTATTTTTTATTTTATAAGTTTTTGATCTTTATGAAATATTTTTATGAAAGTTTATGAAAATTCTTTATTAATTTCACGTATTGAACCTGTTAATTGGACGCCAAGATAGTGCAATCTAACTCGATTAAATATTTGTTAAATACTAATTGTCTGCGCCGATAAACCAGGTTAAAAACTTGGAATTCAACATTAGGCAGGCTGTTGGCGAGATACGATCGCAATTTCTGCAAAAAGTGTGTTAAAATTAAACATCTATATTGCGTCAACTACGTACCAGGCCTATGGCCACATGTCCGAAATCTTATTAAAACATTATTGACATAAAATTATCTTCTCAATAATGCCAGTTTCATTGATATACAAATATTTATTCTTGTTCTTAAAGTATAAATTTCCTTCATTTAAGTGGAAACACCTTTTTGGATAATGTGTAACATCTTATTGAACAACCCTATATAAAGTTCTTATAAGTTATGTAATTATTAACTAATTTTTTATATTTTTTTTTTAAATGTATGCTGTTTATATTCTTAAGATATTGAAAAATGCAACTAATAAATATAAGACACATGTAAAAGAAAAATTGAATTGAAGTAAACTCTATAATGCCGATTGTTATCAAGATCGAATAGTCAAAGTCTTCCAATCTGTTTTCGATGCTACAAATCCAAATGAAATATAAATAAAATAAGAGCAAATAGATTGGAAATTGTTATTAATGGATCATGTGACCGAATGGATCGAATCTCAAATTTTGTAGATACCTTTTGAGCTATAGAAGCCAGTAATTAGATACATTAGATACATAAAATAATCATGATTACAAAATCCAAATTCATAAAAATAAATTTCTTCATTTTTCAAAAAAATTTGATATTTAAAACGACCACCTATAACGTTAATTTGTAATTTATTAGTCGATTTAAAGATGATATTTGATAGAAAGAACAATTTTTATTACAATAAAAATGAAACAATGATTTTAAATATAATTCTTTTTATTATTCTTATTATTTATATAATGTAAGAGAATGTTTTTATTTATTTTATTATTTTTAAGTGATTTTGAAATGTAATATAATATTGTTTAATGAAGATAAAATTTAATATTTAAATATATTTGAAAATATACTTAATTTTAAAAATATGTAAAAAAAAAATATACAAAATGTACAAAAACAATTTATGTTATGTGAGACATTTTATTTTCATATGTGAAATATAACACCTACATTGAATGTTTTATGATAAATTTACACGAAACGAATAAAAATAGAATAAATCGGAATGCAATTCTTGAGCGATACTTTATACCAACTCAAAAGAAATGTTTTATGAATGGTTCGATCTAACCCGCTCTAAAATTCGTATTGTAAAACCTCGCATTGAGGGTAGCGTAACGAAATTTGTTTTCAGTTGTATAAAATTTCGTTACGGCATCTTAAATGCGACGTTACCATCGTATTTGCCGTTTATCGAATATGTTATTATACTACGTTCTGATTATTCAGGATGAATTTTGGGAGCTAAATTTATAAAATAAGAAAACGAAAAGTATCGTGGGACAGCTGGTATGAACTAAATTCCATTCACACTTTGGAACATTATAAATATAGCGCTTACTTTTTTTATTTACAAGATATTTTTCTGAAATTTTCAATTTTCTTAAGTGATAAAACAAAATTTTGTAAAAAATACAAATTGACAATTATAATAATATTTTTGCATTTTTTCAAATTCATGGCAAGCTGAATCGATTGAGTTTTAGTTTCCTAGGTAGCCTAAATGAAAATAGTCGGTTTTTGGTGTGGTTTTTTCTTTGTGGCACTTTTTTTGATTTCTTCTAAAATGCATGTATCCAAATCTCGAATAAATTTCAAATATTCACTCTATTGAAATATTCACTCCAATTTGCAAAATAATTTTCAGAGAAAATGGAAGAATGAATAAAATTAAATATAAAACCTTTGTATGTGAAAATCATATTAGAAGTAAATTTCCATTAAAATTATAAATCATTCAATTTTCCGAAAAGATTATTAATTAAAAACAGAGCATGTCAACTAATAACTTGAGTGTTGCCGTTAATTAATATTCATAAAATTTGAAAAAGGTAGGATTAAAATATTTACTAAAATTAAAATCACCTAACAACACATCCTTTCAGGAATAACGAGATATTTACGAAAACACTTATAAACACGTTGAGTGTTGTGAACCCAAACTTGACCGTATATTTTCGTTTTTTTTATATATAGGTATCTACGTATAAAATAAATGTCTAGGTACGTGTAAGGATTCTAAGGACGTGTAATAAGGAGATCTTTACACGTATTGTTAACAATTTATTTACATATATCTGAATAATAGTAATACAAATCAGAATGATATTCCTGTTAGTAAAAATGTATATAAATGTCTTGTCTAGTTACACGTTAGCGGAAGAATAATGTTGAGATAACTACAACTACTAACTCTGAAGGAAAATGTATTTAAGACCACTTTCAAAATATTTCTGTAAACACCATATTTTCAAAAAATTATGAAAAAAACTGTATGTGATGGTGATGGGATCAGACAGTCGCTTCAACGGCTCGTCAATTGTTCTTCAATTCAGCTGTTCAATCTGGCCATAGAATGATCTGATCCGGGTTATTCTTAGCGTATTTGTACTACCGTCGAGACGAATCGGAACTGTGCCATCAGTGCCCATAGTAAAGCGTTCCTCAGATAAACATTTCCAGATCACGTTGTGTAGTGATTGAACAATTGAAAGTGACCGACTTGTATGAGCTTTGAACCCTGAACCTATGGATTAGAAGTCCAACACTTCACCAAGTCTACCACAACCACCGTTGGAAATGACAACAAAAAAATTCAATGTAAATTTGATTTTTGTTCAATTGGTCTATAGCTGACTTAGATTAGCGCTAAAATTGCACTAAAATTGGGTACTAAGAAGCAAATATACTTAAACTTGAAAAATTTCGACCCAAAAAGTAAAAAATCGATTTCATTTAATGATTGGATGAATAGTCTGTTAGATCTAACGAAAAATAAATATCCAATCTTTAAATGAGCTGATCTTTAGATAAACATTACTTTCAGACTATTAGCTAAACTATTCCCAATTGTTTCCATCTTCAAAAGGGTAAACCCAGGTCTTTAGTTCTGGTAGTGGAATTGTCTATTTGAAGTATCCAATTCTTGACAACTCTATTTAATATGACAAAACCACCATTTATGAAACAAAAACAAAAACATTACTATCAGTTTAGCGTGTGTTCGACCATCGCCACGTATAAATTTACAAGATGATATCATTTTATTATTGCATGTTACATCAAATTTTTCTTAATACCATATTTATATACTTTCATTTTTATATAACCTAAAATATTTTTGAAAACTTTTGATGTTATGTTTATATATATTTTTTTTGCAAAAACATAACAAAACAATACTCTTTCTGCCCACCTTCATACAAAATATTATCCTACGAGCTTGATGTATAACAAACAAGCAAAAATATAAGCGCCATTCTATGTTGAAAATATATAATTTATATTATAATTGTTGTTTTAAAATAAATTTTATGTTACGTAATGACTAATGAGACAATAATTTATCACCTAAACGGTAAGTGCTATTTTTAATAAAAACTTACACGTAATGGAGGCTGAAAATTACACGATTTTTGGATAAATATCGTCAATTAAAGGTTTAAATTCGATGAAAAATTTGTTCTTTATCTTATATATTTAAACGAGCAATTTTTGTATAAATATATTATGATATCAGCAATCTCGGAGAAGGCTCCAACGAAAATAAAATGTTTTTGGCCTTAGTTTTTTCTATATATTTCTTAAGATAAAGAAGTCTGGAAGCTAAGAAATGCGCTACTTTAAACGATAACTGAAAATAAATGAAAATTATACCTAGATATTGAATTCAATTGAAAATGACGAAAAAGCACGATGTCCAGTTGGTAATTTATTATGGCTTTTTGCGATTATGGCTTTCAATTTCGACGAAAAGTAAGGTTAAATCTTTTTTACCTTAGTTTTCTCCATATATTCTTAAACATAATGAAGTTTGGAAGCAAAGATATTCATCATTTTCAAGCAATAACTTAAAAAAAATGGAATCTTGACAGTAAAAATATGATATTCATTATTAAAACTCTATCAAACCGCATATGGTATCAAAATAGCTAATTATATCTTTTTTAATTGTTATTATTATTGATTTTACTTAATTACGAAATTGTTTTATTTGCTGCCAACCAATAAATTTTTCTGGATAGATTTTTAATTAATGCTGTGTGAAATAATTATTTTTTTTTTAAATCACATTCGATAATAGAATAATAAATTAAAGAAAGGCCATAAAAGACAAAATTAAACCAATCTTTTCTGCAATAGCATTTTGCCACAATTTCAAATAAATCTACTACTGCTTTTTTTCATTGTTTTTAATTTTTTCGAATAATTTTTTTTATAGATCATTAATCTTTCGACTACGAATATGGTATTTTATTTCAGCTACCAAAATAAAAATTTCTACATCCGCTTTTATGAAAATTTATATATATTATTTAGTAATGAAAAACGTACAATTTTCCATAATCAAAAGTCACGTATTATAATAAAACAAAAACAAAAACAAAAAAAGAGTGCAATTGGAAATGTCAAGTGTATCTCACGAACATAATTATTACGTAACATAAAATTACATTAATTATATTGAAGACACTTGTTTTAGAAAAAAAAATTAATAAAAAGTGTAAATTTATTTTCATAAATCATGAATAAGATGTAATTTATTTAAATGAATTTATTTATAAGTACTCCTACGTACATCAATTAACAGTGATTGTTTTTATTTAATTGTTTTACATTTGATAATTTTTTTTTAATATAAATAAAAAGAAGGCGTAGCGTGAGTGCGTAGCACGAGTTTGTTAATCGTAGAGGTACATTAATAATGATTCGTAGAGGTACATTATCACACGCATATCGTACAAAATTTTATCTACGCGTTTAAAATGTGAAAATAAACGGTAATTATAAAATTTTAAAGTCATGAGTTTTATTTACAAAAGAAACATTAAAATAGTGTCTTAATAGTTATAAATTTAGCTTGTGACAGCAGTTTGGGTAATTTCATTGATTGAAAGTATGTGTGTGGTAATAAACTATTTAGCTACCAATTTTTTACGAACCTTTCATAAATTTTCGAGTTGTTTTGACTTTGCTCCGTCTTGTAGGCTACATCTCCAAACGCATTAATACGGCTAAATTCTTACAATTACTTGTTTAACAGGAATTCAATAAAATGGAAATATAAGATTAATAAAAATAGTAAATATTAATAAACTGGACTTTATCACCGCCTATGGAATGAGATATTACCAATCAAAATGTTCATAATTAATATGCTAAACATATACCGAATATAAAAATAAATGCTTTTCTATATATCTCGAAAACGGTTCTTATCATTTTATTCAAAAACAACGTATTGAAACATGACAAATTTTTGTTTTTTTTTTCTATTGAGTATATGTATAGATAACAATGACTTAGTATTATAGACTGTTGTCACAAAAAGTGCACGAATATAGGATCATAGGAGCTTTTCATATAATCTTTTAAACTTGAGATGCTCTGTTTATGAGGCACGATAATAACAAATATAAATTCTTATAAAATACACATTTTATTATCCAAATAACATTAACAATATTGTTTCTTACAGATAAGTACCTGAATGACCGAGCTTTACTTGGTATTTTTTTTAGTTAAAACACAAATTTTATAACTAATATAAGAACCGTTTTAAATGTTTCCACACAAATACAAATTTGAATGTCCCGATAATGTATTTTTTTCGGTTACTACGATAAACACCAATAGATATCAGGAAGAGTCATATTTTGCAGTTTTTCCTGAAAAAACAGATAAAAAGACATTTCCTAAAAATTAAAAATTAGATCGATTTTTCGGTCCCAAAAACCTTTGCATACCAATTTTCATGAAAATCGTTGGAGCCATTTCCAAGATTGGTGATTGCTCGTTTAAATATATAAGATAACAGAATAACAAATTAATTTAAAATGTAATATAATATAACGTGCGTGTTTATAATTGAATACCAAAATACTTTTTGTTATTAGATTTATATTTATATTTATATATTGGAGTGAATATAACACCGTAGTATTAAATATATAATATATAAACAAAATACAATACATCAGTAAATCGTAGGCTTTACGTAGAGAGTAAGTAGGTGCGCCTTGTCTGTTTATTATTATTACAAATATCTCTCTGTACAAACATACATACATTTTTACAAATATACGCAGAGGTTTAATGTTATTGCTATGCATAAATATTTATTAAAACTCGTATGTGTTTGAATAAATTATTATCACAACGATATATATTTTTTACATAGAAACTTAGTTTTTTGTAATTTTTTTGGAAAAAATTTGTGAGATTATATTACTAAAACTGTAGTAAATACGCATATATCTTTCGTATAAATATTTCGATCCTTACAATGAGCGTCAATGGACTTTTTGGATGGAACTAACTAAAGAGTATGTTGCAAAACCTCAAAAGTAAACAGCATGTGGTGAGAAGAAACAAAAAAAATAGGGCAGTGGTTTTCGAACTATAAATATGTAATCTGCTCACAAGTAAAATTTATAAAATTTAAAAAACCTCCGTCAAATTTTTCGGGTATAAAGATTCTAATTTAAATTACCGTTTTCCTAAAAGCCTCTTCCAAATTGAACCGATTTTGAACATAATCGCCAATTTTTTAGTTTTTTCGGGTACGGAAATATAAACGCGCACTTGAAAGCTAAGGTAAAAACACTTTCCATTAAATTACCTTTCAAACGAGATCAAAAAAATCAAAATCGGTTCATCCGTTTAGGCGCTACGATGCCACAGACCGACACACACACATAGCGGTCGAACTTAACACCCTTTTTTTTAGTTCGGGGGCTAAAAAAGGTAGAGAAACATTACCTTTTATCGTATGTGTGGTAATCTTCACAAAACTTTCAAATTTATACAGCTCTTAAGAAAAATGAGTTTACCTTGGAAAATATCACGCATGTGTCATTTTAAACATTTTTATTGTTTAAATTTCTTATCAAATACATTTTGTGTTTTAGATCTTTTCTTTATTTCTTATTACTACCTTTTTTGCCATCATCTTATCAATATCGAACCTTTAATAATTAATTTATTTAATTTGCACATGACCCAGAATTTAAGCGTAAGATGGCCACCTACAAGCCAAATAAAGGTTTATTGGCTGCGTAACGTTCCGAATTGAGACATCATACTTTCTTGAATTTATTTTTTTCATTCAGTTTGCTGGAGGCTTAGTGTGCTTCTGAAAAGAAAAATACTAAATTTTTCCATGACATTTCAAAGCTTAAATAATTAAAATAAATTATCATTTTTGTTTATATTGACAAATACATTTGAACTCTATATAAACATTGAATAATTTAGAGAAAAAATATAGAGGAAATATAAATGAACATAAACATTTATTTCAGTCACAAATGAAAGGGAAATAATAGAAAACAAAAATCTCACAATATTCTCAACGAATTTTAAATTTCTTGATACGAAAATATTCTATTTGTCCCGAAATCCTTACGAAAAACATATATTTACCTTTTTGTAATAAAAGATACAGTCACGAGAGTTTAATCTAATTGAATTCTCAAACTTCCCCTGTAGATAACGCAGATAAAACGAGTTTTTAGGAAGTATGAAATACTTTAAAAATCGTCCTCAATGACAACGAACAACATGTACCTATGTATGACCTTCAGTAGCAGTTTATTCCTCCGAGGTAACTTTCTATGACTTTTTCCAAATTTCGGGTGGTTATTTCAGCTACAAGTTGGTGAATGTTACCTTTAAGATGCTCCAGCGTTTCAGGTTTGTTGATATAGACCAGGCATGGGCAAACGTGGCTTTGAGAAGCCACTCACACTTCTGTATCTAAAATACGAGTAAAACAGAGAGACAAAATTTTTTGTCTACCTATGTCATTACTATAAGAGAACTGAGATAGCTAGACGAGTCGTATACCCGTCTCGCTTCCTCCTCTATTAGCAATGCGGACTTGAATAAAGAGACACACAATAAAGTTTATGGCACCCAATAAAGCTATAACAATTGTGATTTCGACTTAAATAACTCGCACATGTCTGATATAGACGCTACATTTAAGAAAATCCGACGTATTCTTGGTTGAACGAACGCCACGGCGATACACACGCCTTACTCTAATGCTTACAGTTTCCTCAAACTTTTACACAATGATGCGAATTGTTCGTACACTAAGACGATTGAGTTGGCCATAATCTTCCCGGGAAAGGTTATACACAGATCGTATTATTATTTTTAGGACAAGTGAACAATTTGGGCGTTACATTTGACGTTTTAAACATGTGAAAATAGTCACAGCATTTTAATTTACTAAGTTGAATATATAGGAAACTGAAATTTTATCAGCTTTTAGACAAACTCGGAACACTAAATTATATCAGAACACTAATGATCTGATTATAAGGTTCACAGTAACAAAAGCTTGTTTTTAAGTAAACACAAACAAAAATATATACAAAATAATAATACCATACCATACCATACCACACCATACCATACCATACCATACCATACCATACCGTACGGTACGGTCGTCATCATCCATAATGAAAATGATGATGTAATTAAAATTTAAAAATAAACATTCCGTTTGCCCTTTTTTTAGTAGATCTACTACGTTCGTATATGTAGTACACAGTAACAATAATAATAATAATAATAATAACAATTGAGTTGTTCATTTTATGAGTAAAAAGTTCGAACGAATGTTTGATATACACAATGTTTATTTTACTGGATGTATCTGAACAAATGGTCAGTAATCAAGAGAGCACTCGCTCGTTATAGGCATTTTACTCACACTCGATTTAAATCATAAATAATCTTTTTTTTTTTCAAATGTTTTGTGGGGCTTCAAATTTTATCTATATCTAGTTTAATAAGAGTCGTACTCCCTAATTAAAAAAAAAAAAAAAAATTAGCAGTCAAAGGGATTGCCGATAGAAGTGAAAACTTAGAACTTTTATCATAAAAATTTGAAATTTCATAATATTTCAATTAAAATTATCAACATCAATCTGGTTTTCACATCTATTGACAATCCGAGCAACAATTATATGCATGTTTATACGGTTTTTTATTATTTAAATATGTTACGAACTGTACAAGATTATGACAAAATATAAATACAATTCAATTGAAATAACAATTAATATACAATCATATGATTTGTGGATAGTATTTGTATTTACATAAATTTCAATGTACTTGTTATATACGCAGCACTAATGTTACACAATACGTCAGATGTATAGCTACAGATATACTGCTATAAGCCTGTCGGCGCGCGCACAGCATGTCGGTAACGCGAACTCATAACATTTTCCCTTACCAAAAAATTGCCCAACTCAGAGCTTTTCATCAAACTTTTACGCAAAGTTTCTGAAGACTGCAGCATTGGATAGGATCGTGTCCAGCTATTGCACGTATAACCCAACCCTGTTTTGACGTATTTATTAATGAAATTTTGTTCAGATACACCCTGTATATGCCTGGCTCCTGCTGGTAAGTCCATATTTACTCAACAGAGAGAACCATAGTAAATCCCTGACGAGTAATACCCTACCTACACCATTTTCACAAAAGAACAATAAAACTGATTACTTTGTACCCTATTACATACAATATATACTGTTGAAAACTCTACACACTTGTGTTCGCTCTTCTGCTTGATTTTCTTCTTTTTCGACATGTTTTTTTCCTTTTTCCGTGCTTCCTTATTTTTATTTATATTCTTCTCTATTTAATAAAATTAGTTCACTTTGTTTTTTTTTCGACATTGTATCACGTATTATGTAATAACATCTCTTGGCTCAGTGCTTTTAAGATAGCTGTGTCGTGAAAATATTTTTCTTAAGATTTTGATGAAAAACCAAGGTAGCTATAATAGTTATACTAGTGCCCTTTAATTATTTGATATACTCCATATTTTCGTCTGAACCTAAACTTTTGGTCGTTAAAAAACCTTAGTCGCCATAAACTACTAACCTGTCTTCATCTCTGCTACTTCAGGTATTCTTCGTCATTTTATTGTTCCAGTATAATCCTACCCTAGACATGCCAACTTATATTTACTTCTCTTCGCCTGACAATATGCTCAATTCCTATGAATTTCTTTTCTTCCTATGAATTTTCTTTTTTCTGCAGTAAAGCTTTGTTCGTATCCTCTCATATGTTGAAATTTTATTTTATTAAATTAAAAAAATACACAAATAAAGTCTCCTTAAACAAGTAACAATAGTAAAGTTATAATGCCCGTTGGGAGACTTTTTCCGTTAATGAAAAGCACTTTGATGTTTCTCAAAATACATTAGCCACATTCCCTCTTTTTAGTAGCTCCCTTATTCTCTGCATTTCTTCTCTTTAAATATTTCCCTCGCATCTGAACTTCAGGTCTTAGATCGTTTTCTCTTGCCCTTAAAATAAAAATCAAAGTTTTGGGGAGACAAAATGCTTAGTCTCTCCGGACTATTTTCCTAAAGAATTTCCACCACAATAATTCGTTCTGTCTCTAAAGCTAAATTGTAATACTCCGAACTCTCCCAAAATAAATTTAATTTATCAAGTAATTATACAAAGAATTGATGCTTGATCTACGAAAATTGGACCATTACGCGGCTCTAGCGTAGTAAAAACCAGTGACGGAATTGAGTAAGAACAAAGAATTTTTCAATTCTTTGTGAAAAAAAGGTTAACGTTTTGATGTGGTTGTGATTAGATCCATTATCTTGTGCATCTTCTGGAATATTTGATCAATCTTATGACAAATGTTTAGTTTATGTTATGATACCATTTTCATAAATATATAAATAGTTTCTCTATCATCATTTGAATAAAATAAATTACTACATCTTCTCATTAAATAAAGGACTTAAATGGAATTATGAAGGTAAGGACTTAAAACAAGGTATGAATTTGAAAGGTATGGGTATAATTTCTAAACAGCAATAAATGTTTATTAAGACTATTCAAAATTAGATAGTTAATTAATAATAATGGTAAGTTTTCAAAAAAAACAAATACCTTAACCTTCTGGTAATCACTAGGGGCATTCATTTATACAATATATTTATTATTATTAATTTCAATTATTATTTAACTATTTTAAATAGTTATAATCAAATCAATTGTGTTTAATTCTAATTAAAATTTTATTAAATATATTTATAACATTATTATCACTTTTGTTACTAGAGGTCGGATTAATATGAATGCAATGTAATAGTTTGGGTAGGTTAAATTATTTGTTCGAAAAGGTGACAATTACTCGATTTTCCATGGGTATACTTTCATGAAAACGTTCAACGTCTACAGAAAACGGACGAGACTTGTTCGTTGTTCAAAATTATTCTAACGAAAGAACCATTGCGGAAAAGAACATATCCGTTTGAGTAACTATACGGTAAGAAATTCTTTGTGGATATCACTATGTGAGTATCGGTGTGAACGCCATACTGATTTGACCATTGAAAGAATAGCAACATTAGTAATAGCTATGGGGACCAGTCAATGCAGTATGAGCATCAGACCCATACTGGCTGGCGATTTTCCAACACTTCTGGTGGATAGATGTAATATTACTTCTGCTAACATAGATATTTTAGTATATGTCTCTATACCATACCAGAAAACTTTCTTTAGTAAAAAAGGCTCCCTCGAAATATGAAAATATACTTGATATGCGCAGACATCTAAAATTTGTAAGGATATTTTTTTAATTTTTTTTTTTGACAGTCTTAAACCTCCTTAGTCGAATTGATTGTTTTCACTATTTGACTACAAGCTGTTCTGCGATTGAAAGATCTTCAGGTTTTCAGTAAATAAGGTGACAATATTTGGAGATGTATATATAGCTAAGTGCAATAGAGAGTGTTTTACCACTTAAAATCCATTCTCTAGTATTTGACAATTGTTCAGTAAAAAAAAAATAATAATAACAATTTTAATAACAATTGTTTTAACAATTTTACTACTACTGTAGATAAATAATTATAGACTTATCTATCTATCCCAACATAAACGAATTAATAAGAAGAAATCAATGTCGGATTGAAATCTACTATGGCAGCTAACAGCTACGTAGAGAGTGACCCTCACCCAAAAAATAAAAAATAATATAAAAATTTATTCATTTGTATTAATGAATATTATTATTTTATTTATTTACATAATAAACAATAATCATATTATTTATAATTATAAATAATAAAAGATTTTTTTTTCGTGAGTATTTTTAATTTACAAATTAATTTCGATAATTTTAAGTTTTAAGACGGGAAATTTAAAAACCGAAATTTAGAAAATACAAATTGTAGATCATTCTGGGAAAATGGCCTTACGCATCAATTCTAACCCAGTTAATTTTCTTTAGCCTGAAGAAAAAATATATAATTAGTGTTTTCGTTATTAGTTGCCCTTATAATAGTGCCATCATGATTTTCCTGGTTATTATTAGTTTATTTGAATAAGTGACATAATCTATTCTTTAAAAAACATGGGCACGAAATACAGCGTAGAAGCTGCGTTAGCTAAGCGAATTCCCTTAGAAGTCTAAAGAAAAAAATCACTAGTACTTTTTTGATGTATATATGAAATATATCATAGTATATTAAGTTTAGTCCCAAGTTTGTAACGCTTAAAAATATTGATACTATGAACAAAATTTTGGTAAAGGTGTTCATAAAATTCGGTTGTCTGTCTGTATGTCTGTCGTCTGTCTGTCCGTCTGTCATCACGATTACTCAAAAACGAAAAGAGTTATCAAGCTGAAATTTTTATAGCGTGCTTAGGACGTAAAAAGTGAGGTCGAGTTCGTAAATGAGCTACATAGGTCAATTGGGTCTTGGGTCCGCAGGATCCATCTTGTAAACCGTTAGAGATAGAACAAAAATTTAAATGTAAAATAATGTTCCTTATAAAAAAATAAACAACTTTTGGATGAAACATTTGTTCGTAAACATCACTGTTTACCCGTGTTAGCGCAAATTAGGCGTAAATTATATAGTATGTTTTATATGGGAATATCAGTTATTTGTGTGTTATTTCAACAATTAACTCAGTCAATTGTTTGTTTTCACTTGTTTATTTTGAAAATATTCAAAATTTTATATTTTACGCCTTGGGTTGTTAATAATTTACATTTTCCAATTATAAAATTATACTTATCATACTATAATTAATTAAAAAAATCAAAAAAATCCTGTTATTCCAAAGCTTGAAGTTTTAACTTCTCTCGGCAGTCTCCATCATTCTTTGTCTATCATTCTTTGTTTTGTTCACCATAATTTCTTTATTTTTTTAAAATCACATTCCCATAAATACAAAATAACAAATCATTATTATTAAATTATTGTTGCTAATTTGTTAATTATTTAACAAAACAAAGTAAAAAATGATTTTAGTAAAAAAGAAATAATAACAAGTTAATTTGTATAGAAAAAACAATAAATAATTGACAGTATTATTTATGTTATGCGGTTGTTAAGTGATTTTTAATATGTTTTATTAGATTGATAATCGTTTTGCTATTTAAAATTACAAATTGAATCCTATGCAGTAATTATTATAATTATAATATTATGTATTTATTATTGTTAATAATTCATCATTTAAATACCTACATGAGTTATTTATAATTACTAAACGTGTGTGTAGGTCTTTTTAAAATTGGAAATGTAAGTGGAGGTAAGAGTGAGGGGAAATTGTAAATAATTTGTGGATATATATTAACTTTTTACCTTATTTGGTATTGATAGCGTTGAATTAACGATATTTTAAATCGTAATAGACAGCAAAAAAGCTAATAATTAAATAGCGAGGTTGCAAGTTTAATATTATTATTATTATTAAAAATTACTAAAAAAAATTAAATTTTACAAATGTAATTTTACAATTGAAAATAGTTTTTCTAAACAAAAACTTCAAACTTCAGTGACATCAACACATTGTTTTAGTAACGCCACCATTAGGGGAAATGATAAAACATAATACAGAATGGTTTGTCTGTCAACTTGTTTTCACTATATTATAACATAATTTTCTATACGAACAAGCCGATTAGCTTACAGCCTCAACAGGTGTAAATACGTCACAACCAATTAGAAACCTTTTTTTTTCAATAATTTGAGCTATCTCACGTATTTTTACGACCAGTATTTCTGTATTTCATCAATTAATCAATAATTACCCCTCATCCAAACTTTCAGGGAATATACTCAACAAAGTTAGCCGAAGTTAACTTCGCAAGTATCTCCTTGTTATAACTGACATCGAAGTGGCAACAGCTGCTACGGTTGATCTCTGTGGAGAAGAGTGTGGAGAAGACATTACCTTACTCAGTGAATTCACTCCTGATATAGTCCATCATTACAATTAATTAATTAAAATCGAAATTAGAAAAATTCAATTCGTTTAAAATCTATAGATAAATTTAACAAAACAAAAACAATAAACAATACTTATATTAATTAGAGAAACATTTATTTAAACACCCATCGCTCATGGATAAGTACTTTCCCATTAATTATGTTTTTTTTTTGTGTTATTTTTTCAATTCTATAAAATATATAGTAGATGTAATTCAAACACGACTTTGAGAATTATTTTAATTTATAAAATTAATTGTACCTTGAGTGATATGTTTTTATACGTAGGTATTATTGAAGTAAGTACTCTTCATGTAATTAGTTATACGAACGATAACCATTGTTTTATTTTAAATTTAAAAAAAAAAATCACAAAAGAGTGGATAAATACTACAAATATTTATTAATTATTATATTATAGAGAATTTAATATTAGTAGGAGGGGTGCGTAACTATATACAGAGTTGTCCAGATGTAACAACGTATGAAACTTACAACTTAAAAAACAAATATCAAAATGGTGACCGAACACCATCAGACTAGGTAAAATGGAGATAGTTTCCTCAGTTACAACTATCGTCGTTTTAACAAACTCTCAAGAAAAATTTTCTTTCGATAAACAATCTACAAAAACAAAATGGATTTTGAAATGAATTTTAAATTTTTTTAACTAGAATTTTAGACAATGCAAGCTCCTAATTTTCAACTTTTATTCTTGGCTTTGAAAAACAAAAATTTATTCAATTGTTTTGAAAATTGAGTGTGTTTCTTGAGTGCAAATGAGTTTCTTAATCAAGAAGCATCTTAAATAGTAAATTTTTTTTGTAGTTATTTGCGCCTTGATAGTAAGATTAAAAGAATAGAATAAAATGAATGGGTCACGGGTCTTAGATACAGTTGGCCCATGTTAATGCGCCCACTTAAAGATTACAGGCAAATAAAGCTGTTAAACAAAGAAGTTTCAATAATTACATAACACATTATTTTTAAAACATTCTGTATTATGTATTATGAATGGTAAATATTACTTGACTAAGGCTTAAAATATTTTATAATTACAATTTTTTATAATGTTTTAATTTAATGTTGGGGTTCTATATACACAGTAATTTCATAGAGATTATATTATTGTAATAAAAGTCAGGAAGCCTGTTGAAAATTTCATTGATCTTGTGTAAAGTAAAAAGCCTCCATTTACTACTACTTACTACTCTTCTTTGATAGGTTGTTTTTCACGCCAGTATGTCTTGTAGCTTAATTAATCGTTTCGGTATTCTAAAAAACCGAGATCATGGAAATTTTCAAATCTTCAAGTTTTAAAATTTCTTGAGATGTCACAAAAATTACAAATCCTTTACTGTATAATTGAAAGAAATAGAATGTGATATTTTTGGTCGGACATCGGACATAGAATATTTCAGAGGAGTAAACAGGGATTATTGTAAGTAGTATCAAAGCAGATCAGACCATTCATACTAATTATTAGCAAAATAAATGTGTTGGTGGGGATGTGTGTATTAGTGATGTGACGAATATTCACAAGAAACGATACGAAAATTTTGACAAAAAATTAAATTATAATCAGATTTATATTCTTTATTTACTTATATAAGAAAAATAATTAATTAAAAACATAAAATAAACTAAAGTAAAATAAATAAATAAAAACTATAATATTCAAACTGTTATGTATATATTCAAATATTCAAAATGTTTTAATTCTTCTTTACCGTAAAAGAGTCCGTCGTCGAGTTTAAACTTTAGTTTGTTTTGATTTCAGGATAGTTTCTTCTAAATGTATATTCGCTCCGTGCGTGAGTTTCGTTTCCATGGTAACGATACACTACTTTAATTATAGAATTGTATGGATGCATATATAATTGTATGGATTGCATTTAAGACTTACATTGAAAATATAATATTATTGTCTCACAAATTTAAATGAATAATTATGATAATTTACATTTGAAAAATAAAATTTGTGAAATTTGATTTCTTATTTTCACAATTTCTAATGCATTAAGTTTAATTAATTAGTGTTTTTCAATAATTTGAATTTGACATTTCTAAAACAATAACATGTAAAGAACTGCAAATTAGTAATAACAGCCCCCTTTAACGCCAAAATTTTTTCACTGGAAGCGCTGGCATCGATTTTATTGTCCCTACCATGACTACGCACACAACGAATATAAATAATGAAGAATTATTAAGATATTGCTTCATTTGCAAGTTAGTATTCACATTCGCGATTCGTCCTATCACTATTTTGTATGTATTTATGTGCCTACACCTAATTATTTTTTAATTTAATTAAAATTTAATTAAAATATGTACACAAAATTGAATTTCAATTAACAATAAATCATATAAATATTGAATGAATGATATTTTCAAGCTTGTAGTAGCCCTCAAATTGTAAAATATTTGTTTATATTAAGTAAATTATATAAATATATACCACAATGCCAGTTTGTTCGTTTATTATTTGCCATATTTCACACCAGAAAGGAACTTCAAATCATTATGAATTTACATGTGATATATAGCTGCTGAAAGACCGCAGACTAATAAAAACTAACTTTTATCCCAGATAATATCTCATTCATACGAGGTTAATTTTGAGAAAGTGCAAAAAAATACCAGTTAATTCGGAAAGTAACTTATTGGGATTTGTAAAAGTACACCAAATTTTGTTCTAATTTGCTTAGTACTATGTTTCGTGATTATTGACTCGGTTTGTTGAAAATCATCGTATTATTTCTGTTTATAAGTTGGAGCGAAGCAGCGAGTAAACTCTAGTACATAATATATTCACAAATACAAATGTTTTATTGTAATTTTGTTTGTGTGGTAGAGGTTTTTAATGGATTTTGAAAATTAATCAAATTTTCGAATATATGTACGTAATAAAATTTTTTATGGTTCATTTTTGTATATTGATAGAGATTAATTTATGAAATTATCATAAACGTAATAATTTTGAATATTAGATTTCTGATGTGCGCAATTCCACCAATAAATACCAATCCCATAAAAAAACTCAAATTTTTGTGTAATGGTTTTATCTAGAAGGCCAAATTTGATGAAATTTTTTTAATACGATGTACAAGTCAGCAACAAGAAATCGATAATACATCGAATTATGGAAAATATTTCTTTCATTCCATCTTTGCTTATTTTCCCAAACTTCATCTTACGAAAAAAAATTGAAGAAAATAAATTTATATTTTAAATAAATATTACTCTATCTTTTATTATTTGGAAGAATTTTTCATTATTATTTCATTAAAAAATAGCATTTTTGTATATTGAAAATTATCCTTAAAACAAAATTACTAAAGGCAAAACTTTTTTGTGGGAACCAATTTTTATCAGATGAGATGAATAATAGACATAATTTAAAAATTATTTTACTATATATAAAAAGGTATATAGGTATAGGTGAAACTCATCAATTAACTTCAATGAATGAACGATTATCACATACCTAATTACACATAATGCAAAACTTTTTTTTTTCATTCAAATTTTCGTTTTTTTTTTAACTTTTCATTTTTTACATTAAATATTTTGGTTTATTAGGTTTAATTTACAAATATCATAATAAACCATTTTAATTTAGCCAAGCTGAATTAAATTTAGCTTAATAGCTTTTGCACGCCTCTGCACGTTAACAATTGCTGTCATTTAACGTAACAATCGTTGGAGCATATTTTGAAAAACTTCGTAGTAAACAATGACATATAGCTCAGAACCCCGGATACGATCGAACTTCACCGATCTCATAACCAGATGAGACATATTTTTAGAAAATTTTATTGTTTTATAAATATGACTATCATAGTTTTTCTACCATCCATTGCAGGAAACCCCATACCATTATTTTCTTAATTAAATTATCTTCCTTCGGATACCAATTTCGATTGGTTTACAAATCGGTCGAGTTATATAATCATATGGTATGAACAAATTTACACTGATCTGTTAACCAATCGAAATTGGTATCAGAAGAATAATAATTTATTCACAAAAATAATGGTATAAGATTGCCTGCAAAAATCCATTCAGGGGAAAAAGTTGATTTAATTAAAAATAGCCATGAACATTAAAAAATATGTTTCATCTGGTTATCAGATGGGTGTAGATCAACCTTATACTGTCAGACATAGAGTCAGGCGTTGTATGTGACTGTTATTTCAAAAACGGTTGGAAACTTGAAAAGTTGCTTTCGTGAAATGAGATTTCAATCTCTAATAATAAATCTGTGTGTCAGTCATTCGTAACGCATTCTTTTAACGTATGATTAAAATTTTTGAATAATAAAAAAATCTACGATTATTATTAGTTTTCACTTGAAAGAATTTATTTTAAAAAAATGAGTGGAAGTAATAAAAAATAAAAAAAAATGTCTTTTGTTTCATATGTAATCATATGAAATATTAGATTTTTTGATGTAGAAAATATTTGAACACACTTAAAAAAAAGTTACAATATTTCACAGTGATGTAAATCTATCTATATTATATTTTCTATGTACTATATGATTTAAAATGGTGTAATTAGATACTTAATCCTGATTGTTCAATAACAACTTTTTTTTTACTTGTTTTACAACTTTATTTATTGCTGTGTCGAGTACCATGGTATAATAATTTATAATATTTTTTTGGTCACACTTTCCCTTTCATGTTTGGCATTTAGATATTAATGATGAAAAAAAGGTAAAAAATTAACTCAAAAGTTTGGGTGTGCTATATCGATAATATTGAATTTCAACGAAAACACGTATAGAATAACAACGAAACGAACGAATGTGAATTATTCATAATTTTTCTCCTACGGACCCATCTTGTAAACCGTTAGAGATAGAACAAAAGTTTAAATATAAAAAATGTTCCTTATCAAAAATTAAACAACTTTTGTTTGAAACATTTTTTCGTAAACATCACTGTTTACCCGTGAGGGCGCCAATTAGGCGGAAATTTTATAATATGTACTATACTTGATTATCAGTTATGTATGTGTCACATGTTTGTATGTGTAATGTGATAAAGAAATCAACACTGACTATGCATGGTATTTCAACAATTAACTCAGTCAATTGTTTGTTTTCACTTGTTTACATTTAAACTTTTGTTCTATCTTTAACGGTGTACAAGATGGGTCATACGGAACCAAGACCCAATTGACTTAGGATGCTCATTTACGAACTCGACCCCACTTTTTACGTCCTAAGCATGCTATAAAAGTTTTAGTATAATATCCTTTTTCGTTTTCGAGTTATCGTGTATAGATGGACAGGCAGATAACCGGAAATGGACTGAGTAAGTGATTTTATGAACACTTATATAAAAATTTTGTGCATAGCCTCAATATTTTTAAGCGTTACAAACTTGGGACTAAACTTAGTATTCCTTGATATATGTTATATATATATACATATTATAAAAAGGGTTGTACTATATTAGGTTGAATTATTGAGAGGTGACATTTTCCCAAGAACTAACAGAGGTACTATTTTTTCACGTTTTCTTACAGACTTTTTTTTTTATAAAATTTGTATCTCAGACTGTTTCTCTAAGAAGAATACGAATCTTTTACGAAGAATACTTTTGCAGGTAATTTTTCCAGATATCAGTACCCCAGAACCGAAAAATTTCAAGGGTTGGTTTGCATTAATTGCTTAAATAAACTGACTATATAATAACCATCATCAATCATTCCGTACATCACAGTTTTTTGTCTCTTTAAATATTTTATAATATATTACATAAAAATATTGTGTACACACATATAATATAAAAATTCTTCATGAAAAACTTTTCAATAAAAGTTTTGCTCAAAATTTTACTAAACTTTTATAGTATGAAGTATGTATTCCATTCGATTTTTTCTTTAGCCAAGCAAGCATAAGCAATACATCTTTTATAACTTGATGACAAATACTTATATATTAAATTTTGTAAAATATTGGTATAAGATACAGGTTGTTTTACATTAAGAAAAAAAAATTTTAATCGTTGTATTATTTTGAAGTATCTAAACGAAAACCATCGTATTATGATAAAAATGTTTGTTATAGGAATTCCAATATTTTGATGCCAGTGGCGTCCGATGTCTGAATCTGGACTCATTTTCGGGCAAGAATCTTGTACATTATCTTTCATTTCAATTACTATAAAACTGTTGCAAGTGGTTGAATTAAACCACTTACCCGACCTTAAAAAAACCTTTTAACAGAAAGAAAACCGACTTCAAAAGGAAAACTTTTCCAAAACAAATTAATATGCACTAAAAAGTAAAAAAATAACGATAATGTGATGTAGTTAAAATTATGGTTATTTTTGAAGTCGGTGCCAGCCAAAGAAACAACTCTTACAGAACAGTTTGCTACATTAGCTTGGCTAACACCGACTCCAAAAATAACAATAATTTTAACTACATTATATTATCTTAATTTTTTTACTTTTTAGTGCATATTAATTTGTTTTAGAAAAGTTTTTCTTTTGAAGTCGGTTTTCTTTTTGTTAAAAGTTTTTATTTTATTTTGTTATTTTAAATGATTCTGAAGTACACTAACTAATTTGTCACTAAAAAAAGAATCATCGAAATCGTTTGGCGTGATATTGAGTTATTCGCCCTCTTGTCATGCATACTTAATGCAAATTAAAAACTTTTATGATTTTTTCATTGTTGCCGTTGTCAGAACTAGACCAAAATGGATTGGGACCACACGGAAAGCACCAGCTTTCAAACAGATAAAGAATCATCATAATCAGATCACCCAGTCGAAAGTTCTGAGGTAACACACATTAAAAAAAATACATTCGAATTGATAACCTCTTCCTTTTTTGTTTGTAGTCGGTTAAAAAAACCATATATACAAACTTTAGACTAATTTTTTTGTTCATCCATAAAATCATATTAATAAAGTTTGGTGTGTCATTATCATGGCAGTCAATTTTTTGGTAAATCCTTTGTTTTTTTAAGTTTTTATTGAATGTGGATTTTACTTTATCCATGATTTGAACAGGATTAAATGTGACGACACACTGTGTACATAATGTCTGAGTGAACTTTATTTACGAATTATGAAAAAAGGTATTAGTAAAAGAAAACTTTGTATCCATGTGTTTGAGTCAGTCAAGGGTGTGTTGTGTATACATTAATATTGACATAATTTACGTCTGATGAATATATAATCATATTTGTTATATCCAAGAGAGCTTCTGTACTTAAAATTTTGTGTTTTTCGTTTCTCCCATCAAAAATTTATATATTTTGAAAATGTAATTAGAAAACTTACGATGAAAATTTAAAAACGTGTATTGCATTACAATTCCATATTTCATATTTCTTTCAGTTTTGTGTCTGTGTAAAACCACATTGAAAATATTATTTCAAAATAAAAATGAGTAAACCTGTTGATAATAAGTTATTCTTTTTCGATAAGTTATTCTTCGTTTTAGCTTAGGAATTGACTTCAGATGACGACAGATTAGATAAGGTTTCATTAATTAAAAGTTTTATTAATGCCAGTTTTAACTAATAAGAAACAATCAAACTGTTTCGTGCTGTTTATTTATTATTGCTGAGTAACTTCTAGACAGTATCAGTCAGAGGATTTACAAGAAAAGTAACTATGTATGAAAGCTAAATTCTAGTTTTTCGTGCTTAAATTCCATAATCTATAATCTTTCAAAACTAAACTTTTGGTATCGTTTTAAGGTAAAAAAATTATTAACCAATCTAACTCGATGTGGTTATTGGTACGTGGCAAAATTAAAGCTGCAGAAGAATTTATTTTCGAAGGCGTGAATCTTTCACCATATTGCTGTCAGAAATATGCAAAAATATGATGTTAGTCTCCTTTTGTAAAATTATTTATCCTCCTTAACAAACACGATTATTTATCCGGTTTGCTGGAATTCCTTGGTTCGTTTCTTATTCAGATGTTCATTTTTGCAAAACATCATTTTTGGTGTTTTCACCGCAGATAATCGCTTCGTATCTTCCAATTAATTCCGTGTGTTCATATATATTTTAAACTGGAAGTCAACGCTAAACACCTTTGTTAGTTTAACATAACTTTAAAAGCTAGTCTCACAAAAGAGAATGGAAAATGAATTATAAAGCAATTTAAATATATATTTTCTATTTGTACATACAAACTAAAATTATTTCAATTACAAGTTTGAAAAGTTTTAATTGTGATTTGTCATTATGTTTTTATCGTTAAGAAATAAACCACTAAATATTTGACCACAAAAACAAAGGTGGGTTTTTATTATAACCCGGATAAAAACACGAGCAAGAACTTTTCTAATTTAATTTAGAACACATAAATAACACTTATACGAGTGATTATATTTTTTAATTACGTGGTGTAAATATCTCATTAATATTGATATGAAATATACTGTAATCGACCACATGGCTTGATTTTTCTGCCCATATATTTACCAAAATAATTATAAAATTGAAAATTAAATTAAAAATGTATAATTTTTATTACATATTAAATTTTTTTTCCCGTTCTATTTTTAATTACAATTTGTATAATTTTCGTCATTGAATACATGTGGCAAATTTTGAGTTATTTATAATCCATTATGGTAATTGTATAGATAAGGCAGTATTGTAGAAGAAATGGCAGATTTTAAGGGAACCTACTTTGGAAAGTGCTATAAAAACAAGGTTCATAAATTTATTTCTTAGAGCAATATAGAAACATATATACTAAACTTTTCGAACCTTCTTTTTTTCAAAAAACAAAACTTCGACATATCATAAACAAAAATATCTATAAGTTGATTTCCTTTAGTATGCGAACAATCGTTTTTAATAAATTTTGTTTCTCATTTCAGTGGTAATTTTGCAGTCGGCTCACTTTTCAAACATGCTATTTCTACTTTTAAAAATCAAACTGTTCTTGACCATAAAATTTTTGAAGTTTTTGATTGCAATTACTTATTAATTTTCCAATAATAAAATTTAATTGAAAATATATTGGCTATAAATCCATTTGCATATTATTTTATTGGTTTTTGATAAATTTATCGTTACTAAATTGAAATTTAACCCTACCTGGAACACTTGGTGGATCTGTCCCAAATATGTGTGTATGGAGAGCTATGATCATAAAATGTAATTGGGTCCTTTTCTTTTTTACCTTTCTTCCATAAAACTGAGATCTGTTGAAAAGTTGTTTGTTCTTTTTACAATATGAAGGCTTGGTAATGGATTTGTGGGATCAAATGCCTGATTTCGCTCGTACTCAAAACCTCGAAAACTCTATTTAGAACGCACGCTGATAAATTTTTACCTCATTCTTATCATTTTTTACTTATCGTGTATATAGAAATGGCCTACTTGCCTAATATCTTGTACTATCTATGTTTTAATTTGTATTCACTGTATAGCTGTAGTATACGAAAGAAATATTTTTCTTCGGCACTCCATGTAGAAATTTTGTGGGTGTATTTTTTATTTTACGCTTATTTCACTAGAACCTAATTATTTTTTTTGCAAAATAATATTTTTCAAATTTCAAGAAAAAATAAAATATTGCTTCGAAAAGAGAAATTTTTTTTATTTACAATAAATAATGAAGGTAAAAGCTACCTTTTTCGAATACAAAATAATAATATAGCTATACCTTCGATGAAACCTTCTCGCTTTTCTATCAATAATAGTCTAGATGATAATATTTATTTATTGAAAATGTTCATCTATCCAGAAATTTATTTTATATATATATAAAATTCTCATCCAATGAACAATAAATATCATCAATTTCAATGTCCTTCAAATCTCGATAAGTCATGTTGACATAATATTTTACCCTTTTCTTGGTAAATGTAAATATTTACCTTATGAAAATATCATTTTGTATTCTTATATGTGTGTTATCAACGATGAACAACAACGACTACTCTCTTTTAAACTTGAAAACTTTGCATTAATACTTATATCAAGATTAAGTTGATAACTAAAACCCTTCTGTGTATGTACAGGATGGTATAAGTTAAAACAGCAAGGCATCATCAATTAGTAACAAATGATCGAGAAGTGTCGTGAAACACTTGGTAGGAGCTCCTTTCGTACTTTGGTACATTATAAATATAGCGCTTACTTTTTTTATTTACAAGATATTTTTTTGAAAATTTCATATATTATATTTAGAAGTCAAATACTTGTTTAATTCTTTAAGGAATTTAATTTTATAGCTACTTTTAGTATTTACTCTATGAATTAATTGTTATATTAGTTTAAATAAGACATACTTCTGATTTAGTAGTCAACCCAATTTATGAGTACATTACCTTTGGTTTGATTAGGATATTTATTATGATATAACATAATAATTGCATTGTACTTACTTTAAATTATCTCTGTTTTCTTTACTTTCTGGTAACTTTTTTGCAATATTCAAAAGGACTATAAGAGTATTCAAATTGTCTTAATTTTAACGATATCTACCATTTGATAAATTGCTGCCGTCATAATTTGGACCATCCTGTAAAACGATAGTACCTTCTGCATAGATTATCATTAGTAAACAAAGGACAGATTTGATGTTTATACTGAGAAAACAAAGTCAACGATATTTATTATTACTTGGCACATTTTAAATACCCTATATAAAAATAAATATCTTATTTCCAAAATAAGTGAATGATTGACTTTTTAAGTTTGAGTTGACTTTTGTTCTCCATTGAAAAATCAAATCCATATTTCTGCTCATTAACATCGAGATCGGATGAAATTATGCAAGAGGTGAAAGAATCAAACTTATGTCAATTTTATTAAAAAAATTTAGCATATGTTTCTTGAATTTAGTTTGGCTAAAGGGGGATAGCCTTGTCCCAGCTTTTTAGGTTCCATTCTATATCGCAAAAATAAAATCGTGGGAAATATTTCCAAAACAAAACATAAAAGAAATTTCGCAAGGGTAGAAACGATTGAAAAAGGAAAAAAGGTAATTTCCAGTACAATTCGATTGGATTAGAATGAATGCTTCAAAAAATACTCAAATAGAAAAAACAAATTTTTTCTTCAGTATGGTTTCACGGTCTAAAAACTTGATTTTTATAAAGGAAAATAAATCTCGTTTCTCTCGAATTTTGTCTTACATTTTTTTTCATATTGAAACGTTGATTAATCCGCCTTTAAGAATGTAAAGAAATGAAAATAATTAACTTTTAAATGTTATAAAATTATAAATTATTCACGTAAAACTCTCTCACATCGAAGTGAGTAAAAATTAGCCAACTGACGCTTTCACTTAATGACCGACCACTAATCATTTAGATATATTACAAATTTTAACCACAATTCTAATTAAGATAATTCTTAAATTTTTTTTCAATTAAATTAACTTATTTTATAAAATTATATTTTATTTTTAGTTAAAAAGTAAAGTTTTTCTCTAAAATACACAAAATTAAAAAAGGGTTATTTGTGAAAGTGTGATATAAAAACACTTAAATAAAACCGATTTTTGGTCTTATATATTCATTCATTTTAACCGTTTATAAGCAGTTAAACGAACCTTTTTTTATGTTCGTCATAAAACCTTATGAGTTTGTTTTAAAACTTTTATGGATATGTGTATAAGATGAACATAGAGTAATTTGTTGTACCTTGGCGACAATGTATCTTACAATAGTACACTTTCTTGTTAGATATTGCTGTCTTTGATATAGCAACTATATGAAGAGTTATCTACCAGAAGGGAAGCAATCGAGAAAATAGTTCTCCATGTGCTTTCAAGTAAAATAAAAATAAAATTTTTTATTCAAAAGTCATAAAATTTCTTTTAAGTACTGAGTATTAATTCATAAGTTAATTTGTATTTTAAGCCACATTCCTCTAAATTATGGCGTGTTACAGTTAAAGACGTGAACTTAAAATTGTTGACTAGTTAAAGTTTGGAAAGTCACACCGTCATGTTCCATGAATCAGAACAACATAATGTTTTAGAGAACAATGCACAGGTACTAATATGTCAGTTATTTTGCTCTTTCTTTTCTATTACTCTACGCTCAGAAAATGATAAAAAGGTGATTGACAAAATAGTATAATGGAGTTTAAAAACTACTTTGGAGATACTGTGCCCAAAAATAAGGTGACATTGTATTTATTTTGAAAATTCTTTATTTATTCTTCCAAATCAATTTCATCCCTTCAAAGTAATCCCTTCCCGATGCAATACACTTATGCAAACGGATTTACCAATCTTCGAAACACTGGTTGTAGTGACTGTGTCCCCGGAACGGTTTTTTTTTTTGCTTGCTAAACAGCCAGAAGTCGCTCAGCCCCAGATCATTTGAATACGGTTGAATATAATATTCCTTGTTGACTGTTTGACCGGGCGGAAGGAATTCGTAATGCACAACAAACGCGCGCAGTTTAAATTCAAATGTCACCTTATTTTTTGGACACATTATTATGAGTAAATTCAAGATACAGCGCTCGCCCCTATGAAGAATGAGATGAATTTTATATAAAAGCCTAAATGTGTTAGATGTTTATGTAAAGGAAAATCAATTTATCATTTAAAATGTTAATAACAATTACTTATATACATGTTTCACTGTGAAAATGAAAAAGAAAATTTTAGTGTTTTTTTTTTATATTGTATTTTTTGTTCGTGTTTTTTTCGGTATTGTAAAAATCGTTATGTTGGTAGATCCGTATATATAAAAGTATAAAATTGCATTACAAATTTATTTTATTAAAAAAATTATCGTGTGCTCTTTTTTAAAAAATTCTTTAATCTAGTAGAAACGAGTTAAATTTTGACGTACTTTATTCCTGTTTAAAAAACAGTGTTTAAATATTTGATACATAATATCTGCTTTCAAATATCCAGGTAAGTACATTCAAAAGTTTAACAGTCAATCCGATATAGCCAACAAACCAAGCTAAAGTCTAAAAATCAACTAAATTTCAAACATCGACCTCCATCGCTTTTCTTCAGAATTTGATCTGCGAGTGTCAAAAAATTTTTGCAATTTTATACCTTGCGCATTATTCAAAATTTTTACCATTAAAAACTTATAATATTTCGAATAAATTGGTTCATGGTTTTCTTAATAAAGTTTTCCATCGTTTTCTATTCCAATTTTGGAGTCAAATCAGTTCTTGTACGTTGTATCAAAGTGCATTCGTATAATTATAGTAACTTCTACAAAATGTCATTTTCCCACAAGCAAACATCACGAGTAGAATATAATTTATATACCAAGAAAATATCATAAATCATGACGGACAAACAACACCATAACTACAAATTTTCATCAAAAGAAACTACCGCACAATAAAATTAAAAGAACGTTTTTAGGTCCTGTGAAAATAGCACCACCAAATACGAATTTTCACAAACTGCTAATTGGATTCATTTGTCCACATTTTTCCACCCTCTAATTGGAAGTTGTAGCACAAAACTTTGGGTGGAAAAATGTGGACAAATTATGGACAAACGAATCCGCAGTTTGTGAAAATTCGTATTTGGGGGTGCTATTTTCACAGGGCCACGTTTTTAACATATATGATTCGTAACAACTGTTTGTATAATAATATACTACAGAAATTTACTTTGTTTAGTTTTGGGAACTAGAAAGAATGAAAAATACACTTGAATTTATCTCGTATACAAAATACTCCAGAAACAACGTTTTAAATTTAGGGTATTCGATTTGCACGATTATTCTTAATCTATCGCAGCGCTGCTCTGTTATGAAATATCAAAGAAATCACACATTAATTTCTACTGTTGAGAGTTAAGTTCCTCGGCAAGGACCAATAAAATCTCGTTTTCTACGGAAAATTTTTAAATCATGTTATATGTAATGTCATTAATGTGCTTTTTAGTAGGTAAACTATTCATGTCCCTTAAGGTGTTAAATTTATATATATTTGGGCTCTTAAACTTTGCTTTGTGCTGTGAAAAGGCTAATTTTCTTAAGAAACATTTAGAAAACTAATATTCACTAGGTAAAAGCATGACAAAAATTTGTCTATAAAGAAAATGAAAGCAAGCGGCACTCTTTTTTCCTTAAAATTCTTTTATAGAGATAAAATTGCACGCATTCGTGTCTTATTTCTTCTACAAGTGATTTTCTCTAAATCTTTGGGCATCGAAAAATTTTACTCAAGTTCTAACAAACTTATTAATAAAATTCGAAGGTGAGGTGTCAAGTACTTTGAAGGAACTACTTTAAGGTAATGACGAGTAAATATACAGCCAAATAGAAAACTTTCTAAATATAACTTTTTTTGTTATTGTAAAAAACATTATCAATAAGTTTAAAGATTATTTTTCCATAACTTTAAAATGATGTGCTTTAGTTTACACATTTTATTTAGTGTGTAACTTTTGTGTAATATCTTCTTAGAGAGTTTTGCAGTAAATCAATTAAATCTTTATATTGAATGGATTCTCAAAAATTGTGACCTATTAAAATTTCACAAATTAGTATTCCTGTTACATCCTGTTGCTTACAAATATACAAAAAAAGAAGACAAACAAAACATAATTTAACACACAATACGTTTCATAAAATTCGCATGTACAACAACAGTTTTTCATGATTTTCATTTAACTATATAAGTACCTACCAATTCTTGTTACTCTTGATAGAATGAAAATAAGATTAAAACAAAGTAATTAAAAACTGAAACCCTAAAAAATAATTTTCTATTTCCTGTGTTGTTTTACCTAAATGGGAGTATTCTAGTGATAGTAATAACTTTAACTCATTTTGCGACCGTTCTTTTTCTGTTTTACAAAAACTATTTGTTATATTGTTGTTATTTTTATTAAGGCTGTGCAAGCACACTCTCTAGCGAGGGTTATTTTTTGCATTTGTATTCGTGAGAATCAAGCCATTGTAAAATGATTTATTATTTATCGAAAACTGGACTCCCTGCTTGTAATACCGCAGGCAAAACTTATCACCAATATTTTTCTTAATATTTGAGGGTCTCTTTTTATTAGAGTTCCGTATCCGTAGTGTAACCAACGGATCCCTATTGGGAAGACTCCACTGTATGTCAGGCAGGCTGTATCTCATAAATTACAATAGATATACGGCTGAAATTTTCATAAAATGTGTATTCCTATTCTCGCTATTACAACAAATATAAATAAATTTCTCTTTTAAATTGCAAATTCCAAAATGGCCATCATGCAAATTTAAAGAGACAATTTTTTATCATTCTATATAACAATAATTTTATATATAGTAGCTTAATTACAATGCATATTTGTAGGGTATGTTGCATAAGTAAACATATATATTTATAACCTGAATAATTAAATATTTTCATAGTGCATCTCTTGTTTCTTTTACAATGTTTTGGAACCATTCGTGTTCGAGCACGATTCGCTTTTGATCGAATTTTTATCATTAGAAATGAATATATTTTTCTTTTTGCATGCCTTAAAACAGTGTAAATTCGAAAATGTGCTTTCTTACATTTGTCCTCCTCTTTCTCATCGAAGATAAGTGAAAATCACTGTTTTGTATCATGAAATATCACAGTTCTGCATGGAAAATGCACTAAGCAGAGCATTCACCTCCGCCAAATCTGTTGTTAACGAAATTTAATTCTAAACAAGAATGAAGCCGTGAGTTACGCCTTTTTTCTAGCAATTAAGATTGCTTCTTCATTTTTGGAATATCAATACCCACTAACTAAATCAACACTGGTGAAAATAAAATTAAATCGTTCAATGGAAAACAGTGATCGATCTACCTTAAAGTTATTTATGAACCATACTTACTATTCTATCTTTTAAATTGTTTTCGGAGTGTCTCATTGTTGTTCATAAACATTAGGAAAACGTGCGTTTTTATGTACTCATTTTTTTTTTAAACATAGATACAGTTTCAAATGTTTTGGGAAACATTTTTTATTTGGTTAGTTAGTTTCCCGTAATTTATTTTCATGTTTACTTCACTAATTTATATATGTTTTGTCCCAAATATTATAGCACGATATGCTGCATAAACTTTCATGCTGTTATGAATCTTGTAAATTATTAGCAGAGTAAATTTTTTTTCTGTTATTTAAAATGATACTTTTATAAGCTTTATTCTAACAAATTTTAAAAAAGATTTCCTGTTTCTTTCAAAGAAAAATAATTCAGAGAATGAGAACTGTTTTCTAGATTTGAATTGAGCTTACTTCTAAAAATTATTTTTACTTTTTAACCGACTTCAAACAAAAAGAAGGAGGTTATCAATTCGACTATATTTTTATTTTTATATTTTTTTTATATGTGTTACCTCAGAGCTTTCGACTGTGTTACCTGATTTTGATGATTTTGTATCTATTTGCAAACTGCAGGTGCTTTCCGTGTGGTCTCATTTCATTTTAGTCCAGTTCTGATAACGGCATTCATGAGAAAACCATAAAAGTCTTAAATTTGTATTAAGTATGCACGACAAGAGTAAAAGTTGCTTTAGTGACAAATTAGTTAGTGTTCTTCAGATTCACTAAAAATCACAAAATAAAAAAAACTTTTAACAAGAAGAAAACCGACATCAAAAGAAAAACTTTTCCAAAACAAATTAGTATGCACTAAAAAGTAAAAAAATTACGTTAATATAATGTTCTTAAAATTAATGTTAATTTTGGAGTCGGTTTCAACCAAACTAATGTAGCAAACTGTTCTATCAGAGTTGTTTCCTTGGCTGACACCGACTCCAAAAATAACAATAATTTTATCTATTACATTATACTATCGTAATTTTTTTTACTTTTTAGTGCATATTAATTTATTTTGGAAAAGTTTTTTGTATTACTGTTTAATCCATAATTCAGCCCAGAAGAAATATACAAAATTCAGCCGTCCTCAAATTCAGTCTTATAAACTTTATCAGCTTGTGTACCACTGGTTTGTTTTGAAATAAATGATAGCTATCAGACAAAGAAATTAAAAAGGTTATTGAAACGTCAATAACATTTTATTAGAAAAGTAATTTAAAATATCAATAACTTTCACTTTATGCAAATCATGATATTTTCTCAAAATTTTCAACGAAATATTATTTTATAAAAAGGCCTTGAGCGTATTATTTTCTGATTATGCTATAAGTGTACCTTCAAATGCATTGAAATCCCTGAAAACACCATCAATTTTAATTAAAATATTAAAAATATTACAAGTATATTTACAAAAATATTATTTCTTCACTTTTATTTTCATTGATAACAATGTTATTAAAAAATGTTTTTAAAAAAAAATGAATATTTGAATTAAAATTTTTAATTAAATTAGAAAAAATAAATTTAACTTGCTTCATCGTTCATGCAAAAATTAAATCAGGAAATAATTGAAAACAAAAATTAAAAAAAAAAAAAGATTTTTATATGTACAGAGTGATTTGTATGAAATACACATCTGATGTATTTCTGACGACATGAGACTAAAAGTAGTTTTGTACGAAATTGCGCAAAAAGGTGGTTTTCATTAGCATAAAGTTGTAAGTTGTAAAATAATATTTTAGAAACATTACCGGCTCTATTAGCTGATATAAATTTTCAAAGTTGTCGATATTTAACACATAAAAGATAGAAATCTATTCTATTTAGAAGACATTTTTGGTTATTTTTGATACAACAACTATTTGAGAACTTTTTTTTTTTTCTTAAATTTCACGTTCTCTCTCATTCCGAGAGAAATAACTACAATTAAACCGAATAAGAGGGTTAAAAATAATTGGAAATTCTACAATTTTTCTTTAATTGACAGGAATTTTAATGTATGTGTTTACTTTTAATAAATTTCTAAGTTCTTCTAAAAGGAATGCAATTGGAAACCTAATAATTTTCTCCAACAGAACAACCTGTAATCTTTTTTTACATTGAAATATTAAAAAATAAAAGTAATTACATTTTATAATTTATGTAAATTATTTCGCCGGAAGTTAAATTCATTTTTTTTTTGTTTTTTATTAAAAATAATAATAATAATAATATAAATACAGAAATTTTTATATAATTATTTATAGCTGTGTGTTTTTTTGTTTCAATGAAAGATTCTTCATTTTATTTAAGTATTTATTTATTGTTGTTAAATGTAAATAGGTGTCTAAATATCCGTGTTTTAATTAAAATTGATATGAATCTCTTAAACATTATTTAATTAAAAACTATTAAAATAATGTGTTTATTTATTTACTTGAAATAATTACTAGAATTAGGTGTTTGTTTTGGTTTAATTAGAACACACATACGTCATATATTCTTGAGTTTTATTTATAGAAATTAATTAAAAAATGTAAAAAAATAACGTTTTTTAATGCGGTAAGCCGCTTTATTATACCCATACAAAGTGATGTCAAATAGAATATAAAATTTTATGCTGGGGTAGTTGGCATTCTAACATTTATTTGTATTAAGTTAGTATTGATTTTTCTCTGCGTAAAATCTTAAGTAGGAATTATTTCTCTGGCCTGTTTTTTCTTGGGCAAGCGATATTTTTCTTTATCAAATTCTATTATTTACTTTTCCCTCATTTTAAAGCTTATTGTGCTGGCTAATGATGTAAAATAGACTTACGGTCTAAAAATATACCGCTTAGGAGAGAACAGGCTAAGAATAATATTAAGATTCAATTTTGTTCATTTTGTAATTGGTATATCGTATCTGTAATAAAATTGCCGATAAGAAAAAAGAAAGTGAATAACTCATTAAAGGGCTACTTTGAAAATCGGTTTCAAGGAATAAAAATGAAATAAATACTCTAAATAATCATATAATTTCTATGTTTAGTATATAAATGTAATTGTACATTTTCACCAACTTCGTATTGGTACTATTTAGGAAACATGGTACAATTTAAAAATAGTCAATATTGTATAAATTTTATCATATTTTATACAAATATTTAGAAAGATATTATTAATATCGTATTACAAACAGGAATTTTATGTTCCGATCGTCAATTCATTGAAAAATTACACACGCTATGGGAAAACCATCCGAAACGAACTAAGCACCGATCCGCAATATACTGCTCTTCCCTTATACTCATATGATTTGGAGTTACAGTTGCTTAAAATGAATCAATTATATCGTCCGGGCCTTTTTAAATCAAAATTTGTGTTCATATATTATGCATTTTTATAAAAATACAAAACCATTCATGTTTAAATAAATTTAAAAATTAATAATTTATATATTTTTTTAAATAATAAAGGGTTAATAACATTATGAAATATACAATTGTAGAATAAAGAATGTCAAAAAAATACAATGCAGTTAAATTATATTATTTTTGTAGCTTTTAAATAAAAAGTTAACTACAATATATAGGAATGATTGTCATTTTTAATTGAATGTATGTACAGTATTTTGTATGTACAGTCAATTAGCTTTGGGCAATTTTTTCATTGCATATAAAAATTAATTTTCATACTGTTTTTACTCTGTATATTCAGTTCAAAGAGTCATAGAATATATTTAAAAAAATGTTGTTAGATAGAAAGGGTTTTGGTCAAAAATGATACGAATGATATATGGTCTTATTTTGCATATTAGACTAACGTTAAAAAAAAAAAAAAAAAAATATTGATAAAAAATACTTTTTAAGAGTCAAGCTTTTATTGTACTAAAAAGTAGAAAATAATGTTATCTATGAGTCACTCATACCCGACTTTCTGTAAAAGCTTGAGCCTCGCAATTTAAAATATCAAAAATGAATCGGAACGCCTCATCTACTCCACATGCCTAATTATTTTTCGATTCATTCTTGATATTATGCGCCTCAAGCTTTTATATATAGTCGGGTATAAGTGACTCATTAGATCAAATTATTTTCTACTTTTTAGGAAAATAAAATATTGTTCCTTAAAAAGTATTTTATTAAAATTATTAATTTAAGACTAAAAAAAATGTATATATATCAAATATGGTGAAAACGATGTGAAAATCTGAAAATCTGGACGCCACAACTTTCTCGTGCATTGTCTTTCAAACTCAATGTGCATGCAAAGTTTCAGTTCAATTGGAAACCGGGAAGTGAATCAAATTTGACTTGCAAGATTTGATTACAGATAGGCAACGGGACAGGTGAAACTAAATAAAAGCTTGAAATAATAAATGACTTAAAATGTAAGTATTATATTTCTGGCAATCGTTGATTTGGTGGTAGGTGACCTTTTTTTGATCCTTAATGACCCCTTTATTTAACCCCAGGGGATCTATGAACTGAAGTTAACAGTATATTGCAACTAATAAAAAATATTTTTTAGTATAAAAACTTAACTCATTGATATGTCAAAAACTTATCAGGTATTGAAGTCAACTTCACTATTTGTGAACAGAACAAAAAGTTTTTTTCTAACTTCTTCCTTTCTACTTGACGGTGAAGAAATAATACTGAATGCGATGAGATATTTTATATCTGTATGAAATGCTAAAAACTATTCTCTCCTTTTTGTATGTGAAATATTCATATTTTTTATGGCGGTATTTTCTGTGAATTTAAATGTTTGATATTGTATACAAAAATTGTAATAAAATAATCGGATATGGGCATCTTATTTATACTTCATTTGTTCTCCAATCGAACGTATAATTTGATTAAACTAATACTTTTTGCTTTCTCTACAAATAAATCATAAGTACAACAAATAAAGTATCAATCAAAATTTTTGTACGAATATAATGAATACATGAGAATTATTATAAAATAAAATAAACTAGCAGTACATAGTCGGTGTGGTACTGAAGTCGTGTGAGTGCGACCTCTGTAGTCCACACGACTAACTTCCCAGAGGGGGAAAAAACATTTAAAAGTCTTGTTTGCCTTCATAGATTATTCTTCGAACATATACTGCAGCTTATGCTGGAACGATCATTATCTCCATAGATAAATAATGTGTTTTATCCACTTCTCAGATTCTGTTTATTCAGTTTTTTTATTACCATTTAAAAATGGATCAGCTAATTCTGTAGAAAACTATTTCAGTTCTTAAATACGCGATTATGCGTTGATTAAGCCCATCACGTTTTAATGTCATAACTGGTTCACGAGATAATCGGGGCGAAAGAATCCGAACGAACATACGAACATACGTACACACGCACAGACACACACAGACATCACATTGAAAAGGTTTGATTCGGATATTAAGGCCTTGAAACCGCGAAAATATGTAAAACGGCCCCATATTTTCAAACTCGGCCCCATTACATTAACTTCGTCTGGGAAGTTAATTAGGTAATTTTTCATAAGTTGCGATTTTAAATCACGGTATTAGAAAGCATGTTTAAGGCAAATACTGAGTAGATGTAGAATTTATCACATAACAAATCAAACTGTAAAATTAAACTTAATTCCAAAACAAAATTTGAAAATTAATTAAACATTCCAACGAAGAAATTAAATACTTTCATTAATGATAAATTGTCCGTCTCTTGCTTGTGAAACAGAGTTGTATATATATAAGTCTCAATGGAGATTCATACAGGTGAAGTTAATTTTACCTCTGAGACTCTTTTTTTCTAAATTAGGAACTTTAACCGTTCATGTTTAGAAAAATTTCCGAAGCCAAGTTAAATATACCTTAATGAATCCTCAAAAAATTAAACTACTTTTTTAGTAGCCGTTTACAGCATGATTTTATTTTTCTTAGATAAATATTACGAAACCATTTAATTAATTTTTTCTATTTGTTTTTCAGGTAAGAAAATTATTATTTACACAAGAGTTTTCGTCTACAGGTACGTTATTTAATTTTCATCTTTGTATAAACGAAAATTTTTTGAATATTTGTCTTTAATTTCCAAAAGAAAACCATATTGTAATAAATGTAATAGAGTTGATACTGCTATAATACATACATAAACTTTACTATGTTTTGTATACTTAAAATAAATTACTCTATTTTCCAGAAAATGAAAGAAAAATAGTATTTTGTTTGGACTAATTTTAATATGTAAATGAATGTGGATTAAAATTTTGTGTTTATACAAATCAGGTAATTCATTTTATATACGAGAAGATGTGAGTCAATTTCTGAGCAAACTGCACCTACTACGGGGTTCTTCATATTTTCCAAAGATTGTTGAGTTTTTAGATAGTTTCTTGTAAACATTTGCTTGATTTTACTTTTAAAATTTGAATAAAAAAATTTTATTTATAAATATTGTTCCAGAAACATTGTCTGTGTTTATTATATGTCAGAATCATTTCAATAAATCCCTCGTTTATCAAGCTGCGGGAACATGAATTAAACTTGAATAACATTTAGAATTATATAAAGCATATTTTCCAAGTCGTACATTCCCAGCATGACAAATACAGAAGCCACACAATTAATATTGTTTTGAAAAAAGCTTTACCTACTCACACTGACATTCATTTCGAACAACGTAGAAATATGCTTTTTATGTAATATTATTAATTTGAAAATTGATTATATAACATATTATTAGTCGTATTTGTACATGTACAGTATGGTCCATAAGTTTTTTTGTCTTATTTTAATAAGAAATTTGTAGATTAATCAATCTAGAATCAGAAAAATATTAAAAACAAAACTTTTTGAACTGAATGTGGGACATCTCAAAAAGATCTTGAAAGTTGATTTCTTAACTAATAAATAGATTATTTCTTTAAATAAGAAATTTTTTCGAAATAGATTCCAGTTTTAACCATAAAATTTCTCCTTGCAATTCATTTCCGAAAGAACCTACTTGATTTATACTCCGAGATACTCTGTCTAGCGTTTTTAATAATACCCCACATCTTAGATAAACAAGCTGTTTTGATTCGAAAAAAAAAGATTTTCAATGTTTGTAATTTTTTGTTTCCAAAGAATCAATCATTTTGTTTTTTAATTTTCCAAATATTTGTCAAACTTGTCAAACTGAAAAACCCAATAACAACTTTATGATTTCTTGATGAGATGACTTCTAGATAAATTTTTTTAAAATATCTATCTCCTTCTTAATCTAACATTAAAACTTCTCAATCCCATTAAGAGATGCCTCAAGACTTCTGGATCACACTTTATACCGTATATCTACCTACCTCTATAGGTTAGGTTAGTTAGAGGTAATATGGAAATGTGAAATCAAATGGAAAGTAATTTTATCGAGTTTATTGTTTAAAAGTTGAAACAAATGTTTGTGTTAAATGTTACAGAAAGTTTAATTAGTTTGAATCCCTAATTTAAATGACGTTTTCTACAATTCTCACATAAAAACAATGCAGTTGCGTATTTAATCCAATGCAATTTGGGGGCTTGATTTCATACATATTAAATCTTAGAAGTTTTAAGGGCTTACTTTTATATATATTCATACAGGAGGTTCGGCTTGGATTCCCGATAACAGAGACACTTATGTAAGAGTCTGTGAAATAAAACTAACGAATAAAAAAACCAAATATGAGGCGATAAAAGTATATACGGATGTAGTGAAATAAGGCAAAATAGTTATCTATACTCTACCACTCAATTGTTTCCCATATGATAAACTGTGTAGGATAAGTTGTTTAAAATTATTCTACTATAGTTATTTCCCTTGCAACCACAATACTCTAACTATAGGTTTCTGTTCAACAATAAAATATCTTAACTTTGCATTTTTATTCGTCAACAAGGGAACAGATATTGAAGTTCTGACATTTTAGAATTAAAAAAGACGAGAGACGAAAATTCCACTTTTGATGGAAATAACTGTATTATATTATCCTTGATAAGTAAATAAAATTTTTTGACACTATGTTCAAAGTAAGAAAACAGCCTTAAGAATAAGAACTACTTATCGTTAAGGTAGTTGTATGTGGAGTTCAAATTCCGCTAAAAGACGCGAATATTTCTCCTTTCTATGCCTCTCTATGAAAACGCTCATGTAAGATTCCAATCTACAATTATATAACTCTCCTTCGTTACATAAAAACACTTTTTACATATACAATAATATAGAAAAGCGAATTCTTGTAAAATATGTTGAAAGCAACCCTTGCTCTTGCATGGTGTACTTTTAACAGTGAATGACTCTTACTATACTTATTCTCTTTTCCAACTATTGTGAAATTTTTAATTCTTTTCAAAGTTTTTCTATTTGTCTTATTCAGTTAAAAAAATAAAATAAAATTTAATCACAAATCTGATTACTGGGGTTTTAAAAACTGATTAAAAAACAATTTTCAGATGATTGTATTTTCTTTGAAGAAAATTGGAATATCGAGTTATTCAATTTAAAGGGTAGTACGATATAGACAACTAAGCATATAAAACATGAACTAAATTTTTATGTCTCAAAAGTATCTTTCTTTGAGTATGTTATCGGAACACAGAACAAATGAATGTTTTCCAGAATCAAGCAAGCTTCGTTTGAAGCTATTTTTCATAAAACCCAAATATTTGGAGGTTGTTACACAAAATTATATCGATCAGAGCCATTTTAAACCAACTCGATGTATACCTCTGTAAGGTGTTTCAATTATTAAGTTTGATGATTTTTGATGAAAAGCCAATGGAATTATTTAGAATAAGCATGGAATTATAGTAGATATAGTAGTATTTTTTTTTTGTTAAGGAAAATTATTTATACATGAAATATTAAAATTGTAAATACAAGCGTATTTATTTCAACTATATTTATTAATTTATTATACAGTTTTGAAATATAAATACCTAATATGTTTTGAATAGGTACGTAGTGTACTTACAAATTACCACATACAGCTTAATAGGTCACCGGTACAATGTTTCTCAAAATTAATGAGCATACTCTTTTACAATACTTGTACACCCGTTAATAACAAAGGTAGAATTAAAGAGATTTAAAAAAAAATACGCTTGCACCAGGATACCAACCCGGACTACTTGGATTCATGTCAAGCAAAATATCCAATTCGGCTATGCTCTAGACACAGAACTTTGAACTTTGTTTGTTCCACATTTATTTATTTATTTATTCGTTTATTTTGTTCACTAGCTTGTATATAATTTTAAGCGTCAATGCCTTTCGGTTATCTATTGCAAAAACCTTGGTAGTAGCTTTTAAAACAAAGGAAAATTAGTGGAAATTGGAAACACATATTTTTTAGGGATTTTATTTATCTGAATGAGTTTATCTGAGATTTATTTAGTTCTAGTATATCAGTAGGAAAATTATCGGGTAAGCCATAGTTTGGTACGTTTTGAAACTATCGGCTGTTTCGCCATTCGGAGCTCTAAGATTGTCTTTCAAGTGACAGAAAATCAGTATTATATTTTCGGAGAGCAAACTGAGTCGATATATATTAATGTTAGGAAATTTTGAAAACTTGTTAGTAAGCGTATGGAAACTTCATTAAACAAAATATTTAAAACGGAACATTGAAAAATGATTAACACCCAGAGACAATTAAGATTTTGACGGACGCATTTAAAGTGATTAAATGAATCTCAAACCATTAAAAATATAATGAAAATTAGGATATTAAAGGATCTACTGCATATCTTGACAAGGCAAATATTTGAATGAAATACTATAACATACTTAATCGAAAAGTTTACTTTTGAAAATAAAGTACTTCATTCATTGGAAAATATTTCTTGCATTTGTATTGTAAAAACGAAATACTATAAATTTCCAACTACATCGAAAACATTCAGTAAATTTAGATAATTATAAACTTGTGTAATATTATGATCAAACACATTTATAAATAATTTGCATATGAGAATAAAGTATTTCTCTGTATTAATATATATAGAGCTTATATGTATGTATAATTTATAATTATTTAATAAGTAAAATACTTCATACATTATTATTATATTGCAGATTTTATGTTCTGTTGATGATAATTACACGCTAACGTTATTTTTCATGTTATTTACACGTAGATTATGACATTGTAATATTTTTTTGGTAGCCATTTGCCAGAAAGCCTAAAATTAACTTGAAAAAAAACTAACACAAAATCTGGTTTGTTTTGTAATTTAGCTAAAACTTTTCGGCTTTTCGAGAAAAATTACTTTGGGGAATCCCCTTTCGTATTCGATTTCAGGTGATATCTCTAAAACTACTCGTTCATATTATCCGTTGGATCTGATCTTTGCATTTTCTTTGGATATATATATTTTTCTCTTAAAAACGAAGTAAGCCTCTTTCTCCTAAAATGACGTAAGTCTATTTTATGTTAAAAAAGATCGAGAGGTATATTGGGACACTCGGTAGGAACTATATTCCCTTCGTACCTTTTTACTCTATAAATCTAGCACTTACTTGTTTTATTTACAAGATATTTTTCTGAAAATTTAAGGTATTTTAGAAGTCAAATACTTGTTTGATTAATTTTATAGCTGCTTTTAGTTTTTACTGTATGAAATTGGTATTAGTTTAAAAAAGATATACTTCTGATTTAGTAGTCAACCCAGTATGTCAGTACATTACGTTTGATTTGATTAGGATATTTATAATGACATAACAACAAAATTTGCTTTGTTTCCTCTATTGTCTTTAACTTCTGATTACTTTCAGAACTCAATTTTTTTAAATGATAAAACATAAAATATAGTCAAAAAATACAAATTGACAGTTATAAAAAGAGTTTTGCATTTTCTCAAAATTAATGGCAACCTGAATCGATTGAAAAAGTTTGAGTTTCCTTGGTAACCTAGATGTCAGTTTTTGGTGTCTGTTGCAGTTTTTTTGGTTTTAATTCCCAACCAGCAAACAAATATCGTGCGATCAGGAACATAGTTCTAAAGGCTAAAACAAACGCAAAATATCATGCATTCTTAACGAGCAAACAGATGTATTATGTATGTTATTTATGTGTAAGACTTGGAAAGATGAGATAACATATTGGTGGTAAAGTAAATCTTTCTCTTTGTAAAATTATTTTCATGTAGATACCTATGTTTCAAGTTTATATTTTAACTTTTAGAAGCAAACATGTGTGTATGTGTGTGTGTGTGTGTGTGTGTGTGTGTGTGTGTATGTGTGTGTGTACATACTACCTCCAGCTTCAGTCATGCGGTTTTGTATTAATTTTTGAAACAAAAATCCAAAACAAGCAAATTAATTTGTGTGTTTAATAATAATATGTACATTATTAATAAAATATTTAAAATATCCCACAAAAGACATCTTATATTATTATTATATAGTTTAGATAAGTCAAATATGTGATGGGCAAATGTGTACGATTTTATCTCTAAGTATAGAGGAAGGTACCAGAAATTAAAAATTTACATATATATATATATCTTAATATATATATTTCTTGTGTGTGTGTGTATGTAATTGAACTCCTCCTAGACGGCTGGACCGATTTTGATGAAATTTTTTGTGTGTGTTCGTGGAGATTCGAGAAATGGTTTAGATTTACAATTTGGTCCAGTACAACTGTTTTTGAGGGCTCCGTACCAAAAAAATGAAATTTCATTAAATGGTGGGAGCGCATATAAATCATATCACATTATGTATACTATGTGTACTATGTATTTTTAATAGTATTCAGGTATTGTCAATAGGCATTTATTAGAGCCATATGCGAGCGCAGCGAGCTCTACTATCAAAGGTCAGGCCAAAGGTCGAAGGTCAGGCCACTCCAATAAATAGGAGTTAAATTGGGGTTTAGCGGGATGGGTTTAGCGGACAGGCTAAACGTAGTATGGGTATTCATGAATTGGAGTTACGTTTTTACGGGACAACGTCCGTCGGGGCCGCTAGTATATATATATATACATGTTTTTTAAACCAATACACTAAAATATCATTATGGACATTATCTTTGTTTTTGCACAGCTTTTTAAGAGTAAAGATATTATACAATGATCGAAAAAGAAAGTATTAGTCCTCCCTAATACATGAAGTGTGTTCCATGGTACATTATTATGATGCACTACGAAACATACCCTAATGTACCTTGAATCACCCTCACCGATTGTATCAGTTCTCTCTAGGAAATAGAATTGAGAGAATGTTCACTTTTCTCTTACTGTCCTGAATTATGTAAGTCTTCTTCTACTCTGAGCGTTCAACAACAAATTCAACTGATATTTTTATTGATTCGTTTCCAACGGCTCTTCTTGTTCCCACTGACACTTCGCTTACACATACCTTCCCCTTCCCTGTTAAAAAAAAAAAAAACAGGATTATTTAATTGTCAAATTTTATTGTATCCATATTTCAATAGTGCTGCATTATGTTGTAAGATTAGAAAAACATCTGTATTTGGTTATTTGAAACTTGACCTCCTCAAAATTTAAATTATGTAGTAGAGTTCTATCAAAACTAAGTGGCACTGAACAAGAGAGAGTATAGATACGAGTGCACATACATATACATCATACACTCTCTCTTGCTCGGTGCCACTTTGGTTTGATTGAAGTCTATAACAACTTAATCACAATATATGATGCTCAGCTTATAAATAGACTTCCAACAAAGCTTTTCTTCCTAATCAGGACAACAAATTAACGTTAGACGCAAAGAAAACTTAAGAAGTGTAAAACAAAATTTTATAAAAAGTAAATCTATGATTAGAAAAAAAACATTCGCTGTTATCAGGTGGCTGGAGTAACTACATTTAAATACACGCTAAGTGCTAGTGCAGAAACTACCAAAATTTAATACCTATTTGATTAATCGTTTATTAAAATATCCACTTTTAACAAATTTTACCTAAATAAGTTCTTGTTAGAATTTCAAGGTTGATCCTTTCTACGCAGTTGAAAACTTTACTAGAAATTTAATGTAAAATGTATGTTTCAGGATTATTTTATGTATTTACAGCGTCTTAGGGATCACAATTATTTTATTCTTGTTCGATGTTAAACATAATTTGTTGCTGACTAATCATTTATCAAGTTTCAAAAATATAGTACTACTAAAATGCTTTAATTTGTGCATTACATGCTTTATGAATGAAGTTTATAAAGATTGCGTGCTCTGAAATTAAAAATATGAAGTATTAAAAAGAATAGGATCAAAATTTCTCGTATATATTTCAGACAATATTGAATGATTTAGGTACCTGCATCTGCACTTTGTTTAAGAGTAAAGATAAAGCCATCTATAACATTCGTTTAAATACAAACAACTGCTTATCGAGAACTAAATCACTATCGAAATTTAAGAAAAATGCAAAACATACCTGTTTTGAATGCTTTGAATTTTCTTAGATTTTTTCTGTAAAATTTTGCAAAAAACAAGAAAAGTTTTGAAACTCATTTCCAAAATGCTAAGAAAGTATATGACTATCAAATACCGTGCTATCAGAAATTAAATTAACGGTAGCTTACTCAGAAAAATACTGCATTAAAACTTTATAGTGCATTCTCTCAGAAAAATACATCATTGAAATTTTTTGTAAAATGCATTTTCGCGGAATAATCATACTAAAAGGATTTTTTTTTTTAAGAATATAATCCAGTTATATAAAAATATATCTCTAAAATATTATTAATACAATGGAAAGACGGGAAAAAGTATGATCAGGTAGTAAAAAATATTTGTTCGATAAATTGATTCAATAGTATCTCTATTTAGCCTGGCGCAAAAATCTGATTTGTATAGCAAATTTAAACTGGATTAAATTTTTCGTATATACATAAATACACCTATTTGTTGGGTGCAGAACAGAGCTAGCACCAAATCTAGCAAACATATTCACTTCATTATAGTAAAATATATAGGCAACAATATTGCATAAATGATAAAATAACTATGCAGAAAATTATAAGTTCTAGGATATTTTAATAATGAATATATACAAATATTTTGTTCACGCTTAATAATATGTGTATACTAGCAGATACCCGCCCGCCTTGCTGGGAAATTTCTCTTTTTTAAAACAAAGACTATTCACGTTATAGTCCTCACTTATCCTCTCTTTTGTTCACTTTTGTTATCGATTTTAATTTTTCTTTAACTTTTGAGAAAATGAAGTTTTGCCCATGATAATCGCTGACATTCATTGTTTTTTTTTTGCGTTTTTCTCGATTTTTTCAAGGGGTAGTAAAAACTCTTAATCCCCAGATTAATAATTTAATAATTTTTAATAATTTCGCGACGCGATGCCAAATTCGGTTCTGCACAAAACGTATAGTTTTGTTAGAGTGTGTTATGTATTAAAATTATTGATGTGAGTATTAAAAGATTACTGTCATCATCGAATTGAATAGTCAGCAGAATAAAAGGTTTTTAAAACAATAGCACTAAACATTGTTAAATGTATTTTTAAATACAGAATGGTCTACTCAAAAAAAATTTTAGCAAAAAAAAAACAATATATCAATAAAGAAGATCACGATCCTAAGCTTTATTTCGTAAAAACTGGTCAATATTCGGTACAACGATGATCGAAATTCAGTTTAACAATATCTTAACCTATCCAAAAGTATACAATGTTATCTTGTTCAAAAACATCCCAAGTATAGATAATATAGCTTCCATTGTATTCACTAACCTTAATTATATGTACGTAACGAAACCTTACGTAATGTGACCATGGAATTTTACTTCCAGTACGCCCAAGAAGATTTTATTTAAATAAGGGACATTCTGTACTTTCTAAGCGTATGCACGTTTGTACCTACACATATTTGTTTTCGACAACATCCATATGCAGCTAAAATTAATTGTCGTATTGTATGTATTTATTCGACTAATTAAAAGCTATAACTGATACTATTTTATTATACCCTACATATAATGATTTTATTTACTTATTATACTTTATATTCGAAATACTCGTATATCAGACTATATTAAGTTTTGCCTCGAGTTTGTAACGGTTAAAAATATTGATGCCACAAACAAATAAAGCTTGGACCTGTTAGAACCCTTTTTATAAACCATAAGAAATATGACAAAAGTTTAAATGTAAAAAATGTTCCTTATAAACGAAAAACAGCCTTTGTAGGAACATTTTTTCGTAAATGTATTTGTTTTAAAAACTAGCTTCAATGTTCAATACATTTCATATTATAGTTATTCGATTATCTAAAGAGTGTTAAAGGAGTTTTCGAGGACTAATTATTTTGTTTAAAAATTCGTTTCTATGCATGTACTCGTAGAGTACAAAAATGGGAAACAAAATTCTAGATTTATTCCAACAATTAATTTAGTAAATTTATATATTTTGATTTGAAATTTTTTTTTTAAATAACACTTTAAATAACTTTATTTCTAATTTATTTTCTAGTCAGTGATTAATATTTTCTGGCAGTTACCATGAGCTATGCATGCCATGCATCTTACTTCTGGACAAAGTTCCAGAAAGAAACAGCCTTTGTAGGAACATTTTTTCGTAAACTTATTTGTTTTAAAAACTAGCTTCAATGTTCAATACATTTCATATTATACTTATTCGATTATCTAAAGAGTGTTAAAGGAGTTTTCGAGGACTAATTATTTTGTTTAAAAATTCTTTTCTATGCATGTACTCGTAGAGTACAAAAAGGGGAAACAAAATCCTAGATTTATTCCAACAATTAATTTAGTAAATTTATATATTTTGATTTGAATTTTTTTTTTAAATAACGCTTTAAATAACTTTATTTCTAATTTATTTTCTAGTCAGTGATTAATATTTTCTGGCAGTTACCATGAGCTATGCATGCCATGCATCTTACTTCTGGACAAAGTTCCTTGCATCGCCATTAGTTTCTATTCCGAGCTTGCATTTGTGCTACTTATGAATTTTCTACCAACATCTGCTTATCACTGACAAGCCATTACGTCGTGGAATGTGCTTGCTTTTTTTCTTCTACTCCAGTATTATTTATAGGATCTCTATTAGATATTTATTTATCTGGTAGCATCTTCCCGATAGCTTTAACTTATAGCTTAGATAATCATGGAAGTAATTATATTCAAAATGAATACGATGTTTGATGAAATATAATAATTGTTTTACAGTCATGATATTAGTTCTGAGAAAGTTGTTGAAATTCATTTTGAACTTTAAATATTTAGTTAAAATCCTCTTTACAATGTAACAAAATATAATTACTGTCGAACTTATTCTTAGGTGTCTTCCCATTTTCTAAGTATTTTGGATGAGATAAGATTTAAAATAGGGTATTGTATACTATATTTGAAAAAGTATTTCAAAATGTTGATTTTGCTAATAAAAATCCACCAAAAATTTATTTCGGAAAAATACACACGCTTTCTTGCCAAAAACTTAAATTAAATTTGACCTTTTTTAAACTATCAAAAACGCGGGCATCCAATTTGATACCGTAATATCGGTATCATTATACGAAATCAGTTTCACAGATATATTCATAGACAACTAATTAGAATAAATATAAATATTTGTTATCTATTGATATATTATACCCAGCTGTCTACACAGAACTAACTGATGGTCTATGGTTCATACCGATATGACATCACATCAGGGCTTGCCCGCGTTTCAGGTCACGTGATATAAAGTTTAAAAATTACGATTTTTAATTTTAATATTGTAAAAGAAAAATGTTCTTGTATGACTCGAAATCATACATAAATTTTAGCTTTTTTCAAATTTCATAATTTATTTTTCACTATCGAAAGTACCCTATTAAAATAGGTTTATCATTACAATTTCTAGGGCTAAAAGAAACAAGAAACCGAGACGATCAATACTGAAAAATTTTTACTAATTTATGTCGATGAAAACCTCATCTTTACAATATTTCATGCAAAGCTATTTTTAACCACATATCGTTAGAAATACCTTCAGAAACAGCTTATTTAATTTGAATCTTGCTTATAGGTGTATATAAGTGGTAAATTATTGAAATTATTGATTTTATCAAACACAAAAGCAAACATAGGTATTCTATTGGCCAGCATATTCTGCCAACCAAGCATTATGGTTTATAATAATGTTTTCTACGAATTAATTATTCTCAAATTTCAATTAAAGTGTACAAACATTGAATATAATAGATAAACTATGTAGGTATGCGACTATATGGAATGGAATCAAAATTCATTTAAAGATTAATTGAGATTAAAAAATTTATGCAATGGTTAAATTAGTCTTAAAAATGTGAAAAATCACTATTTTTTAATGAATATTCACTATTTAAAATAGTTAAGTTCAAAAATCGGGTGCATTTGATGACTGGTCGAATAGTTTTTGAGATCCGGGCTAAAATCGATCCAAATATTGCGATATCTCAGACACTCTGCATTGTATCTTATTATAAGTGAAATAATTTTTTAAATCGGTTAAGTAGTTAATTCAAAAATGACAAATTTTCATACAAACTATCATTCCCTCTTCACCACCAAAATTACAAAGTTTCGTATATACTTTCATCCCCAATTTCATCCTCTTAAATATTGAATTTTTATGAAAAAAGTAAAGTAAACTTTTGTCTCAGCCCATAGCTCATCAAGTTTTATATTTCTAACTTCAAATATGACATAGTTTCATAATAAGTTTCACCCCCTCGAAGATACACACGACTTCACATCCATTTCGTACACATAAGATTCTAGAAAATTATAAAAATTACCCATTTCACTAATTCAGGTAGCCAATTCAGGATTGAAGAGACCATTTAGTGAGAGATTCACTAATTTGGTAACGAATTGAGAAGTAACTACCTCAAATAGTGAGATTTTCATTATTTTAATTTTAGAGAGTAGAAAAAACTGAAGAAATTCAAAACAATAACTAGAATTGTTACCATGTTCGAAAAAACTTTAGTATTTTTTTAATGTTTTTATTTGATTTTTTAAATTTGAATCGATATCTATATTTTGATCGATTCAATTAGCGGTAAAAATAATGACAGCCTGATTCAATTTAAACTTCATTCAGTATATTTTTCCAAATAAGCACCTACATATATAAATTAAATTCATCAATATTTAATAACTGTTCGATTTCTATGTAACTAAAAGATTTTATCATGAAAATCGTATTAATGAATTCATTTGAATAATAACGATATATATATTTTATTGTTGAATATGTAATAATAATAAATAACATTCATATTCCGTATTGTCACAAATTATTCAGCTGTGTACGTAATTTATTGTATCTATTCACCATTATCGAATACTCGATTGAATTTTATTCGCTCTATTTAATATTGAAAAAAATTTGTTTGTTTCTCAAAACACAAAATTAGGTCACATTCAAAATCATTTTTCTAGTATTGTATGCCTAGGGGCAATCCCATATTAAAATTTCGAAATGTCTATAATAAAAAAAAATATGTTTGTATTAGCAGTGCACAAATGAAGTTTTGTTTATATCTGCCTAAACAAGTTGTTATTATTTTAACCAAAAGTTCAGAACACGTCTATTCGAACCTGATACGTATCTTTTATACTATGCACTAAGTTTAGTCCCAAGTTTGAAACGCTTAAAAATATTGATGCTACGTAGAAAATTTTGGTATAGGTGTTCATAAAATCCCCTAATTGGTCCATTTTCGGTTTTCGTCCGTCCGTCTGTGAACACGATAACTCAAAAGATATCAAGCTGAAATTTTTACAGCGTACTCGGGACGTAAAAAGTGAGGTCGAGTTCGTATTTGAGCAACATAGGGCAATTGGGTCTTGGATCCGTAGGACCTATCTTGTAAACCGTTAGAGAGAGAACAAAAATTTAAATGTAAAAAAAAGATTGTGTGTACTTATGTACACGCGTTAGAAGTTATACTTCTTTGGCGTATGAAAAAAATTTAAAATAACTCAAATGCAGTAGTAATCGACAATAAATATTAAAATCAATCAAAAAGATTTTGTTAAAGATTTGTCAAGTAATCTGTAATATAAATTAAAAAGAGATGATTAAAATTATTCGATTCGATTCACAAAATGATAAAATATTATTATCTAAAGTAATAAATAATAAATAATAAATAATTAAATTTTATTATTATTTGATTATTTGTTAGAAAAATAATAAGTTCTTTAGAAATATATCTATATATTATACTTACAAAATTAACCTCTAATATTTGAAAACACTGTAACTATACACTGTACTGTAACTATATTCAGTGTTGATATATTTTTTTATTATTTCAATTCTGTGGCTAACTTCATCATGTCGTTCGTGCGCGCGCAGCTCACAAATTCACTCTCATCCAAACGCGCCAAAAGAAGTATAACTTCAAAAACTTTTCCTTATCAAAAAACCAACTTTTGCTTCAAATATTTTTTCGTAAACATCACTGTTTACCTGTGAGGGAGCAAATTAGGCGTAAATTGTATAGTATGTATTATATGGGAATACTTATCAGTTATGTTTGTGTGACATGTATGTATGTGTAATGTGATACAGTAATCAACACTGTCTATGCATGGTATTTCAACAATTAACTCAGTCAATTGTTTGTTTTCACTTGTTCATAGATATTTTCAATTATTAAAAGACCAATATGCGATGAGGAAAAGGAGGACATGCTTTTTATTTTTTACCATCATCTGGAATTTATTGTTATAAAGTGTAGGTATGAATCGTTTTCGACTTAAATTTGTCGAAAGTGTATATTTTTAAGTTTGCGTATTTACTCGTAGGTCACCCTATATATGAAAAAATTGCATACTTCTTTCATATTTTGATCACAAAATCACTTTTAGACAGGATTTAACCATGTTACATATCCCTAAACAATTACATATCCCTAATTATTCAGTTGATTTAATATAAAGCTTTCTCATTAAGCAAATGTCAATACAAAAATAGACCAAGAGTCGGTCTTATTTTAACTTTCTGTGAAATAGTTACATATAGATATTCCATCATATAAAAGTTTATGCACCATGGCGTAAGCTTAACTGCGCGGTACAGGTGAGTAAAGGTGAGATTATGTATGTTACATCCCATGTCGTCCGACCCCTGCACCAGCAAATATGTACGGCGTTGTTGGAAACTAAGTAGTCGGAGCAAATTACTTCAATGCTGTACAGAAATAATTCACATATGGTTTCGAAAATTGACGGGAGATCGCTTCGCGTACTTATAAAGAGTTAGTGTAGGGAATATTAATGTATTTTTTATATTTTTAATTCATTGTTTACACCGTTATAACAAAATAAAAAATATAAATACTGCTTAAAAATGACAGTTGATACTGACAGTTCAATGTATACTTTACACTTTAAAAATATGAATTTACAACACAGAATTTAAACTCGTTATTATTAAGTTTTCTAATAAAAATTCGTAGAATAGTATAATTTAATGAAATACCATATAAAATGTAAGTAATTAATATCATACTGTATGTAAACAAATTTGACAAGCCCGTACTATGATGTCACGTCCGTATAAAAATTTGAATTTCCGTTTTAGAAATTTTTAAATGCCCACACTGAATTTGTACTTTTATTAATTAATTTTAAGTAATTAAAAAGATATTAATTACTAAAATAATGGTTTAGTTGAAATGTCCAGTCATTAAAGTTACGGAAGAAGAATATTTGGCCATAAATATCGTTGTGGTTTAGTCTTGTTTGTCTTCTTGCCTGACCGTAGCTCAAGAATAGTATCGAAACTTAAAATAATGAAAAACTTTTTTAGTAAAACTTAATTACTTTACATTAGAATAAAATTTGAAAATATGTATGTGATAACTCAATACAATCGACTCTTTGTCTAAACGAGAAAGAGAATCAGTGTTTGGAAAAACTAAATGTGTTATTTTATATACATGTAACAGATTATTAAAGCTAATATAAACTACTAATCTCTTAATAAATAAGCACTTTCTTTGTAATTTTGTCATTTTCCAGTTCAAATGATTTTTTTTTCTCTGTAGATTGTAATATAATTAAGACTCCCAAATAATCTATTTTCAAATTGAATACAATATACAATTGTTTGTTTTTCTTTGTATCTTTTTGATAGCCATCTGTTTTATTCTGATTGGTTAATATGTAATGGATATTATATCTTATTAATCTTTTTTGTTCAGTTGTAGACCTAGAAAAAAAATTTTATTAAGAAAATGACTAAGATATGAAAACAAGAACTGTTAACAACTCATTGTTAAAACTAAAATAATTAAGATTACGAAAAAAACGATTCAAATAATCCTCAATTTTTTACAGTTTAGAAGGTAGATTTTTACGAAAAAATCTAAGAACCATTTCGTCAACCAGAATCATTTTTTAGGTTCAGAAAATTTTCATTCAGTGTATTTTCATCCGATTTAAAAATGTATAAAAAATAAATACATATTTAAAACTATTAAAAAAATTTATCATGGATGAAAGAATTAATGATATTATTTATGTTTTTAATTTTAAAAGCGTAGAATATATTTTTTTAAATTCTGATACATCATCTCCATATACAAACTCCGATTTCATATTTAGTAATTTTAATTTTAAAATATTTTACTCATCTACCGTTTCACCAAACAACTATGACAATGTTCAAAAAGAATCTCCATTATTTCAAAGTGACTGTAAAACTCAGCAGTAGTTCAAGGCCATAAGTTGGCCCCAAATCCAATGAAAAATACTCGATTCTATTCAATTTCACACTGTAGTTGGGTTGGGTTAGGTTTGGTTAGGTTGCCTTATCAGCTCATTTGGTTAAGGCGTAACCGATTCCGTCCGCGATATGCTTAGGGTAGCGAGTTCGATTCCCACCGTCGCAACAAAATTAATTTAATTAATTGTTGTGATTGGCTGGTGTAGTGCATGGTATATGCATGAAGGAGGTAGGTGGTGCACTCAGCCTCTGAAATTGGTAAAACACATACATGGTATCACAATGGGCTCTATAGTCTAAGTGTGTTCTTCGTGGACAGCCAATTTAACCTTACCTAACCTAAAGTTGGGTTAATTTAGTTATTTCTGTTGAAAAACGAAGGCGTTTTTTATCAGCGGTAATATGATGGTGACTGGATACTGGGAAATATTTGTTGATGATATCTGTGTTCTCCGAGGAAATTAAAGTTTTTTAAAATTAGCTTTTACTGTAGAGTGAAATAATTCTTAATTAATTAGCTTAAATAATTTCATACCAATTACTTTTTGACATTAAGAGTATGATTATAATTACCTAAAGATAATGATACAACTTTTCTTTTAATTTCATACAATGAAGAAATTTTACAAACTTGTAAGGTTGTACAACAAATAAATAAAACAATTGTAATACCTGTAACATAATTTTTAAGGTTAATAAACTGCTAGGTATAATTATTTGTTTATGCAATTATTTCAATTATTTACAAAAAAAATTTTAATTACTCTTTTCGTTTGAAGAGCATTATTATTTAACTCCAAAATTATAAGCAGCCGTTGCTTGCAGAGTAAAATACTGATTTCAACGTTTAGGGAAAAGTGAAGAAATTGCAAACACATGAGAAATCGGTTTTCTGCTTATGCTTTTGCAAAAAAAATTGATTACATAAAAGAGAAATAACTTTTGCTACAACACGTTAAGGTGGCTTTCATTAACAAAATTGGAAGGCGTGGGAGTAATTACGAATTTGGTGGGGAAATGACGAGCAGACTTGTATCAGCTAGTTACAGCTGAACAGTTGCAGTGCCTACAACTACACTTTTCGTAACTACCCGCCTGTCGTGTTTATCCCATTCCTTAACATTTCATCATTCTATAAGTTCGAGAGTGTTAAAAATTTTCAACACATTTTAACCTAATTAAAATCCACTACGAACTCTATTACACAAAATTTGAACCAGGAATTAAAAAATATATGGACTTTTGTAATCGTTTCACAAATATATCCTGATTGGAATATAGAGGTGGAAACAAATAAAAATGGCTAATAAATATGCGCTATACGAGATGGTCAACGAAAAAAGATTATCTAAATCCCATTCAATTTAAATCGATTTTCAAAATGGCCGAAGTCGATGCGACGTCTTACGTTTTTCAATTTTTATAATTTTTGTTTGAAAAAAGATATTTCTGAAATAAAATTCTTATCTGCTGTTCTTATACCGATGATGAGATATTTCGTTTTTACTACTTCTTTTCCAACAGAGTTGACCAACATTGACTTCTTTACTCCAAACGACATGTCGGTATCATTCTAACCTTGTTGACCTCCATGTAATATTTTAGACGAAAAAAAATGCACTGCTCTAGATATAATCAGAAATTTTGGAATGAAGATTTGACCCTCAGATATCCTTCTTTCACTTTTCTTTGTCCTTTTTTTGGAACGATGTTCCTTAACGGGGCTTGCCATGGTGAGCAGAATGGTAGAAATCGTCACGTTAGCATGTGAGAAATGCTGTGTGTGTGTGTTTGTGCCATATCATTGGCAACTACTCTATGTTCATCGCTACTTGACACTAACCAAATTTATTACTATTTTGTTAGCTGTCAGACTTCGCTCTTAAAGGGGGTTCCGCGATCGCACTTTTTATGTTAATTCAGGGTATAAAATCGATCATAATACTAAATTAATCGTTCTTATTCATTTAAGAAAATGTTTCATTCACTGATTAATGGTCCACTCAATAGAACTGTAATTTAATGTAATATGTAACCTTTAATGTGCAATAATAATATAAAGACATAAAGTTTAATGTTAAATTTTGCTAGTAAAAAAGTAATAAAAACATTAACGTTTTGCTTCTTTATATATATCATTATTAATTATACACATTAAGCACATCGTAACACACCCATCAATTTCAGTACCTTCATGTGCCACACTCACTGCGTCTGTCGAAGAAAAACACACGTTTATTGTATCTTTTACTCTCTCATTATATACCCGGTGATCTAAAGAAAGTATTTCTTAGTAGTCTAAATTCATTATAAAACGCTCCAATCACTTACTTATCAAAATAATATTGTTTTTGCTTCCTTTTTCAATGCAAATTTCAAAGGTAGTTTATGACGTCATCAGAATCCAAAAAATTTAATTTTGCTCTATCACGTCCAAAATTTATCCAATTTTGATAAACCAAGTATGTAATCCTACTTATTTTGGGTCATACTTTTCAAATTTGTGATTAACCTAGCTCTAATAGGTTTCAAGAATGTGGAAAAGTTTCAAGATTTTGTTGTGTGTGTAGCAAACATAAGGAAGTATAAGATCTCAGTTTTTAAACACTCGGTATGAATGATGGTATATCGTGAATCTATCTAACGAAACTTACGTCATTATATAAATCGTAATTCTTTTTCGTGCAAAAAACAAATGGCCATACAATTTAAAATAAAATTTCACCTATTTCCAAACAACTAACTGGAGAATATCTACCATCGATATGTTCCATGTGTCTCTATAATTCTTCTTTTCAACTTTTTTGTAGTTGTTTATTTTGCTTGATTTCCTAATTGTTCGGTATTTAATCTTTGATTTAAATTAATTATCCTACACATATTTTGAAATGGTGAATAATGGAAAAGGCAGGTAAATATTTATCATGACATGTTCATTCATTAAACAGTTTTATGAATATAAATTTATTTTGTTACTAAAGTAAGCACCTTTGCTTTATACTTGCAATGAATCGGTTAAAATAGATTGCGTGTTATTAGTTTTATATCGTTGATAAATTACCGAAAAAGATCATGGTCTGTAAGAAAGTCAAGTAAGCTAGCTCAAATTCCAAAGCTGTATTCACAACTAGATGCTACATTAACACTAATTCCAAAATTTTTACTCCCTTTTTTTATGAGTTGTTGTAGCTTTGCGAAGTATCGGAGGTTTTCGATATCAAAAGAGCACACGTGCATAACCAGAGGTTCAACAGCTCTAAATCCAAACTTTCAACACTCGTCGAGCTTGGACTTAGGAAAGATGTATGTATACGCACAAACGTGTGCATTTGTAAATATGTATGCACGAAAGTCAAGCCAAAAGTAGACGTCATGGTTTCATTATCATCGAAAATGGAATTTTCATCGACGTTGAATTTCTTCATGATTAAAAACATATAAATAATGCGTTCTTACTATTCACTAAAAATAGTTTTTTCGATTTCGTTTTGTCTATATTACCGGCATGGCGACCGAATACGTCTCTGTTAATGAGTCGTAAATATATTTTGCTTTTAATAAAGCAAACACATTAAAATATAATTTTTATTAGATATTAAATCACTTAATAATATTTCTATTTTCATAAATTTTTATTTACCCACAAAAACAATAATAATTCAGAAAATAAAAATCACTTAATATAAATTTTTATATCTACGCTTTCGACCCCATTTTTTTTTATTATTTGTTTCATCATTTCAAACATGACATATATATGACAGGAGGTAAGGGGGAGTTAGTTGAAGATAGCATATCAAACTTTTACTATTTGTTTTGTGAAAAGATTGGTTTATAACTTTTTTTATGATTGTTATTGTTTTTTTGTTATAAATATTTTCGGTGAAATAAATTTGAAAATATTGATAATTTTAATTATTGTTCTGAAAAGTCATTTCATGTAAGCCGAAAAGTTTTTTATATTTTGAATCGAATTTTGTTTCGTAAAAATTTCTATTTTTTAAATGATTGTCTGGTATAATGCATAGCTAAAGTTCCTCAAGGTTTTATACTTGGACCTAACTTGAGTTGCTTCACTTACACGCTCTGACAATACAATACAATTTATTGATAATGTAATTGCACGTTTGGAGAGTTGATTTAATTATTTTCTTATTGAACTTAGGTAGGGATGAATCACGTCTTGAAAACCTACCAAATTTCTGTATGGCAAAGAAGAAGTGCTTCACTTAAATGATTGAAACTTTTCTTTGTAATTTTTAGAACAATTTGACGTTACTTGCTCTAATATTATTAATGCAAAAGTTTAATATTATTCAATTTGATCAGATCGAAGTTATTGAATTAAATTTCAATATGTTTTCAATCTATATTAATATTTTGGCATGATTATTATAATATTTATTCAAAGTTTGTTCATATTCAATTCGATATAAATGTATACTCAATGTCACAAAAAATGCTCGTTTTAAAACATTCTAAGTGTTACTATTATAACATAACATATGATGCGTACGCTTAGAATGTTTTAACTGTGGCACTTTTTCTGACAGTGAGTGTACTTAGCATCAGGTATTTAACTTATATCTACAGGTGGAATTCATATTCACATTTGCATCATGTAGATTATGAAGATCGAAAAGTTATCTATATTTATATTCTACAAAGATATGCAATTACCGGCACAGAAACTGAATCACTTTGCTTTTGGTATATTCGAGATTAAATCAACATAAAACTGGAAAAAATCAAAGATATTTAAATTACATATTTAAATAATTAGTAAATTGTTATAGTCTGTATGAGAAGTTTTGAAATCTGACATGATAAAAATGCCCAGAGTTTTCATTTTTAAATTGAATTTTACTCAAAATTTTTGCAGCTTTGAATCCTAAGATCCATAGATCTGTGGACACAAAATTTAAAAACACGGATATTTAAAAGCAAAACCTATACAAGAAATTTGACTGTATTTTACCTGCATTAAAATCTTTCCTCCTGCTACTATAGTGACCTATAAACATATATAAATGTTTTGAAATTTTTGATTTTTTTATATATAACTTTTATTATACTAGTTATTCAATAGTTGTTCGACCTCAAAGGTCACACCGGACCCACCCTTGTTTTATTTTTGTTGAAAAAATTTTTATCACCATAAAATATATATAAACCATAAAATCCTGTTTGCCAAATATGGCATATAGTACAATTCGGAAAAAAAATTCAATAAACGTGCCTATCGATATAGAACTAAATTTTACTTTGAACAAAAATACACAGTTTGAACAGAAATAATAGAACGATACCATATTTCTATTAATTTTTTTTTTCAAACTATTTTTGTATTATATTTTGTTTTATTATTTTGAAATATTAATAAACTTTTGAAATCGGGAAAGTCTGAGTCGATTTCCCCGAAAATATTATTTCAATAAAATGTAGTTTTTTGTTTTTCCGGTTAATAACGGCTATTTATGAGTCGGTTTCCAATTTGATTGGGAAAAGTTGCTTTGCTTGTCGGTTTCCAAGTTGACTGTCAAGTTAGCAAAGTATCACTTTTCCCCGTTGTGGAAAGAGCGGGAAATTACGTTTTTCTCAGTAAATTAACGTTTGAATAGCGGCTAATTACGAGCCTATCAAAAATTGTGTTGGGCTTATAAATATCTCCGTTCTGAGAAGACCGAAAAATTTCTTCTTTCCCTGATTAATTTACCATTAATTAGCGACTAATTATAGGTCTATCAAAAATTTAATCGGGAAAAATTGCTTTGCTAACTTGGCATATATCCTTTGAACACAGTTTTATAAATAAGTAGCTAGGGTGCTGAAACACTTCAAGTCAATTTTCCCTCAATCCCCCTAAACTTTAACTCGATGAAATCAATTGCTTTAAGTTAAAGTATTTTCTCTTATTTGTCGTTATTTATGAAAGATTTACCTTACAAGTTTGTTGTTAATAAACTCTTGTGTAAATTAATTCCATAGTTTGTGTTTTTTGTTACTATATACAGTCGTCGAACGTGTGTATGCAACATCATTATAACAAATATAGTTCCCAAGGGATTAGTTTTGTTTTTCGAATACATATCGAATCGTAAATATGTTATTAAAAGTATGTCAACTATCGTTTATATGTATTTTATGTTTTATTGTTTTTGTAGATATTTTTTATTCCAATTTGGAAAAAAAAAAACAAAATTGAAGTTTTTTGTTCTGGTAAATTCGATTAAAATTTTAAATAGTTGAAGAAAAAAAATTTTGAATCAGATAAAAAATTTTATGAGAATAAATTGAAAAAAACAAATTTAATTTATTTGAAATTGATTAATTTCATTATGCGTTAATCAAAAAATATTATTTTTCTAAAAACTTTTTTTTTCTTACAGGTGAGCAGAATTTTGAAAAATTATTTAATTCGTTTTTGGTAAGTTTCCACAAATCTCATATCCAGCCACAACTAATATTGACATCGAAAATAACTTACGAGGATAGTCGAATCGATTGCCTCTTTCTCTTTTTCCTTGGAAAATCCAAATACAATTCCTGCAATTCTTTGAGAGAAAGTTCCCTCGAAAAATAGTCCACATTGTCAGAATTCAATGTCGAATAACTATCAGAGCTTTTTCGAGAATTTTATTCATTTTCTGTTAGACTTTTAAATAAAATATTCATCTGTCTAAAAAATTCGATGATAATATTTTTAACCTACTTCAAACAAAAAAGGAGGAGGTACTCAATTCGACTGTATTTTTTTATGTTTATTACCTCAGAACTTTCGACTGGGTGAATCGATTTTGATGATTCATTTTTTATTTGAAAGCTGGTGCTTTCCATGTGGTCCCATTTCAATTTGGTCCAGTTCTGACGATGACATCCATGAGAACACCATATAAGTCTTAAATTTGCATTAAGCAATCAATATCACGCCAACCGATTTCGATGATTCTATTTTTGGTGACAAATTAGTTAGTGTACTTCAGATTCACAAAATAAAAAAATTTTAACAAAAACAAACCAACTTCAAAAGAAAAACTATTCCAAAACAAATTAATATGCACTAAAAAGTAAAAAAATAACAATAATATAAGGTAGTTACAATTATTGTTTTTTTTGGAGCCGATGCCAGCCAAATTAATGTAGCAAACTGTTCCGTCAAAGTTCCGTCACAGTTGTTTCTTCGCCGACACCGACTCCAAAAATAATAATTGTAACTACGTTATATTATCGTTATTTTTTTACTTTATAGAGCATATTAATTTATTTGGAATAGTTTTTCTTTTGATGTCAGTTTTTTTTTTTTTTTTTTTAAAGTTTTTTATTTAGGATATATAATTTTGTTTTTTATATTTTTCGGAAAATACCTTTGTTTGTATAAAGTAAGTTTTTTGGATCCTTTCGACTATTCAACGGATGATTTTGTCATTACCAATTCTAATGTTTTATTACGTATCATTTATTCATCATAGACAATAAAATGTAAATAAAAAAACGGTATGCATTACTCGTACGGTAAAAACAATTGTTTGTATAAGAAATAAAGAGGTCCATCCGTCCATCTGCACGTCCATTCGTGTGGTGATAATCGAATAAATATTGTACTTTGTACATTGCAGGCATTAGAGAAGCATATCCTCTGTTTATATTCCTCTATGTAATATATAATTGTTGTCTTTTGTCTTTTAAACTCTGTGAAGATAATAGCTCTTTACTGCAGGTATGGTTGGTTAATGGTGGTGTTGTCCAAGCAATGAATATCATGAATATTGATTAGATAGATTATATAGCATATATTTACTTCATTGTAAAATTTATTATGTAAAGATTGTTTCAAATATATATTATATACATTTCTATCCTAGAATTATTATCTTTATGAATTTATGTTCCCGTGAAAATATAACAACTTTTATATCGAAAAGACTACAAAATAATGACCTGCTGGATCTTTTCATACAGCTTTGAATTTTTTTATTATAAATGATGGCTGTAGTTTTTCTACGATTTCAATTCAAACTTCAATTTCATCAACAAAAATTGACACCCAATGATACTATAATACAGACCGTTGCGTAGATAGGGTTAATTGTGAAATGATTAATACATACTTCGTGAGTCTTCGAGAGAGAAAAAAATTTCGTGAGTGGTTTCCTTTTGGCTAGTTTACCAATCTTCTCTCTACGAGTTTTTTTCGAAAGCGCTGATAACGTTAATAATTGTTTAACACTAAAATATTGTATCAGAAAAAAAACAGCATCGATGAGCTTGTCTACGACTTCGAACATTTTTGTATTTTTAGCTCCGTTTTTTCAGACCAATAGCTTAAATATGACGTCATCGAGCTCATTTGAAAGCGCAGCGCTTTTGAAAAAAGTAGAGGGAAGTTTGGATTTGCCAAAAGGAAGTCACTCAAGTATTCATCACTTAACAAAGAACACTTTCAGTCACACGGTCAGAAATACTTTTCTTGTCTAGTTTCGTTTTGAAAATCAATCAGTTTTTAATCAAACCTCATCATTTACCAATATTAATTTAGGAGACTTTTTTTTCTGCTTAGAAAACGTTATATCAAAATATCAGAGCGCTGTTTCTCTGGGGTAATTTTTCGAGATTTAATTTTTATTGTAGTTTTGCTTAAACTATACAGCAGTCACTTCTCATTTTCTTTCGCTTGTTCGAATACCATTTTGACTTTTTCCCTTCTGTAGAGAAAAACCATACGAAATATTTATATCCATCTACTTGATATATTGTTATTTTTTAAATTTTTTTCGATCATTCATTTCTTATACAGATAGAACAAACTTATTCTAAATGACATGATTTCAACTATAATAACCCAGATTTTTTTCTCAGATAAATCCCATCCACAAATATATATTTGGTTATAATAAATTATAAACAAACAAAATACTATAAATACGAAGATAAATAATAGTTCTCTTGTCGATTCTATACAATTTCTAAATAGAAATATGTCTTCTCATATGAATTCTGTATAAATAACACCATATAATACATACATTTCACATAACTTTGGCACATTTCGTATAAAGTTTAACACCAAATCACATAATATATTTAATATAATAAATTTTATGCATATATATTGGGTGATTACCCAAGTTATAGTCAACTTTACTATCTTCAAAGTTACAAAGCAAAATTACTTCAAGATCCCAAAAGGGATATCTGAGACGATATTGTATTTTATTTAAGCGTTAAAAGTCAATAAACAATCATTTCGGATTCGTTCACGCCTTAAAAGTCAATAAACAATATTTTATTACTTTTTTGGAAATTTTCGGGATTTTATACAAAATGTGTTATTTTTTTATGATGCCCAATATTATAGTTTAAAGTTTTTATGTATATTTGTAAAATATATTAAGGTATACTAAGTTTAGTCCCAAGTTTGTAACGCTTAAAAATATTGATGCTACGAACAAAATTTTGGTATAGGAAAATCACCTAAATAATCCATATTCGATTGTCCGTCCGCCCATCCGTCCGAACATGATTACTCAAAAACAACAAAAGAAATCAAGCAGAAATTTTTATAGCGTGTTCAAGACGTAAAAAGATTGTTCGAGTACGTACATGAGCAACAAGGTAAATTGGGTCTTAGGTCCGTAGGACCCATCTTGTAAACCGTTAAAGATAGAACAAAATTGAATGTAAAAAATGTTCCTTATAAAAAAATAAACAACTTTTGTTTGAAACATTTTTTCGTAAACATCACTGTTTACTCGTGCGGGCGCAAATTAAGCGCAAATTGTATAGTATTCATTATATGGGAATATCAGCTATGTATGTGTGACATGTGTGTATGTGTAATATGACGGAGTAATCAACACAGTCTATATATGGTATTTCAACAATTAACTCAGTCAATTGTTTTTTTCACTTATTATTTGTGTCTTTATTACGTTTAACAGAAATTAGACGCAAAGCGATATTAAAATGCACAGATAAAGATATTTGTATACTTAATTTCTACAGAATCGCTCAGTCCTAGAAAAAATGTCCTAGTAGGTAAAAATTTGTTCTTAACGTCCACTCTATATAGTTAAGATACAAATCCTTATTAAATCTCCATAGATTTATGCATAATATATTGACAAAAGATCAACATTAGACTACTGAATGCAATTAGAAATTATAAAATATTCACAATCAAGGAATTTGTTAGACAATTTGGTTCGTAGTAACAAAGTTTCTGTTTGAATTATTACTATTAGTAATATTTTATGAATATATATGCACCTTGAATAATGCTATCTCAAGTGAGGTTATGCCATGTATGTTTACCTAACACTATTATTAATTTACATTCATAAATTATCAGTTTCAGCGATACAAAAAACAAAAACTTTTCAAAAAACTGTCAGATTCAGTCACAAGGTACAGACAGTTTAAATGACGCCACTAACACATTAACTGTTCAATGACTTCGATCGAAATTTTGATTTTCGGATTGTATTCTTCATTGTAGTCTACTTAAAAATAGTTTTACAAGTAGAACAAGTAGAATTTAGGAAATCCCCGATAAATTTTTCGGAAACTGAACCCTCAACTCGCACTTGAAACATATCTAAGAACACTCTCCATTAAAATTAGTCTTTTCTTAAAGCCTTTCCCAAACAGAACCGATTTTGAAGTTAATCGCCAATTTTTAAGATTTTTCAGGTACGGATTCCTGAACTTGTACTTGAAACATGGTTAAGAACATTCTCCATTAAATTATCTATCAAAAGAAACAAAAAAATCAAAATCGGTTGATCCGTTTAGGCTCTACGATGCCACAGGCAGATACGCACACATAGCGGTAAAACTTATAACATCCCTTTTTTTAGTGTGGAGGTTAAAATTGGTAATAATTTCACAAAATAATAATAATCGCCAAGTTGTAGACCTTATATCTAATCCTAACATCTTATTATTTGGGGGAGCGGGTTCGCAATTTATTATTTTTAATCATAGATAGTTTGCTCACGTTATACTTGAGCACCCTATTGGGAATTTCTCCAAACAAATGATCGTGAATCATGGTTAAGAACACTCTGGCGAAATCAATTTTAATATTAAAAACTCATTCAAAATCGGTTCACTCGTTTAGAAACTACAATGCCACAGACCGACACACAACCAAATGCATATACATTAAACACGTAACACTTATCTCTGATTCGGTTTGGGGCTAAAAATACATAAAGTTCTACTTTTTATTACCAAGCTTAAAAAAATATTTTTCCCTCATGTGTGCTTTAAATAAAAAATTATTTAAGCAAGAAAAATAATTTAGTATTTTACATATCTGTCCATAAGTAAGAAATAACCCTAAAAGATCTGAATTGATTTTTGGAATTGAATCTACATCCCCTTATTTTCTGATAAATAAATACAAAGTTGATAAAGATGACTTATAAAAATTAGTTCAAAAAAATAAAATAAAATAAATAAATAAATAAATCATATAAATATATGAATAAATATAGTTTAAACAGAAAGATAAAACTTTATCTGGGGTAAAAATTAAACAAATACCAAATACTACCATAGCTTATAAAATATAATAAAATATAACATAAAGTTTTATAAAGTTGATATTTAATAGAAAAAAAAAAGAGTAAAAACTCACTTCTTCTCTTTTTTAATTTTTTTTTTTTTTTTTTTTTTAATATATATTCACTATAGTATTTAAATAGGTTTATATTTCGACAGTTAACTATCCCGCAATACTTTAACAATAAACTTTATGCAAATATTCATTATTATATCAGCTAAAAACTATTCTGTTTAATCTAAAAATTAGGTCTGTTTTAAATCAATTTTATCTGTATTTTTAGGAAAACTCCTAGGTTTAAACATTTTTTATATTTTACTCTAAAAAGAATAAGTACCCAAATTGACCATTTCAATAGGCAACAAACTATTGCTATTAAAAAAAATTCGGTAGGTAAAATAATCCCCGTGTGCAATAGAAAAATTTTTTTCTCATAGAATATACTATTTCTAGCTTGAAGAGAGAAAATAACTGGAAAATTTCTATTTAAATACATTTCCATCATTATTGCCATTTCAACAGTTTTATATGTCTAGTAGCTTTTACCCATGGCTTTGTACGCGTTTTTGTCAGACATACTTTTAAACCACTTTTTTTCAACAAATATGTAATCATCCATGGTACACTTCTTCGATGGTTTGCATAGAAAAAATTATATGTATAAAATAATCGGTTTTCAATTGTTCTTAATAAGAATGTCCATAAATTGTATATCCTCCACCCTGTTTCATAAAATGTCAAAACAATAAATATAATAGGTTTAATTTTTTTTAAATATATCTTTATGAATTATAGCTCATGTGTTAGTCTGATGTATGAGCTATATTATTGTTCAGTTTCATTCAAATCCATTCAGTACTTTTTGTGTGAAAGCATCACAAAGAAACAAACAAACAACCTTACGTTCGCATTTATAGTATACTAGCTTGACACCTGCCCGCTTCGCTGGGTTTAACAATAAAGACCACTGCGTTAAAGCCTGCACCTCTCTTGATCTGGCTGATACCTCTTCCATATCACTCTAAAATATATGTACAGAATTCAATTTCTTTTTAAATGTTATATAATCTTGATTCATTGAGTGTATCACAACAGGTATCCATGAATTGTATATCGTGCACAGTTTTACAGAAATCTTTAATTTATGGTTCATAATAATACTCATAGATGGCGTAGTTAAATGTCATAGATTAAATTTAATTTTTTTTAAAATAATATGTCATGTGTTAGTCTGATGTATGAGGTATATAACTTTACAGTTTCATTCAAATCCATTCGCTAGTTTTTACGTGAAAGCGAAACAAACAAACAAAAAACAAACACACATACAACAAACAAACATTCTTACTTTCACATTTATAATATATAGGGATAGGAATTTCGAATTCTTATCCTTCTTTCAATTGAAACAAAGTTAAAACAAATCTACACTCTAGGTATATTCAAATAACGTAAATAATTTTTATATATAATATTTGAATTCAGAACAAAACTCGAACAGAATATAATAATTTTTTTATGATGAAAACCATTATAATTGAAAAATGATTGTTGGTTGTGTATTTTGTTTTTTTAGTTAAAATTTATGTTCATTTTTTATTACGATTTTTTTTTTTTTTTCATACATATAATGAAGACTATAAAAAGTTTTTCATTTGAAAAACTCGAAATATGGTTTTGTTAATTGTAAATGGAATAAATACACCACTTCTCGAGTAAGAAAGTACATTTCAATTCTATAAAATGTTTAAGAGGAAATTTCTTGGTAATTATTAATTCAAATTGAATGATTTGTACGTAGATTGAACTTTGTTTTGATGGCCAAATTATCGTTTTCTATCCTTTTATTATCAAATTTTAGGTTTTTCTTTCTGCTTTTTCCAATTCTACCTTTCTCTATTTCTTCTGTTTTTCTTACGATTTCTAGTACCGAAGATGTATTTTTGTCAGATTGTGATGTACCAAAAGACGAAAGAAGGATCTGAGACTTTAGATATTTTGGAGACCGACAATAAATTTTCCAATGAATGGCTATTATAGGTATTTAATCTACAAAAATGTCCCAGATGGCAAATGTTGAGAAAATCTTAAAATTATTCTATTTGTTTACTTCGAATTCTTATTATGGGTGTTACTCCGCCACAATATAGTCAAAAAGCTTTGAATTTTGTGCACGGTAAGTTTAGATGAGCTTGTAGTACAATGAGGTATAATTTTTGTCTTGTACTGTACCAGCAAATGCTACACACTACTCAGTCTGTGTTCAATTGTTAAGGAACCACAATACTATAGTTTTTTCTGTTACAAACACAATACTTTACTATCGTTGTCTTGTCCATACAATTCTTTCTGTATGTGCTACACTAAAAAAAATCGTTAAAAGTGTGATTATTTGAAACTACGTAATGAATAATTTTTTTTTTAGATTTATTTAAAGCACATAATTCTAGTAGGTTTTTATAAAGATGGTGACATTCCTACTAAGGAACAAAAAGTTTACACTTATATTATTTCACGCTTCTCCAATGCTGTACGTGTTAAATATGTCAATTTTAATCGCAAGTAACTCAGAGACAGTATAGTAAATCGCCTTCAAATTTTAACGTAATATGTATTTTACATGTAATTACTAATTTTCCAAGTTTTATAAATTTCTTAATACATTGCCATCGCAGAACAACTACCTTAAACTTTTTCTTTTATAATTAGTTTTTACATTATATTAATTTTTAATAAATACCTAAAATTACTTAGTTCTCTTTATATTACTTATTATATCTTTACCAACTATTGTTATTAAAAGTTGTCGAAGAGTTATTGTGGCGTATAAATCAAACATTTTATAATTTAAAGATTATTTGTACAGTATGTTTTCAAAAATTATTGCTTTGTGTTAAAACTTTATTTCAATTCTTAATGTAATTTCATGAGATAAGATAAGAGAAAGTATTCCCAAAATCCTAAATACTTTCCTACACATTGTATACTTATATGTACAAAAGTTGTATATGAGCTTTTGTGGTCTATATTATTCATGTAAATATGTAATTATATATAATGTCAACATGAATTTAATTCATATGTTCAACTAATTTTATTGAAATTTTAAAACCACAAAACTCAAAAGTTTCATTAGAATACTTTATAAAATTAAGTAACGCTATATTCTACAATTTGTAAAATTGGAAACCTTCCTTCTCTTCATCTGTTTTATACAACACTGGTAAACAATATCAGACCTATTTATATAATAACTAGCTGGGAACTACCCGCTTTGCTGGGCAACATCCCCACTTGCACCCCTCCCTCCACATTTCCTTGCGTTGGATAACAGTTTTGTAATGCACACGTCATGCTCTTTTATTTGATACCCCACTTAGGTATATTTGTAAATATTCGATATTTCCTTCCCACTTTCTCGCTACACCTTTCTACCCTCCAAAGGTTAAAAAAATTTCTAAATGTAATTTAAAACATTCTGACCAAGTTTTGAACTATTAAAAGCCATAATTGAAAAATATGAATTTTTTATTCATGAACACCCCCGCAACCCCCCTTGTGGGTGGAATTTCGTAAAATCCGTTCTTAGCTGACCTCTACTTGGCAAAAGGAATATTCCTGCCAAATTTCAAGTCTCTAGGTCTTATAGTACCAGAGATATCGTGATGAGTGACTATCTATATCTATAGAAAGTCTCCTATATATTTATAGAAGATTGGTTAGACGATTAATACTGTATTTGTCACATTGAATATCAAATTATAAATATAATCAAAAATATATTTAAAAAATTGAAAATTAAATTAAATTTGTAAGAACAAAGAGCTTTCAAATATTATCGTCCTCGCGAAACGAAGTTTTATATGAAACTGGACGATTCATAGAAATTGCGACACTTTTATTGTTTGTCCCACTTTGTCTGTTTTATAGTTTGACAGATTCATATTTTACGTATTCAAGATTTTCAAAAAACATTTTAATAAAAAATACTTTTTAAGGAGCAAGGTTATTGTACTAAAAAGTAGAAAATAATTTTATCTATGAGTCACTCATACCCGACTATTTGTAAAAGCTTGAGACGCACAATTTAAAATATCAAAAATGATTTCATATATGCCACATGCCTAATTATTTTTCGATTCTTTCTTGATATTAAGCGCCTCAAGCCATGCATTGTCATCCAGACTAAATGTGCATGCAAAATATCAGCTAAATCGGAAACCGGGATGTGGATCAAATTTATCTTGCAAGATTTGATTACAACGAAAACGGGACAGATGAAACAAAATAAAAGCTTGTAAAAAACTAAATCCACTTTTCTTTACGTAAAGTTAAAATTTATGAAGTGATACGAAAAATATCAAGCTATCATCCATATTCAAAAGGCCGGGTTTGGCCGTTAACTGAACCGCTGTAAGCTGCTGTTTAGATGGTTCATTACATGTTTGTTTAATCATTAATTTTTATTACCCAAAAAAAACATTTTTTCCAATTAAATTAAATGTTATTATTGCATATTAAAACTAACAATAAATAATACTTTTTCATAATTTTTTTAAATTAGTTTTTATTTATTATTTTCATAAATTATATTATTTCTATATGCATTATTGTGCATGTATGTACTTTATACGTTGTTGCATTATATTTTAGAATTATTATAAACTGATTTATGATGACTGAAATAGTTACCATAATTATTATAAATGTGAGAACTAAAACATTAGGTAATGGTAGTATTACATGATGGTATACATCTATTTTGAAACTATACTGAAAATTACTTTTTGAAACATACGTATACAGATAAATAAATACTGCATGTATAAAAATATAATTGCCATTCTCTGTTCTTTTTACCCATCGAACTAAAAAAAGGGGTGTTATAAGTTTGTGTGTCTGTCTGTCTGTGGCATCGTAGCGCCTAAACGAATGAACCGATTTTAATTTTTTTGGTTTCATTTGAAAAAAATTGACGATGATCTTCAAAATCGATCATCGTTTGGAAAAGGCATGACATATAATTTTAATATATAAATAATTACTATGAAAATAAATGATCAAATAAACCTGGCTCAATTCATTTCGAAAAATGAAATAGTAAACTAATTAGGCAATTCAAAACAATAATTCAAAAGAACAAAGTCTACTCAAATATTTCTATTTCAATTACAATACTTCCAAAACTTTGTCCCAAAAATGATAGCTCTCTAAGTATCCTTTTCATCTCATCTAATGTTCTTGACCATCACTTTGATATTGATTTAAGAGTGAGTATAAGTTTTTTTTTTTTTTTTTTTATACTGTGTTAACATCATGGTCATTACACAGTGTAAAATATAAACTTAGAATCTATTTATTTACATGATTTGGTATGTAAGTATAAGTTTAAAATGTTTATCTGTGCATTTGTGTGTTTGCCAGTGGCATCGTAGCACCTAAACCTTTTCAAGTCATGCATAGATGTGATAATATTTTTATACGTCCGGTAAATTATTTTCTATCATATGTAGAATTAACAATTAGTTGGTTCTGTAGATGAATAAAACGCTGTAAGCAGTACATAAGAACCTAGTTAAATAACAACAATAACAGTAATAATAATCATAATATGATGTAAATTTTAAGAGCTTTACTAATTTTACTTGAGCTGGTGAAAATTTTAACACTTTACGGTCTGAAATGGTTAGATTAGAGACATTATGACGTGTGTATTACCATAATCAATAAAATAATTTTCTCGCCTCAAACATTTAGAATTAGATTGTACTTAATTTAAATTTAAACAGTAATTTTTATAATTCGCTAGATTTTTTTCATCAATAAAAAAGTTTAAATCACTTCAAATAGATATGAAATGGCAGGAAGAAAATTAACGAAATTCATGTTATTTTATACACATACTGTAGGCTAAAGTAAGGATAGTTTTCTGAAAATTAATTTGGATATTTTAATAAAAATAAACCAAAATTTTTTTTCTAAAAGGAACTTAATCAAAAATTTTTTCGAATTTGTCAATAAAAATTAGTTTTTGAAAGGTTTTCTTTCCATAATTTCTGATCGGGAAAGCAGTTTTTTAGACTTAAAATGGCCATAATTCATATCATGCACTCATTCTCACTCGTTTAGTAGGTGCCCCGGCATACATAATTTTGCGAGGGAATACATTCAAAACTTCAAAATACTAAAATATTACCATTGCTGAGTGTATGTTCCTTCGGGAAAATAATAGTTTCATTGCGAATGCAGGACAGATTTTTTAAGAAGTGAAATAATAAATCAAATTTTGATATCAAAACTGTTTTCTAAAGATGATTTTATCCGGAAAATAAGCAATAATACTCACCTCATATATGTCATAAGAACAAAATGTCTTTATACACTTCTGAATTTTTTATTGCACGAAAAATGACAATTGCAACAAATATAAGGATTAAACAATGCTAGAAAGGACACATAAACTATTTCTTGTTTTTACTTCCTTGTAAAAAGTAAAGGAAGTATTGTAATCACAAAAGATAAATAAGTGTTGAGTTTTTAACGGAAATATCTATTTTGAGCATTCTTGAATCCATTTAGACCAGTTTTAGTGTGGTCAAAAACTTCTTAATCGTATAATTTTGAAATTTCGGATCTAGAGTTTTTGTAATATTTAGTTTTCAATCTCGTTCTTTATAATTCCTTGTACGTAACGATACATAAAAAATTTCGACTTAACGAAAATCAATTGTTCCTCGAATAACGATTTAACGACTATTGGGCAAATAAGATGTTTTTGTTGGGCCAATAAGATGTTGAAGCCTTTTAAAATATTTTCGACAAAAGATACAAAATAGAAATAAAACTGATTAGAGCAAAGCAATTTATTAATAAAAAATCTTTGAATTTCAAATTCTGTTCCTTTCACGAATTGGCTTTAAATTAAAGCTAACTCGTTTGCGATTTATTAAGTACTTACAATTTTGTATCATTATAAATGGTGCTCAAGATTTAAGAGAACAAAAAAGTTGTCATTCATATTTTGAAGTAAACATTATTGGAAATTATCGAAGTAGGCTAGCATATTCTTTTTGAGGGATTCTCAATTGGTGTGAATGGCTTTCAGATCAGAGTAGTGACCCGTTTTTCGGTTTAAGGATCTATATATAACCCTAAACTCATTTTGAGAATTTTATAAGCGTACAAGAATGTCATGTGATGCGCACATCAAGTTTTCTTCCACATATGTATCTTGTGCTAGAGCATGACATCGACAAATTGATATTAGGGTTTGCTTCTACCTTCCTTCTAACATTCTAAAACTCCGTATTATGTTCTGCTTCAAAAATTTTATTAAACCGATATGTTATCCTACGTTATATATACGAACGAACGTATATATGTCGCAGATGGATTGTCGAATCAGTTGTTTTACAAAACCGTCAGTTGTTTTACAAAACAGATCGGTTTTGCACAGCCTCTGAATAACATTCAGCTGGATTGTTATTGCGCAAATTTTAAATAAAACTACAACTCAAATTTACATGTAATGAAGAATGGCTTATCTGTATTCACAATAAGCGTTTATAGCAGGAAGACCATGATGAAAATAAAAAACAGTAAAGAATTACTTTTAAAACCATATATATCGAAAAAATAGAATAGAAAATAGTACTTTTTAGATTACAAAACCTAAATAAAATAATACTTTTTTACTTGTCTGCCCTTATTTTCTTCAAACTATGATAATTTTTTATTAAAATTTCTCCTCTAATCACTATTTTCAAGTGAGTTACAGTTTCGATTTTCAATCATATTTCCCGTTTTATTTAATATTGTTGAAAACTTTTATCTGACATTACATTCCACCTTGTTATTTAACCTCATAAATCATTTTAAATACTTAACAGCCCCCAATTGTTGACCAGCTGCATTGATAATAAATTTTAATAGTAATTATGAAAAACCGCTAAACGTTTTTCAACTATTTTGCATAAATGAATGAATTAAACGCTTACGTGAAACAGCTGATTCGGTAATTCATCTGCGGCATATATATATATAACGAACCATAAAGAGTAATATGAAAGAAAAAATACGACTACTTGACTTGTTGTTGCATTATTGTATTGTAACATTTCGAAAGTGTATATATCTAGAATATTTTCGAATGATATAATCGAATAAAAATGGAAATTATCTCCATATGCATTTGACATTTCTTATGCAATTTTAGTAAGAGTACGTGTTTTTTTTCTGCATCAGTTCACATAAACATATTTTTGTAAGGATTCCGTTATCGAACAAGATCTCTTATACACTCCGTTTTCAGCTGCTTTAAAGTTTAAGAATTGGAGACACTCATGTGGGTAGTAAAATTTTCCTTTAAACACTTCCAGAGTCGGGGAAAAATTATTAAAAAGCCACCAATCCCATAGTTTTTTTTGGCTCAATTTTTGGCTGGAATGAAAAGGCGTAGCTATTTAAGGATTATGGGGCTTCATATGACATCTAGGAACTTTAAGGGAAGTAAAAATCTGAGTAATTAAAGGAGCAAACTGAACGGTCCGGTTCCGTTGCCAAGAATGATATCAATTGCGCTTATAATAGAGGATGTATCATGAATTCAGATTGTTTAACTGCTCCTTGGGAACGAATTCTTTAATATTAATAGTCTTTTTCTATGACTACGCACAGGAAAGATGGTGTTGACACAGCGAATAAATGATAATTAAAACTAATTAGGAGAAATAATTACGTCCATATTTGTAAACTTTTAGTCAAAGATAAACAATTTTAACCAAATATTTCGACCATCTACTAACTCGTATGAATAACCTAGTGTGTGTCAAAACCGTCGCTCTGATTTTTTTTGACAGAGTTGTCTAAGAAGCAATAAGAATCAGCATCGATGGCCAAATCCTTCAATCTAAAGCAAACTAGACTTTTAAGAATTGTCTGTGAATAAAATTTAGTTTGGTATTACCGAACCATCTTTTATGTGTCGTTTTGTGCACTTGATAAATTTTTCTTTAATACAAAATAATTGAAATTGAATTGAAATTCACACTGCAGTCACACATACCAACCATAGAATTTAAATTTATAATGAAAATGCAATTACATATATTATAAAAATATATGGAAAAATAGCAACAACCAATTTCTTTTTACATATTTACTTTTTTCATTTCTGAATTATAAATGATTAAACAACTGTTTTACTCGCATAGTACATTTTAAATTTAAAAATTATCATAAATATTTGCATTTTCAATGATTATAAGGCGTATTTATATTACTATATCTAGAAATATTCAAGAGAAAATGCAGGTTAAGTTGGCAATAATTTCTTCAAATAGATAGCAAGCCTCTCTCTCTTTGGATAGATTTACAGTACAACCTCGTTCATCTTAGAAAATTCAGGAGGGCGTACGTTGATCTCAATCAATGCGAAGTACTCGGACAAACAAAGTTTTACTTTACTTTTACTTTGACTTTTCAAAACTGGTAAAATACGTTTACATGTTCAAGCCTGGGTTGAAAAGAGCTCAAGGGATTTTTTGTCACTAACGGAAATTTGTCTATTTATTCGTTCGCTCATATTTCTAACTTATGCAGGAATGATGTCTGTGATTAACAGACTGTACTAGAGGTAAAAACTATCACAATTGGAAATTTCCTTAAAAATTAGTTACCTTAACCCAAAAGTTGTAGCGTGAGACTCAATCTACTTTATTGTCATAAAATATCAAATTAGTTTTTAAAAAAGATAAGATCTATGTCAGAAATGCCAAGCTGAAATTGAGGAGTAGCCAGCGTTAGGTCACCAACCCAATAGCTTGGCCAAGTTGGTGAAGGCTTAGCAAGCAATTATTTGGCAAGTATAGTTGCGCACCTTTTACCCAAGTCTTGAAGGGAAAAAGGAAACCAGGCTTGAGATAATACCAGACACTTAAACTTATTAGAATGAATTTATTTAATGTTAATATCAGATTCCCATTCTTGATATCCAAGGTAAGCCGTTTACAACAGCAATCTCACCTCAAGCTTGAATTATTATTGGCGTCCTCTATCCGTATCTCTACTACTTTTCACAGAAAGCCATTTTGATCGCTTACACCAATATTTTTAACAAGCTTACATAATTCATCAAATTTATAAAAAAAAATTATGAACATTTTTTAGTTACCATTTACCCAATTGATATGTTTGTATGTAATCCTAACACCACAAAACCAATAACCAAAAGATACGTGACTAAATATTGAAAACAATCAAATGAAATGTATTATTGTAATCACACAGTTAAGTCGTTTAAGTAAATGATTATTGTGTTTATATGTCGTAACTGAATTTACACAAACAAAAAGCTTACCACAGCAATATTTCCAACCAGATTATTATTTACAAAACAGACAATAGAGAGAATGATTGTTTAATAATTAATTATCAAAACTTAACACTAAATCACGCATAAAATGTTTACTGAATAGATTTATATATTGTTCTATTTCTATTACTATTTATCTATGTCGTAAAATCAACAAAGTTGTGTTGAAGATAGTATAGGAAAAGAGCTAGAAACATACCATATCGGAAATATTTTCATTAAGAGTTTCGAGGAAATCGTCCCAGACCAGAGTCAATCTAACTATACGATCTTACATATCTCAACTGTAATCTGTATGCAGCCATAGATAGCCTACCTCCTCTTTTCTTCATTTCCTTTTCTATTATTTTGACATGTTCTGTACAATGTATTTAAAATAAAGAATTCGCTATCAGATACCGACATGTCAACTAAGGCCGATCCGATCCGCCGGAACAATCAATCTATGAAGTCCTAAGACGTAACAATTTGGAACAATCAATCTAAGAAGTAATAGGTTCTAAATGTTTTTCATATTTGATTGACTTCGTGTTCCTTGAAACTTGAAAGATTTTGGTTCGAGTCTTCTTCTAATATTATGTCTCTTATGATTGAGGCTTTGCTAAGATTAAGCTAAGTTTTTCCTCATGAAATCTTACATCAGCAAATTTCAAATTTCAATTTAGCTAAAGGCATACAACTAACCTATCATTTAGTAACAATTTGTTCCTCATCACATGCTCTAATTTAAAACTTTAGAGAAATGAAGAAACTGTACAGCTTTACAATTCTGTACAATGGGGGTGCAAAATCCCCACATTGTCTAGAACCATACAGCCATGAAAAACATAAATTATTGGTAGAAATTTTGTCTCGCTCAATTTTTATATCATGAATCCTTGCAAACTTACTTTTTCTTAAGTTTATTTACAGAATGTTTCTGCTCTATTTGATTTTAAGGTACCTGGATGTCTGAGTCTTAGCCTTTTCGAATTGCATTTTTCCTGCTACCAGCTCTTTGGCTAAAACTTAAATTAAAGAATGTTAAAAAGATAAAGAACAAATCTGTGTATTTAGTTGTTGTAAATATTAGAGAATACAACAGTAGAAGAAGGTTTTAACAGAATTAGTTTGCAACATTTATCTTTATTAACGAATGCCAACTGTTCTAATAAATTATTAACACTTGAAAAATTTATAGTATATATATTTACTGAAAGAATCTCATTGAAAATTCAACAATGCAAACACAAACAGATCATGTGCCTGTGCAACCATGCCAAGCCATTTTTAACCCCCGAACTAAAAAAAAAGTGGCGTTCTAAGTTTGACCGCTATGTGTGTGTGTGCCTGTGTGTTTGTCTGTCTGTGGCATCGTAGCGCCTAAACGGATGAACCGATTTTAATTTTTTTGGTTTTATTTGAAAGGCAATTCAACGGAGAGTGTTCTGTTTCATGTGCAAACTAAGAGTTTTGTACCCGAAAAAACTAAAAATTTGGCGATGATCTTCAAAATCGATTCAGTTTGAAAAAGACATCTCATATAATTTTAACATGTAAATAATTACTATGGAAATGAAACATGGCTCAATTCATTTCGAAAAGTGAAATAATAAAATAAGTAATTCAAAAGAATGATTCAAAAGAACAAAGTCAACTCAAATATTTAAGTTTTAATCAAAATATTTCCAAAAATTTTTACCAAGAAATGATAGCTCTCTAAGTATTTTTTTATCTCATCTAATGTCCTTGACCATCACTTTGATATTGATTTAAGAACGAGTGTTATAGGTTTAAAGTGTTTATCTGTGCGTCTGTGTGTTTTTCAGTGACATCGCAGCCCCAAAACGGTCAAACCGTCTTGATTGAGAATATTTTATAGCCAAGTTCCAAAAATCGGCTTACAAATATCGCATTTGTCGGAGGTTTTTTAAATTTTGTAAAAATTAACTTGTTTATTTTGTGAGATAATTTTGGATATCGGACAGAGGACACACAACAGGTACACAACAAAATGATGTATTATGATATTTACATACATGATGAATGTATGTATAAATATAACCTTTCCACCCTTATCCTGATGGTTTTATTCGAACCTTTCTCTCGAATCCTTTAAATTGGTTTGTTTTTAAACCAGAATCTATGTGAATGTACCTACAATAAAAATTAAGGAACTATTGAAGAGAGGGAATATTTTTAATTTAATAATTGTAATAAACGAACATACATTTATGACAAAATAAAATTTGCAAATAGAGTTGTACGACAAAGACAATCAGAGACTTCGCTCCCAGCAGTAGTTTTTACATTAAAATAAACCAAGCAAAATATTTTTAATATCAATGAAACTGGCTGCTCTGGAAAGATAACTTAATGCCTTTCATGTTTTGGATATGATTTCGGTCATGTGGCCGAAGAGAACCATTAGTTTGATAAAAGAATTTCTTTAATTTGAAATCGTTGCTCTGGCGTAAATCTATTCATTATGAAATGGAAAACCCAACTAGAAATGTTAAATCATTAATCAAAGGAATGAGTTTTGCCAACTCAAAGATTTAAATCTCTAAAAAAGGCATCCTTTAAATTAGAATCAGCCAGTTATTGGAATTTTAGTTTAGGTTAAAGGAATATATTTTATTTAATTACATCCAAAATAGATAAATGCGATAGGTATTTACCTGTATTATAAATAATACGTACCTATACCTATAATAATCATAATCATAATAATAACAATCATAATCTCTGATTACATTGATTATTATATATAAAATATGATTAATATGATTTATGTATTTTCATTTTATCATTTGTATTACATAGATCAACTTAATCTAAAAATGGATTTGTATTAAATATTCTACACTATTGTACAAAAATATGCAATAATAGTGTACTTGCGGTAGTGAAAAATAAATTATGAAATTTTATAAATATTAAAATTTATGTCAAAAAATACTAAATATATTCTGATTTTGAGTCATAAAAGTACATTATTGTTTAATTATATTAAAATTAAAAAGTCGTAATTTTTAATCTGCATATGACGTGACCTAAAACAGGACCCGCCAAGTGACATGTGACATCATATAGGCAAAAATAATATGCATTAATTACTAATTTGTTGATGTCTTTCATAGTATAGGCCCCAAATGTAGGCCATCGACTTTATTTATACATATGATAATTACATACTCGACTGTTGTTTTTACACTTACCGACAGCGTTTACATGCTTTTTAGTCAAATAATGTGTTATTTTTAGCTTTACAATACCACGCAACTACAAAAATATATAATATATTGTGTGCAAGATTTATAAAGTTTTATTGAAATCCCTAGTATTATTCAATCCTTGCATATCTCCTTAAGAAGGAAAAAAATCGATAAGCATTTCAATGTAAATTTTGACGGTCATTCCAATGGTTCAAATTTTCTCGATACTTCTATTGAATTCCCAACTATATTTACATGAAATCATTAAACTTTTCTGCAGTACCATACACATAAAATAATATTTCCATATCCCATTTGCAATATAATCACTTACCAATCTTTGATATAAACAAATCATATGTATGCTACATACATTACAAATAAACATTGAACATTATAGTTGTTATTGTATGTACATCATACATTTTATTGTATTAATAACAATAGCAATATTAAATAATGTTGTTGTAGTTTGAGCATGAGCATTCATACATTATTATCATTCTATCCATCCCTTTGTAGTATAAAGCCTATATAGGAGAGAAAGAACTCATGTACCAATGTAATGACCAAATAAGTATAGTAAAAGAATCAATGTCGATTTTTCTAAGGTGAGGCTGAAAATATTACTCCTCATCCCCATTCTCGCGGAGTATGTGACTCGTTTGTCATCAAATCATCAAAACTATTCGACCAGTCATCAAGTGCACCCGATTAGTGTACTTTTTGGGTCAAAATTACCTTATAAACTGAGTTTTATCGAAATTGGAGATAAACAAAATTTCTCGATTTTTTGCAATTTTTTTAAGGCTTTGAAAAATTCGAGAAAATCGCAAAAAAGTTTTTGTTTTGGAATTTGATTGAACTCAGTGGATGAGGTAATTTTGACCCAAAAAGTATTAAAATCAGGTTAATTTAATGATTGGACCTATAGAAAGTTACAATGGCAGCGAGTATTATGAGCAAAACTTCATTTTCAGAAAAGGTTACAGTTCCTCACCAAAAAATTAAAATCCATAAAATTGTGAATAAAAGGGTAGATAATAGAGTGCTATAACGTGATAGTCTTTGTTTTTAAAAGAGAAATTGCCCAGCAAAGCGGGTAAGTACTTGCTAGTAGATAATAAATACATAATCTGAATATAAATTACTATAAATTTGATTGCATTGTACAATTAAGTATTATTACTTTGTATTGTATTATTGTGTTATTGTACAATAACTATTGTACCTTAGGTCTAGCTAAGTACAGTAATGTGTATGTTATTATGTAGCATTTGTCTGATAGATAAAGTACTTTACTTATACGATTGTAAATTATAAATTGTATTTGAACTAGGATAACTAAGTATAATAGTTTATCTAGTTACATGTATCATGATGGGTGGTGGTTAGTTATTGATGTTGGATAATATGACATCACCTAGGTACAGGAGAGATGATGATCATACTGGAAGGTATTGTATGTTACTATGTGACATGTATTAAAATACTAGCCGTTAAGCAGGTTCTTCGCTGGACAATTCAAACTTTATAAAAAAAAACTTCTCATACACTGAAAAAAAAAATTTTAATATCAACCTCGCCGCGAGATCATGGAAGGTGAATGGTGCCACGAATATGATACAACTACCATACGGGTTTAGAGGTGAAGTTGACACAAACGCATAATTTGTTTGTATGAAAGTAATATAGTGTCTAAAAAAATTTCAAATATTGTTGTTTTGAAATACTACATAGTTTTAAACAATTTTTTTTTATTGGTTCTACCAGTTTTAAATATTATAATAAAATACTGATGTGATTGTCACAACTACACTAGCAGGTAAAAAAAAAAAGGTTTATACCCGTTAATAGGTCGATTTAAAAAAAATAAATAAATTTCTTCGGATTTGAACCAGCGACATTTGAAAATAGTATCTTCAGACTACAACTTAACCAATTGCGCTATCATGCTTGTTACATATTACCAAAAAATAAGGTAAATGATCAATATTTTTATTTCAAACCATCTTTTAACTGGTAATAACAATTTTCATGAAGTTGTCCCAATCATTTATGGACTAGACATGATAGATATGCGATCATAATAACCAAATACTCTAACTAATACAAACATAATTAAATGATTGTAAAAATGAAAATAAGAGTTACATTTGTGTATGGCATGTTAAAACTCAGTATGTATAACACAATAACTTTATCCCTAGTCTACTCTAAACAATATAATTTAAACATTTTATTATCCAAAACAATTTCCAAGTTAACATTTAATCGTCTCTCTAATGTTTAATTTACTTAAAATTTATTAGCTCACATTTTAATAAATAGTTCTAAATATACATACCTTTAATAGAATAATTATACCTAATATATGTATCAAGTCAAATTCGGAGTGCGTACAAATCGAAATACTCACGTAGATAAGATAAAACAGTTAGCATTATTCATGCTTTGCATGTTAATATTACATTAATTGTATCGTAGCAGAAGCTTAAGGTGGTTGATGCAATATAAAAGTTAAGTAGGTATTTATACGGATTTTTTTCTTTCCTTAGTAATAAGTACACAAAATTATCAAAAGAAGAACCAAATGGAAATACCCAAGCGATAGTAATTCGAGAAACAATGGTTATATGCTTTCAACTAGTGATAAGCACCATGACCAAAACAAGGCTAATTGGATTGTCTGTATCTTACTCACTTAGGCTTGAACTTTTCTCTGTGTCTTACACATTGGTCTTGGTCCATTTGTAATTAACTACTTCTATCAAGGGTACAAAACTAAACAATACTTGAAAGGCCAATACCATTGAATACGAAAAAGATGGTAGTCCCAGTAAATTTAATTCGTCAAGATCAAATTCGTTCGAGATCCTCCTGTCAAGATTATGCCTAGCAACTTTTCGCTCAAGTACAATTATAAAAGAGGCCGAATTCCGTATGCAAAAAAAAACATTTTTTAGGTCGACATTTTGTTCGACACTCAACAAAGTAAGGTGCCCATTGTAAGAAACCTTGAAAATTGCAACTTTAAGGTTTCGGGCAACCCACATTCGCTACATACTTAAAACATCAATTTTAAGTATGTAGCGAGAAATCCCCGGCTGCAAAAGCGTTTGAATAGAAAAAAGATTTTAGGCACGATCTTGACAGTTGCGTCTCAGTTTTTCAGTCACTCTGATATGACTGTCAAATACTATGTATGGCCTGAAACTTTTTATGTGTAAAATGTCTGATTTTCAAAATTTATAAAATACGTATATACCGTTAATCGATTAATATCATAAAATAACACTAACATCCTTAATTTAATGTTTATCCTTAATTATTGAGATATTAAATACCAAAAAAGTTTTTGTATATCTTCATAAAATAATTAATAGCTTGGCATCCATATTATAAATATCGTTATTAAAGATATTTTATTTATTTTCAAAGTAGAGATATAAAAGTCTCGTTCGTGTTTCGCACATTTTCTGTTGTCTTATAATTATGACAATTATTTATGATATATTCCATTTAATTAATTATTAAAGTTCTTTTTTTAATGTTTTGTTTATTTACGCTTCCTGTTCAAAAATTCAACTGACGTGAAGTTTTTGATTCCTCAAAATAATTCAATATAGAATGATAATATTAAACTAAAAATTTAAAGAAATCAATGATATTAAGTCAGATCTGATTGATTCGTTTGTGGCATTATAGTTCCTAAACGCGTGAACCGATTTTAATTATTTGTTTGAAAGGTAATTTGTTAAACAGTTTTCTTAGAAATGTTTCAAGAAAATTTGGTGGGTCGTACAAGATCATCACCTTATTTCTAGTTTTTATCGAATACGGAATCCTAAACTTGAAACATAGTATTTGAAACAAAGCTAAGGACACTCTTGATCCAATTTATTGAAACAAACAAAAAATCGATTCATCCATTGAAGAGCTACACGATGCCACAGACAGAACAACGATAAAAAAACCCACGGAGAAGTTATAATTTATAACAATTAATATGGTTTTATGAAATATATTTTTAATGTTAGACTCAAGTTAATTATTGGAAAGTTGAAAGTTTTGGATTCTTCCTGCACAAAAAGTCTTCTTCTTCTTGTATAAAAAAGAACATGCCACATTTTTGTAGGAATCGAATGAAACACGCGAAAATCTGAGGCGGAACTATATAATTTCAACGTATGTTTCATTAGTTAAAATGGATTCAAGGGGGTCAATTATTCCATTCTATAATCAATATTCAAGTATGAAAACAAGGTATAGACGTCGTGTCGAAACTATTCAACATAGATTTGAGGATGGATTTTTCCTTTGAAAACTCAACACCGACTTTTTTCACTATAAAGATCCCTACCTTGTAGGAAAGTAAAATAAACCTGTTTGTTTTTTTCAAAATGATATTCGTCAATGCTGACACCTTTACAGCCAGTAGAGAAAAGACATTCCCCTTGCAATTTAACTTTGAACTCGTTACATTTGTCATTGATTCCATAAAAGTTATTGCTATATAAATATTTTTTAAGCGGTAGTGTAGGTATTTTGTTAAGGAAGTTTACTACCCTGCTCTTTGTAAATGCTAACAATAAGTAATGCCAACAACCACCCCATTATTTTAATGTACTGCGAACAACAAACATTAAAATAAAATAAATGAAATTTAAGGAACGTTATTAAAAATGTAAATTATTGCATTGTTTTTATCTTTTATAAAAGTATAATATAAAATATATTTCTTTTAGTCTTTATTTATAACACAAAGTGACGACGGTATTTTTTTTTATGATTGTATTTGAAACGTAAAAATATTATTACCTATTCTTATCTGTATTTATTAAATGTTTTAATAAATGCCTTTTCAAAAAATACAAATTAAATACTAAATCATTTACATACACGCTTTTTGCCTACACAGTTAATGACTGATATATCGGTCTCCCTTTTCTATACCTCAAAATAATTGAATCGAAAGAAATTCACAAAAATATAAAATTTTTAAATTATCGAAATCCTTGAAATTTTTATAAAAAAATGTAAAAATTGACACTACCAATCTCGATTTTTAACTCCCGAACTAAAAAAAAAAGGGGTGTTATAAGTTTAACTGCTATGTGTGTGTGTCTGTCTGTAGCATCGTAGCGCCTAAACGGATGAACCAATTTTCATTTCTTTGGTCTCATTTGTTCTCATTCAATCAAGGTAATTTAACGGAGAGTGTTTTTAGCTATTCAAGTGCAAGCTTAGAGTTCCCTCCTTGAAAAAACTCAAAAATTGGCGATGATCTTCCAAATCGAGTCAGTTTGAAAAAGGCATGTCATAGTTTTAACATATAAATAATTACTATGGAAATGAATGGTCAAATAAACCTGGCTCAATTCATTTCGAAAAGTGAAATGGTAAAAGAATTAGGTAATCCAAAAGAAAAATGTCAACTCAAACATTTCAATTTCGATTAAAATATTTCCAAAAATTTGTCCCAAACAATGATAGCTCTCTAAGCATCCTTTTCATCTCATCTGATGTCCTTGACCATCACTTTGATATTGCTTTAAAAAGGAGTGTTATAAGTTTAAAGCATGTATCTGTGCGTCTGTCGTAGCCCCTTAACGGTCGAGCCGCCTTGATTGAGAACATTTTACAGCTAAGTTTCTAAAAATCGGTTTACAAGGAATAAATCGCATTTGTCGAGGGTTTTTTAAATTTTGTAAATTTCACTTGTTTTAACTTACTTATAAGTGTACGAGGAAGTCATGTGATGCCTCAACCAAGTTTTTTTTCTATTAAAAATAATGATAATGATCACTATGTTCGTCATATTTGCCAATATTCTCTTGTTTGTTATAATATCGACTGAAAATCATTGTGAAAACAATTCAACTTATTATTTTTAATGATATAACTTTTCAATATTTTTTTTAATATAGAAAATACTCGACATATCTTTTTTAGCGACATTACTTTTCCAGGAAAAATAAAGCTATTGCTCTTCGATCGATACTTACGTAGATAGAATTTAATAAAAATTCTTTAGATGTTATTTGTTCATCAATCTTGAAAATGAATCTCGTAAAAATTTTATATGTATAGATTGTGGTTTTTCTGAACTAACTCTTATTTCACCACTCGGAACTCGTTTCACCAGAAACGAGTCTATTTACGCTCGATCAATATTAGGAAATATTGAAAACTTGTTGTTTCAAGCATTGAAATGTTCTATACAAACGAAAGCTTAATTTGTCGGACCATTATTTAACACTAATCAATATAAACAAGCTCGACCCGTAGAGAATTCCCCTCCCGTAGTTACCGTAACCCATGCATACACTGTACCCGTGGCTGAAAACAGAAATTTTGTAGAAGAGTGGTGAAAAAAATCACAAAAGTTCTAAAATTAATGTTAGTAGAGCATGTATTAAAGATATTAATTATAAGTCTAGAATATAAGGGGAGGATCTGTAAAACTTACATGTTTGCCTAATAAACTTTCTTTCAACTTATTTTTCCTGTGTTTTTTTCTAGGCGGAACATTTTTAGGCCGTGAGTATATTTTTCGTCAAACCTAGCTTGATGGTAATAAGCTTGAAAATGAGAATTGAATCATGGAATTTGATAAAAGAATTATGAAGATAAAGGTAGAACAGAAAAAAACTTGCTGGAGTAATAATATTTAAAATAGTTAAAATTTTGAAGGGCGCAATTAAATTTGTAAGGATAAGCTAAAATCTATAAACTATACAATAGTTCATTTTATATCTTGTCACATAATTCATTATGTGAAGAGGGAATTTTCTCAGTTAACGTAGTTACTGCGTGATGAATTTTTCCTTTTTATTCTCTGCTATACAATATTATCCTGCTTTTTGCTTCAACTCATCCCTTTTTGATTGTGAACAACAACCTACGTAACATTATTAACAAGGTAAACTAATAATAATAATTCATATAATTTCTAGAAGATTCTGAAAAACATTTTTGAAGAAAATATATTATTATGAGTTCCTACTTTTTGAAAGATGAAAAACATTTGTATAAAGTTTTATAATATATTTCATAAAATTTGTTCTTGTTAGGTTTAGGGTAAGAAACTTTCTTGTTTGTAAAATTTAAAATTGGAAATTTTATTATCTCAACTTGTCATGCCAAAGAGTTTAGAAGTGATCAGAAGAGGTGTTTGAAAGACATTATACTTAATATTTAATAATTTCGAAAGCCTTACTTTTCGAAATTGTTCCGTTTAAAAGTACTCTTTGATTGAAATACTTTTCAAACAAATTCATGAATGCTACTCTTTTTATTTTGTTTTTTCTGTCAGCAGATCAGCAACACTGAGGAAAGGCGCTATTGAAAAAGCCATTCCTTTTATTTGGTAAATTATAAAGGATATTTTTTACTAATAATATTTCTTACTTGCTTAGAGCTTCTGGGCAACCTAAAGATTATTTTTTTCAAACAATTTTTAAAAAATAGGTATAAATCTTAATTTTTTTAAGTATATAAATCTTAAGTCGACTATTTTTCTAACAATTATCCTTTTGTTTCAGGTGAGAATTTGTTTTCTTTCATTCGTCAGTTTGGTAAGTTCGGTTCAGGAGATAAAACGTCCACTTATGTACGTCTATTTTCCTGACAGTAAAACGTATAATTATGCTATTGCAAGTTGGATTTCAGTATGTCGGACCATTAGGTTCCCAATAAGTTATTTTAAAAAGGAAAAAACCTGGGTGCATAAAATGTAGATAAACAAAATTAAATTAAATTCTTATGAATCGAAGGTTTACATATATTACCGGGAGTAATTGGAAAAAAGAAAATGGAAGTCTTCGACTGTACGTCTTTTTTAAGTATTGTAAAGAAAGATTATATTTGAGTTCGTATTCTATTAAACTTTTTCTATTTCTGTCTGTTCCAATTTTTTTTTTTGGCCTTTTTCTCTTAAATAATATTTTAAATAACAATATTTTAATAATTTGTTCAATAAAATTGTCATCGTAAATTCCGTAAAACTAATTTATAATATATATTTTTTGTAGATAAAAATAATTTCTATTTATTTCTAATAAATGCTCTAAATAGATGATAAATTTCATAGCAGATTATAGCTAATTACACGCACGTACATCATTATTTTTATTTATGTAGAAAATTATTTATTGTAAAATTACCATTCATGTAATGATTGATATAAGCTAACATAACTAGATTTTTTTTAGAAATAAAATAATCAAGTGTTTTTCTATTCAATTGTATGAAAAAGGTTCCGTTCATTCAAATATCGAAGAATTAAATTACAGCCCCGTACAGCTACATTGTTTTTGTAATTCTAAATTTAATTATGACATGCGCAAGTGTATTTGGGTAAAAGCATATATTCGAACCATAATTACGCGAAGTAATTCTAGGAGCTATGAGGTAACATTTTTAAAATTCAAAAAACTATCCGTATAAATCATCTAATATTTTTGTATCGGGGTTTAAAAATTGTGTAATTTCAATATCCGGATATTGTAAAATAATACAGTTCAAGATAACCAATAAAAAAATTCAAATATTTTACAGCACCAGCACCAGAACTTCAAAATCTTCTTCAATTCAATTACTCTTCCATCATTTCCTTTCACTACCAATAAAGCTAGCGTACAATTATTTGCCACAAATGAAAAAGGTTGCTATTGAGAAAAATCCGCTTTTCAAAGCCTTAACGGGAAATTTATATTCCCCCGCCAGTTTGAACAATAATATACGGTCCTTTTCGAAAACCGCGAGTGAAATTTGCACTTGAAACATAGATAAGTTACTCTCCATTAAATTTCCGTTTTCTTTGTAACCTTCTCCAAACTGAACCGATTTTGGAGAACATTACCCCTTTTTTAGTGTTTACGAGTATGGAACTCTAAGCTTGTACTTGAAACATAGCAAAGAACACTCTCCATTAAATTACCTTTCAAACAAAACAAAAAAATCTAAATCGGTTTATTCGCTTAGGAGCTACGAAGCCACACACAGACAGACACACATAGTGGTAAAATTTATAACACCCCCTTCTTTGGTTCGGGGGTTAAAACACATATCCAAAAAGCTTTCACACTAATCTTGCCAGAATATGGAGATGCACTGCCCTTTATCTTGTCATTCTATATTATAGATTCTGGTAAATTGAGAAAATAAATTTGCATGATTCTAGCCACGTTTTAAATCTTTTGTTTTACTAACTTGATAGCAAATATAAAGCAATATTTGTGTACCTGAAACAATAATGCTTTTCGACAACACTCTTTATAAAATACCTTTTTTACTGTCGATTTCAGGTGAAAACTACAAACTACAATTGAACAAAGATTCATGTTAAAAATAGTTTGGTTATACTCTTTGAAACAAATTTTCTTATAAGTGTCAATTCTCTAAGCGAATAATACTATTCTTTATTTGTTCACCGATATTGTCATTTGTAACAACCAGAAGACCCATTGTTTCTTTCTTATACAACAACAATTTGACATTACACAACATACAAAACAATTCACTGGAGAGAAAAGAACATAGAAACCAAGAAAAAGATGGTAAACTTTTAATACTGGCGCCAGTATATCACGATACCTATCATTATTTCGAGGAATCTGATTACTTAACCAAGTGTTGCCTATGTCTTTAACTCTTTGGAAATTTTTAAGAAAATTTCGATCAAATTTTGGAAGAAAAAGAATTTTTTGTGAAAATTAAGAAAATGCCACTTTAAAAGAATTAAAAATCTGGCAGTATGAGCTAACGGTTCTTCATGATTTAAGGCTTATGATGATAAACTATGAAAACCGGCGCTTGAAATATAAATGTGCCACTGGCGCCGGTATGTTCTCGATACCCAACATCATTCTAGGGATCCAAGTATTGTCTATGTATTTTAACCCCTTGGAAGTTTTTGAAAAAACTTCGATCAAATATATAACAGCAGAACTGCCTCAAATGGTAGATAACGTTAAAATAATGGAAATTCCTTGATATGCTTACAGTAAAGAAAGAGTCCTTTTTTTAGATACAAGGAGTTGAATTTGGTAAGGAAAAGGATATATTTTTGTTAATATAGAGAAAAAGCATGCAGTATGAACTAAGGATTCTTCATGATTTAACGCTTATTAAATATGAGTTTGCGATAACCCCTTCCGAAACAAAATCTCAAGTGCCACTGACATTGTATTTGCAATATTTAATTGCAGCTAAATATCTGATACCCTTTTTAAATAATTTTACTAATATGTGGGTGAGCTTCTGTCCCAAAAATGCATTTTCAGGATGATTTTGTCGTTTGATGACGAAAACTTTAGTGGGTCCATCTAAATAATCCTAGAAACTTTCTGGCACCAGTATTAACAACAGAGTGACTGTATTTGTCGTTCGTGTAACCATTGACTTGAACAAAATTAAAACGACTTCTGATTACTCAACTGAAAGTAAACCGACCAAACGTTCTCGTTGTTCATTGTCGTTTTATTTCATCTCTCCTACTCTACACAACTATATATGCGACAATCAAAAAACAAATTGCAGTGAAATGTCTTTCATTATTTCAGACGTGATTTGAATCTTTTAAATAAATATCTAAGGATTTGTGTGTGTATGGATGTTTTGGTACGCAACTCTAACATTTCAACTGAAAGTAAAAATTTTATGTTAGTAGGTCAATTTGAAGAATTATAGTATAATCTTCATATTATCTTGAAATAAGTGAATTATAACTGCAAATTATTTATATTATATTATATGAGACGGAATAGTTTTGATGCTAAATTATTTTCTTTAAAATTCCATCACATCACAAACGACTTATATTAAATATGCCAGAAGTATGGTTATGTAGCATCGCAAAACTTTCCAATATGAAATTTCAACAAATGAAATTTACAAAATTTAAACTTAGCAATAAATTGTTCTCTATCAAGTCAGTTCGACCGTTTAGGGGCTACGATGCCACTGACAAACACACAGACGCGCAGATATACACTTTAAACTTATAACACTCCTTTAATTTATGAAAAAACATTTTTATTGAAAACAGATTTAAAAATGGAAAATATTGTTTGTCTCGAGCGTTGTATCAATGATGATCATATATGTAGTACTAATTATATTAACTTTTACTTTGGAATATAAAAAATATATATAATATATGGCTTTTCACACCGCAATCATTAATTTCATTTTTATAAACTTATGGTTGGTGGTTTTAGCATGCCCATGTAATGTTTTGCCGCATGCCATTGAAATACTACAGAGGATTTTTTCATTTTGAACTTCCATTTTCACTTGCACAAAAAAAAGATAGATAGAAGTTATTGTAATCGAGTAATTCCTCCTCCCTCAAATTTTGGAATTTTATGTTTTAGATTACGTAAATTAAAAAGCAAAATCTGTAATCCGTGCATCATGAAAAAACTGGCGTATGGAAAAACTGTCAACTTTGAAAGTTTTTCTGCTTGAAAATTTTTGATTGAAAATTAATAAATAACTTCGAGTTGCGTCTATATTGTGTCTGTAGTACCCGCCAGACTAATCTGATAATAAGAAGGGGCTTAAACACTTTTTCGACTTTGTTAATAACGTCAGATGTTGGGGTGATGAAACCAATACCTTGCATAAAGTTAAAGCAATAAAGCAATATCTTGAATATACTTGCTTAATCAGTTTTTCCGAAAGTATGAAAGTCGGACGGCCAATTGGTAAGTGGTCCAAATCTAGCTAAAACCAGAAAAAAAAATTGTTGTGGTCGTGGAACCCCTGTTCCTTACAAAAACAAAAGTCAACGATAAATAAATACTTATATACCATTTTATTAACTTAATTTTCTAAATCTGTATTTAACAGAATAGTATGGCTAATGTCAAGAAGGTGAATATATAAAGTACACACATACACAAACACAGCATATGTCACATGCTTACGTGACGATTTCTACCAGTTTGCTCACCGTGACAAGCCACGTTAAAGATCTTCGTTCCAAAAACATTCGAAGAAAGGTGCAAAATGAAGATAGAAGTTTGTGTGTAATCACTGGCAATGTTTTATATTTTAAATATATTTTACGCATACGCATATTTATCAATTCCCTTTCATTCTCTATTTATTAACATTATCTGTATGTGAAGTAATTAATTGATAACATTGTTGTAGAAACCTTTTTTAATCAACTTTTTAATACATAAAGGACGTTTTAAAGCTTTTCAAAAATAAATCTACACCTTAATTTGTTGTGGTTTATCATAAAATTCGGATTTAATTTTTGAATAAAATTTGGTTATTTTTTTATGTAAATACATGTTAATATTATACAAAGTTAATTATTTTTACAAATTAAGTTTATTGATCGCCTATTCATGAACATGATGATATTTTCAAAATGTGTGACTCGTAAACCTCGAGTTCGTCATCAATCACACCACTAAACTTTGTTATTTAAACATTTCTCTCATCAATCTCATCAAAATTACGTACTATTTAGTCTCAAAATTAAAACCTTTCAAATATCGTACATATGTTCTTGAATCCGAATAAAGTAACCCACCCTATAATAATAATCCGCACGTGGAATATTTTGAAAATCTTGAAATAAAATACCCTTGACAAGGTGAAAATCATATAAAAAGAAAATTTATTAAATAATTTCATAAAAATATTTTCACCGTTGGCAACAAAAGTTGCAATCGTAAATTGATTCAAATGCTTCTAGCAAATAGAATGCAATGTTATTAAATTAGATAATATAGAAACCGCCAGCATTCTGATATAATATAATAATCACAATTCTAGACGACTGACTGACTGAAGGCGCCATTATTACCGATATGTACGTATTAAAGCTGAAGAGAAAATTTTTATAAAAATAAATACTATGATGTTTATATTATTATAAGAATTTCATTATGTAGCTAATTTTATTGTGAATTCGAAGTGTTATGCCTAATGTCCAACAACATATCACAAACCTTAAAAAAATAGGTACCCAGACAAATGCGATTTATTCCTTGTAAACCGAATTTTGGAGACTTTGCTATAAAATGTTCTCAATCATGTCGGTTCGACCGTTTAGGGGCTACGATGTAACTGAGAAACACCCAGACGCACAGATAAACACTTTAAACTTATAACACTCCTTCTTCAATCAATATCAAAGTAATGGTCAAGGACATTAGATGAGTTGACTTTGTTCTTTTGAATTATATTGTAATAAATTACCTAATTCACTTTTCGAAATGAATTGAGTCAGGTTTATTTGACCAGTCATTTCCATAGTAATTAGTTGTATATCATACCTTTTCCAAACTGAATCGATTTTGAAGATCATCGCCAATTTTTTAGTTTTTTGGGTACGAAAACCTTAGCTTACACTAGGAATACTCTCCGTTAAATTACCTTTCAAATGAAACCAAAAAAATTAAACTCGGTTCATCCGTTCAGACGCTACAATGCCATAGACAGGCAAACACACAGACACACATACATAGCGGTCAAACTTATAACAACCCCTTTTTTTAGTTCGGGGGCTAATAAATATTTAGCTTTCATGTGTTTATGCCAGTAAAATTCGATAAGATGGACTGTTTATGCATACTTTGCATCCCGAAGTTATCTCGGAAACGAATATTTGAAAATAACTAGAATTTCTAACAATAAAAGAGATGGAATTAATATAAACGCGAATGTGTTTCTACACTACTGGATTTTCGAGACTATTGGAGTCTTAGGCTATTATAATTGATGCGTCTGGGCTGCAGGCAGTCGTAGCCGAGTGGAAAAAAGTAAGTCCTCCTCTGGTTGTTCTTGGATGCTCGAAACTGGATGTAGTGTCACCAAAATCAAAAGAAACGTTCAGTTTTCAACGCGATTTCAATTTTATCCAATAATATATAACGTAATTTCATCTTAGCTCTTATTTTTTAAAGTTTTCACTTCATTTACAAAACAACATCATTGTCATCTCATGATAGACAGATAGACTCGCAGACAGACAGTTATCTTTTCTTACCCAAGCCATACATAATATGTTGTGGAAAGTAAAAAAAAAAATTGAAACATATTTTTCTTTGTTGTAAATTTTCTCTTTTTTTTATATTTTCTTTTTTGATAATAATACCACAATAATGTCTTCCACACTCATATAACCCTCACCCTCAGCATATCCAAGGTTGTCTCCTCGATTGTTCGACAACATATTATAGACAACAGAGAAAAAAAAATTGGAGGATAATAAATACTGTCACATATTTTTCTGTAAGAAAAAAGGTTACATTATTGTTTAACCACAAATAAAAAAAAAAAAAAAAAAACTCGAGACGATCAGAGTTCCATCACTAAGGTCATATTTCCCCCGCATTATATACTTTTTGTTGAAATAGAATTAATGTCTTTTCCAATTTTAGATAGCATGCAATATCAAAGTAAATGAAAGGGAGTCTGAATTGGTGACACCCTTAAAAGTTCGACTACATACCGACTTTCAACCCTCTAAATTAATTTGTTACGGACAGACAGATATTCAAAAAACCAAAAACTATGCAAAACATCAAATTTCGACATAAAAAGTGGGAAGGTCACGAAAATTGGCGAATCCCAAAATGCTCATCCTTGACACCAATCTTACACACCGATTTTCAACCCTGAAGTTTAAAACCATAACAATGTTGAAAAAAAAACGGTTTTCCCTGCTGTGAATTTTCTCCAAATTAATGTCAGAATCAACCCCAGATTCTATAACATTCGCGTAGTAAAAGACTCAATTTCCGCGTAGTAAAATGAAAACCACACCTCGCTCCGATAACCTTCAATTGAGTGCATAAGTATATACTTTCGGAGAAATTATGACTAATAAAAAGGTATAAAGGATTCCTTCAAGTTCTGAAGGAAAGAAGGAGGATTAGAGAAGAAGTACAATAAGGGAGAAAATTTTCACCATAAAAAGCACATCATTGGGATATTACTGTGTGTGTATTATTTAAAAGGAGGAATTATTTGTTTTTATACATTGCTTACGTGTAAATAAAATTATGGACTTATGAAGCTTTTGCATTTCTTAAGCTTCACTTATTTGTTATACGTAATTCTTGATGATTTAATATTTCCCGTATCATTTGTTATAATCTTGCACATTTGAACCAGAAAAATTATTGTTAAAAGTGTTGAATGTTGGTTATTTTCTAGGGATTTTTATTGTATTTGATATTTGTTTTCGTGACATTTTAAAATCATTACGTCAGTTTTAAGGTTATGCAATTTTTGAAAGTTAAAATTGGTCCTTTTTGGATACTTATCGAAAGTATAAACTTTTTTTTATTTCAGCTTAGGAGATTTCATTTCCGGGACGAATAACTCAATATCATGCCAACCGATTTCAATGATTCTTTTTTCAGTGGCAAATTAGTTAGTCTACTTCAGATTCACTAAAAATCACAAAATAATATAAAACTTTTAACAAAAAGGAAACCGACTTCAAAAGAAAAACTTTTCCAAAAGAAATTAATATGCATATGGTTTTCTTTTTGTTAAAAGTTTTATAACATTTACGATTTACAAAACTTTCTATAATTTCCATAATTTCCCAATTCCAGAATTTCCCAAACAGCTTCAAACTCGATTTGGCAAAATATCAGCTGGTTATTTCCCATTTAAAGTAATAAAGGTGATAATGGAATTATTAAAATTGATTTAAAAAATAATATAAAATTTTTTTCAATTTAATATTTTGCCAATAAATTACTAATAATCACATTATTTATTATAATCCAATAAAATGATGAAACTATTTTATCACTAGTTTGAATATTATGTGAATATTGTAACAATATTATATATGAATATAATACGAAGAAAACGGAAGACCTTTTATTGCGGGCTTTTTGGTTGAGAATATCTTTAATATATGTATATATAAGTAGTAAATATATGGTTTTATACCCTAAAAAGTATGAAGAAAATTCTCCAGAGGCAATATATGAAACTTTACTAAAACGCGTCTTGTATAACAACATACTTTATAGCACATACCATAGTTCAAGTCAAGTTGGCGAAGAGTATGCAAATACCAAGGAAAATAAATTAGCAGTACATAGTCGATATGGTACTGAAGTCGTGTGAGTGCGGCCCCTGTAATCCACACGACTAACCGTGTGGATTACAGGGGAAATATTTGAAACTGGAGATTTTCAAAATCGGCCATATTGCATTAACTTCCTCTGGAAAGTTCATAATGAACAAGAGTAAGAGAACATCGCCATAATTTTGCGAATTTCGTCTTACACACTTATTTCTTATTCCTTGATCTAGCTGTTACACATTAGTTAGTCTTAATCTTGTAAAATTTTGTAAAGCTGACGGACGAATCATAACTTGGATTCAGGGTTTGCTTGTCATCAATCGTACAAACGATTGTATAAGATAATCCAATCATCCTATAAGTATAATGACGATAACGAAAAACAAAAAAAGTATTTTAATACTTAATAATTGAATAAAATGTCTTCGAATTTCTAAATGTAGTTATACTTAATGTCACAAAAAATGCTCGTTTTACGTATAATATTATATGTAAAACGAGCATTTTTTGTGACATTAAGTATACTTCCTTGTAGTAACTTAGTTAATGTAGTTAATCCATTTATAAAATTATATTTGTTTTTAAACAAAAACAAGAATCTATTTTTCATTTGGATAAAGCAAGCATTTGTCAAAAGGTTAAATTATAAACTACTAAAAGTTTGTTCGGAAAAACTGTGGGGCATCTACGAAGTCCTATATTTTAATAACGATTTACCTTATCTCTATCTCTATCTCTATATACCAAAGTAAGCATATTTGTTTGTTTGTTTGTTTGTTACGCTTTGACGCTAAAACTAGCGAATGGTTTTTAATGAAACTGTACAGCAATATAGCTGATATATCAGAATAACACATGAGATATAATTTATAAAGATATATTAATAAAAAAATTTAATTACCATAAATTACAGATTTCTGTAAAAGTAGTCATTTGACATTCCCATAAATTACAGATTTCTGTAAAAATAGTCAATACAAAATATTTCATGGCCATCTTTTCTGATATACTCAATGAATAATTACGACTTTTATACATTTAAAAAAATAGAAAACCATACATATATGTTACTTGTGTAAAGCAGTCTTTATCAATCTTTACTTTTAAATCCAGCAAAGCAGGTGGGTATCACTCTAGTATAGATATGAAACTAAAAACTTCTTCATAATATGATAATTTACCCACAAACAAGTACTTGATATTTGAAACCATTCATAAGTGTATCTATCATCTCTATATCATAATGAAAACACTGAGATAACATACACAAAACTACCACACACACCAACTATAAAAGGGAAAACTTTGATTGAAATTGCTTTTAAAGAAAAACTTTTATAAACATTTTTTTAACGCATTTTTAAACTAACAAAATTTTGTTCGATTCATTCAGAATCACATTCCTTTTCAGATTTTTGTCGGTTTCACTTTTTGTTTTATCATTTCTTTTTAATACGATTTTCACAAATGAGTAAACAATAAACAGATATAATTTATACAAAATTCATTATTCTTTTTCTTTTATTGGAAAAAATTCTCTAAGAAAAATATTCGCTATCTGTACCTATAGAATGAAAAAAAAAAACAAGTGACAACTAACAATTGACTGAGTTAATTATTGAAATACCATGTAAAAGTGTTAATTAGCGAATCGTTGGTTTTTTTTACGTCCTGTAAGTAGATAGCCTTTCGAAAAAATGTGAAAAATTTTTTCCCTTCGATATCGATAAAATTCATTACATAAGATAATTTTGTGTTTTTTCTCGATTTTTTCGTTTTTTTCTCTGTTTTTTTTTCCGAATTTTATTTTGGCTCCGATATCGATAAAATACATAATATAAGATAATTTTGACCCAAAAAATCAGGTTTATTTAATGATTGGATGTTTGGCTTTTGAGATATAATCCAAACTTGGATACAAAGAGCGATTTTCTCAGAAACTATGCATTCAATTGATACATACACCCGATTTTTGTATTTTTTGGGATCAAAATTACCTTATATACAGGGTTTTATTGAAATCGGAAACAAAAAATTTTTCTTGATTTTTTTCGATTTTTTCTAAGGGGCCCTTAAGAAAATTGCAAATCTCGAAAAAATTTATTTTTATTATGATGATATTCCAAAATTGGACACAAGGATCAATTTTCTCAATCAATCATGAATCGATAATGTGAATCTGAGAGTCCTTTTTTCATTTTGAAGGCAAATAATTTTTTTATCGAATATTTTTGTCAACATTAAACCTAATTTTTATATAGGAATATTTATACCACACTATAACCTTCCATTTATACGAAAAAAACAGTAAAATAAAAATTTGTGCTATATAAATAATATTTTGTATAGTTATTTAGTTTTTCCATAATTTACCCTTAAATCAGTTGAGCCTACAGTGCGAGATATTCCCACAGGATCAAAAAATAAAGTTTTCTATAAAAACTTTCTACCTTTTATTTTTTATTTTGGTTATTTATATTCGTTTTACGCCCATTCATAAAAATAAATCAAATTATTATAAAAATTTTTTAGATCTTAACACATTTGGTAAATTTTATTCTATTTTCTAAATTATTGATGACATGGAAAGTTTTCAGTTTCTATTAACTAGTTATTCGAAGATGTATGTTTTAATTTAATTCCTTCTTATCCACTTTTTCAGATTTTTTCAAAAACCTCCAAGAGTCGTGGTTTCGGGTACGAACCACGAACAACTACGTTTTTCGTGTTTTTCGGATTTTTTGTGTTTAAATAGGTCATTCCAAAAAATTGAAAAAAAATTAAAAACAGAACTTTTTTTCTTAGTTTTTGAAATTTTACAAAAATTTGATCTAAAAATTCAATCCATTTACCTATATGACAAGTACTTTCTAAAAAATTGCCTGTAACCCATTCGTGAAACACAACTTCGTGTGCGATTTTGCTTAGTATTTCGTAAACTTAGCATTCAACTTAAAGAAGCCGAGGTTTTGTATTTTTAAGGCAAAAATTACCTCATGTATTGACTTTTGACGATAAATCAAATATTTTCTCTGATATTGCTCAAAATCCTAGGTCGAGCAATATTCTATCTTCCATATGTTATAGAGATGCGGTGATATCTGGAGGACTACACATCCAGCTGTCACATGCACTGAATGTTTTCTTTTTCTGAGTATAACCTACCCTTTATATTTCAAAAATAATAACAGGCAAAAAAAAGTTTGTCTGTGATTTGGACAAAAATTATTGTCTAGAGTTAACTCAAACCCAATAAATTTAAAAATCCGTGTTATTTTTGGAAGATTTTAACTCTTTTTCTTTTTTGTAATAATTCTCGGAAAATCATAATCCTGAATAATTTTCGAATTTTCCAGCTTGAGATCTGTTTGCGTCTCACTGATCTCTGCTTAAGTTACAAATCGGTAAAGCATCATAGTCACATAACACGGATTCGCACTTTTTTATAATGTATTTTTTATAATATAACCAGTTTTTTATAATGAAATCGAGCGTATTCGCTAAACCATTCTTTCAATATTTTTTTCCAATTACAAATCAATATATAATTAATTTATTATTATTCAATATAAATAAGAATAATAATATATAAATTGAATTTTCATCAAATAATACAATAAACTAAAAACCGCAAACATCTTCAAACATGACAGAAACATAGAAACATTTCAATCAAAATTCCTCTCGAGTATTATATTCGTGTTCCCAAGTGTGTTCAAATAACAATAATAATAATCAAATCATAATTATTATGATTATTTTAGGCTTTATATTATACCAGACTAAAAACCTGTTAAAAAAATTCGCAATACTTTTTTTTTCCATAACAATGTTTTATCTATAACAACAAATATACATTTTAATTTTTTACTTTGGTCCGAAATTCAACTAAATATGAAATATCTCTTTAGGAAGTTCCTAAAAAACCACGTTTTTTTAGGATCATCTTTAAACCATGTATATGCATTCTCATTAATGCCAGTTATAAGCAGGTTGTTTTTTTAATTCCCCTTCCGGTGTTAAATGTATAGATTTGAGCTGTTCAAGTTTCGTTTTTGACATATAAATCCTATATTGAAGTATTTTTCAATGTATTCTTAATTTATGTAACAAGGCTAATTTTCTTAGGGTTAATTTGAAAAACTAATATTGATTAGTTTAAAGCATGACAAATTTTTTCCTATGAAGAAAATTGTAACAAGCCGAACTCGTTTTTCATCACTTTAAAGTGATGAAAGGAATGAAATTTGCGTGTTATTTCTTGTATAAGTGATCGTCTCTAAATCTTTAGGCAACAATATTTCAAAAACTATCGTATATATCGAAAAAATTTACTCTTATATTTCGTCTTATTTTCTCAAGTTCTAGTAGAATCTATCCTCAAAATTGGAAACGTAAGTCTGAAACATTTGCATACATTCATTTTGGATCGTTCTTCCTTGCTTACAAATGAAAGAAGTAAACAGTTTTCAAATAACCATATAATTCAAAAAATTTTCTCCTCGGCTTGAGTCAATGCAATATAAGAGTCATAAAACACACAAATATATACAATAGGTTTCACATCATGGAATCAATTCCCATTGGTGTATCGGCATAACAGAATAACATTTATATTAATTCAAAATTTTTCTTGGCGCTATTTCCAGTTTGTTTTCATGTCAAAAATATATTTCTCTGGGGCTTTTATGTTACTCTGCTCTGATTTTGCGATGGAGTTTTCAATATCGTCGTAATAATTTCCTCATTCTTGACGATTTTGAGCTATGAAACGGCATCACACATTGCACGTTCAACAAAATGATACAATGATTTGGTATGATAATAATGATAATAATAACATCATTTTACATTATTGAATTATATTATATTTATTATACGAAATTACAGACCTTTTAACCTATTGTTTATTTTATTTTATAACGTATTATATATCTACAGAATGTACTAAGATCATGAATCATTCTCGTTTTTCGTACTGAATTCATCCCTATATATTATAAATGGGAAAATAAGGATGTTTGTTTGTTACGCTTACACGCTAAAACTAAAGAATGGATTTGAATGAAACTGTACAACAATATAGGTCATACATCAGAGTAAGGCATGAGCTATAATTTATAACGGAAGAGCCAGCCCAAAAAAAATTCGTTGAATTTACTAAAGCTGTTCATTTGAAGTTTCGGTTATATTAATTGTGTACACACACATACTGCGGTCAGTCAAGGGAACGTTAGAACAGGAGTCAGATATATGCTATCGAAATCGTTAAGTTTTACGTGGTACTAATATGATTTTATTTATTAAAGCTGAAAATTGTTATACACATTGTATATTGCATTTAAATAACAGTTATGGTTGTCAGTCAGTTAGGTGTTAGAACAGGGCTGGTCAGTCAGCACTTAAAAGCTTAAAATTGAAATACAGCTTGTATATTGCATATTTATAAACGTAAGAACAGAGCTGGTTAGTCAGACTTTATTTAAAACAATAAACAGATAAAATTCATTCATGATTTCCGTGATATTTAAATCAATTTATTAGAGCTGAAAATTGTTATACAGCAATATACAAGCTGTATAACAATTCTATCAAGATTATCCCATATTGATCACTAAACACAGCTAGGAAGAAAAACAGAAAGGATTTGTTATAATAGTCAGTAAACAGCTTGAAATACCATGTTTACAATTTACCTCACAATTTTGAAACACACTGTATAAATATAAATTTATTGTTGGTAAGTGTTTATTATAATCTGCACGTACTGCCATAGCAACTAATACCTACTTCATATTTACATGTTATTTAATATTAATACTTTGATAGATAGACCAACTAGATCCATAAACAACGAAATAGCTTATACCACCTCTGTGTGTAATAAGAGAGATACAGGAGGTCATTCAAAGGGTTGAATCTCTAGAAAGGTGGAGGTAAGTGTTATTGGTTACTTTACACAGGTCAACTATAATCATAAATAAATGATACATTATAGTTTATGACTCTTCGATAAAACGTTAATAAAATTGATATGTATTGAAGGTTCATTGAGAGATGTCATTTTCAATTTCAAACAAAAAGGTACTTTTCCAATCAATAGCTCTAACAAACAAATAACTTTTTGGATAATAAAGTTTTTTCAATTAGTCACTTTAATTTCGTTTGATCTTCACTCGTATTGGGGAGTTCCTTCTTGCCAAATGAATATTGAGCAAGAAAAATGATCTTATTTTTCAACTATCGTTAATTAAGATTAAGATAGTTTACGCCATTTTGTAATGAAAAACATCAATAAAAATCGAAAGACTTTGACGTTTGAATTTGTATACAAAATTTAGTAATAGACGTGTTATTATAGGACTATGTTTTATTAACATTGCTTGATTCTTTTGGACAAGATGATGAAAGTAAAATGAGAAGGATATGAAAAAAAGGAAAAATGAGAATGTATTTTGATAATGAGTTCTAAGGAAGAATTATGTTCGAGTGATTACAAAGAATTTTTTACAAACAATCATTTTTTATACAGTAAAAAAGTTATTAGATTGCAATAAAAGCTTTTACTGGGTTCTTGGCGTTCTTAAAACAAGTAAATATCTCTTGAGAAAACGATCTAAATACTTATTTCAAGAATATAAGTATATAACTGTTGAAAATTTAACTAGCATACCATGTTAAGAACATATTTTCTTGCAACTATAGTACTTTTTTATTTCACTTGCAATGTTTTTTTATGTATGTATCAAATAAAAGAAAGAGTTTTGAGTTTTATCGTAAGCCTATCCTGATTTTTTCCATCGCTTTCACAATATTTCAAATACATATATTTTTATACCCTGTATATAAATTTCGACCCAAGTTTGTAACACTTAAAAATATTGATGCTACGAACATTTTGGTATAGGTGTTCATTAAGTCACCTAATTAGTCCATTTCCGGTTGTCTGTCTGTTTGTCTGTCCGTCTTTCTATGGGCACCCGAAAACAAAAAGATATATCAAGCTGAAATTTTTCCGCTCCGAATCATCCTTGATACTTAAATGGGGCCAAAAGCTTTTACAAATAAGCATTGTATGAGTGACTCACATTAATAATTATTTTTTACTTTTTAGTAAAACAAAAGCTTGTCCTTTAAAAAGTATATTTATTTTAATTTTAATTTTTTCTGTGTAAACTGTAAAAAATAGAGAAATGATTCTTTTTTAAAAAGATATAATGTTTATTGAAATTATTTTTTGGAAACATTCTCGGTGGGTACAGGATACTTAATCAAATGAGTCTGTTAGTACTTCTGTGTATTGTTTCTATCGCCGCTGAAAGTATATAATATTTAAATATCAAGAACCATTGTATATACTCTTAATTACACTAGAATTTTCTAGAAAAAGCAATCTACAAAGGATATTAGTTGAAACCTCCGGTAAACTTAATCTTTCGTTATTAAACGATACGGAAATTAATGAACGGTTTTTTTATAAAACATAGTTTTTAACAAGAAGCAAAAAGGAAGAAAAATTGTAAAAAATTATGCATAAACCATTTTCATTTCTTTTATAACACAAAAGCTTTAAATATACTATTAAGCTTGTGATGATTACAAACTTTTATTAGACAAAAATATCAAGTGATATATCATTTTCTGATGAAACTAAAACTATGTAATGTATAAAAAAAATCTGGTTTCAACATCACATAACGTCTGTATACAGACTACGAGCTTTTATTTAACTTGTAAAGCTTGAATGCGTGTATTCGTGATCGGAATTGATCTGATTTTCCCGTCGCTTCCACCATATTTGATATACACCCTTTTTTTAAACCCCCGAAACAAAAAAGGGGTGTTATAAGTTTTACCGCTATATGTGTGTGTCTGTGTGTCTGTCTGTGTGTCTGTGGCATCGTAGCGACTAAAAGAATGATACGATTTTGATTTTCTGTTTCGTTTGAAAGGTATTTTAACGGACAGTGTTCTCAGCTACAAGTTTAGGCTTCCGTACTCGAAAAAACTACAAAAGTAGGCGATCATTCGCAAAATCGGTTCAGCTTGAAGCAGGATCTAAAGAAAAAGGTAATTTAAATCGGGTTGCCACCTCTCAACAGTTTGATTTTTTGAGTGCATAAATATCTTCTAAAAGATAATGTTTCCTTTAGTTTTATTTTTTAAGTAGATTCCAAAACATTTTTCGCAGTGTCTCTTTGTCTACTCCAATTAATGGTAAGGTTTTACTTGGAAGGCCTATCGTAGCACAATTGAGAAAGCATCAAGATAGTGAAAGAAATTTTAATAATATTTTATCCAGTTTTTGAAAATATTTTTAAAAAAGGTTTGCTGATGCAGAATTATAGGAAAAATCTTGCCAAAGTTCACAAAAAATTAGAATTTCATCCACTACAACGTATCCAAGTTTCCAATTCGATGATTTTCCCCTGAATGGATACATCAAAACACTTCCTCGAGAGAAAAATTCCTCGTTAATCATGTAAATAGGACATAGATTACATAACATAGGACATAACTGCACTAGAAATCTAGAAAAAAAAAACAAAGCACATTTTAAAACAGTTCGTAAGTTGATGTGTTTTAATTCATGAAATTTATGCTCTAAGAAGTTTCTTTTATTATACAATTTTCAAAGTAATATTTTACTAAAATAATTTTTCGTTTTCGTTGTTATTGAAAATTCAGATTCAACATTCTCCTAGAACATGTGTGCGGAGGTAAAAATTTGTTTTTATAAAACTTGGTATAAAAAAATTAATGATGACACCATAGAAAGAACTTTAGATGTTGTTTTTTTTTTCATATATTAATTTATTATGGTTTTTTGATATTTTTTCTCTGTTTCCCATACATTTAAGATGATATCAAACTATCAAAAATAAGTGATGACACCAATCGTGGCAACAGTGGCGTAAGATAAACTTTATTAAATAAAAATAATTTTTCAAATTGTTTTACACAAGGTAAAAAAATATCCACTTGACATGACAAATTATTTTTTGCTTTACGCTTTAAAAATTCAATTATTATGAATTTTCGGGTTTCAAAACATTTCAGGATAAAAAATTAATTCCAGAGATGTGTTATATGATTCAATAAAAACTGGATTTGAAACATCGAGCACCAAACCTCTTGTCATTTGTATATACAGGTAAAAAGTTTCAAAAACGACTACAAAAACGAAAACCAATCATTTAAAAGCAATTTTATATCAATTTTCATTCGAATTTATTCAATATTTAAAGGTATTTAAACCTCATATTTCAAATATAATTGACACGGTAATTATTATAACTAATTTAGACATTTGAAACAAAATTTTTTTTTGGAAAATGATAAATTTATATTTGTTTTTTGTTAAAACTTTCATTGTTCTACCACAAAACATTATTGTATTGTATTAATGAAAGCCGTCACTGTACAAGAATACTGAGTGTACCAAGAAAAATGTATACTACATAAGTAATAATAAATAGTGTCAGGCTAATGAATCAAAAATTTATTGTGCAACATTAGTGAAAATACAATACATCTATAAAGATTCAGGAATAAATGCTCGAAAAAATTTCTTGCTTTTAAAAATTTTCCTCTTAAATCAATGTTTCACTATCGAAAATTTTAAGAATCCGTAACATAGGTACTATGAACTATATCAAAATATTGGATAGTCTGGATTAGCGTCTAGAGTTGGGTAAATTAATAGCATGCTTTTCTTGGCTCATTTTGTACATTTAATGTTTTATAATCCATTTATAGTTACTTCTCCTAAACGTGTTGTTACAGTGGAGCTACATCAACTAATTATTTCGTAGCATATCACATCAAAAGTTCATACCAAATAATAATCATAATAATAATAAGTGAAAAAAAAGTTCATTAATCACACCATTTCTGACAGGTTTTTAGGAACAATGTATGTATGACGGTATCAGAACAATGTGAATAAATATATATCTAAAAAAAATAATGTATCGAGTCAGTCGCTAGCGTTAGAATAACTTTTATTATTATTTCACACTATCAATCCAAAACTATGACTCACGCATACTTCCGTCATTTTTTCGGTGTCACTCCTTGGGTATCCAATCATTTTTCTGTGTGAGTATATTTTTCGTGTGATGAGCTTGTCTCTTCATGTATTGTTTTTGTCGTTAGTTTTTTCATAATTCAATTACACAATCAAGGTGGGTTAAAATGAATACTACGTACATTGGAAATTATTATTGCGCTAGCGTGTGATTCATAGGTATAGGCATAGCGAAAAACCATAGGCATTTATAAAAATGTGTACATCTTCGGTTTTTTTCCTCCCTTCTTGTGTAGAAAGTTTTGATAAATATGATAAAAATGTGTTTTTTTTTATTTGTGATATGTCAAAAATATGTAGATACATATTTTTATATTCTTTTTTTTTTAAATTAATTATGATACAAAGAAATTTTGGAAATTAAAACAACATAATCATATAAAGCCCTTCTCTATTCAGTATGAAAATTAAATTAAAATAATATATTTTATAAATTTTCATTATGAAATTTAATTATAAGTAAATTAAAAATCTGTCAAGTGTATGTGGAAATAATAGTGATAAAAGATGGAATTCAGTTGGTTATTATATTTATATTATAAAAACTAACATAAAAAAACTGAAGTGGTTTGAGATACTCAAATCCCAAAAGTTGTTTCTATTGATTCACTCCTGTAAAACCTAATATGGCCTGGTCCCAGTATCTTTCAGAAAAGTTTGGCAAATACAGTGTAAACTAAATATTGACAGATATATTGTCTGGTAATCTTATTTAAAGAGAAACGAAAAAAATACACTCGAACCAGGACACGAACCCGGGCTTCTTGGATTCATGTCAAGCGTCTTACTAATTCGGTTCGAGTGTATTTTTTTCAATTCTCTTTAATAAATTGATATATTTAAGTGAATGAACGAAACACAATTGAATCTATCACTCCAACAGCACGCACATATCATTTCACGACTAGAACCGTATAGAATTGAATTTCTGTCGCTTCAAGAACCAAACTCATGGCCAACTTATTCTTAACATCGAAAAGTGCATCCTTTCACACATTTACCGCTTCACACATTTAATTATGATAATATCTGGATTGTTACGGAATTCTTTTAAAACATCCACACCCATATAGAAAATTTTAATCAAAATAGCAACAGTACTCCTTTTTTAACCACTAATTTTTTTTTATTATTAAATATCAGAAAAAATATATACTTTCAATAAAAGAAAATTATTAAATTTATATTTATATATATAATTTATTATATATTATGAGCCGATATATTACAAAATTTCATTTTGTACAATTGTTAAACTTGTGGTCAATATTTTGTATGTGGTAAAATTATATCTCCTTTATATCTCTAAGTTAATTTTGAAACCACAATTCAATTCAATAATATTGAAATATACAATATATTGAAATATATTATTTAATAATAATATATTTGGAATAATCAATTTTGTATATTTATTTATGAATTCAATAAATTCACAAATAAATATTCTTGAATTAAATCGAATTATATTTCTATCACGATAATTAATTATGAATCCATTGTATTACCTATAGGCAGGCATGGGCAAATGTGGCTCTGAGAAGTCCCTAACACTTTTGTAAATAACGAGCAAGACAGCGACAACCTAAACAGTGTCAACCAATAATACGAGTAAGACAGAGAGACAACATTTTTTTTCTACCTATCTCATGACTATTAGAGAAACTTAGATAGGTAGAAGAGTATACCCTTCTCGCTTCCTCCTTTATGAGCAATGCGAACTTGCAAAATGTTATAACAATGGTGACTTGGACTTAAAATAAATCGCCCATCCCTGATAGAAGATGTCAATAATCATTCAGGTATCCTGTTTTTACTAGATCATTTTCAAAATTCTTTGCCGAAAAGAATAACAAAGTATATAGTTTGTATGTCCTGGAGTCTTTCCATAGGTATTGCAAAAGTTTTACAAAACTTTTACTTGACAAAGCCCATTAATATCTCGAATACCTCCATTAACAGGCGGATAACTATTCGTTATTTCGAATAACTGAAGGTACAAGCTTGATAAATTAATTCGCTCGCTACGAAAGTTGTCTTTATTTGTTGACTTAGAGATCATTTTAATCTGTAATTCATGGCAATATGAGAGGGAATGTTTTCCTTCTTAGCAGGCCTACCAGGCATCAAATTATCCAAAAGGGTTGGCGGATTTCGAATTTCTAAAAATTTTCTTACTTGAGTTTTGAACATTGTACATCGTACATTCTACACTCAAGACAATTATCTAATGTTACGTTAATAAATTCTATGCTAAATTACGTGTAGTTTTGGGTTTTTAAACTCATATTATGGATTTTTTTTAGACTTTTGATAATAATTTTTATTTCTTTTTCGTTTTAGGTAAGGAACAATATATTTCTCTGATTGCATTTGATAAATTGGTAAGTTTTCTGAAATTCATAAAAATTTATTGTTCTAAGCAAAAAATCTTTCAAATACTTTTAATAAGATAATGTTTCTTTATTAAAAAATTTAGAAGATGATGACGCCAAAAAATAAGCCACAACTGCGGCAGTTATTGATGATTATTTGCATTAATTAAAATTAAAGAGTGAAAATTTCGTAGTAATTTTCATCCTGGAAGATTCGCCCCCAAAAATTCTTTTAATGTTTAAATGAAATCATTGTGGTAAACTTTTTATTTGGAAAATATGTTCTCAAAAAGTATACATATGTTTACTTTCATTTTGTAACCAGACGTCAGGAAGTAGCTATTAAACGCTCATATAAAAGATTAAATTGTCTTTGAAAATAGAAAATTGAAGAAAATTGTCAGAGGTTTCAATTACTTGCCATAATAGTGGTCACTTCTGGTACATAGACACTAAAATTATCACAAATATAATTTTCAGGATGTCATTTCTAAGTAGACTACAATAAACCTATTAATAAATTCATTTCAATTGTGAAAATTATGCATCCAGAACATGTCAGTATAAAGTTTATGAAATTTAATTTTATCCATAGTATTGTTTAAAAGTTTTTAGAAAAAATTTATAACAAAGTTCAATTTTAACTGAATGATATAATTCGAAAAGGTTATGATTAAAATACGAAAATACGAAAATGCAAGAGCGCTCTAAAAGTAATGTTTAAAAAAAATAATGTTTAATAAAAAGTTTTGTTCATATTGAATGTTCCACTGAAAATTTTTATTTTTCAGAACAATACATAATTTTTTTTTTTGTAAAACAAATAAAATTTGATAAAAAATTTAATTCAAAAATGGTTTAATCATAGAATTATAAAATATAAACCTGATATAGATTGCATAGTAGAAAAAACTTTGTAAAGACAACTTTTTTAATATCAAAATAGGTATAGAAGCATTTTTTACTAAAAATCACTCTTCAATAGCTTGAGTTTTCATATTGGTGAGTTCATAAATGATTTTAACAATTACAGCTCAAACATAATTGCATTTAGTCTGCTTGTATTAATTCAAGTGCATTTTTATTTTAAGGACAATGGCGTCAGTATTTTTTGTTCTTATCGTATTAGTTATGAATAATTTTGAGAGACTTTTTTTTCCTTATTTAGATACATATTGGAGTTCTTTTTATACTTTTTATACCATGTATATGAAATATATCATTATTATACGTTTAGTCCCAAGTTTGTAACGCTTAAAAATATTGATACTATGAACTAAATTTTGGTATAGGCGTTCATAAAATCACATAATTATTCCATTTCCGGTTGTCTGTCTGTCTGCCTGTCTGTCTGTCGTCTGTCTGTCCGTCTGTTTACCCGTGAGAGCGCAAATTATGCGTAAATTGTATACTATGTATTATATGGGAATATCAGTTATATATGTGCAACATGTATGTATGTGTAATGTAACAGAGTAATCAAAACTGTCCATACATGGTATTTCAACAATTAACTCAGTCAATTGTTTGTTTTTACTTGTAAGTCTTTAATTTGAATGATAATAAAATGCCTGCTTTTTAATTGAATTTCACTAGTTATTTCTAAGAAATAGTTTTAATTGTATTTTTAGTTTTACACTTTGTCTTTATATTCTACAAAAAAAGTTTTCAAAAAATTGGAGATCTTGAATGGAATAAAAGTGTAAATTCACAGAGTCTACTTTGAAAAAAACGCTTTCAAAAGATAAAACAGATGTTTTGGGCGAATATCGGATTATCATGTCCCGTATCATTGATACGGCTGATACGGCGGTAGCTACGCCCCTGTATAGAACCCTCAATTTTAGAGATATCGCAATTCTTATGGTAGGTAAATAACACTAGAAAAGGATCTATAAATATTGATCAGAAAAAAAAGGCGGACACTTACTCTCTTATCCCATTGAGCTCCTCGTTTTAAGTCTATCATTTTTTATTTTTAAAATGATTTTGAAATAATAATCATAACAAAATATAAAGTAGCTAAATAAAACTTTAGAAAACAAAATGAAAATAAGTTTTTCATTGCATAAAATTAAATAAATTCATATTATTATATTTTCTGTATTCTAATTTTCAGTGTACATATAGTAGTATTCTCTAGGCACCTTTAATAAATATACACTTTTTTAAGCTCGGTGTAATACACTTATACGGTGTATACGGTGAAATACACAAGTGTCATGGGTAGCCGGTAAGAACTATGTTTTCTTCGTTATAAATTATGTATAATTGAACAGCATTCACCTTTTCATTCATGTTTTCGTTTATCAAGTTATGAAAATTTATTTAACAAATTAGAATATAACCAAATCTTCATCAATAGGATGGGTTTCGACTTTACGACCTTCCTGTATGAGGAGCGAGTAACACAAGAACACAGAATCATTGAGAGTACTTACTGTTAATTTTTCAAGTAAAAATTGCTTAAGAAATTTTCAGTGGAACACTCCTCTTTGCTAGCCGCAATCCGCTGAACACGCTATAAGAAACCTAGTTTCAAATGGTATTTATTGGAGTGTAATAAGACTATCTTCTTCTACAGACACTTAATCTCTCTAAAAAGAACAAACTTTATACATATTTGTTTCTTCTAAGTTACAAACTTTTCAAATTAATATCAATTTGTGTATTGTTTATACAAATTATAATATAGATATGTTCAAACGTGTTTACATACTTATAGGTACACAACTTATTTACGTACAGTCAATTTCCTAACAAATTAACGTATCTTGAATCAAACAATAATGGAAAATTTAATTTATAAGTTAATAAATGTCCAATATTTAAATTGGCAGTACATAGTCGGTGTGGTACTGAAGTCGTGTGAGTGCGACCCCTGTAGCCCAAACGACTAACTTCCCCATCTGGGGAAAACATTAAAAAAAGGTCTTGTTAGCCTTCATAGATTATTCTTCGAACATGTACTGCAGCTTATGCTGGAACGATCATTATCTCCATAGATAAATGATGTGTTTTACGCGCTTTACGCGTCGAATTAGCCCAGTCACGAGGAAATATGTAAAACTGGAGATTTTCAAAATCGGCCCCATTACATTAACTTCCTCTGGGAAGTTAAAATGTCACATCTGGTTTTCAGATTGGTGAAGATCGACCTTATACCGTCTCTTGGACCATAAACGATTGAAAAATTGTTTGATTTTTGTCGAAATCTGTTTGATTTTTCCCATCAAATTATGTAAAGGTTGGTTCAATTTTCATGAGCAGTATTTTCCATTCCAAGTTGAACAAATAATAAGATAAGATTTCCATCTAAAAATTATTTTAAATTATTACTCTCTACATAATTGGTAGAGTTTAGTTTTTTGGTTCTTGAAAAACTTTACATCAATTATTTTACATATTTTTATTACAAATTAGTCTTGAAGTAAGTAAGTATCCTTCAACAAAGTTTTATTATTTAATTGTTGAATTAATTAAAAAGACTATGGGGATATATATTTCTTTATACCTATTAGAAAAACGTTTTTCTTCGTTTAAATCTATGAAAGAAACTGTTTAGTTTTAATCTGTTGAAAATTATATATCTTTTATATTTTTGAACTTTATATAATTAAATTTATGTTCGTAAATTGAAATAAAATGGATTTTGGAAATATTTTATTTGAAATTGAAATATTAACTAATTATTATACCATTTCACTTTTCAAAATGATTTGGCCCAGGTTTATTTCACAATTCATTTCCATAGTAATTATTTATATGTTAAAATTATTCGCCATGCCTTTTTCAAACTGAATCGATTTTGAAGATAATCGCCAATATTTTAGTTTTTTCGATAACGGAACTCGCACTTAACAAAAACGCTAAAACACTCTCCGTTAAATTACCTTTCAAATGAAACTAAAAAAATTAAAATCGGTTCATCCGTTTTGGTGTTACAATGCCACAGACCGACAAACACACAGATACACACACACAAATGAACATAACTATAATTACTATTTATTCAATTATGGAAATATAATTTTCAAAATTAAATTACAAATAATGAAAATCAATATTTTATAAAATTTACAAATAATTAATGATGTAATTGAAAACTTTAAAATTAAATTGTAATTTTCAAACATGGTAAAATTTATTTTTTTAAATTTATTGTATTTAAATGATATTATATATTTATTTTAAAACAATAATTAAATAATATTAAAATAAAAAAAAACTTTTAATTTAATTCATTTATAAAAACGAAGAATATTTAATTTAACATTATACAAAACATAAGCATACAAAAAACAACATTCTGTAACATTCAAGCATTCAAACATACTTTTATGAAATTGTTTTAAAATAAAACTTATTATTTAATATAGATATTTATCATATTTTGTTTAAATAGTATGGTAATTGTTTTCAAATTATCAAAAAGGCATAAAATTAATTAAAAGTCTACTTAATTATATTTTTAATAAATTGTTCTTTTCAACTTTTCACTTTTACAATGGACGTTTGTATTGATATTCTTTAATTAAAATCAAATCTTCTCAATTTTTAGTCCAATTTTATACTAATTAAAATCGCTGAATTTTGTCGAAAATCAATGTTTTTTGTTTTTGTTGTTAACGGTCCAATTTGTATTATAATTATTTGTAATTAAAACAAAATATTACCTCTACCAAGATTATAACGAATTGAAAATTGCGACTACTAACTAAGGCGAAGTGCAAAATGAATTTAACAGTTAAATGAAAAGAAAAAACAATATGGAATTTTCTCATTAGACGAAGCAAAATTTAGCTACTAAAGGCTGATCCAATATCAATTTCCTATGTTTGCTACGCTGTAAATTCGAATGCTGTGAATACTTTTGCTTGTTTCAAACGTGTAACGTTAGTTTGTAACATTCCATTTACAGTATGAATCGTTTAACTAACGCTCAAATCATTCACTTGTTCTACAGAAATAACAATTCTGTAAGAAGTTTTTATCGGCTTTTACCGGAAGATCATAGCCAATTTAATCGTCTTAGTGTACCATTCGCATCATTATGCAAATTTTCGAGGCAACTGTTAATATTAGAGATATGATGAGGCGAGTATATCATCTTAGCATGCGTTCTTCAGCCAAGAATGTGCCATTAAAATTCGTTATGTTAGGTTTCCCAAGCCAAATTAAAGCCGGAATAATTCCCCAAAACTTGCGAAAAGACATAGAAAACTAACTCGTACAAAAAAGACCAGCCACAGAAAGTCGCAAGGCGGTCATTTGATTTATATCAATTTTCATTTTTAACCCCCGAACTAAAAAAACTCAAAAATTGGCGACGATCTTCAAAATTGATTCATTTTGGAAAACATGACATATAATTTTAACATATTAATAATTACTATAGAAATGAAATACTACTATAGAAATGGTCAAAAAAACCTGGCTCCATTTCGAAAAGTGAAATGTGTAAAATAATTAAGTAATTCAAAACAATAATTCAAAAGAACAAAGTCAACTCAAATATTTCAATTTCAATTAAAATATTTCCAAAAATTTGTCCCAAAAATGATGGCTCTCTAAGTATTCTTTTCATCTCATCTGATGTCCTTGACCATCACTTTCATATTGAATTCAGAAGGAGGGATATAAGGTTAAAGTGTTTATCTGTACGTCTGGGTTTTTCAGTAGCATTGTAGCCCGAAAACGGTCGAACCGACTCGATTGAGACGAGAATATTTTATAGCTAAGTTTCAAAAATCGGTTTACAAGGAATTAATAGCATTTGTCGGAGGTTTCTTAAATTTTGTAAATTTCACTTGTAGATCACAGCATTCTAATTTGCAGAATTGAAAACTGAGGAAACTGAAATTGGATCATCCTTTATAAACATTTAAAAATACACCTATAAGCATTAATTTCATTTTTATTAAAATTTGCATTTATGACAGTAATAATTACTTAGAGTTTTAAGCGTAGGATATAATTACAGACAATTAAATTTTATTTAAGTTAAAACCCCACTAACAATTTAAACATAAAAATTAACGTTGTATGACAATTATTTGTTATAATTTTAAATATTATTTTGTTTTGCCTCACCCAGAATATCTTTTGAATTAATAATTGCAATATTAAATGCATACCAATAATAATTATTAATAACAATATCTTATTGAATACTATAAAAGACTATAAAATTTTGAGTTCAGTGGATCAACTTGTTTGTCAATTTAAAATTGACAGACATTGTAATTATTTTAATTGCTTTCGTTACCTTAAATTATCAAACGTCTGATGGCCATCCACAACCCTTGGCTATTTACATTATACTGAGCATTTCCTAATAGGTGAAATTTACAAAATTTAAAAAACCCCCGACGATTGCGATTTATTCCTTGTTAACCGATTTTTGGAAACTTAGCTATAAAATATTCTCAATCAAATCGATTCGATCGTTTGGGGGCTATGATTTCACTCAGAAACACATAGACGCATAGATAAACACTTTAAACTTATAACACTTCTTCTTAAATCAATATCAAAGTGATGGTCAAGGACATCAGATGAGATGAAAAGGATACTTAGAGAGCTATCATTTTTTGGAAATATTTTAGTTGAAATTGAAATATTTGAGTTGACCCTGTTCTTTTAAATTATTGTTTTGAAATACCTAATTATTTTACCATTTCACTTTTCAAAATGAATTGAACCAGGTTTATTTGACCATTCAGTTCCATAGTAATTATTTATATGTAAAAATTATATGTCATAATCGCCAAACTTTTATTTATTTTTTTTTTTTCGTATACGGTAGCATAAGTTCGCATAGCTAAGAACACTCTCCGCTAAATTACCTTTCATATGAACCAAAAAAATTTAAATCGGTTCATCCGTTTAGGCGCTACGATGCCACAGACCGACACACAAACACACACACACACACATAGCAGTCAAACTTATAACACCCCTTTTTTAAGTTCGGGGGTTAAAAATAATAACCTGTTTTGTTTTTTATTTTAAAGAATAATTCTAATAAGAAATTTTATTGAAGACCAGAAATAAGTTAATCTATGATTTTCTGAACTCCACATGAGTTCACGAACAAAATTCGTATGATTTTGTATTAATGTAAAAACATCGCATAGGATTTCGACAACGAATTTTCAATAAAAACAATAACTGATAACAATAGCACACTTAGAATTCATTATTTGGAAGTTTTTGAACGTATATATTATATCATTCATATTGTATATTTTTTAATATCGGAAAAACAACAGCTGTTGTTTTTATATCTAAAACTTTCAAATAATATTATGTATATAGATGCAAGGTGAGTCAGGAGGAATGCTCCTAACTCTGGTGTTTTTGCATTTTTCCAGACGGTACAGAACATTTAAAAAATTTAAAAAGTCGAAACACATAAAAACACATTTTCACATAAAAACGAGAAAATCGAAAATTACCACTTTCAAAGCGAATTTTTTAAAAACAGGATTTGTTTAAATCAGCGTCATTGCCCAGGATGGGATGGGATGCCAGGATTGAGAAACAGGGGCTTAAATTCATAAAGAATAAAGAATTGTATTATCATGTGCGAAATGAAAAAGGTTTGTTTATCACTAACCAACGAAATCGTATCCTGTTTAAGTCATTCGATAGGTTTTTTTCATTTCTCTACAACTTTCTCATTGAATTTGAATTGCTTTTTCTTTCATTCACCAGCTGCAAAAATGCAAAAAGCGCTATTTTTCTTCCCTGGGTAGAATACACTTATAAATCAATAATAATTATTCCTTCCAGCTCACCCTGTATATTGAAACTTTTTTTTTTTGATATAACACATATTTGATATTATATTACTTATATGTATTACTTGATATTTCGCTTTATTTATGCTTTATTTTCTATGCTATCATATTCATACATTTTGTTTTGTTTTTTTTTTTTTTTATTAAAACTAATTTAGGGTAATATTCTATAGCCTAAACTTTATGCATTGTGTATTATTACGGACAAAAAAAATTGGTAAAAAATATATAAAAAAATTTTTTTATTTTCATACATTTTCAAATTTATTATATTAGTTTTTCAGCTTTTAGGTTTCATATAATAAATTGTTTTTTATTTGGGAATTATTTTTAATTAAACTGAATTCAGGTAGGTTTTATTGAATTTTTTTTTTAACTTTGTGCACAAAAATTACTAGAGGGCAATAAAAAGTATTCAATGTACATTGTAAAAGTACTAATTGCAAGAAAATATGATCTGAACATGGTGTTAACTAAATATTTTTTTATTTGTTTATTTCTTTTTTTTTTGTGCCGTAACCATAGTATAATCGACAAATCTGTATAGTATAGAAATAGATGGATAATTCGAGAACCAATTGATACGCAACCTACCATTCATTTTCATATTTTAAATGAACTATACGGTTCTTTTTTTCAAACATTAAATAGCACTTTCTTATATATCAAATGATCCTTATAAATTATGTATCATTGCTACCAATATATAACATAAAATTCAGTTTATATGAACTAAAATCATTTAATATGTATAAAATACTTCATATAACTTTCATATACTAAATAAATCGAAGTATTCAACAACAGCGAAATTTGTTTTTAATAAATAACAAGTCTACAAAACTACATACCTATTAAAATCATTTGCGAAAAGAATGGTTTACTACAGAAAGAAGGAATAAATCGAAATCTATGATCGACACAATGTCGACCTCTAGAGGAAGAACTGTAAAGTGATAATTGCCTTAGTTACCGCTTGTTATGTTTGCACTTTCTACATAACTCTCTCAAAACTGCTTAATTTATTAATTTTGAACATATTTTTTAGCTGTACTCTGTGACAAAATGAAAATATGTACGTAGCATGGAAACAAGTAAATATTTATTATTTCTTATGTGTTAGCCTGTCTTCCCCTGTCAACGTGATATCTTCCTTTATCAAATTCAATAATTTAATTCTCATTTTCAAGCTTTTGTGTTGGCTAATGACGAAAAATTGGCTCACGGTCTTAAAATTTACCGCTTAGGAAAAAACAAGCTTGTTCATTATGTAATTTGTTTATCATTTCTGCAATAAAATTGCTTATAAACTACTCTTGATATTTTGATATATTATTTACCTAGACAGTATTTCCCTAGCTACGAGTACCGCACTGCGGAATTTTACGCAGGTCGAACTAGGATATACAATTAATTATTGAGATCGTTGACTTACAGAATGGTAGAGATTTGAGCATATGACCATCATTGAGACTTTGGTTGCTTATATATATGAGATTTGATTAAAAGTTAACTCAAAACTTTGCCAACAAGACACTCGGCAGTAAAGATACTGCCGAGTAGTCGATCATGTATAAATTTAACAAAAATCATTATTTAAACACACTCGGGCCTTATCTGCCAACTACTAAGAAGTGCGAGGGTCCATAATCTAATCGCATTTCGTACTAAATAGTCGCTTTCAAGCTAATTTACCTGCCCAATACGATATTGCACAATGACTAGTATTCAATATCCTCGCCACAGAGTATTTTTTTAAGATGAAGGTCAACACCTGACATATTTAAACACGTATACAAGAAAAGTCCTATTATCTCTGGGTATCTTTTTCAAGATGTTCTTTTTTTATAAATTTAAATATCGTGTAGCTACCAACGTTCCATGAAGTGACGCATATATAATAAAAAAAAATAGAAGTAACCGACACATTTCATTTATCTACGATATGGGTGAACGGTCAGGTGTAGTATTTGACTGTCATTTCTGAACAGGTAGGAATTTGAGAGACTCTTGTCAAAGTCATGCCTTAAAACTTTTAGCTCTGAACCTCTGAAAGAGAAATCTCCGACTATGCAAATTTGCGAAGATGAAAAGTCGTGATGTACGACCATACTTCAAGCTTTTATTGTACTTAAAAGTAGAAAATAATTTTTCCTATGAGGCAGTCATACTTGACTATTTGTCAAAGCTGGAGGCATTCAATTTAAAATATCAAGTACTTCTAAGTGACTCCCAAGATAAATTATTTTTTACTTGTTAGTACAATAAAAGCTTGTTCGTTAAAAAGTATTCCACCTTCCAAATTTCCAGCCGTTGAATGAAATAACTGTCAAATACTACAATTGTCTCTAGACCCAATTGTTTGAAGATGGGATGGATACTAGAGTTAATATGGATGATGTACCTTTTTTCGATTAAATAATTTATTTGTTACTTTGTTCGTTCGTATCGTCGTGGTGGTTGGCTGGTAATGTTTCGTCAAAGAATTGACAAGTGAAAGAAACTCAATTTTATCGGAATAAAATATTACTATCTAGTCTACAGTCAATGTTAAAGTGAAAGTGTAAAATAAATAATTCGTAATGCCTAATTGAACTCACCTGTTTAATGGATTCTTCATTCTTTTTTAATAGATGATGTTTTTTATGAAAGATGTGAACACACTCAAGGCTGAATTATTATTAAATTTTAAAAATATTTCTTATATATATATATTGTTCTTTGTTTTTAATTTTATTCAGGGAACAAATTTGGTTTATTAGTTTGGCATCCTTTGTCTTCCTTACCTTAAATTCTTTTGTCTTGAATTGTTTTTTTAAATTTGTAGCCAAGGCTATTACTGCCTGTGATCAGAAAAACCGGTTAAAAATTAAGTTCCTCTAAGTTTGATTTACATTTTTTTTAGTTTGTACAAAACTAAAGTTTTTGAAATTGTGGCAAAGTTATTCAGCTTTCAAAGAACTGTCTCAAACAAAAACTGTTTTCTTACCATTTTTTCATCCTTAATGAACTATAGTTCAGAATATGTTCATTCTTAGTGAACTATAGTTCTCAAAAAAATGTACTTGTTTAATTTTTGTACAATTTGATTTTGGGAGAGATTCTCCTGAAAAACCAAGCGATGTTGCCTGCCAAAAACATGTTTGTTTCGGCATAAAAAACTCAATCTCAATACTCATAAGAATAAGTCTTATTGCTAAACGCCATGTCTTAAAGAATTTATGTTAAAATAATAAATTCATTTGATATAAAACAATAATGGTTATTTAAATAATAGTAATTGAGGCGTACTTAGCATCTATGGTGGTCTCTTTTAATAGTAATTTATTGTATTACCAATGAAGATTTAAAAGTGAAATTAATTATTATGCAAAATTTAATCTATTTGAATTTAATGTAAAGTACATTTCACCTATGTTTGATAGTGAGCCGTGAAGAGGCACACCTATAAAAACAAAAAAATAATGATAAGGAATAATTAATATTATTGGCTCATATCTTTGTGTAGAAATTGTAAAGACCGCACAGCGCCTTTGTCGACACTGTAAAACATAGTCTCTAAAAATTATTTTAGTACGATAAATTTATCCTAAAATATTGTTATAATATTTCGAGTAATATACACTAAAGAATAATCGAAAAATTGAATCTTTTAATTACCTAATTATTTCATAAATATTAAAATGAAGATGAATTTAGTCGATTTACAAAATATGTCAAGTGGAAGTCTTTTGTTACTTTTAACGTTTGCCGAATCGATGAAAACGTGCTTAATAAACAATTTTCGAAAGAAAACAAAATGATGGTTTTTTTTGTTAAAGGTACTTAAGAAAAATTTTAAAATTAAATAAGTGGTGTCGACAGCTGATAATAATTTCTTTTGCGTTGGTCTTATTTTCAAAGTTGTAAATCGTGTGTAAAATGAACATAAAAACTATTAATTTCTTTTAACTATTATCTTTTTCAAACAAAAACATAATGGTTCGAATATTTCTTTTTATTAAAATTTAGTAAGAATAAAATACCTCTTAAACCATCGAATAGCTGCTTTAACTAACGCGCATCCCGAAAGTAAACTAATTTCTGCCTGGCAAATTTAAATTATTTTCTTTGATAATAAAACTACATCATGTGAAAATGGCAAATGATTCGAAATTTTTTTTTCGTTTTTAGAATACTATTTTGACGCAGTAGTAGCAACATCAAAATTGTCTGACAACTACTTTAGTTCATATTTTTTGCATTTCCGGGACTCTGCACACTTCTTTCAATGACATTCCAGCCAAGGCTTTTAAATTATCCATCCAGCTAATTTTTCTCCTTCTAACTACCCTTTTTGCTAGAATTTTACCAATAATACCTTGATCAATATCATATTTGTTTAATTTAAAAAAAACCGAAATATCCAAAATCCAGTCTTGAAATCAACTTTGTCGTAACGTTACCAATTCATAAATATACCATAACAAATGTTGTAGAAATAAATTATAATTGGATAATTTAAATTTAAAAACATTTGATCAATATTCCCTTGCAAACTTTTGACTAAACTTACAATACCTTTGAATATTAGATATTATATAAAGGATATAAAAACTACGTAACCACATTCACCTATAGTAAGTCTACATCAAATCGACAAACTTCAAAAATTACATAACTTCAAATCTTCTATTAATCGTTGTTTCACGCAAGACTTCACGCATCAATTCATTGCTTTCAAATCAAATTCCAATTCCAAACTAAAAATAAATGATTTGATATTTATTTTATACACATATTTGGTCCGTCTCACCTGTATGTCCAAAATGAAGAACTTGTCAAGTTATAGTACAGGTTCGTAGATTACATGTTTCGATTGCTTTTTTTTTCGTGGTAGAAGTTTTAATTTTTTTTTTATATAAAGTTTGGGTCGGTGCACGAATGACCTTCAATGTCATGGCTTAGTGGTTGTTTGAATGGTTGGTTCATTGTACTACCCATCGTAGATCCCAAAAAATACAAACAATATGAAGAAGATACGATGTTATTGGTTGGCGAGTTCGTTATCCTCTTCCTTTAAGACCACTGACCGTCCAGTCCGTTCATATGTGCATCCAATGTCCACTATATATTGTGCAGTTTTTCGTTTATTGAATGTTATCATATTGTAAGTGGTCACTTAATGTTATTAAATATTAAGGATTCAGTACGGTGATGCTCTGAAAACTGGAATCTGTTTCAAGATTAACTTTTAAAATATCAAAAGTAAAAATATTTCATTCATTTATTGCGTAATAAAACTCTAAACCTTTTATTTTTTACATTATTGTCGTAAATTTACTGAAGAAACAAATTTTTTATGGAGTATCTTCGGAACAAAAACATGTGACTTTTTCGAAAAGTAATGAGATACTTTCCAAATCAATTTATAAAAATTGCTCAAATCACTTTAAGTCAAAAGTAACAGTAAATGTTAAGCAAATAATATCTGGTACGAGTGTTGGGGGCAACGTTTTTGAAAATTCAATTAAAAAGGGATGTATTTCGGATATTTCTTTCCTATTGAAGTAAGATCGGGATGAAATACATTTCGCACATAAGAATGGTTGTGTTAGTTATTCGTTGTGTGCGTAGTCATGGAAGGGACAATAAAATCGATGCCAGCGCTTTAAGTGAAAAATTTTGGAGTTAAAGGGGGCTGTTATGACTAATTTGCAATTCTTTACATGTTAATGTAATAGAAATGTCAAATTAAAATTATTGAAAAACACGAATTAATTAAACTTAATGCATTAAAAATTGTGAAAATAAGAAATCAAATTGAACAAATATTATTTTTCAAATGTAAATTATCATAATTATTTATTTAAATTTGTGAGACAAGAATATTAAATTTTAAATGTAAGTTTTAAATGCAATCCATACAATTATATATGCATCCATACAATTCTATAATTAAAGTAGTGTATCGTTACCATGGAAACGAAACTCACGCACGGAGCGAATAGCTGGAAACGCGTTGCTAAAGCAACCGAATATTTAAGTATGTATCAGCCTATATAATAAAGTAATTTTAGATAAACAAATAAAAAAAAATATATTTTCAATTTTGATAGTGATTTATGTTGTATTTTGACGATATAAGACGAAATTTTTCAATATCTGGCTTAATTTTCAATAATAGTAAAAAATTGCAAATTTTCTTTAATTATTCAGCTATCGATATTTCAAAAAGCATACCAGATATCAAAAAATTTTATTCTTATTTTTCGTCTACATTCATGAAGTTATAATAACATTAATCAAAATTGAAAATAAGATAAAAATAATCTCAACCCTTAATCTACCCTGCTCGTACATCCCTTATATAGCCCGACTAGAAATTGTCCCAGTACTTATATTGGGGCCCGCTTGGGATTTGTTGGGGCATGGCCCAATAGGTCTATCCCAATTGGGTTCCGATTGGGAACCTTTTGGGATAGCCCAATGTAAAAATAGGCGATTTATGGATACATTGATTTTTTTCTTTCCCATTTCATTGCTTATATGTTTTCTTTCAAAACAGTGTTGTCATGCTCTTGAATCCTTAAATTTTTTTTAATTATTAGAATAAAGCCTGTTGCGAGCTTAGCAACGGCTAAGCTATCTGGCAATTATCATGCATATTGCTAAAAGCACATGAAAAGTTAATTTTTTTTTCAGTTGAAATGATTTTAAAATCAGCTATTTTCACTACGTTTTTCGTGACTGCTCTCTAGCTTTTTGTTATAAATATAACTTGCAAGTTTTTTTCAGACAGGGGTTATCAAATTTTGTACATATTGCTACATTTACTACAGAACCACAACTGAGGATACCGTACCTACACTTAACGAATTTTTGTATTATATAAATTTCACTTTCAGAATAATTTATCGATATCATTTTGCTTGTGTGTGTCACACATGTTTTGGATGTTGTTATTATTGGTTGCTGTTACCAGTGTGTGGCGAATGCAACGTTTTGCTTCTTGCTTTGTTGATTTGGCTTTTGCATTCACATTTAACCAATGTATATATTTATACATTGTTATAACATCACATAATATACAGTATGACCATATAATTTATTATTCTTTATTTATTTATAAAATAATTTATTATTTCTTTTGCAAATAAAATTACATTTGGGCGTTGTTTGTTTGGAGATGTGTTGATTTTTTTGATTAAGTAATACACATACATGGCCTTTACATAATACCATTTCTGCCAATTCCAGAATAATTTATAGTGTTTTACAATTCCACGAGGGTCATTCACCATTATTTTATAAGCAAAAATATGTTTGTTTATATTGTTTTAAGGTTAAAGTCCTCTGTTTCTTCATCTTTGAGTCATTATTTTAACTCATCTTGAATACTGATTTTAGTACACGAAACAAGTGTAGGTGCGGTCTAAAGGAAGCTAAAAAGTGTATTCTTGGAACTGATAGCTTTGGGCTTCGAATAATGAAAGTGGCAATTTATTGATTCAAATTAATTTGGTACTGGAATAGAATGCTTTCATTACACTGATAAAAATAAAGAAAACAGTTTAAGTTTCTTAAAGCCTTCCATGCCAAATTCTTGACGTAGATTGAGGCATTTGCTCCATCAAAAAGTCGGCTCGCTTCTATGTCTTTTGATAAATACGATAAAAAAAACCCTATCATAGCGTTTAAATTGCTAAATACCGAAAATAAGCTTCTGCCTGGAAATATTAATAAAGATTCTTAGCTAATACTAGCAAGAATCAGAAATTTCAAAAACTAAACCAGAAAGTTTTGACGCTCAAAAGTCAACACTTGCAAACCTACTTTTAAGTAGAATACGTATTTACTATTCCTCCAAATATATGAGAATTGCTAAAAAAACAAAAGACAGTTATTTGGTCTCCTTATGTATGTCTTCTAACATGTATAGAAAACTTGTTGACTGTTATTTTTAGAAATTATAAGCAAAGGAAAAAGTTTTTTGAATTTATCTTTCTTTTCCATTTGAATTTCATAAGCTTCATCTTCCTAAACTGGTCATTTAGCAAATTTTGTGTATGCAAAAATTCTAAATACTCGACAAAATCATTAGCAAACAGAACAAATAACCCATCAATTATTGCTTATCGAAATCCGAAATCGATGTCACTTCCAAATTTAAAATACTCCCTAAGAAATCGAAAAACATTCGAAAAATGATTAATTTTAATAGAAATATGTAACAATTTCAGGAATCTTTTGAATTTTCCTAATTTTTTTTATGTTTACTATAATTTTTAATACTTTCTTCATAGCTTTTGCTAGCTACCAGTGACATTGAAGATGAAAAAATGTTAAGAAATTTTATGCCCATACTTTATATGTACCTATATTGATAATTTATTTTTTATAAACCGCATAAAATTATTAAATAAACATTATTTTTAAAAAGAACAATTTTTTTTATTAGCACTTAAATGAATTTATAATAATAATCCACTTTCAATTTCAATTCGTTTTTTGTTGATGTTGTTGCTAAAATGGTGCAGGGATATCAAATTAAATACTTATGTCTGAATATTTAATCTGGTGAATCAGACTCATATAATTATTGTCGAAAATAAAGCACAGGTGACGTTCAATTTTACAACCATTTATTGCAAATCGTTTTACGATGTTGTTTTTAAAAATGCATTAAGATAAATAAATTTTAATGATCTTTTCAAATTTGTTAAAAGATAAAAATTTAAATGACTTATTAAATACCTTTTAAAAAGGATTTTTTATTTTTATTTTTTAAATGTAGATTTTGATAGTTTATGGAACAGAAAAACCAACAACCCAAGTACCTACATGACAGCCGTCTGATATAAGAATACTTTAAGAATCCAAAAATATAAAATAAAAATGTTTCCAAAAATCTCCAATCTCTATTACCTATTATAAAAACTATTTACTAATAATTGGAAAAATCCACATTTTTCTGTTATCGGCTTAGATACAAAGCATACAAAATATACAAAATTTGAAACTGAAAGCTTTCGAAATACAACTCAAATAGAAAATATAGTTCTGTTTGTTGATCCAGCATGGCATTAACGAGATAATTCTTCATTATTTTTAATTTATTTTATCAATATTTGCTATAATTATGTTACCAAGTCTTCATCTTTGCCTCAAAGAAAATTTTTAACATCCTTGGGTGTTTAAAAAAGTTTGCTCTATTTCTACTGCCTATATACAATGAATAAGACCTGAGAAACTAAATAAATATAATAATAATTAGCTCTACCAAAAGTCAGAAAAGCTCTAGTAATTCACTGATACCGTTATTCATGGCTTCAGGCAATGCGGTATTTCAGATGAAAAGATATTAATAACATAAATAATAGAAATCATTAAAATTTCAAAAAAGAAACAAAGGTAAAACGAAATAGATTTCTATGAAAACAATACTACACTAACCTTTGTATTATTATAAAGAAATTTCTAACATTTAACTGGCATGTATGACATTAATTATATAATTTTCAAATCTACTTTGATATACATATATATATGTATTCTTAAATGTATAAATCAATCTAAGACTATGCGTAATATTTGATAGCTATTTTCGAACGGATGGATAATGCAGTAAATAAACCGGAAAATACCATCAAATATGATAAAGAGATGGAACAGATCCAATTAAAAAAATTATTGTCTGTACCTTCAGGAACATTCAGCCGCACTAACCTCAGTATAATAACGAAAAATGAGAAAATGAGGGTAGTTTTTCCACCCTCAAAGTATTCCAAGTAGATATACTGAAAAAACTCAAAATTTCACCCCGAAAATCGTCTTCTGATGGTTTCCGAGGACGCTGATCATGGATTCAAGGTTAAAAAGCAACTGAATATGATTGCAACCCTACTTAAACTACCCCTAGAAGTGACAGAGATAAGAATTTATTAAATTTAAAATTTTACCTCAGAAATCGTTTCTTGGGGGGTTTTGGTGATCGTTGTTGAATCTGAAGTCAAAAAGCAATGGAGGATGGTTGCAACCCCATTAAAACTACCTTTAGAAGTTTCAATGAAAAAGAAATATAGAAAAGTCTGAATTTCATCTCAGAAATTGCCTCTCCGTGGTTTTCGGAGTTGTTTTTGTCTACATTCATGAAGTTATAAAAAAATTTATCATCAAAGTTGAAGTCTAAACTTCTCTTGTATCAATTACAAAGTTGCAAATTTCAACTTTGGTGATACTTTTACTCAAATAGTATATGTCATTTTCTTAAATTATGTACAACAAAAACATGTCTCTACCTAGAGATCAGAAAATAAACGAACCATAGCAATATTGTGATTAATGAAAGAAATTTCACGTTAGAACCATAAAGAATACCTATATCATTTCAGAAAATATCAGACAAAAACCTTTCAATTTCACTTTTTTTTTAATTAGCTAGAAGAAACAAATGTTTCAAATCTTTTCTTCTTCAAAGTAATTTAATTATTCCAACTTCTTCCTAATTTGTGGTATTTTGTCGATCAAAAACCTAACATGCTTTTCATAGTGTATTGTATTTCATAGACTGTCGAGTACATTAAAAATGATCTTTATGTATTAGAATTTTACTTAAAATTTGTGTTTGAGTTATTCAATGTGGTATATTCAAAAGTATTTGTATATGAAGGAATAGTTTAGTGCCACGATATAAATGGGATACCATTTCGCCCCGGGGCATATGTGTTATAATTTAATTGAAGCTAAATTTCAATTAAAACTTTTTGAGATGTTGAAAAGCACAAATTTCATACATTCTTTTTGTAAACCACTGATGGTGAATCTTCTTAAAATATCAGACAACAAACAGTGAATAAAATCTATTCATTTCGCGATCTTCTATACCCCTGCATTTGATATTTGTCTATTTTGGTTGTTGCTTGGTGTTCGTCTTCGTGTCTGGGGCAGCATGCCCTATGCCCCTAGAAGTGCCCTAAAAATCATCCTAAAGAAGAAATAAATACATTTCCTTTTAAAATCATTCAAACGATACGTTTCGAACACAAGTTTATCATGTAGAAAATGAACCCCTTTTTATTCATGTACAAAAAATGTGAAAATACAATACATTGAGATAAGTACAGACAGTTTCAAAAAACCGTAGGTTTGATATGCTGCTTCTATAGAGAATAAATGTGGGAAAGAAAATATTTTAATATCACTGACTTTTTTTTTATATTGAACGTTTATTATTTTTATGACAAGTTTAAAAATAATAATCAAATTTCTATCCCGAAAAATGAGTCGAGACTCATGTTTATTTCGATCTTCGCCGTTTGTAATATCGATAAAAGATACAAACATATTAAGCAAAAATCTCGGCATATCAAATTCTCAGGGTATAGCCCAGAAATGTTTTTTTAGAGCTGGAAACTTATTTATAACTTTTAAACCAACATTGAAATTAAGGAATTTAGTGCTTGTGGATTTAAAACAGCTTTTATACCATGTATATGAAATATACTAAGGTATACTAAGTTTAGTCCCAAGTTTGTAACGCTTATTGATACTATGAACAAAATTTTAGTATAGATGTTCATAAACTCAACCAATCAGTCCATTTCCGGTTGTCTGTTTGTCTGTCATCACAATTACTCAAAAATAAAAAGAGATATCAAGCTGAATAGGACGTGCTTAGAACGTTAATAGAATTCCTTATACAAAAATTAACAACTTTTGTTTTAAATATTTTTTCGTGAACATCACTGTTTACCCGTGAGAGCGCAAATTATATAGTATGTATTATATGGGAAAATCAGTTATATATATGTGACATGTATGTATGTATAATGTGACAGAGTAATCAACACTGTCTATACATGGTATTTAAACAATTAACTCAATCATTTGTTTGTTTTCACTTGTTTTTTAATGCAATTAACTTATAATTTTTAACTTCACAGTACTAAACTATCTCTTTCTCTCATACACTCTCTTTCCATCAAATTATCTCTCTAATCTTCATTTTGATCAGGTTTCAGAAAATAGTACTGACAAATTTTTTTACTCCTATCCTATGTTCCTGTGAAATTTCGCATAATTTACGCAGTGACTATCTCATTTCGCACCTAAATATTTAGTCATTATTCGTACATCAATATTTTCTTTTTCACTCTATTAATGCAAACAATGAGATTTCATACATCAATATTTTCTCAACCCTGTGTAAATTCGATACTTACTGCAAATAATTAATAGTTACAAGTTGAATATTCCAATGTACATGTTACACGTACTGAAAACATAATATGTAACTCTAAATACTTTTATGTTCATTTTACTTACCATTATTATTTTATGCTACCAAACTTATGTTAAATAAAATTGAACATAAGTGGATAAGGTAACGTAACTATATGTATATTGTCTGTGGATGGTAATCTCTTTATTTCCAACAATATTAGATTATTTCATGTGACATTTTATACGCTAAATTATCTTGTACATATGGAAATTTAAGTATTATTTTATTTCTAATATATTTAAATATTATTACTATACAATTATATTCTATATACTGTTTGGAAAAAATTCAACCTATATGATGATATTAAAATGAGTAATTAATCAAACCTTTATAGCCGAAGTGAACGGAAAAAAATATCTATACAAGTTTTTTAAATGTTATATAATACTTCTCGAAAAATCTATTAAACTTTACTATAATTCATACATAAAGTTAATATACAACAATCTTACCGAATAGAGGATAATCATGATGTCGCATTGGCCATATTAACCACAAAAATGTAAAACTAGACTTGATACCATGACAAAATTTGAAAGTGAAATTAAAATTGATTAAAAAAACGAAGAAGTTAGAAGCAATCAAAGATTGCATTCAATAGTTGTCCATCTCCTTTTAGCAAAACAAAGTTTTAAAGGTAATCTCTATGGCGATACTCACTTATGTCGTCACTAGTGGATATTTTCCTCTTTGTTTAGTTAGGAACTTAAAACGATCATATCTTGCATACTAGTAAAGATTTTTAAAAACTTCACTTTTCTATTCGTGAAGTGAGAATTCTTTATATTCTTTTTTACACAGATACAACAAGATACTCCTTAACTAATACTATTATTGGTGGAAGCGCTGATAAAAATTGCCACCAACAATAATTAGATGTTTATGATCTTAATTTCAACCAGTTTTTTCCTATCTAAACTCGTTTTATTTTCGCAAAAAAGTAAATTTAGTTTTTTCCAGTATATCCATCCGATTTACTGATATTATTATTGCTGTTTAAAATCACTGTAATTTTCCCAGAAAATAAATTTGGTACTGTTCAACATTTAACTGAAGTAAAACACACGAAAACCGAAGCACGCCTTTTATAAAGCCACAGTTTTAACACCACAGATAATTTCATACGGTCACAAAATACGGATTTTAATACGGTTACAGAAAAAAACCGCGTCTTAGTTTTCTCTCTAACAAGGGTATATGAGAAAGCTGATAAATAAATAAAATTCGAAACAAATAAATCTTCAAATAATTTTTATTTGAATATTACATCAATACCAAATTTCCATTCACGCAAAAATAACATAATAATGTTATTATTCATCAGACTTGTTAGAAAAATATATTTATCCAGAAAAAAAAACACAACACTGTAAGAAATCTTTCAAGATACAAAAAACCACCTAAGTTGAAAATTTCCTTTTAAATAACCAGAAACAGATAAAATATATCACTTTGATAGAAATATATCACAACACATTTCCCATTTTAAAACAAGAACGAATAGTAAAGAAGACAAGGATAGGAATGAGAAATGACTACTTTTAAGATAAACACACTTTGTTTTATAAAGTGTAATAAAATTCAATTACCGATTTAAACATACAGAGATTTTATCTTATATGTTGTATAAATATATTGTGAATTAAGTGTGATCATTAGAAATTGTTTCAATTAAGTTTTATCGCGTTTAAATATTATACCTTTGTCGTTCAGTAGAAAGGGATAAGTCAAAAAGTGCATCTGTATACGCGCAAAACAAGTAAAATTTTCAAAATTTAAAAAACTCCCGGCAAATGCGATTTATTCCTTGTAAACCGATTTTTGGAAACTTTGCAATAAAATGTTCTCAATCAAGTCGGTTCGACCGATTAGGGGCTAAGATGCCACTGAGAAATATACAGACGCACAGATAAACACTTTAAATTTATAAAACTCCTTTTTAAATCAATATCAAAGTGATGATCAAGGACATTAGATGAGATGCAAAGTATACTGAATTATTGTTTTAAATTACCTAATTATTTTACCATTTCAATTTTCGAAATGAATTGAACCAGGTTTATTAGACCCAATTTTTTAGTTTTTCCGGGTAAAATAGCTAAAATCACTCTCCGTGAAACTATCTTTCAAACGAAACCAAAAAAAAAATTTAAATCGGTACATCCGTTTTGGCGCTACGATGTCACAGGACAAACACACAAACACACACACATAGCGGTCAAACTTATAACACCCGTTTTTTTTTTTTTTTTTAGTTCGGGAATTAACAATAAGATCAGCAATAAAATTTTATCTAATCAAAACTAACATTTTTGTCTTAATACCCTTCTACCTAACAGCAAAGATATAGTTAGTATACGAAGCTTATTAGACTAATTGAAATTAAATTGAAGTTATATTCCTGATTAAAATATATTCCACTTCTGTGTAATGAGATATCGTATCACAATGAATAAATAACTTATAATTATATTATGAAAAATTATTATTATTCCTTGTTTTAACCTCTTGTGACATTTATCACAAAATCAATTTTAAACAATTAAAAATATCTTAATATTATCTCATTAACTATATTTCTGCACGTTTAAATGAAAAAACTTCGAAAAAAAAAAGATTAATTAAATTATTAAAATCAAAAAATTTATATGAAAGATCTTCACGTACTTTTCATGCTTTAAATTATTATCTTTTTTGTCATTTCGTAAAGATCGTATGGTAGTGAGAAAGATAATAGAAATTTGGCCATCACTTTCACCGTATTTCTATAATTTTTAATGTCCTAAATCATTTTTTAATTATGTTTTTTTTTGTTACAGGTAAAAAATTTGAAAAAATAATTTTATTCCTTAAAATTAAAGTTCGGTAAGTATATAGTCCACAGTACGTTTATTCGCTGCCACATTATTAAAATATCGTATGTGTGACATCATTATGACAAGCCTGCACAATTTTGCCAAATTGATCTGCAAAATTAACTTGCTGGTCTAAGTAAAATGACCTGATCCGTGAAATCTAACGAACAGTCTGTGACGAACTTCAATTTTTTTCAACTTGGTTAAAGTTATATTATAATAAATTTAATTTTCGAAAGATGGAAAAACTCTGCCAAAAAATAAATTTGTTTAAACATTCGTTGACACACTTTTTTTTTGTTTTATTTTTTGTCGATTTATTAAATAGAGCGCAAAAAGGTTGTGCGTTAGCTAATATATTTGTCATACACTATTGTTTTTTACTATAAAATTTATTAGATTTTTCTGTAAGAGGTACTGGAACTATTATTCTCCACACAGTTTTTATGTACTAATGAAATGCACTTAGTACAATGAACAATATACATGAACCGTTACACCCCGAAAATCCGTACATATAGCAAAAAAAAAAGTAATAAACGAAAGTAAAATACACAAAACGTTCATACAGAAATGTATTCGGCCAGAACACTAAACATACACGGTGAATTATTTCTGTGAAACTTTCCATGTACCAGCAAAATTTGTATTTTGGTTTTTTTTGGCAATTTTTTGGTTTCAAACATTTTTTGCTCGTTGTTGGGCAACGTATGTCTTACCTATGTCCTAGGATCTAAGTGTGTCCCACCCCAGGACAGCCACTCTAACCTAATCTAATCTAACCTAACCTGGGCCACGTATTTCGAACTGTGTATTACGTGTCTTGTACAGGCATACATACTTGCTCAGTTGTCGTGCGAATTAAATCGTTTTGAAAACGTTAGGCTACTGACTGGGAGGTCGCGATAAAATTAGTTACACTGTCGTCGCTTGGATAAGAACGAAGTAACCGACTTCATCCACATCATAAAAATTTAATTGTATATTAAATATAATAATAAAACAATTGGATGTAGTTTTGAAGTAAAATAAAATGAAGATTTAAAAAAATGATGCGGGTGGCTTCTGTTATAAATAGATATCTGAAAAATGAAGGTAAAACCCCATTTATAAAAAAGGCATACACGAACGGTCTATACACGCTTTTTAACTCGTAAGGAAAACAACTCCCCTATCATCAAATCACATCGATTTCGATACTTGCTTAATTTTTTGCTGGTGCAGAGCTTTTTTTCGAAAATCGTGGTTTTAATAATATGTGTTAGCTTAAAATTATTGCACCTAGCCGATTGTAGGTTCATGTAAGACACCTGGCCGATTTATGTATGGAAAAGTTTGCATGAGTATGTACGGAGATTTAAAAATTTTCCCTAAACTCATGGGTACCCATATCAAAAAGAGATTGAAAAACTATTGAAATCGATCCAGAGGAAACAGTTTATGGCCCCCAAAATTTAGGGTTTGGTTTTTCAAAGAAAGTCAAATTCGAAAATTCAATAATCACCATTCGATATTTTAGATTAAAGAAATTTTTCCTGAAATATATATTTCCCATCTGATAATATAAAGAGTTTTCATTGGCACTCTTTCCCCAAATATAATCTAATAGTTACGGCAAAGAAACTTATATTCGTAAAATAAAAATGGAATTTATACTCTGCTTCATGTTTTGATATTGTTATTCTCTTGGCTATCTATCAAAATAGACCATCATTATGCTTTAATTTTATAAAATACATTCTTGGGATGTTCTGTAAAAAAAAGCAGTTAAACGAAAAAACAGTCACTAACTTTTTTGGCACAAGAATAAATTTCAAAAAATTAAAACATTTGGGGTATATGAAAAATTTCTCCATGTACAAACATACATACATATGACACTGTATGTATAATGATGGCTCCAGTTTGTCGAGATGATCTTTAGAATAGAAAATAACTCTACGATATGTATATGTATGGTCTACGGTCGCAGTCGTAACCACTATCATCATATCCTTTTTAACTAACAACAAGCTAACTCATAATATGAGAAAAGCTGTTGGTACTCTGGTGCCTGGTTTGGCTCTTTCTATTATATATTATTTGACTTTTTTTTTGGTACTATCTGTGTATACATATGGGAATGTTGTCAGAGTCGGCCAAACTTTTCACTTATGCCTAGAACTTATTCACATTATTGATGGTATTTATGAGCCCATAAAAAGTGTTAACTTTCAATTATTTTACGTATTTTTTCAAAAAATAACAAATAAAAATACTTTAATTTCTACAACCCATAAAGATGAGATAATTTGGTATCAATGCTAGTGTAAGAGGAAGAGCTATAGCCAAACGAAGGTCTAAGATGAAGGTACACTTGGCTGAAACAAACTTGTATTTATATATTAGAACATATCAGGTTTTATAACTTTGTTGTAGCTCTCGCGGTGCGTAACTGCCAAAATGGCTTTAACTTTTAAATAAACAAAAAGAGATTTCAAATATAGCCTCCACTATACATTCACGACATTTCCCGTGATGATTTCTTACGCTTTGAATTACGCCAAAACAAATGTATTCCTCCAAAATTTTTGTATGTCGAGAAAAAAGTTCATTAGGTAAAAAGTTCATTAGGTAAAAATACATTGACAATGAAATTTCAAAAAGGTGATCTAAAAACAAAAAAGTTACGTTGATTCTACGCAGATAGAGGTCCTACCTAAGCAACTCTTCCCTGGTACATTCATATTCTACTTTTTTCTGTGTATTTTGTTGGCAATACTCCAATTCTGAGATTGATTTATTATTATATAATTGATAAACGTGACACGAAATAAAATATATCTTTAGAATATTCGAAGAGAATAATATATTTTATTATAGACCTTCTTATATGTGTTATAAACCAGTTTTTTTTCCACTGGAATATGTGTTATGTACAGCTAGAAGAAATATTTCTATATATCTCGAAACTGACTACTCGAAGAGTTTCTTCAATATTTGGAGAAAATTATTATGTGCTGTCGAATTGAAATTGTAATAAACTTCTGTTATTTTTCAAATATATACTCCTCTTGGGTAAAAAGATGTACATGCTTATTAAATTTACCCATCATATACCTTCAAAGTATATTATTTGGTCTTTTTTCGATTTATACTGTTTTACTATCCTAAATACTCCAAAATTTTTATTTATTTTTTTTTTCGTATAAAAGTTGAAAATTGATCAAGTAAAGTAGGTTTAGTTATAAATCAAGTGTAGGGTTTGTTAGCATTACGATTTATACGAGGGATGATTTCCGAAACTAAATATTATTTTGTGATACCTTAAATAATTTTCAACTGCAAAATTAACCAGATTTTCGTATTTTTTCGATTTTCTGTAGTAAGTAATAAGGACTCAAAAAATATACATAAAATATAATCATTTAATAATTAGTATTTTTCTGAATAACCCCTGAATCGCTCCCAAATAAAAGCTTTGTGTCAATTGATATCTCAAAAATCATTCACTCAATCGTTAAATGAAAACGATTTTTGTATCATTTGGGCTTAAATTACCCTAAAAATTATATATAAATAAATTGTGTTATAAAATTTATTTTTGGCGATTTTCAAAGAGATTCTTCGATTGGGATAAAATTATTTTTCTAGAGAGTAAATACAAAAATAGTGTTCTTGTGGCGATTGTACGAGTAACTTCGAATATAACGAGGAAAATATCGTTTACTAGGGATGATATCTCGTAGTAGTTTTATCATACCTTTCACAATACCTCAGAATCTTGCGGCTCAATTTCAAAAGTAACCAGATTTCTATTTTAGTTTTGAGTCTCTCAAAATTATTCCGGCCAATCCTAAAAGCTTAGTTGGTTAAAGCGTAAACAATTCCATACGCGGTATGCCTAGTGTAGCGAGTTCGATTTCCTCCGTCACAACAAACAATTAATTTAATTAATGGTTGCGTTGGGCTAGTGTAGTGCATGGTATATGCATAAAAGAGGTATGATATCCCGTAGATTATACCTTTCACAATGCCTCAGAATCTTGCGACTCAATCTCAAAAATAACCAGATTTCTATTTTATTTCGAATCTCTTTAAGATTATTCCGATCAATCCTAATAGCTCAGTTGTTTAAAGCGTAACCAATACCGTATGCGGTATGCCTATAAAGTAGCGGATTCGATTTCCTGGCGTAGTGCATGGTATATGCCTAAAAGAGGTGCACTCAGCCCTTCGAAATAATTGAGGAGCTGATAAATAATATTATCAGCGGAAAACGTAGTAAAACGCATATATCTTATCACAATGGACCCTACGGCCTAAGTGTGTCCCTTGTGTTCAGCCAATATAACCTACTCTAACCTAAGATTATACCGGGAATGTCAAGACCGGGAATTATATTTCTTAACGAAGATTGGATACTCTCATTTGTTAGTTCGAATCTAAATAGAAACATTTCATTCCAAAATGGATGAGAAAAAATAATTAAATAATTACGCACGGATTATTAAATAAAATTAAATGAATAATACTAATTTCAAATAACAGTTATGCTTTAACTGTAAATAAAAACTAAAAAATAATTTTTTTTTTTTTTAAATCAACAAAGTTATTTTAATAAAAATTCGACCTTGCTATTTGTATGTAAAAACTCTACCTTGAACACCTTGTAATAGAAATGTCATACCTCATACCGCTATACATATATACTCACTTTTAAAACTAGTTCTCTTATTAAAATAAATAATTTTTTTATTTATATTCCATATTCAGGTGCGGTCGTAAATTAATTTCCTGATTAATATGGATCAATTACGTATAATATTTAATTTATTTTCAAGTTATTAAAAATAATATTATCACGCATTTTGCAGTGAGGAAAAATTAAAAAGAATATTTCGTTAAATTTTTCAAGAATTTATTTCAGTTAATAGCCAATTTGGTAATTTATTTTATTAATTAAAAATTTGAGTTGTTATTTATTAAATCCCGTTGAGCAACTTTTTCAATAAAATAAAATGAGTAATTACGCTTTGAAGTCGACGTTATCTATCCAAATTCTTAGCTAAAATCCGATTCATTGGTGTCGACTTCAAAGGGTAATTGTTCACAAGGAACTTATCGATCGTAGTTCGTACTTTAAAATTACATTTTTGTGCATTCCTTGGTTTAATTTATTTGTAAATTCCAAGGTTTTTCAATTAAAAAGTCGCGGATTCAGATAATTTTTTTTCTGGGTGCAACCTCCAAATGTCAGTGCCGCATTTAGAATTCGGATGCCCTGGTGCCAAAATTTGGTGGAGACTCCTAAAATTTTTTCGTATATAGTGGGGTATCTCAAGTAAAATAAAATGATTACGTACAGCATATGAAAAAGTTTATTCATGTATTATATTTGCACATTGACAATCGTTTATTAATTAACGCGATTTCTTATTAGCAAAAGTGTTGACAAATTCAAAACTTATAATTCGTAGAATGTCGCTTTTCAAACTGAGAAGCATGAAATTCGACAAGCGTTCTTGAGTCATCGACGTTCGCAATCTGTTGTTTATAATGTTTATTTTTGAAAATGATCTTTGCCCACTGCAACTAGTTAAGGCCATCGATAAATAAATAAAGTGCCACTTCTGTATTACAAAAAATAGATTGCACATTTTTGTTCAAAATTATCTGGCAGAGAAAAATTTCATTCGATTCACCCATTTTTTTTTCGTACTGTTTTGCAAAAGTGTTGAATGAATCAATTCATTAGCTTAATTAAAGTCTAAATCAGGGTATGGATATATAAGATTTTTGGACGCTAGTTCCAGCTGAGAAGGTTCCATTGCACGCCATGGTCATCTCAGTCAAGAAACCTTTCTTAGTTACTATAGAATCAAAAATACCAATAATTATTCTATTTTATCCGAATTGATGGTGATCCCGTCCTAAATTTAGTCCTGCAAAATGCTATAACCATAGAACATCACCTTGAAAATCGTGTCCAGCCTACAACTGTATTTTGAAGTCAGAATCTATCCTAAGAAACACAAAACGAAAGATGATATATGATATAATTTAAGAATCATTCAAAAATCAACACATCACTAAAAAAAAGTTTTGAATATACATATAAATAAAATTAGCTATGAGACAACTAAATTAAATGAAATTTTAATATAAATGTGTTAACAAAATTTTGTTAAATAATTCCTGATTTATAATCTGTTTATAAAACTATTTTGTATTTTCAACTTGCTGCTTGAAAACAAATCCAACAATGTAGCTTGTGTGGTTTAGATATATACAACTTTGTTCTATAAACGACTATATAATTATTGAAATAAAATAAAATATATGCATACGTACTATATTTTATATACAATTATGATAAATATAATTAGAAAATTCCATGGAAAACTACTTTTATCTAGGCAACACCCAAAACTGAATAGAACACCATGGTCAAGGGAATATGATATTGACAATCAAAACAATGTAAGATGCGTATATGAATTATTCAATAACTAATTACCCAATGAATTATATATCAATAATATAAAATTAAAAATTTGAAGAAAATCTCGACATTAAATGTGGTATGATCGTTTCGATTTCGGCATCGTAGATCCTTAATGAATGAATCGATTTTTTATATTTTTTTAAGTAATTTAATTAAGAATTTTCTAATCTCTGCTTCAAGAAAATCTGCACATCCATAAGAATATCAGCATCTCTTTTCTAGTTGTTATCGGTTACGGAATCCTAAACTCGCCCTTGAACCATACCACTTGAACACTGTTGATCAAATTTCCTTCCAAAAATGAACAGTAATGTAAATGAGTGTAATTTACAAAATTTATAAAAACCCCGACAAATTTTTCGGTTACGTTAGGGTTCCTAAACTCACACTTGAAACATATCTAAGAACACTCTTCATTTAATTATGTTTTTCCTTAGAGCCCTCTCCAAATTGAATCGATTTTTAGTTGTTCCGGGTACGAGACCCTAAGCTCGCATTGAGTCATAGCAAAGAACACTCTCCGTTAAATTACCTTTCAAACGCAACAAAAAAATCAAAATCAGTTCATCCGTTTAGGCACTACGATGCCACAGGCAGACAGGCGGACACACACACAACACACACGCATAGCGGTCAAACTATTAAAATTCAAAATACCGCTTGGCGTATATTTAGGTCATAAAACCTTTAATTATAAATAAAGCATCGTTGGCAATATGATTAACAAGTAATGAACATCATTTATTATTAATCATCATGAAAATAACTAAAGATGTACTTACAGAAGTATGGATGTGTTAAAATATAATAAATTCGTATAAAAAAAAAAAACATTTAGTTTTTGTGAGTGAGACTTTTCATACCTTTATATGAAAGGTTTAGGTTCAGTCGTAGAATTTGACAGAGCACCTGGAAGATTAATAGACAAATTTTTAATTAATTTCAGGGGTTATTTTGATTTTTTTTTTAATTTTCTCCTTCGAGTCCTAAATGGTACCAATTTAGAGTAAGTTCCTTAGGTATAATCTCGGAGTATCATCTAGCGGACGAATGAGCAGGAAATTGTTTGACAAAATGGTATTTTTAAATGCATTTAAATAAACAGGCTAGCGAGGGATCTGCTAGCCTGTGGATGCGATATGATGAATGAGTGAGAAGACTGTCAGTGAGTTCCCTTGTGCCCTTGTCATAATTATAGTAGTAAGTATAAGTATATGTATTAGACAAGGACAAAGGGAAACTTACTGGTTTCTTCACTCTTGCTTCGCATATCGCATCCACTTAAAGGCTACCGTTCTCTATCTTCATAACTCTATGAGTAATTTACGTTATGTTTATTTATAGGCAATTTGGTCACAGATATGGTATACAAATCACGTGTTATGAACAAAATTAAATGTTAAAATTATTTTTAGCCTGTCTTATCTATCCTAAGCGGAACATTTTTAGACGGTAAGTCTATTTTATGTCAGTATCCAGCACAAAAACCTCGAAAATAAGGGGTATATCATAGAATTTGATAAAGTTATAAGGAAGATATCGTACGGGTAGAAAAAAAACTGACTAGAGAAATAATATTTAAGATAGGGAAAATATTAATAATATTTGATTACAAATAAATTTTTATTCGGAAACCTAAAGAAAAATCACTACCCTACTATTTGATTTTTTTTTTTAAATATGTAAATCCAATTGTTGCACTAGGTCTTTAAAGTTAAGGAATACATGTATGACTTCTCTCCCCAAGGTATGCGTTTGGGTCTAGATCAGACATGGGCAAACGGGACTTACTGAAATCGCTCGGACTTTTTACCAAAAATACGAGCAAGACAATGACAACCTAATCAGTGACAGTCTAAAATACGAGTAAGATAGAGAGATAACATTGTTTTTCTACCTATCTCATTACTTTTAGAGAAACTGAGATAGGTAAAAGAGTCGTATACCCGTCTCGTCTATGAGCAATGCGTACTTGGATAAAAAGACACACAATAAAGTTTATGACACACAATAAAGCTATAACAATGGTGACTTCGACTTAAAATCACTCGCCCATGCCTGGCCTAGACTCATATACTCTCCACTGCAAATAAAATTTATATCTAAAAAGGAAAAAATACACTTATTCACTAATTTGATTATAATATGTTTAAAATCACTTTAAAATGTTCTTATAACTTACATCGTATGTTTTTTGTATGCGTTTTTTTGTGTTCTCTACAAATCATTATAATTTATCTTATTTATTTTCAAATTATCTTATAAACACTTTTTGAAGAACACATAAGATGAAATAAAAGAAAATAAATAAATGTTTATCTTAAGAACTGAAAAAAAAGTAGGTAGGAAAATTTGATTGTAATGAAATTGTTATGTTTTACTCTTATCTGTGATGTAGTCCTTAAAGTTTTTGGGACTTAAAACAAGTTCAAACAGGATTTCAAAGAAAAGACGGATGTCATGTTACTCTTTATATGTAAAATTTACAGTTTAAAAAGCATATCTACTTTTAATGAAATGCTTACTAAAGAGTTACAACAATTTTCAAACATGATGTAAAATTATGTTCCAAAAGAATTTTTTCTCTGTAACTTGTTAAACATATAATAATAGTTCATGAGACGCACTTTTGACTTTTAACAAAAGTTATTTCGAATATGATTCGAATATGAATATGATTCTTATATAATAGACTAGCTGATACCCTCCCACTTTGCTGGGCAATTTCTCCTTTAAAAACAAAGACTATCACGTTATAGCCCTCACTTATCCTCCCTTTTGTTCACAACTCTATGGATCTTAACTTTTTTGAAAATGAAGTTTTGTCCATGATACTCGCTGACATTTTAACTTTCTATAGGTCCAATCAATAAATTAACCAGATTTTTATACTTTTTGGATCAAAATTACCTCACCCACCGAGTTTCATCAAATTCCAAAACAAAATTTTGTTTGCGTTTTTTCTGATTTTTTCAAAGATTTTTATAAATTTTTTTATCTCCAATTTCGATAAAACTCAGTATGTAAGGTAATTTTGACCCAAAAAGTACAACAATCAGGTGCATTTGATGACTGTTCGAATAGTTTTTGAGATATGGACTAAAATCGATTAAAATATTGCGATATCTCAGAAACTCTGCATCCAATCATTAAATTAATCTGATATTTTTACTTTTTGGATCAAAATTACTCCATCCAATGAGTTTCATCAAATTCCAAAACAAAAATTTTGTGTGTGTTTTTCTCGATTTTTTCAAAGGGGTACCCTTAAAAAATTGCAAAAATTCGAGAAATTTTTTTATCTCCAATTTCGATACATCTCATAATATAAGGTAAATTTTACCCAAAAATTACAAAAATCGGGTGCATTTGATGACAGGTCGAATTTTTTTTGAGATACGGACTAAAATAGTAAGAAACATTTGTGCGAATGTTTCCGTAAAAATTCCTAATTTCAAAAATTCAAGGGTTAGTTCCCTACCACTATCTACATGAGCTCATTTGTTTAACGTTGTCAAGGTGCATCGCTAAAAGAATCTGAATATATTCTAAAAATTGTTCAATATAATACTGAAAAGAAGAATTATTTTTTATACATTGTTATTTTTGGGATCTATTCGTACGGAAAATTAAAGAATAAAAGCGGAAAAAAGAAATTTTACCAGGAAATTCTTATTACTAGAAATACTTTCTTCGTTATTAAATAAAATAATAAATCACATAATTGAAGATATTAAAAATGACTATCGTATTGTCTTTTTATTCGTTTTGTTAAATTTGCGTAGGCTTAAAGCGGAAATGTTATCATTGAAAAATTTATTCATAAATTATACAATTTCAATTTTACATCCGTTGCTTGTTTTTTCGACTGAAATATATATGGTTTCATTATATTATATATTTTTCCCCCATTTGTAGACCATTTCTTTTTGAACATTCAAAATTTATTAAAATACTTTTACTTGTAATGAATAGAAAAGTGTGTAAGTTTATTTTAAAGATGGGCAAATTTAATAAATTCGGAAAACTTGAAAGTCATACGCTGAATGAACGCTAAAGATCGCAAGTTGAATTTCGACTGAATTTATCATTAAGAAATTTTTTTACAAAATAAACTTTTAACAAGCTTTTATTTAGTTTCACCTGTCCCGTTATCTGTCTGTAATCAAATCTTGCAAGTCAAATTTGATCCAATTCCCGGTTTCCGATTGAGCTGAATTTTCGCATGCATATTTAGTTTGGATGACAATACTTATTTGATATATATACTTTTGTTTAGTCTTAAATTAAAAATTTTAATAAAAAATTCATTTTAAGGGACAAGCTTTTATTGTACTTAAAAGTAGAAAATAATTTTATCTATGATTCATTCATACCCGACTATTGGTAAAAGCTTGAGGCGCTTAATTTCAAGAATGATTCGAAAAATAATTAGGCATGTGGAGTAGATGAGGCGTTCCGATTCATTTTTGATATTTTAAATTGTGCGTCTCAAGTTTTTACTAAGTCGGGTATGAATAACTCATACATAAAATTATTTTCTACTTTTTAGTACAATAAATGCTTTTCCCTTAAAAGTATTTTTATTAACATTTTTTTACGTGTCGTCAAAAAACAAACGATTGCGTCATCAACACTGACTATACATGGTATTTCAATAATTACCTCAGTCAATTGTTTGTTTTCACTTATTAGTAAACAATTTTGCATTTCAAAAGGATTTATGTATTTTCAAATTTTAAATTATAATAAATAATTACATATAAACAAAATAATATATTGTACATTTTACTAATTAAATACTCAAAATAATTAAATATTTTGATGAAATATTATTTATTTGTATGCTATATAATACTAATTATTATTATTATAAAACTTTAATAACCATATAATAATTATCGTAATTAATAAAATATTGTTAAAATACAAGTTAATGAGTTTGTTTGATTATTTGTGTGAAATATGTTGCTTTTTTATTTTTAAATGAGTAATTTATCAAAAATTTATAAAATATAAAACAAAGCAAAACATGTATTTTTTTTCATCTATTTCCTTGAAAAAAAGATGTATAAAAAGAAAAAAATTTATATTTTTTTTACTCAAAATGAAGAAACGATAAATATAATGGAATATTTGGTTAATTAGTAAATGTTTTGACACTTAATTATTATGAAAAAAAATTACAACCAGTTTAAACAGAACTAAAAAATCATTTTAACAACGAGTACTTTACAATTTGTGTTTGTAAAGGAATTATTTATGAAAGAAGTTATTTTTTATTTTTATTTTAGGAAAATGGTCAGTTTTTTTCTCGCGTAAAATTTGAATTGATCAATTCCAAACTGATTACAAGAGTATATCCATTGAAATAAATAAAAATGTTAAATCTCCTACTTTTCAAATCGGTTAAAAATATACCTTAAAATTGTAAAAAAAAAAAACTATTGAAAAATTCTTCATCATCTTACTAATTGATCATGCTTGTGTTTTTATCGCCTTTCATGCTGCTCTAATGTGATTTTTAATATCTTACATAAATAAAAGTTATATAATTTTCACTAATTTTTTATTACAAGTGTAGCTAACTTAAAAGCAACTCGAATTTCGATCGCCGATCCAACCTCTCGTCATATTATTAAAATACGTATTTAAATAAGGATGTTGACTTTTTTTTAAAACCACTTCAAGTGAAGAATTCTCACTAGAAGGGCAGAAAAGTTAAGTTGGTTATTGAAAATCTTTAGTAGTATGCAACATATGAGCCTTGAAAATTCCTTATTAAAGAAAGAGGAAGATATAGTTTAATGACATCATTGCACTGTATCACCATAGAGATTACATATAAAACTTTGTTTTGCGAAAAGAAGATGGGCAACAATCTTTGATTACTTATTATAACTTCTTTTTTTTTAATCAATTTTAATTTCACTTTCGAATTTTGTTATGATATCAAGTCTAGTTTTACATTTTTATGGGTAATATGGCCAATTCGATAGCAGACAACTACCGCATTGATCAGCAAATGAGATAAAAAGTGTAGAACTCTTTTTTGGTTGTAGGACTTAAAAAGGATTTGCACTTACCAATATCAAAAGCATAAATCACCCTAATTTTTAATTGCTGAAGTGAAAAGTTAATTTTAATGAAGATTATTTCAAATGACTTATTTATAATTCAATAATTTCAAGACTTGAATAAACATTTTGAAAAAGGTTTCTGTATCGAATAATACTTAAAACGTTTGCTGTTGCAAAATAACACATTTTTGAGAGTCTCGTTTATAACGCATTATTTAAACTACAATACATTAATACATAATAATTAGTTTAATAATTAAATTATTTATAATTAATCCAGCATTATTTATGTATATATCGTAATTTAAACATATTAACTATTAGAAAGCCCTCAATAGTAGTGTAGTGGTGCTTAATTTTATTAATAATAAATAAATTATCCAGATAGTGCCATTAATTTTGTGTTTATGTTAAATATATTAATTCTATTTGCATGTTTATTGGCTATACGAAATTAATATTACCTTTATGTTACAATTTATTTGTACATATTGGCAATTTGTATAACATATGTGTATAGTAAGTTGCGTATCTTATACAATCTTTGTATATAAAATTGTTGACGTGTCTGTTTGTATTCGTCTAGCTTCGGAATACATTTAGCTTATCAATACGATTGTCTTTTATATTAACTTACTCCTCCTCTCCCTGATCCTGTCCTGGATTCAGTGTAGTAAATTTGTGAGCAAAGCATACTTAGAAGTCGAATACCGAATTAAGAAAACATTTTGGTACTTTCAACTAATTTAAGAACATATTTTACTGCAACAACAGTTTTATACCCTGTATATATGAAATATATATCAAAGTATACTAATTTTAGTCCCAAGTTTGTAACGCTTAAAATATTGGTTATACGAACAAAATTTTGGTATAGGTGTTCATAAAATCACTTAATTATTTCCGTTTGTCCGTCCGCCCGTAAACACAATAACTCAAGACGTAAAAAGTCAGTTTGAGTTCGTAAATGAGTAACAATGGTCAATTGGGTCTTGGTTCTGTAGGATCCATCTTGTAAATCGTTAGAGATAGGACAAAAGCTAAATGTAAAAATGTCCCTTATAAAGAAATAAGCAACTTTTTTTGAAACATTTTTTCGTAAGCATCACTGTTTACCCGTGAGGGCAAAGAACAAAGCTTTGGTGTCCATTTACTTCAAAACTATAAAAATAGGTAGTTGAAAATTTGCAGGTAGCCTGGTATTGTAAAGGGTTCTCGAAAAAAAATTCTAGAATAGATTTTCAAAAATTTTCGAAATTATCGAAAACCAAATAAATTTAATTGTGTTGGATGTTTAATCTCTTTCAATTTATAAAAAATAATGCAGACTCTGATATTCAACACTTTCTATGCAGGGTATTTCAACAATTAACTCTGTCAATTTTCACTTGTTTTACTATATAATTGCAGATTAAATTTTACTTTAATAAAATTATCTAAATTTTGACATGAAAAGCTTAATTTACCCTTTTTTCAAAGTACTTCAACCCAAAGGCAGAAAAGATATTTCGAATCTATACAACTATCAACAATATAATTTATAATACAGAAGTTACTGAGCATAGATATCTGATTTTGATTAATCCAGACAACAAACATAGTCCTACGTAGGTATAATAGTTTGAATACAATTTAATTGTAATACGAATAACTGCAGGGTAAAATGATTGGTAATTAATTAAACGTTTATTAATCGATCCAATCGATTATAATCAACTTCTAAACATGCTGTGTGTCATGTAATATATTATTTTCGCTTTACATCACAGTACCTATGATGTATAATACTATGTACGAGTTGTTTAAAATGTATCTTTACTATTTATTTCATCACCATATCTCTGTTCGAATCCTACTTCTGGAAAATGATCTTATCATTCACTTCTCTCTGTGTATTATTTATGTGCATTAGTTCAAAGAAGAAGTTTTTATTTAAATAATCAGTCAAGTTTTTAATCCTTAAGGACTAAGTCTAAATCAATTCTGATAATTTTATTGAAATTTTCCCGATTATTTAAATAATTACATTACTTCAAAAGTAGGCATATTTTACATTGATCTTACGGGAAAACAATAGATGGATCATATGTTTTCATAGACTTATCCAAAACTGGGCGGTGGAAATTTAAAAAAAAATAAAATAAACTGTTTAAATTAAAATTAAAACCATAATAAATTATAGAAATTTAAAAAAAAATATATTTTCAATTTTGATGGTGAATTATGTTATAACTTGACAATATAAAACGAAAAGTAAAAATAAAATTTTTCGATATCTGGAATAATTTTCAAAATATCGAAAATTGAAAAAAAATTTTATTATTATTTTTCAGCAGGGATTTCACATAGTGTCGGCTTTATTCCCTATTAATGTATATTCTTGTGTATCTTTCTGTTTATGTAGCGTAGAATACTTTTTAATCAACCTATATAATATTCATTATTGAGCATAATCGTGTTCTGAATTGGCATAATAATTTGTTTTATTAATGCACTATAGGTAAAGCGAAATGAAGCATTAATTAGTTTGTAACATATAAATATAAATTAGAGAAATACAGGTGATCCCCTTTCTAAAAAATCAAGGGAATTGAATAGTTGTTTACAAACTTCTACTATAGTGATTTCTCTTACAACCACAATTCTCTAATAAAATTGTTTCTATTCGACAATAAAATTATTTGATTTTGCGTTATCTCAAAAATGAAATTTATTTATTTATTTATTTATTACTAAATGGTGAATAAATTTGGTTTTTCTTTTTTTAACTCAGAACAAAGTATACTTTATGTCACAAAAAATGCTCTTTTTACTTGATTTACTTTTTACTCTTTTTCCGTGTTAATGATCCGAAGTTTATCTCGAGTCTCGAGAAGGGTAATCGACTTCTTAAGGTGGTTCTAAAAATACAATATTGTAAAAAAGTTTTGATTTATTGTACGATACATACATATAAACCAAATACATGCTTTATGGTCAAGTAATGAATTATTTTTAGCTTTACAATACCACGCAACTACAAAAATATATAATATATTGTGTGCAAGAGCTGCTTATAAATTTGATAATATAGATATCGCTCTTCAATCATCAATACTCGAACTATAGTCGTCTCTGTTTATCAAATGGTAGATCATCGATGAACTCATAATTAAATTAAAATATTGTTGTTATATCATCGGCAACCTGATATTATTATTAACTACAAGATTGTCTAAATATTTTAGATAGTTTTTTATCACACTCTCTATATTTTTTGATATTTAAATATCCAATTGAAAAGGATAACCTATATGATTCATCATTTTTTTAGCCAACTTTGAACGATAAAATAATCATAAAAAGGCCGATGACGTAGGAATTTTTTGTGATTTTTGGAAACTTTGTTAATCAAAAAATGTATTTATAAAGTTTTATTTAAATCCCAAGTATTATTATTATTCAATTATTGCATAACTCCTTAATAAGTAAACAAAAAATTAAATTTTTCGTACACAATGTCCATTGTAAGACAACAGCCTTAAGAACATTAATTTCCATTATGTGAACTGTTTTAAACTTTAAAACTTAATGTCTTCTAAAACATTCACATTCCAAAACAAATTTAGGTAACGTACACAAAAACTGTCATATAAGTGTAAACTTATCATTCAGGGTATATCATATTAACATATATGTATACAACTTTGGTTTGCATTATATTGATAGGTAATTTACTGTAATATGGTAAAATTACTCAGGGGTTAAATTTGTTTCATTATATTGAACTAACTAATTTGTAACCTAGATACAATCATAGGTAATGTACCTTTGAAATTGCTTCTAAACATAATACAGATGGGTGCATAAAGAAAGAAACAGTATTAGAATCATTGTTATTAATTGCTGGTAAGTAATGATTTCATCGATATGTGAAGTATCTGAAATATGAACCATTTGAGACGGTTCGATTAGTATTTTCCGAAATATTTCAAGAATATATCCGAAATAACAATCCTTTTTATTGAAGATTTTAAGGAATATCTTTAAAAAATTTTTGGACCAACAATTGGGTAAATTGGTTTGTCTCCGATTTGGATAAAAATCATATTCTAGATCAATTTCGACCCAAAAACTACAAAAATCGCATACATTTAATGATTGGACAGCTAGTTTCTTAGATAACTCCGAAAATCATATAGGAAAGAGAATTGTATCAATCTTAGGGAGGAATTTTAGATGACATCTCAGCAGCTTTTACTTCAATCGCAAATTGAACCAGATTTTCGTGTGTGTGTTTTTTTCAAATGTCCAGTGCTAGTACTTATAATGAAAAAATAAAAAGTTTATTTTGAGGCCGCACTTGTTTTATATTTTAATTAAATTTTTTGGGCTACGCATAGGTATACCTTGTGTACTAATATTATATCAAATATCTGCTTTTGAACCATCCTGTAAAATGGTATTTATTAAAATAATAATATATTGTACATATTGATAATACCACAACTATTTATCTATTTAATTAGGAACTATTTAGTCCTTTACACTCACTCGTCTAAGGATATGTAAAGGAATATAGAACATCAAACGTTCATCACAGCCAAACACTTAAAATTTATTTTATATAGCTTTCAAAACAGTTCGTGTTCTTAGTGTATTTGAAGTAATAATATGAAACTATATATATGAATATATACTGATATTTTACGAAGTTAAGTTATTAAACTATTAGTGCCAATTTATCAAATTTTATTAGTACTTTATCTTCAAAGGTTTTACTTTGAAATTTTGTTGAATATTTGAATCATTCTGCAAACAATTTTCTAAACATTCTCCTTTTAGTCACTGCCACGAGTATCTTTCGCTCTTTTTATAAGCCTCATACTGCATTATTTACCAACATGTACTTTTCTCAAAATTTACATCTAGACGACTGGTTTTTACATTTTCATAGAAATTAGCTACGTGAGACTGGTTGCGCTTCTAATTTGCAAATGTACATTCCCGAAAACAGCTGCAAAAATTGATGAGTAGCCCCCGACTAAAAAAGGGGGTGTTATAAGTTTAACTTGTTTCTGTACCTGTGTGTCTGTCTTCGGCATCGTAGCTCATAAACGGATAAATCGATTAGATTTTTTTGTTTGTTTGAAATGCAGTTTGATCGAGAGTGTTCTTAGCTATGTTTCAAATGCGACTTTAGGGTTCCTTACCTGATAACAACTAGAAAAGAGGTGATGATCTTCGACCGCCTAAGCAGATTTACTTGAATCATTGCTAAGAAATAGCTACGATGCACAAACGAAACGATCAACACTTTTATGTTGTCAGGAGTTCTTTTAATTTGTTATTTAATATTATTTTAAGAAAAAATTTTAAACATTTTTTAATGCCCTTTAAAGTATGATTGCCAGGCAGTTTTGCTGTTGCAAACTTAAACTGTTTCAGACTCAAAAAAACTCCGGCCATGGTACTTATTATCCTAATAAAAAAAACTTTTTCAAAATATTTTAGTGTAGCTGTATTTTAATATGATTTGGTTTTAGAATTAAATAATGTTATATAAATCCCTAAGTTAACGCAACCCCTTTCCGGTGCAAGACGTACTCTATTCATACTTCTAAGTTCAATAAAGTAAGAAATTCCGCAAACATTTCCAGTTCTCGTAGCACATGAAATTAAAAACATTTTTTTAATCGTGAAAGATAAGACAAACCTCAAACTCATGTCACCGGAAATACCATTGATTACGTTTAGAAATCGATTTTCATGTATTTGAATTAACTTTTTTTGATGTATTTTAAGAATAAAATCCATAGAAATATAAAAAAAAATACCTATACCTAAACATAAATTCACATTATCCTACTTCGCCCGGATATTGTTAAAATGCGATGAAGTGTAAATGGAAAAGTAGATATACTTAATGTTATCAAATACATGTAAGTTTAGGCTCAGGCGTAGTACATGATACCATTCCAGAATGGCTGGAAATTGAGAATATCGTATCAATGATTTTTTAACCCCCGAAATAAAATAAAAAAGGTGTTATAAGTTTGACCGCTATGTGTGACTGTCTGTCTGTCTGTCTGTGACATCATAGCGCCTAAACGACTGAACCGATTTTGATTTGTTTGGTTTTAATTTAATGGGGAGTGTTCTTAGTTTCAAGTAAGGTTCCGTAACCGGAACAACTAAAAAAGAGGCGATAATCCTCAAAATCGATTCAGTTTGCAGAAGGCTTTAAGGCAAAAGGTAATTTAATGGAAATTATTCTTAGATACGTTTCAAGTGCGAGTTTAGGGTTCGTAACCGAAAAATTCTTCGGGGGTTTTTGAAATTTTGTAAATTTTACTTGTTTCACATTTTTTACATAATAAAAAAGTTAAATTAAAATTAAAATCGACCAACACTATAAGCATTTCAAACTACTACTTTTATACAAATTTTGGGAAATAGTATTCGACATACATAGCATATGCTATGCTTGTTGTAATAACTTCATGTTAAATTCTGCTTTGCTAGAAAGCCTTATCAAGGCGACATCCTTAAATATCGCCTTGAAAGAATACAAAGCAATTTTTGTGCTTGCAGCGTAATAAGTACCTGGCTACGCAAATTTTCGTAGAGATTGTTTGATAAAACTTTGACAACAGTCGTGTCAAACGTGTCAAACGTTGACTATCAAATATTACTCCTGTCCCTATACTAATGTGTGTGTGTGTGTGTGTGTGTGTGTGTGAGTGTATGGGTTTGTATGTGACTCATATAACCCGACAAAAATCAACAAAATACATTACATTTATCAAAAAAAATATGAGAAAAATGTCTTTTCAATATTTTATTTCGATGTGTCCTGTATGGTATGTTACTACTTTTAACACTGTATAGAATAAAAAAAAAAACAGTTTATCAGCATATGTGATCATTTCTTGATAAGAAGAAAAAAATATTATATAATGGAAATATATATTGTCCCAAAAATGTCTCATTTTCTGAACATAGGTTTTCTTATTATACATCTGAAATAAAATCAGAAAAATTATCGTAACGGAGTGAAAATCATCAATGAAAAAAGATCTATGAAAAAATATCTCTCTCTGAAAATTCTTTCGAGAATAAATCCCAAATAAAAATAGTGTTTTCCAAGGAAAATCCTCAAACCTACCCACATCAATATGTTCTTAGTGGGTCTTTTTCAATGGATTCTTGACTACTGGCACTGTTTTTTTTTACTTTCCCCGGGATGTTGGCTTTCGTCCGATACGATTTTGGACGACTTTACAAAAACTGTGCGTAAAACCTTCAAATTAATTGGGACAAACTCACAATTATTTTCCCGATTTTACACCATTTTCTTATAAGTTTTTTTTTTTTTTTTTTTTTTTAAATAACCGAGCAATTGCAATAAAATTTTGTTTCGAAATTTAATGAAACCAAATCAAAAACCTTAAAAAATCGAGTTTATTTAACTATAAGGTGAATAATTTAGAGATACCGCCTAAAATCCTATACAAAAAAAACTTTTTTTCCGAAATGATTTTAGATAATTTCCGAAAAATATTCATCTAATCTTAAATGAGGCGGATTTTTATGTTTTTTCCTAGATTTTTGCAAACTTCTTTTGCGAATGTTTACTTAAGGTAGTACCAGCATGAAATCACTTTTCGACAGATTTGGCCGAATTTTTTTTCTCGGGTTTATAATAGCTTTATTTATGAATTCCTAAAATTTCATAATTTTTGACCGTTTAGATTGCGAGATATTTAAAGACAAAGTTCGCGATTTTGAGGGTCATGTCCCATTTAAAGCATGTAAAATGTCCGGTCTCTCCAACTATTTTTTATGATATTATTATATATTGAAGAAAAAGTAGAAAAAAATGTTTATACAATACAATTCTAAAAAAAAAATTTAGAAATTAATTTTCACTTTCGAGATATTAATTTTGACGTAAATTGATCGAAATTGGGACGTTGGCATAATTATTTCCCATTTTAAACGGTCAAAATTTCTGAAATTTTGGGAATTAATAGTAAGCATTATTAAATTCTTAAATTTAATTTTTCGTTAAATTCTGTCGAAAAAAAAATTGTACCATTGCTTTAACATAGAAACTGCAAATACCATGCTGGAACATCCTTAAGGTATATTTTTTCCATTTCCAAAAATGTAAAACACAAAAAACAAGTGTAAGTTTCAGGTTTTCTGAACATTCGGTATTTGTGGGTACGTAAATTTCACTTATTCAATTCCTAGCTTTCAAACATGTAACAATAAATTTGTTTAAAAAAAATTTTTCAGGTGTGCCAGAGCTTAAATCTGGCGCCTTTGACCGCTCGGCCACCCTGACTTGTTTGGAAAACTCTGAGTATAAAATACTCATTAAGTACAAATGTTGTTTAATCAGGGTAGATTTCTTCGGGAACATCTTATAAAAATATTTTTTTACTTTCAAGGAAAAACAACCCGTTTTCTTTCTGAATATAATATAGATTCTTTTTTAAATACTGACAATTTTCTAATCTAATATTATTTATCTTTGAATAACTGTTATATCAAGCTGTTGCTTTTAACATTTTATAGGTTGTCAACACTGCAGGTAGTTCGCTTATACCTATATTAAGAATGTAATTTTGTTTTTCACAAAACGTTTTCAAATATATATTCAACTTTTTTCTTTATTTATCAAACTGTTACAATAGTTTATCGTCTTTAATAAAAAAAAATTGGCAGAACATAGTCGATGTGGTACTGAAATCGTGTGAGTGCGACCCCCGTAGCCCACACGACTAACTTCCCAAAGGGAGAAAACAAATTAAAAAACAGGTCTTGTTATTACCATTAAAAAACTGCTCAACTAATTCTGCTGAAAACTCTTTCAGTTTTTAAATACGCGATTACGTGTCGTCACGTTAATGTCATATTTGAATCGCGAGATAATCGAGGCGAAAGAATCCGAACGAACATACGAATACACACACACAGACATCACATTGAAAAGGTTTGATTCGGGTATTGCGGCCTAGAAACCGCAGAAATATGTAAAACTGGAGATTTTCAAAAGCCCCATTACGTTAACTTCCTCTGGGAAGTTAAAAATGTATGAAAAAATTTGAGCCTCACGTTTCAAGTTTTGATAGTGAATCCTGTTAGAACTTAAGAAAATTAAACGAGAATTAAGAGTAAAATTTTTCGATATATACCAAAGTTTTTCAAAATATTAATGCTTAAAGACTTCGCTTATAAAAGAAAATCGCTTATTAATAATAATACTTTAAATGTATTTTATGGAAAAAGGATTACCACTTGCTATAATTTTCTTGTAGTAAAATATTTTTCATGTTTTAAACTAATGAATATTAGTTTTTCAGATTAATCTTAAGAAAATTAGCCTTGTTGCATAATAAAGCGTCCCTTTAAAATCACTTCAATATAGGATTCACATATATTAAAAACCTAAACTTAAACATCTCAAATCAGTAAATTAAACTCCGTATGATGCTGGATAGTTTATTTTGATGCTGGATAGTTTATTTTGTTATTCGGTTGCAAATAAAAATTACTACCTCTATTATTTATAAAACATATCGTATTATCTGCATTAGAGCCTCTGTAAAATTAAATTTATAATATAATTTTGATATTAGTTAAATTTTAGGTAACCATATAGCTGCTATATAATTAAAGTAATTAAATATATAGTGTTGTTTATATTTATAATAATATTATACATAAAACACTTGGTTTTGTGTGTGAAATATAAATAGGGCGAGCTCATAATTTTGAAGGAGGAACTATATTCATTTTTAATAATTCTTGAATTTAATTCATTCAAATAAATTACGTACTTATTATCTATATTCTTTTAGATGTAGAGAAATATCTCGGAAGTTCTTAATAAATACCATACAATATAGAGGAGCTCAGGTTTAAGATGTAAAATATTTACTTTTTTGTACATTCATGATAACCATTCCACTCTGTTTTCCAAATAAAAATACCAAATTTCCCATTGCATGTCTCAAATTTATTTTTCACTCCAAAATGGTTATTTGATTCAGTTAAAGGAGGCAAGTAGTTATTTACTGCAAGAAAAAATCTTTTATCCACTAGACTCTAGAGCAGGCATGGGCAAACGGAACTTACAGAAGTCTCTCGAACTTCTTACCTAAAATACGAGTAAGACAATGACAACCTAACCAGTGACAGTCTAAAATACGAGTAAGACAGAGAGATAACATTGTTTTTCTACCTATCTCATTACTATTAGAGAAACTGAGATAGGTAGAAGAGCTTTCTCTTCTATGAGCAATGCGGGCTTGGATAAAGAGACACACAATAAAGTTTATGACACACAATAAAGTTATAATAATGGTGACTTCGACACTTGACACTTGTGTGTGCTTCTAATTCCAATCTTATGTGAAACTGGAAATTCTAGCCCTAAGTGCAAACTATATACCTACTGTTTATAAATGTTGAGTGCTTTTAGTAAGCTTCGATTATGCCGGCTGTAGAAAATCCAAAAAATGGTTTTCTTTGTCAAATATTTTAAGCATGTTCCTTTCAAATAATAGCCTCATTCTACGATAATAAAACTAATATAGGTATAGTAAAAATAATTTTTTCATGCCTTAAATCTCGTACAAATCAGTGAAGAGAGCGGGTGACTGCTAGTGAATTCAATGAACTTAGATTATATAAGAATTAATTCACTTTTAATTAAAATATATTCATATTTTGTCTTTATAAATGATCCTACCTTCAAAACTTTTCGATTCTCTGTATTGGTTGGTATAAGTGAGCACTTGAAATTTATCTAAACTGGTAAACCATACAGATATATAAAATTTGTATATGTATTATATTAAGCACCTTTTAATGATTCATTTTAATTAAAAGGTTTTTCCAAGATTATATTAGGTGACACCACTACTATATGATACCACATTGGGTCATTGTATAATTAGTGTTATGATACTATAAGGGAATAAAATATAGATAATAATCCCCCGCATACGAACAACTGTTGGTAATATTTAACGATTTATTAATAACACATTTAATATTTTTAAATATATTTTTGTTTTTATTATCAATTTGAATTATTTCCATCCTTCTTTTATTCAACCAACTTCAAAAACACTTGGATGATTCTCAATTTTAGTCAAATTTTAATATTTCTCAAATGTATTGATTATATTTATATATATCAGCAATCTCGGAAACGGCTCCAACGATTTTCATGAAAATTAGTATGCATGGGTTTTTTGGGGCCAAAATCGATCTAGCTTGATTTCATTATTAGAAAATGTTGTTTTATCCGTGCTTTCAGGAAAAAGTGAAACAAACTGAAAAATGTGACTCTTACTGTCATCTATTGGCGAGTAGTAATACTATTATTTTTCATTAAAAGATAGGTTTCAGTAGATGGCGTTACACGATTAGTATGCAGGGGTTTTTGGTGGTGAAAAATCGATCCAGCAAGGTTTTATTTTAAGGAAACCTTTCTATTGGCAACTTTAATCTCGGAAACGGCTTCAACGATTTTCGTGACATTTAATATGCAAGAGATTTCGGGGGCGAAAAATCAATCTAGCTAGGTTTCATTTAAAATAAATAACGAGCAAAGCTCGGTCATCCAGGTACTATTGTATTATAGAAGGATCTTGTATTTTCAATGCATGGTTTTGAAGACCATTCCATTTTTTTCTAAAAAGTAACTTCAAAAAAATACTTTCACTTTACATTGGGGATTTCTATGTTTACCTGAAGAGCCTAAAGCATTTTTAATTGTGTAGTAACCACAATAAAAGTAATTAAAATGTAATTTTTAAATATTTAAAATCAATTACCTACACTGATAATAAATTAACGTAACAAAATACATTTGTTTTCATTTACTTTTGTTTTCTAATCGATATTAATTTATTATAAAATTACTTTCGAAATATCTTGAACGATAATTAATCCCAAGGCACTATTCATTTTCTCGTACATTTATTACACTTCGACGATATTCTAACGATATGATATACTAACTGAAGTAACCTTATATTGCTGTAAATACAAGCTTCGAAACGAACCATGGTTAACTCCATACATAGAAATTTGCGTTTGTTCCAAAAAGTGTAAAAAATCCAACGATTAAAATACAAACATTTTTTTGGAAAAAACAATACTTTCATTGTGACTTAACAAGAATTTTTAAAATTTTTGGCAATTTAAAAAAAAAAGCTTGATTTTTTTTTATATAAAGTTGGACTAAGTATAAATCGATTCTGAAAATTTTAAGGGGGGAGGGAGGGTTTTCGATATCTAGAGTAATATTCAAAATATTGAAAATTGAAATTTTTGTTAAATTATTTAGCTTTCGATATTTCGAAAATCAAGACAGATATTTGAAAATTTTTTTCCTTATTTTTCGTCTACATTCATGAAGTTAACAAAATTCATCATCAAAGTTGAAAATAAGGCACAAATAATTTCAACCCTAAATCTAAAATTGCATTGGTGCTCGTATTATCTTAAAGTGTGCGTCATAACATCAATTTTTTTTGTAAAATTACCACATAATTTGTAATCAGTGTGTATCCATTTTTTGTCTGTGAGTAATCCACCTTTAAACACATAAAGTAATACCCTTGCTCTATTCGTATCGTAATGGAATTCAATACCATTTGAATAATTAATAAATTTATTAGATTTAAAATAAAAAGTCAATTCAAGAGAGAATATTCCGTGATGAACGTGGTACGTAACAAAATGTGGGGGATATTACCTGAAGATACCAGATTGGTTTAATTGAAGCAAAGCTTAATAATAGTAAAACATAATCGCTACAGCTTCAATTGTAATAAAAATTTCGTTTTTTAATATTTAGCCGAGAAATTGGAAATTTTTTAATTTCAATTAATTTCTTAAATAGTTGGTGCTGTTAATTTTACGCGAGAGAGTACAAATTATATTTTAATGTAATAAATATGAAGATAACTGTAGGTACTGTAGTTATACGCGAGATAGCTGTTGCTACTACGAAGTCAGCCATAGCAATCACATGTCTTACTTGTGAAGTAAGACGAAGGTACTCCGCGGGATTGTCAATATGGGGTCAGTTGCATTCAATAATTAGCAAGTTGGCAGTCTTCTTCCAGTTCAGTTTTAGACTCACGACTGCAAACAGAAATCATAACATTTTAAGTAAGTGACATATATTGGCTGTCCGCGGGAACACACTTAAGCCATAGGGCCCATTTTGATACCATATATGTGTTTTACCACCTTTTCCGCTAATAATTTCATTTATCAGCTCCTCAATTATTTTAACCGGCTAATCGAACCCGCATATGGAATTGGTTACGCTCTAACCACCTGAACTACTACGCTTGACAATTTTCATAGTAAAACCAATAACTTTCTATCGGATAAAGCTTAAAATATCGAACCACAATAAACGAACAAGCTAACTTGAATTATTATATTATAATTAAATTATTTCATACACTCGTGTGGCAGGTTTGTGAATATTTTGCAAAATAAGAGCACAACATCGAACATGTAGTGAACTATATGAGAGCTATTAGCTGTCTGGTAATATTATTATGAAAATTTAATTTGATAATAAAATGAAATTCAATTAATTTTTATATTGCCTATATAGTATTATCAAGTTTGATGAATGCAAATACACGTTTTAGACACCATTAGACCGTAGGCCTATAAAGAACCGAAATACACTGTTTTTTAAAAAATTTTTGACTTCAATGGTTTATATCAAAAAATCTACTCGGGTGGATCCGAACCCACAACACCTATGTTACCGGATCAGCGTTGTACCAACTGATCCACCAAATCTTTCTGTATGTGTTCAATTACTACGTTAATAAATAAGAAAAATGGAATTTTCACAGTAACTCAAGTGTAAAATTTATAATAATCAGATTTTAGTTATTGATAGCAGTGGAAGTTTGCAAATATCTTTTTCAACCTTCGACAATTGCAAACTTCGTCTTATTTTTTTTATGTCTTCAAAATTGTGTCATGTCTCATAAATTTCAATTTTATTTTATTCGGCACCGTGGTTAAAACATTTAATTTATTTATTATAAAAATTTCGTTTTATCAATCTTCAAAAAGTGGACTAACAGAAATTATGGAAATTTCGCTTCATAGTGCGCTCACGGTCTGTACACTCACATAGCTTTGACTGCATTCAGTCGGTTGTTTGCTAACCATAAATTAGTTTGTATTAAGCTATTTGGTGGAATCTGTATGGTAGCAAATGTAATATTATAATTATATTATGTTTAGAGTGATTCATAAGTGAATTAACTAATTAGTAACCCGCTAGGCACTTATTGTTTTTATCCCGAAAATTAACTTTTTACCTGCCCACTATATTGACTACGGTAAAAATAAATATCATCGTTAATCACACTCATCTTTTTGATTTGATAAGTTATCTTATTCTGGCTTTCTTTACAAATGAACAAATCCGAATATATATTGTATGTGTTTTAAGGTTAAATTTAAAAGATTTCTAAGGATTTCAAAATCAAACTTCAAGAACAACTCTTCAATTTCTTTCCTAATTGAAAGTAGGAAAATCATTTTGCCATGCTACAACTGATGGTTTAAAGAAGAACTACAATAACAGGCTTGACAGGTAACCGAGTTGTATATTCTTTCAATCCACTCGGAATGATCTCGTCATACCATAAACTACAATATTGACTACTCGACGCCATTAGTGATTTTCCCCATAGCTCAAAGAATGGCATTCTTGGCTTACTACCTGTTTTTTACGGCAGATCTACTGTACGTCAGCTAATAAAAATTTCGATTTCCTTACAATTTAATACCTGACATTTTTACAAAAATTTATTGTAGGAGAATATGAATAGTACTAATTTTCAATTCCTACGACACTTAAGCACTAGGAGCTAAAAAATAGCTTATGTTGGTAGCTTATTTTTTACAGGAATCAAATTCTTTCTTTCGATCTTTATTTTCTCGTTAAATTTGATTTTCTCATTAATCCTTCCATTTATAATCACAACTTAGATTTATTTTAATCAAAAGAAATCTCTAAAAAAAGCTCTATTTGTGTCTGTATAATTTATATGTATCTATAAAAGTAATCGTACTTACTACATTGATTTAACTGAATAATAAATTTACTTAATTGAATTTAAAGTTGGTCAATGTTGTTCTATTTATCGTAAAGTTACTCAATTCATAGTCTGATTGGTCCAGTGGTCCATGGTTAAACATTTAGTATATTTTGTACTTCAAAACATACGTTTTAAACTTGATTTGTTTAATACTCCAAGCAAATAAGACATTCGGTTACTAAAATTCTGAAACGAGTGATTTCCAATGTGAAGTTGTAGGTTTTTAATTTTTTTTTCTAAAGTATTTTCGGAACAATTATATGTCATTATACATTATCACTTTCATTATTTCATTGCTTGTTTATGGAAAGAAAATAATACCAATACAATACAACGTATTTTAACAACAAAAAGAAATTAAAACTCTCAACAGGACCATTAAGCTTTGAAAATACAGAGAAGTGTTTAAAGCTAGGCAAGTTTTTGTAATTTTGTTTTTGGCAAGTTTACCTGGTATAAAAATGTCTAAAAATTATCAATGTTGCATATATTTTTAACAAAAATCTATTCGGGTCCCGGAAATCCTTTTTGTGAATTAAAAAACTACCATTTTAAGTTCAGAATGCCAACTTACTTGGACTATAAGTTAGTGTGTGTAGTGAACATACCGCTACATATGTAGAAAATAGATGATACCTTTTTACTACTGTTGGTTCTATTTATTCAATAATATTTTGTCTATAAAGAATCGATTCATAAATGTATTTTACAGTGAATCTTCTTTGAAAAACTGAAAAAGTTCTCATTTTGATCTTAGCTCTTATAGTATTCGAGCAATTCCATAAAAGTTAAAGTTGAAGTTGAAGCGTTCCTTTATAATATGGATTAAAAATCCTTGTGGATCCTCTTTTGAATACGCCATGGTCAGAAGCAACAAAAGTACGACCGAATCAACAATGTGTCGTCGAATACTATCGTACAATGGACATTTGCTAGTAATAGTAACTATTCTTGAGTAAATCTTATGTGAATTTACATTTCCGAGCGACGTGTTTCATCATTCGGTTTTGCTGCATCAGTTACATTTCGTACATACAAGTACGGATAACAGATATATATTTGTTTTTTATGGCCATAATTACACACTTTATATAATACCCAAATATTTTGGATATAATAAATCGAAACTACGTTTTCTATAAGTTAACGAGGCATCGTTTCTCTCCAGTTAAAAGCCACAATACTGCATATTTATTAGATACTTCTCATATATTTCAGCTAGTAATTTATAAAATCTAAATATCCTATTCTCCAATTCTTCCTTATCCTCGCGCCCAACTTACTTTCCAACAATATAACTGACATTAATGTTACTTATTTTGATTGATATATTTAGATAGTTCTGCAATAAAGTTTTTGCAACGTAAATGAATTTTTATAGCATACATCAGTGCTATATGACCAATCGATCGAAATAAAATCGAATTATCGATATTCTACTGTACATAAACATGTGTGATGATACTTTTTTCTTCATATTATTATAGTCGAATGTGGATTGTGGATACAATAAATACAATTTAATCCGTAAGATCAGTGTTATAGTCTCTTCCTTTACTTCCCATAGTTCCTACTACGCTTTTGTATCGACTTACTCTATAAAATGATATGATAGTAGCGCATACATATATAATGGTTTACTATTGCTGTGGTTCATTCAGTATTATATTTATATAGTTTTGGTTACTAATAGATATTCAACCGTAGAACTTTTATACAGCGCGTTCTATTATTGATAGTAAAAAATTATACCAGTAAATTAAGCTTATCCAGACAAATGGAAAAGCCTTTTACCAAATTTATGCATTAATAGGTCAATCAAACTATTTAAACGAAGTAGGTGTCACTTGAGAATATAGAGGGAACTATCATAAATCAATAATTGATTGTAAATTGATTTAATTGGGTAGGCAATACTAATAAAACTATTTTTTATAAATAAAGACAACAACAAAATATTACCTATTTATCAAATTATTTCACCAATACGGAGGGATTTAAATTGTGTATTAATATTAGAATAATACACTGCAGATTAGTATCGCATAATTTCTCACATGTATGGAGTTTTTTAAATCTTTTGATTCATATATTTTAATTTTAGTATTTTTGATTCATCCTCTATATGAATCTATTCCTTTATCGCATCGAGTTGATCTTTATAAAATGAATTCTATTGGGTATACTTATAATATAGTTCAGATACTAATAATAATAAATATATTGAGAAAAACTTTAACTCTATTTTAAGTAATTTTTTTTTCTTTGCTCTTTTCTTAATCTTCCTTTCTTTTTAAATTTAATGCATTTTATAGATTAAAAAATTATTATTTTTTGAAGAAATATAATTTTTGTTTCAAGAATAAATTATTTTTTTAAATTAAAATACTTTTGAATGAATTTGAATTTGAAATGATAGATAGATAAGGTCAGCGAAACTCGAGACAAAAATTAAAATACCAAACTTTTACTGGTATAGTCAAAATTGGTCATAACAAAATCGGTTATAGCAACGAATCGGTCATAAAGCCGAAATAGAAAGGTCTCGACTATATCCTTTCTAATAATATCTAAACACTCACATGAATGTCTCGGCTATAGTGACCAATATTAATTGTTTTTTGAGCTAAAAAATAGTCTTTACTACTTTCAAGAACTCTACTTATCTCTATTCTCAAAAAACACTACAAAGAAACAGATATAGGAAATAATTAATGTAGATTTATATTTTAAAACCAACAGGATTCTTAATTATAATGATTTTTCTTTTTGTTCCAGGTAAATTCTTCTCCAACAAGCATGAATTTTGTACATCAGAAAGCTGTTTTCATATTTCTCCAAAAATCTCAAGTTAATTGAGCATCAGCTTAAAGCGGTTTTATTCAAAAGTAAAAATGTTTATATTTAAAACTACATATAAAGCTAGCGTACATTTTCGAGGTAAAAATAAGTGTTCGTGTAGTCGTTAGTACTTTAGTAACACTGAAAAATGGCGATTTTGAGACTCAAGACAGCTGTATGAAGCGGGAAGCGGACAAATTTCTTATTTCAGGCAGATTACAATCTATCTGCTTATTTTCTCATCATACTCTCATCATACGCTCATGTAGATAAGCGATTCTCCGGCATTTTCAACTTTAGTCCGACACCTAGAAAATTTAAAATTTGAAAATGTGTTTGACAAAAATCAATAGTGACGAATAGTCGATTATCTTTTTATTACAGAAGAAGTAAGAATCGATTTTCGTGAGATATTTATCAATAATAAACTGAAGAAGCTATTAAAAATTCTCCAGGTCCAGACCTTAAGAAGGGCAGCTCTCTCAATATTTCCTTTTGCTCAGTGTTTTTAGGCTATTTAAGAATTACAAACCCACTCATTTTTTTACTTTTTGCAAATAACTCCAAAAAAATTTACATTACTTTTATACCTAAAATATTATTTATTTATAAAAAAAATTTTTACATATAATACACAAAAGACATAATCACTTAAAACACAATTTTAAATGCGTTTTCCTGTTCTGACAGATAAACACACAAAAACTTCGAAGAAAAGTCGACAGACAATGTTAAAAATATTTTACACAAGAATGATTTTTAAATAAACCCAATGGATTTTGTGTTATCAAAAAGTTTTTACTAAAAGGAAACATTTAAAAGAGGATATGAAAAAAAAATCTTAGTCGAATAATAAAGCCGGAAAGTGTGGAAAACATGCCGAACAGCTCCGATTTAAAAAATTATTTTATCTGTTGGTTTCCTTAGACCTTTAGAAAAATCCATCACCACTAGTCATTGCGTTTATTTGAAATTTGGGGGAGCTAAGGAAATTTCAAACCAACTAACCAAGAAGCTTTTTTCAATGAGTTGAAAAATTGCACTCTGTGTCTAGAACTCGAATAGCCTAATTGGTAGGGTGCTTGACATAATCCAAGAAGTCCGGGTTCGAGTCCAATTTTAACCATTCTTTAATTTCTTCCAGAGACGTTTGGTCACAAATAACAAATTTGAAGTAAATTCAACATTACCACACTTCCCCTTTCCGGGGAATGTTTCATGCTATTTTTAGACAACAAAAAAATCACATTTTGAGCAAAAGTTGAAAATATTAAAAATATTAGCTTTCTTTTGTAACAGGGAATTAGAAGGAAAAAAATTATTTTTGAACTTCTTGGTTAATATTAGTCAAAATGAATTGTGATGTTCACAATAATAAAGTTTAAAAAAAAAAAGAAAGATTATTATATCTTCGAATAAAAGTTAATTTTCGATCGTAATAAGAATCAACTATTTCTATTCGTAAATTTTATTTTTCATAATAATGTACCAAGAGACCAATTTGTTCAGTCAAGTATATATACAATTGAATGCATTGCATGCAATGAACCAGCAGCGTTATAGGTTCTCTCATTTAGAACGTTGAATGTTTACTTACCATACAAATATAAGCTTTTTACAAACTTTAAAAAGAACAACCACAGGAAAGTTTTTTTTTATCAAACAAGATGAAATAGAAAAAAATTTATACATATCGATTGAACTTTATACCTATTGAAACTTATTTGATGAGTAAATTTATTTTCTTTATAATTAATAGTTTTGGGATTATTTATTACCTCTTTGTTTTTTCGAAGAAATTTTATATGACAAAGGAACGAGAGTAATTAGTATCTTGAATCAAATTTTAATTTTTTGTTTTTCATTTTTTTTTTAAATAAGAATTAATATTAAATTAATATAATTCTCTACAATTTTTTGCGATCTTTTTAAGGGGTGTCCTTTTAGAAAAATCGAGAAAATCGGAAAAAAAATTTTGATTTGGAATTTTACGAAACTCGGTGGATGGGGTAATTTTGATCCAAAAAGAATAAAAATCAGGTTAATTTAATTAAATGATTTTAGTCCGTTTCTCACTTATTACTTATTGGGTCAAAATTACCTTATATACTGAGTTTTATCGAAATTGGAGATTACAAAAATTTCTCGTTTTTTTGCAATTTTTTTTAAGGAGGTACCAAGAAAAAATCGAAAAAAACGCAAAAAATAATTTTTATTTTGGAATTTGATTTAACTCGGTGGATGGGATAATTTTGATCCAAAATATAAAAAAAGAGAGTTCTTCGAACGTTGGACTATTTAGATTTAGGTTGCGGGTTCGAATCCGGCAGTGTTAACAATTTAAAATTAATGGAAGTGCAGAATTTATCACATTGTCGTCGCTTGGATAAGAACGAAGTAACCGATTCCACCCACATCAAAAATGTAATTTGTAAATATGAATGTAATTTAATAAATAAAAATTAACAAAATAATGATGTGGGTGGCCTCTGTGATAAGGCGTATGTCTTAAAAACGGTATATATAAAAAAGTATAAAAATCAGGTTAACTTAATGATTGGACCTATAGAAGGTTACAATGTCAGCGAGTCTCATGAGCAAAACTTCATTTTCAAAAAAATTAGAGGTCCCCACCAAAAATTAAAATCCATAAAATTGTGAACAAAAGGAAGGATAAGTGAAGGCTATAACGTGATAATCTTGAAAGAGAATTTTCCCAGCAAAGCGGCGGGTATCTGCTAGTACCTATTTCACAATTTTTGGACAATAAGTAAATAAATCGTACTAATGAGTGCTTATTAGTAAAATCAAAATTATATTCACAATCCTACTCTTTTAATTACCTCATATTTTCAAACCACTTAATTCATCTTAAAAATATCTATAATTAAGCATGAAATCCGAGTATCCACGTCAACAGTTCATATCGTACAGTCATTACAATTGCGTTTGTATCTTAAATTTGCTAAAGAAAAATCGTAAGTTTTTGAAATTGTTTGTTAAGGAAAAAAATCATTATGAATTTAGAACCTTCTTTGAATAGTAAACTGGAAAATTTATGCCCATATACCTTAGACCATTAAGTTTATAGACTGATCGTCAAACAATTGTAAGCGTGCCAACATCTGAGGCTTGGGTCAAATCCATCATGACGGCGGTATAGAAATGTTAAAACAAAGTATTGTTATCATACTTGTCATTGTAGATTCGTAAGAAAAATGTTCCTATATTCTTTTGATAAACGTATTTTTTTTATATTGTCCCTAGCTGACCCAAGCAATTACCTCTGATGTAGGCATACTTTTCACTGTACGGAAAGATAGGCGATGCTCAGCCTATGTACTCAATGTTCTAAGCTCAATGTTCTAAGCTATACCGTATTTACTACTTTCTGACGCAATGGCTTGAAAAAAAACTTGGATCAATTGAAATAATTTTGTCATTTGGCAATTTTGTGACCTCTCTGTGAAGTTTTAGCAGTTGATTGTGTATTGATAATCCTTAGTTATGATACTTATAAGTCATGTTTTTCCCTTCGGTCCTTGCGACTAGACAGTAATGAGCTAACTTGATATATTGTTTTTAGATCAATTTTAACCCAAAATGTTTAAGACCAGTTCCGTATTTGACGTTAAACACATGAAACGAATAATTTTGTCTACCATTGCCTTTCAAATACTATTAACTGGAACATATTTTACTAACGGATTATTTTTGAATTCGTATTCTCAATCAAACTCGCAAGCGCTGTCCAATATTTCAACAATAGATTTCCCAAATGAATTAACAAAAACGATTTATCAAAATTTTTTGCTTTCTAATGAAGAAATTTTTAATCAAATCGATGAATTCGAGGAATCCAAACATCGTACACTTAGAGCGGCAGCTCTAAAATGTTGCAATGTTAAATTCGAAGAAGAGTGTAAAAAGAAAAAAGGTTATGAAAAATATCTAAACATGTGTGAGTATTGTAAGAAAAAAAAATCACGGTTTGTAAGTAAAATTGCAAGCTTACTAGAAAAAGTAAAGGAAGTAGTAAGTGATTCGAAGTGCGTACCATCTTCTGACGAAGATGCAAAGTGTAAGTGTGGAAAACCGAAAAAAAATAATTACAAAGATACATGCGACGATTTATTATACAATTACCAATGCTCCGTTGACTTTATGGTATTAAAATTAAATGACTTACTTGATGGTGAATTAACGGATGAGGTAAAGGATGACCTTAAGGTATATATGGACGTTATAGATAAAACCAAAAAAGCTCTATCATTGCTAAGAAAGCCAAAAGACTTTGACGGATGTTTGGCTATTATTTTAAATAAAAATTATGATTTTAAATTAAGTACTGACAAAGTAAACAAATATTATAAGAAAATTAATAAAGCACTACAGAGCGAAGAAGCAAGCGAGGATGCTGTCAGTGGCGAGGCTGAAGACGCTGACGATGGCGGTGACGGCGGAGCCATCAAGCCTTGTAAACCTCCAAGTGCTTGTAGCGTTAGTATAAATCAGATCGTAACTGATATTGTAGGCGGACGTATAGATGAAGCTGTTAAGAATTTTGGAAATTTAAGATCACCGAATATATCCATTATTATAGAGAGAGCTTATAATTTTGAATGTTGATTGCAGCCAAAATTACCAAAAAAAAGTCATCTTTAAACATCATCGTTAGTCTGAATTCAATTTTATATATTTGTAATGTAAATGAATCTATATATTAAAATATAAATTTTATTGGCGATAAAATTCCTTAAGCACACAAAAAACCTTTACTCGGATCAATATTATTTTATTAATAAGATATCATAAAAATTATTACATAAATATATTTATTACAGTATTTTTTTTTTACAAGTATGAATCTAGAAACCCGTTGAAAGCCGATTACAGCATTGCATGTTCCAAACAGATTTTTAGAACAAATGTAAAATTTTTGAATTCGGATATGAAAATATAATTGTAGGGTTTTCTGTTAAATAAAAAGCAATGGTATTTCTGTTTTTAATAATTGTATTTTGTTATTTTCTGAGGAACCTGTATCCTAATAAACGATCTTTATATGGTAATCATTTTTCCTCGATAAGTTGGGACTATGATTGATAATATTTTTGAATCAATTTCATCCTGTAGATTGAATTTGGATTTAGGGGAAAATAAACAGGAAAAAATATACCGGAAAAAGTAGACCCGAAAAAAATAAACCGAAAAAAATTTCTGTAAAAGTGTCCCATTTTGGATCGCAAGGGTTTAAAACTTCAGCACCCAACCAACTCCTGTTTAGTCTCAGATCTCAATCAGATCTTTACAAATCTCAAAATGCGGCGCAGAAATCCAAAATTGATTAGTTTTTTGCAACACTAATAGAAACTCCTTTAATTTTTTCTAAGTAGAAAGTCGTTTGAAACGCTTCAAATATTCTCACCTAGCATTTCATAAACAATCTAAGGACGCCAACATTCAAAGTATTTGAAATCAACTACAGTGGAACTTGGTTAAGTGGGACCTCGATTAGTGAGAAACCTTCATAACTGGAACTCATGCTGAAATCCCAACACTTTGGCACTGAATTCGGAACTGGGATTCATTCTTTCAATTTTATCATCATCATAGTTTGTTTAGTACGTGAAAGTTAATATCCGTTTATGGAAGTGGGAAGACACGCGATGAAATCTGTATCGAATTTAATGTTCCAAAATCTACTCTTTGTAGAATAATTCAGAATAAAGATTAGATTCAATCACAATGTTTTGAAGGGCACGGAAAACTAAAACGGATATTTACGTTTATCAGAATATCCTGAACTTGAACAGTATTTGTTAACAGTGGACCGATAATTAAGGAAAAGGTACAAGATTTCGCGGTCTATATTAAAGCAACCCTCTATGAATGAGACAGATATTCATTTATACCTGGATATTTGAGACACTATTGGTAAGTGGAATACCTCTATAAGTGAGACAAATTTGCAGGTCTATTGATGTCTCACTTAACTAGGTTCCACTGTATATCTCAATGAAAATATAAATAACAATCTTAAGAACTTTTTCATACAACTTTAAAAAATGAAGTTCATTCATTTAAAAATATAATAATATAAATAAATTTAAAAAATTGTGAAGCTAGAGAAGTAAATTAAATATAAAATATGTGCGAAAAATGTAATACAACGAATGTAGAAGTTGATGACATTCATCCCACGAAAAGAATCACTTTTTACCTTTTTGCTTGTATACAAGAGTTATAGTGTTATTTCTGAATGTATATATATGTTAAAGTTAAAGTAATAAATTGACTAATTTAATGCTTTAAAAACACGGCCCTTGTATACCATTACGTATAATATTAATACCAAGTTTAACAATGAATATTATCAAAATTATATTAAAAAAAATTTTTAACAAAAAGAAAATCGACTTCAAAAGAAAAACTTTTCCAAAACAAATTAATATACACTAAAAAGTAAAAAAATAACGATAATATAATGTAGTTAAAATTAACGATAATATAATTGTTATTTTTGGAGTCGGTGTCAGCCAAGGAAACAACTCTGACAGAAAAGTTTGCTACATTAGCTTGGCTGACACCGAATCCAAAAATTAAAATAATTTTAACTACATTATATTATCGTAATTTTTTTTACTTTTTAGTACATATTAATTTTTTTACTTTTTAGTGCATATTTGAAGTCGGTTTTCTTTTTATTAAAAGTTTTTTATTTGTGATTTTTAATGAGTACACTAACTAAGTTGTCACTAAAAAAAGAATCATCGAAATCGGTTTGGGGTGATATTGAGTTCTTCGTCCTCTTGTCGTGCATACATAACTAAATTTAAAACTTTTATGGTTTTCTCATGGATGCCGTTGTCAGAACTGGACCAAAATGAAATGGGACCCCACGGGAAGCATCAGCTTTCAAATAAATAAAGAATCATCAAAATCGGTTCCCCAGTCGAAAGTTCTGAGATAACACACATAAACAAAAAAAATATAGTCGAATTGATAACCTCCTTCTTTTTTGTTTAAAGTCGATTAAAAAATGAATTTTAAGTGTACTTGTTTAGGTTAGGTTAGATTATATTGGCTTTCCACGAAAGACGCTTTTAGGCCATTTTCAGCTGATCTTTTCAATAACGGCTTCTCAATTATTTCGAGAGGTTGAGTACTTAAAAAAAGTTATAAATTTTTTATTTACTTAAACACATGGATAATTTTCAGTTTAACTGTTTGAGATTAGAACATTGATTATTATTATTTGTATAGCTGAAATATAGAAAAAATGAACAAAAAAATTAACACTGCATTTTGAATTTTAACTGTAACATATACTTAAACTAAATACTTATCGCACAATACAGGCACATACAAACATTCACTTAAACGCCGTTCTGGGTTCTAGATAGTACCTAATGGGACAATGGTACTTAAATATAATTTATTTGTTTTTATTATAAATAAAGAAACCATTTTCACATGTCTAGAAAAATATTGTCACTTAAGAAGCTACCGTAAACTATAGAACATTAAAACATAAGTAAAGAACGAGTTTTAGGAATTTTAAAATGTAAATTGTTGAATTTAGTATTTTTGAAAATATTTCAAGACATTTTTTAAGGTTGGTCTGTTTTTTACGTACATTTCAAACTCTTGCTCTCTCATTCGAAAAACCCTCGATTAGATTCTGGTGCTTTATTATGATTCATATTTTTACAAAATGGAAAATTGAACTAAAAATATTTATTAGTCAAAAACATATTTTCACGTTCTTAATCTTAAGTTTAAAAAATTGTAAAAGGTGATCTTTTCTACATTTTTTTATTTCAAAGTTTGATCATTTAAAAAACCCACGACAAATGCGATTTATTCCTTGTAAACCGATATTTGGAAACTTAGTTATAAAATGTTCTCAAGTCGGTTCGACCGTTTATTGGCTACGATGCCACTGAGAAACACACAGACACACACTTTAAACTTGTAACACTCCTTAAATCAAAATCAAAGTGATGGTCAAAGACATCAGATGAGATGAAAAGGATACTTAGAGAGTTTTTGGGACAAATTTTTGGAAATATTTTATTTAAAATTGAAATATTTGAGTTGAGTTTGTTCTTTTAAATTACCTAACTATTTTACAATTTCACTTTACGAAATGAATTGAACAAGGTTTATTTGACCATTCATTTTCATGGTAATTATTTATATGTTAGAATTATATGTCATGGCTTTTCCAAACTGAATCGATTTTGAAGATCATCGCCAATTTTTCAGTTTTTTCGGGTACGAAACCCTAAGCACGCCAAGCACATAGCTAAGAACACTCTCCGTTAAATTAAATTTAAAATGAAACCAAAAAAATTAAAATTGGTTAATGTGTTTGGGCGCTACGGTGCCACAGACAGACACACAGACATAGCGGTCAAACTTATAAACCCCTTTTTTTTAGTTCGGGGGCTAAACAGAGAGTGAAATTTATCGATCGGTTAGATATGCCTTTTGAAGAGATTCTAACAGTGGATGCGATAGACATCCGGATCAGATTCCCGACCCATTTTTCGGACTAGGCACTGATCTAAGAGAGTCTAATTTGATTAAAATGTAAAAAATTCTTTTAAATTAATTTGAACATAAAAGTTAAGTTTATTAAAAATTTATGGACATAATGTTGGTTACTGGTTTTGTAAATTTAATTTATATATGTACAACAAAAAAACCTATCTCAACCTTATTTAAATTGAATAAATAATAAATGATTTTTACTTATTAAAATTTAATTTAACCCTTTTCTACCAGATCATAACAATAAAACCTTTTAAAATTATTATAACATTATATTTTCTTATACCAAAACAGTCAGCCACAATGTATGGATGAGGCCAGTCAGCCCTTGTCAAATAATAAATTTTGTTTACAAATTATTATGAAAATTTTCAACATAATAATTTTATATAATAAATGACTTTTGTTCAGAATTTTCATTTAAAAGATTATTAAAAAATTTGGTTGGATCACAAAAGATGTATACGTGTCCAATCTGAGCATTAAATTACTGAAAGCATGATGGAGAATTCGGGGGCAATTATCATTAATATGCACATGGTGTTGTTGCAATAGGCGACTAGGTACTATGGTCAAATCAGGAATAATTACTCCTTTTCTTTTAACTCGTAGTGTCTATGTGTCTGCTTGCCTGCTTTTTGTCGATAAAACTTTGGGTCGATTTTTAACCCTTTTCCCGTTATTCAATCTAGCTAAAACTTGAGAACCCTACACTCGCACTTGAAACATGTCTAAGAATAGTCTCCATTAAATAACCTTTTTCTTAAAGCCTTTTCCAAACTTAGATCATCGACTTTGAAGATCATCGACAATTTGTTAGTTTTTTCGGTTATGGAACCCTAAACTCGCACTTGAAACATAGGTAACAGTACTCTCAATAAATTTAAGTTTCATATGAAACAAAAAATACGATGCCACAGACAGACAGACACACACACATAGCTGTCAAACTTATAACACCCCTTTTTTTAGTTCGGGGATAAAAAAATTGTAGGTAAATGCGACTTTCGAAGTAAACGTGATTGATCTCGGTTCTTTTTTGGATATAATACTGTTCTAATATATAATATGGATGAAATCAAAACTATCCCTCAACTTTTCTACAGTAAAAACACAATTTGCCTGGAGCATTTCCAATATATAAAAGGAATTTTATTTGCATTTCTCTCAGGTAAAGTGATATAAATACTTTCCCCAGATAAAATCCAACAGACATCGTATAATCGTAAATTTATTATCAAAAAATAAAATAATATATTTATTTAATATTTTTAATATAAAATTCTTATCATATATTTTTTTTTATGATCGCTATCTATATCAAATATATTATTATTATTATATTTGATAAATATACAAAGTTGAGTGAACAGTTTTAGATTTGTAATAAGTAAGGTCGATGCGACAAGAAGTGGATGATAAAGGATAAATTATTGAATGCATTTCAGTTTGGCTTTATGCCAACTTTGTTGTTGTATAATAATATTGTATAGAAGTTGGAGGAACATAAGAATATCTGGGTACCTACATCAAATTATATTGTATTTTATACAGTGTGTCCAATTAATAGCCTACAGTATAGAGGGGGGTATGATTTCGTGACTAACACACTCACGCAACTTCGTGAGTGGCTGCATTTCAGTGTAACCTACAACATTTTTATTTACGAAAACTTTGGAAATTGGGGCGTTAGCATAATAAAACATATAGTCGTTAAACTGCCGTAGGTCTGAGAATACGACTCATGAAATATGTAGGCCAGTATATACATTTAATTTTACTTATATTTATTAAACAGTTGTGTAAAAATTAGCCAATTGTTCAAAAATTTTCATACCCCCGTTCTTCCGACATGTTGGAGATGGAGGTCACACCAAACGGCCCAATATTTTTGTACGCCACTATTATTCTCTCTTATTATTCTCTTTTATCCAATGGAAAACTTTCTTCAAGCCATTTTTTCAACATTTTTTACATATATTAATAAATAAAAACTTTCCATATGGTGCCCACTAAATTGGACACACTGTATATATTTTATACAATGTATTCGGGCATAATTGATATTATAATATAATTTATTTCATTGGGTGTGTGTGCATTCTAGAGTCATAAGCATATTCTAACAGATTGAAAAAGTGTGTAATGAGACAAAACAATGAAGTCAAAAGTGTATTCAAACTTATATTCTCTCAGATCGTTAATTTGAACATTCTGCGTCGCTATCTAATTCTCACAGCTATAATGGATGGAAGGCTAAACCAAAAAAAAAAATGTCCGAAACCATCCGACACTTTTTATTATATTTTATTATCTTGAAATATTGAAAGTATTTTTAGAGTCTAAAATGATATTTCTAAACTATCGTGTCAGTGAATTTTTTGAAAATTGCAGGGTTATTGTAAAACTACATTTCTTTTTTTAGCCATCGCTTCAACCATAGTCTAGTATACAGGTTATAATTCTTTGCCTCAAAAAATCTACTTTTGTTTGTCATTTTGTGTTTTTTAGATCTCAAATTTTGGTTCATGATTTTACGGTTTTGCTAACTGTTTTGAGTCTTGAGACAAGTATCATCGGCATAACGCCAAATAATCATATTATGAATACCCAGTAATACATGAAGAGCATCTCATATATACCTACATGTTTACGACTGACTTCCTTTTCTTTCCTTCCTTTCTTGTTTATTTCAACTCTTCTACTTCTTCAGCTTCTTCTTTGATTACGAAATGTAGAGAATACATTATTTACAGTTTTTATTATATAGATGATTTTGTTTACATGAACTAACTCATATATACTTATAATACCTCTATATATTTACTTAATAAATTTGTTAGTAAATGAAATTTATTAATTAATTAATTTCCTGAGAGAAACATATTGTATTTATTCCGGGAACCAACATAAAAAGAGGTGGAAAATAAATTTCTAGTATTCGTTGTGTTCAAAGTAGGTTGGGAGAGGGCATGGCGCCCTGAGATCAAAATATTCGGGGGCACCTAAGGTAGAAAAAATGGATAGTTAATTGCAAAAACAGTTTTCGGGGTATCGATGGAATCTTTCGGGGCTTCGGGGTAACGTGCCCTCCCCCGTTAGGGCGCCTATGGGAGGGGGTGGAGTCAAATGAATCAATCGCGGCGCTGCTCTCCCATAAAATTAGCAATAGATCAGAAATAAAAAATCAATTAAATAGAAAACAATTTTGACTACAATTTATCATTAGATCATCTTTCTAAAGGGCTAAAGGGCTAAAACTCACGAATACTTTTTACTTCATCAGGAAATTTTTGATCTATACTTCAAAGGTCATACTCATCACGGCTTGCCAATTCCTACCTATATGAGAATTCAAAAGAAAAGTCTATTTATATAAAGACTAGGTACAGTTTTCATTTTAAATTTAATCTGCCTTCAATGCAATTTAATTAAAACTGGAAATGTTGATATCTTATTTTGAATGAACAAAAGAGCAGACAATCGTTTTATTTGTAATATACCTACATAAACACAAAATTTACATGTAATTTTATTCAAAAAGAGAAAATTGTTCTTGGATTTTACTAAATAATTCTAGCCAATACGACATCTCGGCCCGGACAATAAAATAATAAGCAAATATAAACAATGAACAATGAACATAATATAATAAACAATAAACAATGCAACATTCGTGGTTTTTTTTTAGTTTTTCCTGCATGGAAATTAAAAAGTTTTAACAAAAACAAAAGTGGTAGCTATTTCGAGCAATTTCAATCGATAAGTGTGCAATTTCAATCGATATCATCCCAAATCGTTCAATTTTCATGATTTCGTGATATTTTCGTTTTATTGATGATTAATTAATATAGATACGTATTTTGCCCTAAAATATTCATTTAATATTTCAAAGACATTCCAATCAAATTCCACCCTTTATACCAAAAAATTCAATCCAATAAAATGAAAAACCACCTATAGATTCAATATACATACATGACACATATCTACAAGTAACGCTTTTGTCGTTGTCCGCATAAAATGTAGAATAAAGTAACGGTTGGCGCCGCTTTCATGTTCACACAATTTATAGGTTTTTATTCTCCATTATTATTGTATTTATTATACATATAGAAAGTGACTTCTTTGCCTGTTCATTAATGCACTTTTTCTTATGAATTATTGTCAAATTCATTTTGAAAAACTTTTTTTCTATGATCTTCGCAATGCTCTGAAAGTTTGCCCTTGAAAGCTCGATCGCGGTTGGTAGTTTTATGCCGTGAATTAGCAATTTTGAAAAACTGTGTTCAATTGTTCTAGATTTTCTGTAGGCTACGAAACTTGAAGAATTTAGGAAAGAAATATTGTACCTAATCGTGAAAAAAATTAGTATTTAGTTTTTACGGTATATCTATTATTATAATCTCGGCGTTTATAAGTACGAAATTGTCCATATAGTAGGGTACTATTTACTTCTGTCCCACCCTATAAGGATAAATCGATAAAGCACAAGTTCGCATGAATATGACTTTGTTAAGTACACTCTGGCAAACATTTTCCACCGACTCTCAAAAATCCACTGAGAAGGAGTCGATTCCTTAGTTAGATTGTTTTTTCGGTTTTATTTCCTCGATTATTAAATCACTTGTCACCATTTAAATCCTTACCAAAACGACTTGCATTATGATAACTAGTACAATTGAATATTATATTTTAAAATGTTGTTTCAAAGTACCTCAAAAACAATATTTTGTATAAGAAAAATTGCAAATTCAAAGTTCACTACCGCTCTAAAACCTCCCAGTCAGGTTATCGATTTCATCATCTACACCTTCGCAATTATAAAATGCATATTATTTATGCAAATTGCATATTTTTAATTTCTTATAAATCAATTTAGGTCAAAAAGTTCTGACGCTCTTAGGAATCGAATGCTGAGAACCTCATTCAAATCCGAATTACTGTTCAAGTTTTTGTAACATTGACCGCTTTTAGTGTTTCATTTCTGCGACTGTCTCTTGTATCTCCAGTTTTGGTCAAGTACATTATTTTTCAAGCGTGAACTACATTCCTTACGCCGGCAATGAAGCATCTTCCCTTTCTCACATTAAGTATAATATCCTCAAAATAACAAACCCGAACAACAATTTTAAAACAACAAGAGAATGAATAAACACATTATTATTAGTTGAGCTCTCTATGTATGCATTATTTGTTGAGATTATACCCAAAAAGATTGGCACATAATCAATTTTGTTGTATTGAATAAAAATTGTAACTTTGTATGTTACAGTGTCACACATACGACACAATCACAACAGCAACAATGTAAAATAATAATAGCGATTGAATTTAAATGCTATACAATGCAGATAAACTGAAAATAAAGTTTATTGTCTGTAGCAAAGATATCCAAATTGAATTGTGTTACATAGATTTACGAAAAATTATTGCAATTTATGGCAATAGTAAATTTGTTTACTTTCTGATTTGTCTATTTTTATGATTTTAAGGATGCACGAAGTTGGAATAAGTCTAAATCAATTCTGAAAATTTTAGAGAGGGTTGTCCGATTATTTAAATAAATAAATCACTTCAAAAGTAGTCATATTTAACATGTGTCTAATGGGAAAACGGTAGATGAATGATATGTTTTCATAGATTTCTCCAAAACTAGTTGGTGGAAATTAAAAAAAACTGTTTTTTAAGCTACAATCTTGTGCTTGACTAATTAAGGATATATGAGCACGGTAGCGGGGACACAAATTTAAAACAAGTCGTGGATAGACTCTGGTGCGACTCTTGTGGTCCACAAGAATAACTTCCCACCATAATAAAAAGTTATAAAAAATTTAGAAAAATAAAAACTCGGCCGATTCGGCCAAATGTTATGAAATTCTTTTCAGATCATCAATGAAGTCTTTTTTTGGTCGCACGTTATCGGCCAGCAAATTTAAGAAAAATCTCGCCTCACTCGAAACAACTTCACCGAATGTTATGAAATTCTTTTCGTATCATATTGCCGTTAACACGCATCGATTGGCACAAACATACTTCTTCTCCAAATTAGTGTTAATGCCTTGTCCTAACCAGAAAACGTAAAGTTATGTTTAAATTAAGATTTCTAAAATCGGACCCTTTTCAATAGCTTAATATATAATATATTTTTTTCAATTTTGATGATTAATATTGTTAAAACAAAACAAATGAGGTAAAGGCTTGATTATAACAACTATCGTATTTTCCAAAAAAATGAAATATTTCAAAACCTACTGTTTAATACTTATAATTGATTTGTGACACAAGTGAATTTAGAAAGATTATTTAATAAAATTAATACTTACATTCCGAGCCTTTAAAGGCTTCAGAATTTCCTCCATTAAAGATTTAAAAAAAGTTTTCCTATGTTTGAAAAACAATTTTTTATTTTGGAAAGAAAATAATATAGAAACATAGAATGCAATTTTTTTTATTGAAACGTATAAGAATACATTTAATAAAATATTGTTTTCGATACATTCATTCGTTCATATTGGTTTTTTTTTATTATTCTTATCAATTTACTTAAATAAATGAATTAATAATACATATAATTCAATTAAAAAATTATTGATATTATAAAAATTGTTACAATATTTGTTAACAAATATTACAATTACCAATTACAATGATGTAAATTGAATCGAATGATACGAATACAATATTGATAACAAATTAGTATAAAAGCATGCATCAATGTCTAGAAGGTATTGCAGTTTGAGGAATTTAAACTTACCAATCCATCAAAAATGGCAGCGTCGAACAAAATCATCTTCAGCTTATTAGCTATTGTTCTATTACAAGTAAGTTTTATTTCATAAATTTAAATAAAAATTGAAAATTATATAAATAAATTTTAACTTGACTCATTTAACTTTCTTGCATAGCTTGCAACACACTGTTCATCAACAGCTGTATTGATTTCTGGTTCGGCTGCTGGTGCTAACGCACACAATGCTGCCGGTGCCGCTGGAGCAGCCAGAGCTGCCTTAGGAGCTTCTGGAGTTGCTGGTTTAGGTGCTGCATCTGGAGCTGCAAGAAGAAACGCAGCTGTTGGACTTAATGGTGCTGCTGGCGCTAATGCTGCAGGTGCAGCTGCAAGAGCTGCAGGTGCTCTTGGACTTAACGGAGCAGCTGGAGCAAATCTTGGTGCTGCTGGTCACAAAAAAGGAGGTGCTATGGGATTAAATGCTGGAGCTGGTGCAAGTGCTATCTCCGCCGCTGCAAGAAGAAACGCAGCTCTTGGACTTAACGGTGCAGCTGGAGCAAATCTTGGTGCTGCCGGTGCTAAAAAAGGAGGTGCTATTGGATTAAATGCTGGAGCTTCAGCCAATATTGGCGCCGCAAATGCCAAGAAAAATGGAGCCATAGGACTCAACTCAGCTGCTTCAGCTAATGCTGCCACTGCCGCTGCCAAAAAGGGTGGAGCTATTGGAATGAATGTTGGAGCTTCAGCTAATGCCGTTGCTGCTGCTGCCAAGAAAAGTGGAGCTGTTGGATTAAATGCTGGAGCTTCAGCAAATGCTGCTGCTGCTAATGCCAAGAAGAATGGAGCAATCGCAGCCAACTCAGCTGCTTCAGCAAATGCTGCTGCTGCAGCACAAAAGAAAGCCGCCGCTGATGCCGCAAATGCTGCTGCCGCTGAAAATGCTGCTGCTGCTGCAGCCAAGAAAGCCGCCGCTGTTGCTGAAAATGCAGCTGCCACCGCAAACGCCGCTTCAGCTTTACGTAAAAACGCATTAGCCATTGCCAGTGATGCAGTAGCCGTTCGTGCTGATGCCGCTGCTGCCGCCGCTGATGATGCTACAAAAGCAAACAACGCCGTATCTCGTGGAAGTGATGGATTGACCGCCCGTGCTAATGCTGCCACCTTACTTAGTGATGCTGCCCGTAGAGCCAGCAATGCAGCAACATCTGTTAGTGATGCTGCCACAGACCGTTTGAACGCTGCTACCGCTGCCAGCAACGCTGCCACTGCTCTTGCAAATGCCGCTACACGCGCCGATGATGCTTGCACTGACGCCGATAATGCTGCATCTAAAGCAAGTGATGTATCAGCTATTGAATTAGACAACTCTGCACGCGCAGCTGATGCCAATGCTATCGCTACCAACCGTGCTGCTGAAGCCAGCGATGCCGCTGCTATTGCCGCTGATGCCGCTGCCAATGTTGCTGATGCTGCAGCCCAATGTAACAACAAAGTTGCCCGAGTAAGTGACGCTTTAGCTCTCGCCGCAAATGCTGCTGCCCGAGGATCTGATGCCGCCGCTGAAGCTCAAGATGCTGTTGCCAGAGCAAGTGACGCTGCTGCTGCCCAAGCTGATAGAGTCGCCATTGCCGTAAATGGTGCTACTGCGAGAGACACAGCAATTGAAGCCGCTGCTACTGCTGGAGCTGCCCAAGTCAAAGCCGCCGGACGTGCAGCTGGAGCTGCAGCTGGTTTAAGAGCTGGTGCCGCTAGAGGTGCTGCCGCAGGTGGCGCCCACGGTCTAGCTGGAGGATTAGCTGCAGGTTCCAGTGTTGGAATTGGCGCTGGTGCAGCTTCTGGATTAGCAAGAGGCGCAGCTGCTGAAGTTTGCGCAGCTAGAATAGCATTGTAAATGAACATCATATAAGAATTTATTTTAAGATCTACTATCATTAAATTCAATTGTACAATGTCTTTTTAAATTCAAACAATCATGTTTTTGAACGTTAAATGTTTAAATACATCCTGAACTGCAAACCGAAACATGTTTTTTATTTCTCAAGTAAACCTTTCCTTATAAATTACCTTAAAAAAATACCAAACGTACTTAATTTAAAGATTTGGTACTCTTAGCTTAGCCTAGAAGACTTTGTCCATTCTGAAATTTCATTATAATTTCGATTTGACAATGACTCTCATGAAAAAATAATAATTTACATTTTAGAATAGTACATACATTATTCAGCATTTGCTCAAATTGCAGTGCTGGTAAAACGAAAGCAACAAATATAAAATTGAACGATAAATTTTTTAAAGTTTTAAGAATGTGTAAAATCGTAAAATGTTTTAAAATATAAAAAATATTGTTTTCGCTATGTAAAACTTTTCAAAAATAAAAGGTGTAGCATAGAAAAGAAGGGCTAAGAAGAAAGGAAAATGATAAATGCATGTGCAAAAATAATTTTTTTTCATAAAATTGTCCCCGAAAACATCAGAAGAAAAATTAATTGTTCGAGTATATTAAAACGTCAAAAAAACAAAAATAAAGAACTAAAATGTACCAGAATGCATCCTAAATAATTGATTCATAAACAAATCAACAAAAGTTTTTTTGCACTGTTTCCCAAAGCAAACAATTAATAAAAAATCGCATCTCAATATCTTTAATAAACTTGCAAGATGCTAGCACAGAAATGAAGCGATGTACAATTTTATTTTATAGAATAAATTTAGAAGTTAGAAGAACGTATAATCGTGGGTATCTCTTTAAGGTTTACTAGCAGTGCCGGATTAACCCATGTTGGGACCCCTAAGCAAGGCAATTCTCCGGAGCCTATAAGCGATGTGCAAATCAGAAGGCGCCGTGTTTTTTTCTTGGTCTTCGTAAATAACCTGACGCTCCCTTGTGTGCAGCCCTTCTCATAAAGATTTGCCTTCTCCCTTCTTTTTTTAGTCTTCATCAATCAACTTGGCGCCCTTCTTGTACAAATTTGTCTTTTTCTTTGTTGACTTTTCCCTGGAGCCTCTAGTAGATGCAAGGCCCCTAGGCAATCGTCTAATCCACCTAATGGCTAACCCGTCACTGTTTACTCGTATTTTACTCTGAAAAATTTTCGCTTTTAACGAATAAATAAGTAAACAATAAATTTATCTATCCTAGGCTCCCTTCCTATAGTTTTAATTATTAACGAAATTTGTTTTTGATCAAAGTTATAAGCATTTTCTAAAGTGAAATATCTTTAGATGCTGTTAACTTCCTCCAATTTATTTCCGAATTTCATTTCTTGAAACCAAAATAATTTTAAAGAAAAGTAATTTATGAAATTATTTTAGGGAAATGAAATATTAATATTTTGTTTTGTTTTGTTTTATTTTCAGATCCCTATTATCTGGGAGCAGGGCAACCGAGGCAAGATCGGTTTATACCCAACTACCAACAACAAAATTTACAAAACTATCAGCGACAACAACCTCAATCAACGTATAGACAGCAAAATTTCCCACACGAAATAAGTAATATTTATTCCGGAGCATTACAAGATCAAGATTTACGCCTTCCACATCGATTTCCCTCAAATCCATTATACAATCAACCAATTAATAGTCAACCATCACCATTTCGGTTACAAGATCCTGTCGATACTTTCTCTCCATACTTAAGCAAACAAAATCGACCATCAAATCTTATACAACCTGCCATATTCAATCCAAACCCTCCAAAACCAACACCTGGTTTTACACAATCAACACCCCGTCCACAATATTCACATTTACACAGTCATGACCCATCACAAAGTGAGCAATTTTTAGGACAAATAACTATTGAAAGTCCAAACAATGATTATACGAATCAATTTAAACCAGCAATTGACTTCAAATATCCATCGCATAGTTTTGTTGATCAATTTTCATCACAAAATCAACAACCTAAACAAACTTGGCGTCAACAAACACATTTCAACGCTCCCGAACAAATTAATTCATTTGATACGCTAAGTAACAACGATTTTGAAGGTGGTCGAAAGAAAAATACTCGTATAAAAACTAATAATTTTATTCCACAAAAATCTTCATTCACAGAAGAATCTCAATTTGCTTACAACAAACCTGAAGCAAATATTAACACAATTTCAAAACCTGTACATGAAGATGACATCGAACAAGATATAAAACCCACTCAATTTTCACGAGGTTCGACAAAATTTAAAGATGCGTTCTTAAACGAAAATAAAAATAGTGATAATATCAATAATAATTATGATTATAACAGCAAAATTCAACCTTTGTTAGAAGACCAAGTTGCTTCAAATAACAACAACTACAATTCTGACGATGTTGAAATTGTTAAAGCTATCACAACCGAATTACATCATGATTCCACGTCAAAACCACAAGAAGCACTTCTAGATGAAGGTTCAACTGAAAACGAAGATGAAAATACCACTTACGAAACTGCACCAGATAATCTTGCTTTGAATTCTGTAAACAATCATGAAGAGGAACATCTTGAAAGCAATACCGAAATCAATGAACAATCTTCAACTGAACAAGAAGCAGAAGAGACTAATCATGAAGAAGAAGTAGAAGAAAGCGAAGAAACTGAAACCGATGCTCCACAAAATGAAACTGCAATTACCAATGATGAACCAATATTATTGGGGGAAGCAGTGGTATCAGTTGTTACCACCAAAAGTGTTGTAAATGGTACAATATCTATACCACAACCATCAACTACACCAGTTCCTCCTACCACCGAAGAAATGAAACAAAATCCAAGTTCTACGACTGAAAGTTGGCTATATGTCGCATCTGTACAAACCAGTCGAAGTGTTTCTGGTGCTCGCTTTTTACCATTCGATATACAAGAAGATAAAATTAAAAAGGAAGTTTCAACGGAGAAACCAGCAGTCACCGAACATAGTGGTGAAGAAGAAGTGGAGTCAACCGAAGTAAATAAAGACAAACCATCGTCCACAGAAAGTATTATTGATAAATTAGACCGAGTTCAGTCTGAATTATCATCGGGATTGTTGATCAATGACTTTAAAAATGATAATATTACGGTAATTCAAGATCAAATTCATGAAGACAACCTTACGACAACGATTGCGCCAGTCGTCAATGAAACAAAACCAAGTACATCACCCGTATTTATTCGAAAATTTTCACCATATGCCAGGCCAAGTACAACTCAACGCCCTACGAAAAAATCAAATGTATTTGATAACATCAAGATGGATGATTTAACAGGATTATTACCAAGCGGGTTTAAACCACGTTATCAGAATAATCGACGAACAACAAGTACCTCTACAACTGAAGCAAATTTAAATGATGAAGGATTACAAAATGATCAACCACAACCAGAAATTTCAAGTCGACGCAATTATTCATCGGGACGATCTTTTGGTAAACCAACGCAAAATAAAATCAAGGAAGATAATATTTCAGCATTTTTACCACCAGATTATAAATTGAAAGTAAATGTATCAGATACTTTAAAAGTCGTTGATGATATTACCAAATTCTTACCAAAAGATTACAGTACTGAAAAACCATTAATCAAACCAGTGGATGATATCTCAGCGTTTTTACCACCAGGTTACAAATTAACATCTACAACTGAATCGTCGAAAAAAGCGACTCCAATTGATTTTGTATCACTCTTACCTCCTGGTTACAAACTAAACCTTACCAAAGAGAGTGTGAATATTCCACAAGTTAGACCCGTTGATATTAGTGCCTTTTTACCAAAAGATTACAAAATATCCACCACAACTTCAGCACCCAAAACTGAAAAACCAATTCTACCAAAAGCTATACCTGTAGATATTAGCGCTTTCTTACCGCCAGGTTTTAAATTAAATAAGACAAGTGGTGATGAAAAACCTTCAATTCCAATTGCAAAATCCGTTGATATTTCTGCATTTTTACCACCTGGTTATAAATTGACAACAGAGAAACCAGTGATAGAAGCGAAACCTGTAGATATTTCTTCATTCTTACCACCTGGCTATAAACTACCAAACAAAGGCAGCGAAGAAGGTTCCACAACTACGAGTACCACAACTTCAGCACCCACTTCAACATCAACTGTTCATACCGGACTTAACGTGAAATTCCCTACAAAATTAGGTGGTAGAAAACCAATTAACTATCGTTCATCAACTCAAAAACCCGGAGGAGCGACAGGAGGACCCAGCAATTTTACACCAACGATTCGTAAAGGACCTCCTACAAGGTATTCAAAAAACTATTACCGACCTTTTTATCCAGTTTAAATATGTTTTAATTTTTTTCCAGAGCAACAACTGAATTTACAGGATGGCCTACTCCATCCACGACACCGATTTCCATTGAAAAACTTTTGGAAGCTGCACGTACAGCCACAGGAAATACTAGCCCAAGTGTAACATCCAGTGAACCAACAACAAGTACTACAACCACCACAACCACTACGACAACAACACCACGTCCTACAACTCCTGGAATATGTGTGGGAGAATGTGATTTAGCTGGTACTATCAAACTTGTTGGTGGTGCAAAATGGGTGCCTGAATTATTGAATCATAACACTAAAGAATGGCAATTATTAGCAAATGAAGTTCAAACACAGGTGCTGTATAATTTTATTTAATTATTTCACATTAAACCGACAGATTCCTCCATTTTAACATTGATTTCAAGTCTTTCAGTCTGGTTTTTGTCTTTTTTACCAATGCCGTTACCAACACACATTGATGATCGATGTATCAAGGGCTTTGATTTAAAATGAGGCCATACAATTTTAATTAGTTGAAAAATATTCAAGGAAGCACTCGCGTAGCTTTTTCTCTTGAGCTCCGGTCTAGGGCATTAACGATTATGTTCTGTTATTTTAATATATGGGAGTATTTTAATCCTTGCTTCTCTCTAAAACCTAATCTAGAAACCTTTGCTTTATTTATCTTCATTTATAATTAGAGTCTGTAATTTGTTTTTGTAGTTGGAGAACGCATACAGCAAATCTGATGTGCTTAATCGGTGGTATAAGAAAATTCGAATCGATGGATTCAGGTAAGTAAATCGATATTATTTATTATTCTTGATTTTTCCAAATTTCTAAAAAAATTATTTGTGTTAATTTACAGTGAAGGCAGCGTTTTAGTTGATTATTTTGTAGAATTAAACGATTTAGGAAGACGAGTTGATACACAAGAATTAAAACGACTATTCCATGAAGCATTACGTCCTGTGCCATTAGATGATATGAATATGTCCGATGCCGAAAATAACGAGGATAAAAGTGAACCACTCCACTTACGTTCCGAAATGGAAGGAAAATTAAATCTTGGTAGTTTTATTGTAGATCCAAATTTCACAGACTTTGTAGGTACGTTGAAAAAAAAAACTTAGCTTCAATAAACTAATTGTCTTAGATTTTATTAATGCGTTGAAATATTGTTGGATATTTCAAAAAAATTGAACTTTTTTTTACTTGAGAAAATTTTTTTAATTTTAGTATTCCCAAAACAAGTTGCACCTACTGTTGGTTATGCTGATGAAAATGAATTTTTACCACAATGGGCGATTGCCGTGATAGTAATTGGTTTAGCTTCACTTTTGTTTGTGATCATATTTGGAGTAACTGTGGTATGTATAAACTTCAAAATTAAGAATAAATGGTTCTCAATCGAAATTCTGAGCTGAAAACATATAGCCTTGTTAATAAAAATCCAAGCTTTGAATAATTTCAAACTTACAGAAATCCAAAGCAATAATTTATTATAAAATATGAAAATGTACTTTCTTTTATCAGGGTCTCGCTACTCTCGATCAAGTGGCAAAATATCTGATTTTAGAAATTCGATTAGAAACCAATATTTGCAACATAAATACAAATTTGAAAATAAACATGTTTTTAACAATTTTTCTAGTTGGTAAATCGACAAAAGAATGCCAAAAAACGCCAACCAACACCTTTAACTGAAGACATGTTAAATGAATTAAACAAGAGCCATATGGGTGGTATTGATAATTATGGAGCCGAAGATTTATACAATATGGAAGATGTGTGGAATGATAGACCTTACGATAATATGAAACTTCCAAAGAAGGTACCAAGAAATGTAATGTATTTTTTTTTTTTAATTTTTTTTTTCTTTTTAAAAAGATTTTAATTTGATAATAAATAGTGCGTATTCTAAAATTATGTAATTATTTTTTCAGAGATCCGCTGGTTCATTACAAGATAACAGCATGTCAAATTTATATGATAGTTGGAGATCCGAATGGAATGGATATTATTATAACGCATATTATGGAAATCCAAGTAGCAGTGCAAGTTTAGGTGCATACGGAAGAAGGCGTTCAGATTATGATACAAATTTTTAAAGAACTAAAATAGGAAACTAAAATGGAAGAAAAAGTCATATATGACAAAAGTTGTCGTTAGTCAACAATTTTTTTATATAAAATAAGGCCTTTATGTCAATTTTGAACTACTTAAAAACAAAAACTTTACACAAAACACAACATCTTAAACTGGAGTTTTCAAAAATTTATTACCTCTAGTCAAATACATGTTCGGTAATAAATGAAAGTTATAAATATAGTAAGTGTGAACTCTGAAGCTAAACGAACAGTGAATTTGTGAACTTAAAAACTATTAATTTTAGATAGCATTTTATAATACTTTATTATTTATAGAAAAATAATAATTGTTCATGTTTTAAAAATTATATTTAAAAAAAAAAAAAAAAAAATATTTCAAGAAACAGACACTTGAAGATGTCATACTGCAATTATTTCGACAAGCTATTATTATACTTAGATATACAATTAGTTTTTTTTTTTTATTTAAAGAAATTACGGAGCTATCATTCCATTAAAAATTTCGTAAAGCCAAAATAAAGAAAATATTTAGAACTTAATACTTAGTGTCAAAAAATTCAATTTGGCAGCGCTTGTAAAAATTATTTTAAGACATCGTTATTATAGAAGAATATCGAAATTTTTAAAGAAATGACAACTTTTATCCGAAGTAGTTCAAGGTATAATATTAAGAAACTTCAAGAACTGGAATATTAACATCGTCACGTAGGCATAGTATATTTTTTCTCCTAGTTTTGTAGAAGTATTATAGAACTGTGCCATTCCATGGCACATATTTCAAATGATAGTAATCATTTAGGAAAAGTATAGGCATCGGTGACGAATCTCATTAAAAATAGCAATCATGTAGGAATGACGCGCTTTCTTACTCATGGAGATAATCGCTGCTATAATTGGATAAGATCACCTCTGAACAAAATGACGCACGCTTGATGCTCTTTCAAACTGCCAAAAAAATAAACACGGGCTGGCCGAAATACTGTAATAGTAAATTTAAGTTATCATGGTAGAATTAAATAACGTAAGCTCTTGCGCAGTTGGAGACGGGGTAGGTCACACTGTCGTTGAAAACACAGTGTATCTACGGAGATGGACGAAGTACAATGAAGCCATCCGAATTGCGGTTTCTGTTAATCGACTTTACTGAAGTGATAAGGAATTCTTTGAAAAGGAAAATTTGAAAAAAAGATTTAAAATATAAAACTAGTATTGAGAACAAATAAAATACTATTATTTATAAAATAATGCCTTTGTGATGATGTTAATAAAATTAGTTTCAAGTAATTTTCGTAGTTTTTACTTAAAAAATAAATGCTCAAAAAAAAAATAGACAAAAAAAATTGCGAAATCGAAGACTTAACATAAAATACTTTACAGATATTTTATGAAACAAAATATTTAAGCTAAGGATTCATTGCTTCAAAATTATTATTGTAGGAGCGCTAATTTGAACCCCCTTTCTTATATAGTGCTTTGGAATTAGAAAGAATGCTCGTGAGTAAACAAAATTTTGATCTATTTTAAAAGCAAATGTTTATAAAAAAAAGATAACTTTTCTTTATCTCAACAATTCTCTTTTTAATTTATAACAAAATGAATCTAAAATTATTTTAGTGATAATATTATTGAATTCGATTTTTATCATGACAAAACAATGATATACTTTTAGGTTATGCAAAAACATTTAAAAAAATATTAAAAAACAATTTTTATAAATTTTTCATATATTATATAGTCATTAATTTTTTTATAAATTATTGTAAATAGATCTCAATCGAAAATAATAATAAAAAAAATTAAAATAAAAAAAAATGAATCAATTTAATATTTAAGTAAATAATATTTTTGAAACTGGAATCTGCTTAATTGTATATTTAAATATTTACCTATAATTAAAAAAATTATATGTTTAAAATAATAAAATATATATATATATCAATGATACAAATTGTTTAATGAAAAAAAAAATGATTTAAAAAATTTATTCCAATTTTATTACTTTATAAAATTATTTATTTTATGAACGTACAGGGTCTTCCAAAATTGCATTTCAGATATTAATTAAATAAACAACAAAGACCACAATATTCTTATTATGGAAATTGAAAAAACCATCCACAAAAGCCGAATATCAATGGCTGCGTTATGAAAACCCCTTAAGAAAATTTCAAAAATTGAAAAATTTTTTTCCCTTTGATATCGATAAAATTCATTACATAAGATAATTTTGATCCAAAAAATCCAAAAATAAGGTTTATTTAATGTTTGGATGCGTGGCTTTTGAGATATTTTTCTCGTGATAATTAAAGGTATCTAGTTAAAAATGTTTATCATAATTGGAGAATTAGAATTGGATGGAAATTAAATTCATAATACTTATAAACACTCGTTCCTGTAAAGAGAATTGGGGAAATATATACAACCTTTTACTATGGGAAATTAGAAAACTAAATTGTAAATCGGTGCCATTCGAAACAATTTTCATGAAGTATTGTTGTTAATTAAATCTGAAATATTACGTTATCACTTTGGAATACTCTAAATAACTATTCCTTAAAAAATAATTTTAAGAGCTAAAATGAACATCCCACTTAGACTTTGAGAGGTATGTGTTAAAAAACGACCTCGCGTATATTATATACCTATATTATGTCAAAAGAACCTATAAAAATTTTTGTACCCCAAAATAAACTTATATAAATGTTTGAACATTTAGGCATATAAATTTTCAAAACTTTAATATATTAGTTAACAAGATTGGGTATTCAAGTATTCACGTAATTATTCTGTTAAAAATAATTGCGAATGAATAATTACGAAGCTTTCGACCACTTAAATATGCTAAATAAGCCAAACCAAGTACATTAATTATAATATTTCAAAATTTTTTCTCAGTTTGCTAGTTTTAAATAACCATAATTAAGTAAGCGCCAAATACTAATATGTAAAAATAATTCCAAATCATTAAATTGCTCCAGAAATGTTCTTCCGTAACATGCAATTGCTCCACTCAAATAATTGATACTTAATTAGTTATTCATAAATCTACACTTACATATTTTAAGCGCCAAATATTTTTAAAAAAATTATAGATCAGAAAACTGCTCCTTAATTGGTCTGTCAGAATATACAATTTCTCCACTTAAATAAATAATAGTTAATTAGTATTCATAATTAAAAATTTATAATTCCCGATTGTCTCCATATTTACATAATATTTTAATCATCAATATTTATTTAAAAAAATTGGAGATGGCGCTTGTGGTTTATATGATAGTTGTATAATTAGAAACATAGATGGCATTCAAATATTTCAATTATTAATTAATAATAACTAATTAACTATTAACTATTTTAGTAGAGCAATTGTATATTCTGAAAAAGCATTTCAGTTCACTAATGAACAAAAAAACAAACTTGTAATTAAACAATTTTAAAATCTGGAGTTTAACAAAACGCTCACAGGACGTTTTAATCTTAACAGAATAATTACGAGGTGTCTAATTTTAAAAACAAAAATATTCATTATGTCAGGACCGTTTTCCAAAAATACCCAAAATATCATTTAGAAGGATAAAAATAAATTTGAAATTGTTTTCATAACTTTTGACATAAATTTGCTTAAAAGTAATTAAGGTACTAAGACAATTCTAGATTAATATTAAATGCGAATTTGACAAGATAAAGTTAAGTAATTCGAATTTATACCTTAAATCTAAGAACGTTTTGCTTGTTCATTTTCAAGTAAGTAAATGAAGTCAATTCTAGCAATTATTAACAAAAAAAAACATGCTCCTCTCTAATTATGTACAAAATAATTTTACGCAAGTAAAATTTTTTTTGAAAAAAAAAATGTCCAAAATGATTCCAAAAAATCACATTGTATTCAAAATATATATTTAAAAAAATGCAAAGTTATATATTTTATGAGTGCATACGAATTAAGTTTATGAGATATTAAAATATCTTAAATTAGAATTAAAAATGTCTTAATCGAAATTTCGAATTTATTTTTACTAAGAAAACACAAGACATAAGTTTTTTGACAATAAAATATTATTATTTTTGAATTTATTATTCGTTATTATTTTTTTAAATTTGGGTTTTAAGGTTATTTGATCTTTAAAGCAATAACATCAGCACCTCTTACGACATTTTTTTAAACCGTTCGTTGTATTTACTTATTTCAAATTTTTTACTAACCAAAAAGAAGCAAAAATTTTCTCCCAAAGTTTTCTATAATGGCCCCACCGTTTAACATATGTTCAAAATAATTATCGTTGATAATTTGGAGAGAATATTACTATCGAATACTAGACGCAAGATACATTTTTGCGACTTTGGGACCTCTCAAAGCAATCGTCTGGCAGAAGAAAAAAGAGAGAAAAATGTCACAAACTCATAATCCATTTAAACATGTATCAATCAGATATAAGGCATATACTTTTAATTTATTGTGTACATATCGAATAACCTTAATTAATTTTTTCAATATTTCTAAAAGCGCCTACACACTTTACAATATCATTTTATAACGCCCCGTTTAATTTACGTCGCAATTGTGAAAATACGACAATCTCATTGCCATATTATAAAATGACCTTGAACTTAACAATATTTTGCGTTCGATATTGTTTTGTGTGAATAAGCCTTTATATACGAAATAATTTTATTAGCATAATAAAACTTGATTATTTCTAGTATATTATGATAACAGAAAAATTAAAATTAGAATATATTTACTAATTAATAGCCAAAATTCGAAAGTGAATGGAAATATTTTATTTAAATAATTTATTAATTTTTATTCCTTATCTTTTTGTAGATACAAAATTTAAAAAAAAAAAGACATTAAGTCAACATTTTAATAAGTATATGTATATACGTTTGTAAATATAAAAATAAATATACCAGAATATATTATAAATTCGACAAAACATAAGTTTGTCATTTATTTTTCTACCTTTTCGTACTTTTGTGGGAAGATCCAATAGAATACTTGGAATGTACCTTCATCTATTTGAATGAAATTGAGGTAACAAATAAGTTGAAGAAATAAATTTATTTTTATAAACCTTTCGTATAAAATATAAAAGATCCTTAAGATACAGTTCCATTTTTCAATGAAATAATGGGTACTAGCTCGATCTCTGTGGAACCGTAACCCGTGGTTACCCTGTACCCGTGGCTAAAAACAACAACAAACAACAAATTTCATAGAAAAGTGATAAAAAAAAATCAAAAGTTCTTAAATTAATATTAGGAGAACATGAATTAAAAATAGTAATTATATGTCTAGAGCAGGGCTTCTTAAACTATGTGTCGCGACCCCATTTGGGGTCGCGTAGCAAAATTCTGGGGTCGCGAGAGGTAAAAATACAATTTAACAGAAAATGTTTTTTAACTTGTAAAATTATTGTTATAAAGATAAAATAACAATTATCATAGATAAATATATCATGAAATCTTTTAATTCGGAAAGATTGTTTGTACCTGCATTTCTATTAAGCGTATTATAATAACTTGAATAACATTTACTATGAATTATGAAATGTTATTGGAATGAATAAAAAATATAAATTTATTTTTGTCAATCTCTAGAAGCCGAAATAATCCCGAGAAATAATTATCAACAAAATTTCTAGGTATTATTGCTGAAGAAACAGCTTTAACACATATTAAATCCCAATATCGTTCAGCGATAAAAAATATTGAAGAGGTCTTACGTCCAGCAGTTTCAAACATTCCACCAAGATTTGATTTGTTATGCAATAAAAAACAGGCGCATCCATCTCATTAAATTTTTAACTTATACTTTAATTTAATACTTACCACGCAACTACTTGAATATATTCGAGAGAATTAAGACGGTCAGAATCCACTTTTATTTTTGAAACTATAATAAATTCAATTTTATAATTTTTTGTGCAATTTTAGATTTTTGTATGTTTGAAAACGAATTCTAAACTTATATATTTTCATATGTATATGTATATTGTTACCTAATAAATAAATCATCAAAAAATATTAATTTATTTTTCTTTTATATTTGGGGTCGTCAAGAAACTCGCAATCATAAATGGGGTCGTGAATTACAAAAGTTTAAGAAGCCCTGGTCTAGAGTATTAAGAGAGCATCTCTTAAAACTAACATGTTTGCCTAGTAAACATATTATTCAAATTTATGATATTTTTTCGTTCAAATTAATTGTCTAGCATGTTTTTCCTAGGCGGTATAATAAGCTTGAAAATGGGGGGTGCATCATGAAATTTAATAAAGGAATAAAGAAGATAAGGGTAGGACAGAAAAAACTGGCTAGAGTAATAATAATATGTAAGATAAGAAAGTATAAGAAAAAAACATCTTGAAAAGTTTTTAGAGCTAAAAAAACCAATGAGGTTGGTTTAGTTTTGGTTACTCCTTGGTCCTTGATAGAACATTTGTAAGAAAAAAGTTCATCTTGTGTGGGAAATCTTTCTTTTCGGTAAGTTGACATGAAAATGGAACAATTCACTAAACCAAAGAATTCGAGATTGAATTACGACGGAAACAAAACACTTATTTTTTTGTAAGAAAAAAGTTTTTAAGAAAAAAATTCCATCATTTTTGTGTACACTTTTTTTTCTATCGGCAATTTACATTGCACACCAGTAAAGTTTTAACATAAAGATCGCAAATGATCTACTGGGGCGTGGAACTATTTTTTCGGAAATCATAATATTTATTTCTATTATATACCTGACCTGTATGAAACGGCTCGAAATTAGCTAGCTATAACTAAGAGTTTTGGATTTAATTGTCCTGGGAAGTAATAATTATAGAATAGAGATATGTTGAATTTAAATGATACGGCCTAAAATTTAAAAGAAAGTAAAATTTAAATCTCCACCATTTGTGTACTAGAGCGTATAATGTTTACTCTTATATAATAATTTCTCCCCACATTTGATAAAGTAATTTCAGTGAGTATAAATCTTTTCAAGGTTTTTATTGTAATTATATATACAATTATTCTACGATTATTTGCAGTTATTGCACACATGTGAAAATTAAACTATTAGATATTCTTAGTCATAAAATCAGAATCATAAGACACGTACAATTTAGAAGTCATTTTTAGAATAAAACGTTCGAAGTAAGTGAAAAAAATTATAAAAATATCGTAAGTTTCTCTATCTAGCTAATTATTATATTGCTTTTTGTTTTCCATGATTATCATCAGAAAATATTTGCATAATCAACATATAATTATTTTTATTGTCCCGCATAATAAAAATTCAATATACAGGATGGTCAAAAACTCAAAAATACGTACGTAGATTTAGTACGTCCATAACTTCTAGATATATCTTAGTGATAGTTTACCCAAACAGTGAAGATTTTTTACTAATAAATAACTAGATATTTTAACCAGGATGTGTTTATACTCGTATTTGGCCTTCAAGTGATTAAAGAAAAACAGTTACATGAATCTTCTTGATATTTCCCTATTTCATTTCTGCCTTAAAAAACATACAGGGTGGTAACATACAGGGTAACTCATAAGCTAATCTCTATATATTAGTAATTTCCCGCAGTTTAATAGCGAGAGAAAAATATAGTAAAATTTAATTTCAAAGTTGACGAAAAACTTAATTAATTCTACTTTTAAGGGGCCCGGGAAAAATTATATTGATTCAGGCTGTTTTTAAAAATTACAGTAATTTTTTTAATTTTGGGTTCCCCTCAAATGTTGCCGCCCTAGTTCTAGGCCTAAATGTACCACATGAAAGAGAGTAGAAAAAAAGAGTAATAATTTTCTACTTGATTAGAGGTTCGTAAGAATTATGGCTCCAATACTATACCACCAAGATTTAAGTCCCCCATGCAGAGCTGTTCGTATTGTTGCAGCTGCGTTAAATATTCCTTTAGAGTTGAAAGTGATAAATTTATTAAATCGAGAACATTTATCACCAGAATTTGTTGAGGTATTTCAAAAATTATTCTTTTTTTTCATTAATTTTATATTTTTAAAAGTTTGTATACTATTCTAGATCAATCCACAACATACTTTGCCATGTTTGGATGATAATGGGTTTATAATTTGGGACAGTCATGTGATTATAGCTTATTTAATTGATGTATATGTTAAAGGGGATACATCTTTGTATCCAAAAGATGTTAAAATACGTGCGATGATACATCAAAGAAATCATTTTGACACTGGAGTTTTGTTTGCAAAGTTACGGCAACTATTTGTAAGTATTCAAAAAATGGATTGAGCTAGATTTTGGCTCGAAATGTTTAAAATTTCATTTATTTTATGTAATACACAATACATACACTCGAATTATTTCAAAGCGAAGATATGGACTTGGTGCTTTTTCGCTTTTATTTCTCGCTTTTTTGAATGACCAGTCACTGTAGTTATAAAAGGCATCTATCTCTAATCTTTCGGGGTTTGAAGACAGTTTGAGCTGTACTAACTGTAATGTAGTAGCGTAGAACATGAATCTGCACATTCTGGAGGAATGTCCTCGTAAAGTCAGAATAATGTACTTAACTTTCTACTCAATTGTTTTGTAATTCCTAATGATCACAGTGGCATATCGATAAGAGGAAACGAGCCAAATATGATACAGAATAGAAAAAATTGTGGGAATGAGCTCAATAACCGTTAAAAAAGGCAAAAAGGCTAAGATAGTTTTTGAGCTTTGCTTCGATCTCTCTTCTACTACATACTTCTACCAAATGCTACCGCGAACACCACAAATTGACACAAGAAAATTAAAAGTTTTTTCCTAACTTTTCCTTTTAGATTCCCGTACATACTCAAAATGAAAAAGAATTAAATCCAACAGTTGTTAAAGAAATTGAAGAAGCCTACAAAATTATTGAAGCATTTTTGTCCAAACATAATTACCTATGTGGAAACAGTCTAACTGTGGCTGATATTTCATGTGCAACAACTATTCAAATGGTAAATGTGGCTGTTCCAATTCCAGAAGAATGTGTGAAAACTTTAAATTGGTTAGATCGCGTAACAAATTTTCCACCATATATTCAAGAAAATGCAGACGGTCAAATTAAATTGGTGAATCGATTAAAATCTTTACTAGGTGATAAAATTCATGGTTAACTATAAATAATTATGAAACTGCCTTCTTGCAGTGGTATGTATGCTAAGGATGGATTTTTCTATAATTTCCATTCTTGGCAACCATTATTTTCTAACAGAAAGTATCCTAAAACAATTATTATTTTTAGAAAGCGACGAAATCATACCAATCTATTATTTTTGACTTTTTTAGATGGTTTTAACGCCAAGTTTGTAACGCCTAAAAATATTGATACTATGAACAAAAATTTTGTATAGGTATTCATAAAATCCCCTAATTAGTCAATTTCCGGTTGTCTGTCTGTCTGTCTGTCTGTCCGTCCGTCCGTCTGACAACACAGTAACTCAAAAACGAAAAAAAATATCAAGTTGAAATTTTTACAGTGTGCTCAGGGCGTAAAAAGTGAGGCCAAGTTCGTAAATGAGCAACATAAGTCAATGGGGTCTTGTAAACCGTTAGAGATAGAACAAAAGTTCAGATGTAAGAAATGTTTCTTATAAAAAAAAAACTTTTGTTTGAAACATTTTTTCGAAAACATCACTGTTTACCCATGAGGGCGCAAATATGGTTCGAACATTGTATAGTATGTATTATATGGGAATATCAGTCATGTGTGTGTGACATGTATGTATGGCTGGCTATCTCTCTTTACCTACATGACGTGAAAAAACAAACGATTCCGTTACCAATACTGTCTAGATATGGTATTTCAACAAATAACTGAGTCAATTGTTTGTTTTCTGAGTCACTTGTTTTAATTAAAATTTATGTTTAATTAGGGAACCCCTTGTTAAAAATTTCAAAGCAGTCCGAAGTTAGTTTATTAATTAAGGCTTGAATGTAACATAAATAAAAAATAAATATTAGAGTATTTAAAATAAAAATTTTCGAAATAATCAATTAATATCCTTTCCATCCAAATAATAAAAAGTTGTATTAATTTTGTGAACCATGCAAGTAATAAAATAGAGGCTGTACCGATTCTTTAAAAAGATGTAGGTTTTGTTTTAGATACGGGTCTCATTTTAACTCCTAAACCTTTCTAACCAAAATGCTAAAAATTGGATAAAATATGGTAGCTAGGCTGTTAAATACTACGCAACTGGAAATTTAGTGAGTTTTTTTCTAACTCAAAGAGAAACGAAATTATAAATAAATTCACGCGAAGGTTTAGCTAATATGAAATAAAATAATTATTCATTAATGTCTACTTATATCCAATTATGATTAAAAAATTATTATACCATGTATAAATGAAATATATCATAGTATATTAAGTTTAGTCCCAAGTTTGTAACGCTTGAAAATATTGATGCTACGAACAAAATTTTGGTATAGGTAGGTGTTCATAAAATAGCCTAATTAGTCCATTTCCGGTTGCCTGTCGTCTGTCTGTACGTCTGTCATCGCGATTACTCAAAAACGAAAAGAGATGTCAAGCTGAAATTTTATAGCGTGCTTTTGACGTAAAAAGTGAGGCCGAGTTCGTAAATGAGCAACATAGATCAATTGGGTCTTGGATCCGTAGGATTCATCTTGTAAACCGTAAGAGATAGAACAAAAGTTTAAATGTAAAAAATGTTTGTTATAAAAAAATAAACAACTTCTGTTCGAAATATTTTTTGCAAACATCACTGTTTACCCACGAAGGCGAAAATTAGGTGCAAATTTTATAGTATGTATTATATTATATGGGAATATCAATTATGTATGTGTAATGTGACTGTGTAATCAACACTGTATATACATGGTATTTCAACAATTAACTCAGTCAATTGTTTGTTTTCACTTATTTCTAAATTATTTCAGTTAAGTCATCGCTCAAAATATTATTAATTGACAATTGATAATCATAAAATATGATATCTGATAATGACACTATATAGTGTATAAAATGCTTCTATTTTTCTATCAGTGGCGAAACTAGATAGAAAAATGCCTTGAAATTAAACGACCGGAATCCGTAAAAATAATACATAACGCTCAAATTTATAGTAACCATCTCTGTAAATAAATAAGATGTCCCATTTTAATTTTTCCAGCTAAACTTTTCATTAATACACCGCTTTCGTACAAAATAACCCCGATAACATTTCTTTTACATTTCCCCTTTGAAATAATCGAGAAAAACGCAAACAAAAATTTTTGTTTTGGAATTTGACGAAACTCGATGGATGGGGTAATTTTGATCCAAAAAGTATAAAAATCAGGTTAATTTAATGATTGGATGCAGAGTTTCTGAGATATCGCAATATTTTGATCGATTTTAGTCCATATCTCAAAAACTATTCGACCAGTCGAATGCACTCGATTTTTGAACTTTTTGGGTCAAAATTACCTTATATACTGAGAACTTAGAAGTTAATTCCACCCTATCTCTATAAAAACTCTAAATTCGAATTAAATAAATTCATTAATCGGGATAAAAACATCCTATCTCATAAGTTAGACCAAAAAATACACATTCTACAAAAGTTTATTGAAAACGGTTCAGGGGTTTCGGATCTTAGCGTAAACATCGTCACATGAGATTTTTATAAATAATAAAGTCAAGCTGTTATCCGTTCGATTCGATATTTTTGTATTAGGTATCTAGTGTATATTTTTTGGACACGTTGTAAAAATATTAACTAATGAAAAATAATTAAAATAATAATTCAATCTGGCCTTCAAACTAAAGGGGCTCCTTGATTAATAATACCACAGTTTTAACATAACATGCATGTAAAGGAGCATACCAACATACGCGCGATAGTTAGATGCGCCACTGATCTTCAATCATTCGCATTCCACTCATTACAGACAAAGTATTGTTATAAACATTAATTATATCTATTAATAATAAATGAAAAATTTTCATAACATTAAGTTTAGTTTGTAAATAACCATCATGGCTCCAATACTTTACCATATAGATTTAAGTCCACCATGCAGAGCTGTTCGTATTATTGCAGCTGCGTTAAATATTCCTTTAGAGTTGAAAGTGGTAAATTTATTAGAAAAGGAACACTTATCACCAGAATTTGTAAAGGTATTAGTTTTTTTTTATATATTATATCCAACAGCTTTAATATTTTTGTGAATATTTTAGATTAATCCACAAAAAACTGTGCCATGTTTAGATGATAATGGATTCATACTTTGGGACAGTCATGTGATTATAGCTTATTTAATTAATAAATATATTGAAAATGATACACCTTTATATCCAAAAGATTTAAAAATACGTTCAAAAATTGATCAGAGAAATCATTTTGATTCTGGAGTATTATTTGCAAAACTACGTGAATTATTTGTGAGTAAACCAAGCTAAAACATTTGTTTTAATTCCCAAAAGACACCACGACACACTGCTGTCTATTAATAGTAATACCTATTTTTATGACGATGAATACCTATTTTTATGTCTTGTTTGTATGTCGATTTTTCTCATTAACGAACTTGACCTTTCAAATAACAAAAACCCTTCTTGATACCAAATTTTATTCAAATCGGACTTAAATTGCGACCACTAGAAAGGGTACAGACACATAAAAGTATAAATACATATGTATATATAATATACATTTATATCTACATAAATTTTAACGATGGTCATTTTTGACATCTATTAAGTAGGATCAATGAACATTTGAAGAAATTTTTTCAAAAATTCATATACAGTACAAAAGCAATAGCTCCATTTTCTTCGGAAATTCGCTAAAATCTCGTATCACGCTTAAAACTTGCTACTCTTCCCCATTTACGGGCTTCCCCTTGCCAAACATAAACAAAAAATTAATATATTTGCAAATAAAGCTGTATTTATGTCTGAAATTTTATCTATTTGGATATTTTCGTAAGGTAGCAATTTCACTGTACCTATTCATCCTAACAGTTCAATGGTTATAAATAAGAGTTAACAAGGGACCTTAAAACCTTAAGATTTATAAAACTCATCATCGAATAATAAATTAAGGTTCATCAGATGTTAAAAAAAATTCTGTTTTAGTTTCACACCATACAAATTAATTTTTATTGTAGATTCCTGTTTGGTTTAAAGGTAGTAAAGAATTGAATCCATCGACATTGGAAGACATCGCAAAATCATATGAATTCATTGAAGCATTTCTTGAGAATAATGACTACCTTTGTGGAAATCATATTACCATCGCTGATATTTCATGTGCAACAAGCGTTAATTACAGTAAAGTAGTTGTTCCAATACCTAAAGAATTGACAAAAACTACAGCCTGGATAGAACGTGTCAATAGTTTTCCACCATTTGCTGAAGTTGATCGACCAGGTCAATTGGCTTTGGAGGCAGCAGTAAAATCAGTATTAACTAATTTGTGAAATATATGAAATAATTCATATTTTAAATTAATAAATGATTTTTTTTTTTTTTAAAGCTTGATTCATCAATAAACCTTACTTTTATCAAAATAGGACCTTATGAAATCACTGTTATTTAAATTAAAACAAATCCAATTTGATTGCACGCGTAAAAACGGGCATAATTTATAAACTAAAGTGTTGTACCTTTTACTTTGAAGACGATTAAGATCATTCCCAACAATTACGCCTGTCAAAGATTGAAGTGCGTAGCCGCTTAATTCTTTGCTAGGCAAACCCTTTTACCTTTTTGTGTACTTTGGGTCGAATCTTGTTTTAAGGCAAAAATTTTTGAAAACAAACAGCCTAAGATTTATAATTTGTTTCATTAACTTAATATACTTGACATAAATTCAGCTTAAATTCTAATTAGATCTATACTACAATTATTGCTATGTATAGCATCTCAGCGACGCGATTGTGTAATCTTTTCACTTCTTCACTATTATTTCTAAAAATCTAATTAATAATCACAGTTGTTTTTAAACCAGCGGTTAACTATACTTATCAAAAGATAAAAAACTAGTAATTCTGACATTTAAAAGAAAAAAAAAATGTTTTTATAATAAAAATTATTGTCAAATCATCTTCCTTTGCTAATTATACGGAGTGTTCCAAAAAAATGTATACACTGATGAAGTTTCAACGAGATTTACCAACGGGATTCACATTTACTTATTTGCGAGATTAGAAGAAAGAACAGTCCAAAGTACCCTGAAGATTTATTTCGGAAAACCAGGTTCATCTGCCGGCTGCACAAAACAAATAGGATCCATCGAAAAAAATTAGTAATCTCTTAGACAATGCTTTTTTTCTGTGGGGGCATTTCAAGCACAATGCTTGTAGAATAAAGCATTGTGCTACAAACATTAGCTACAAACAGTAAGAAAAAATCAGCCATTGAAAATGAATGTGTCCAAATACCAATTAAAACGATTAGGAAAATTTTGGATTTCATTGGTCAGCGTTATACCAATCTGAATATTTTCATTCACATTGTTTTTCATAATAATTATAAATATTACAGGCATGGAATTTTTGGGACATTGTGTGTTATTATCATGGACAGGGCCGTAGCGAGGGTATATAGCGCCGGTGGCAAGTATTTAAGTTGCGCCTTTACGTCATCAGAATCCAAAAAATTTAATTAATCTCTATCACATACAAACTTTATCCAATTTTGATAAACCAAGTATGTAATCCTACTAAATTTGGATCATACTTTTCAAATTTGTGATCAAAATTAACCTAGCTCTAATAAGTTTCAAGAATGTGCAGCCTTGGTCCCGGAATTAAGCATATAAGTGATAGTTTGCGAAAAACTGACAAGGCAGCTGAAAAGAATGACCCTAAATTAGTGTGTTTCAAAAAAAATTCAAGATCGGATCAAATTTGTCTGTGTTATTAAAAAATCGAATTTTTTAACTTTATGATGCCATCACTTTCGCGTATTGGTATTGTTTTTTAAAACACCGTGTATATTAAAAAAATGAGCATAAGCAAATAATAATAATAATTAGAAAATCAAACAAAAGGAAATGCTAAACATGAAAATGTTTAAACAATATTTGATTGGCCTTCAAAACAAGGGGCTCTGTAATCTTTACACCATAAATCTCTGGACATTTAATATATATATATATCCAATGAAAAGATACGCCACTGATTTTAATTAACTTGCATGCGGGGCAAAGTTTAAACAATTATCTGTTTATAAATATAATTTGAATAATATTCAGCTTATTAGTTTGTAAATAACCATCATGGCTCCAATACTTTACCATCAAGATGTGAGTCCACCATCTAGGGCTGTTCGCATTGTTGCAGCTGCGTTAAATATTCCTTTAGAATTAGTATCAATAAATTTATTAACCAAAGAACATTTATCTCCAGAATTTATAAAGGTAACCATCTTGTAAGTTCTTATTTTGAACCAATTTAACTTATTTTTTTTTATAAATATTTTAGATAAATCCACAACATACTTTACCATGTTTGGATGATAATGGATACATACTTTGGGACAGTCATGTGATTATAGCGTATTTAATTAATAAATATGTTGAAAATGATACACCTTTATATCCAAAAGATTTAAAAATGCGTTCAAGAATTGACCAAAGAAATCATTTTGATACTGGAGTTTTATTTGCGAAATTACGAGAATTATTTGTGAGTAAAACTTTAACAATGGCTTTTATTGTGTTTTCTAAAGTGTCAAAAAATTTAAATATCAAATTATGGGAGGCAAACAGAAATTTTAGGACTAGAGGGGAGGTCAAATTAATATTCTTGGCCTAAAAAATTTCATAAATTCAACAAAGTTATTTGATATTTAAAGACATTCTTAGCCAACTAAATATATTATAAATGTAGCTCTAGGAGGGGAGCTGCTCTGACCTGCCCCATGGTGGTAGTGTTTTTTAAGATTGATCAAAATTATATGAACTATGTTTATGCTTTGCATAAATATACAGAGTGCCCCGCAAATACCGCACGCTTTTGTTGCACGAATACTTAGTTATTAATTAAAATAGGCCCTGTACATTAGCATTTTAATAAATTAAGTAGTATTTTATTATACAAAAATTTTTATATTTGTAGGTTCCCATTTTATATAAAGGTAGTAAACAATTGAATCCAGTAACAATGGAAGACATCGCAAAATCATATGAATTTATTGAAGCATTCCTTGAGAATAATCAATACCTTTGTGGAAATCATATTACCATCGCTGATATTTCTTGTGTAACAACCGTAGAAATGCTTCAATTAGTTGTTCCAATTCCTAAAGAATTGATAAAAACTGTAGCTTGGTTAGAACGTGTTAAAAATTATCCACCATTTGCAGAAGTTGATAAACCAGGTCAAATGGCGTTGGAAGCAGCATTAAAATCAATATTAAAATAGTATATCTCTCTCTCAAATTTATAAATTTAAGAAATAAATGAATATTTGATAGCAATGGAAGACTTTTTTAATAAAACTCGTTCCTGAATATCTAAAATTTCCTACTCAAGAAAAATCTTTGTATCATTGGAGGTTGTGTCAAACTCTTGCACTTAAAAAACAAAGTTTTCATAAAAAAATTAGTTTTGTGTACTAAGCTAGGCAACTTGTACACCATAACCAGCAGAATTTCACATGAATGCCTACAACTGATAAACTTCCCGATAGCATACATTGGTACCATGCAATACATCATAGACATAGGAAAAGCAACGACGGAGTATAAAGTTGTATAATACATTTGTATAATACTCTCTCACTCTCTGGTACAATTACACTCCGTTCCTTCTTTTCCTTTGTCATGATATACATATCCTTTGCTACACTACAGTCCCTTTTTTAATGCTATTTTGTGGACACTTTTTGATTCAAACAGCCATATAAGTTTGTGTTCCTTATCTCTACAATATGAAACTACAAGGCTAAAGTTCAATGGACAGGCAGTCTTGATAAAATTTAGTGATTCCTGTTACGGAATCCTAAAAATTTATTAGTGGTGTTTATAAAAATTTATCTTTAAATAATTTAAATCTTGTTTACAAAGACTTAATTTAAAATTTATAAAATTTAAAATGTGTGATAAACTAACATAAACAAATAATGTAATAAATGTTTTTTTTATGCAATTATTTCCTAAAAATAATTTATAGATAAAGAAAAAATTTATCAAAATCGAATTAAAATTCCTTGATGACGCTTGTACCCAGAATTAGCTATTCTGATTTATGCAAATATAATAGCTATATTTAAAAAAGAAAAAAAATATTCATAGGAAACTTTTAATTATAAAATATTCGATTAAAAAAATTAAGCAAAACATTTCTATTACTTTAAACACTTGCATCAAAGACTGCACAAAAATAAACTATGTATAAATCTCAACATATCTAATACTTACGGGCACCCTGTATGTGTTCTTTAACTTGGCCCAAGTAACTATTTAAGACTTTCAATAACTGCCCAATCTATTCAAAAAAAATTATTTCACTTTGACTTACCCCGTTGTTATTGTTCGGTAGGCTTTTTAGATCAAAGACTGGAACGATTCTTGGTAATCGGGATCCAAGTAATTAAGGTTGAATCTTTCTCACTTCCCTGTGACTTCAGGGCGATGACTATAATGCAATTTCCAAAAATTTTCTTCCACTGTTAATTAATGGCGGTGCATCATCATTAATTCTTGAAACAGTAGTTATAGGCTATGGAACAATATACATATACATCGATTGATAAGAAATTTTGTTTTCAACAAACTTTATGAATAGGTACGTAATTCCTGAAAAATGCATAGTTATAAGAAACTAGCGAAAAACCTATTCTACCCTAAATTCAAAATGGCAGAAAACCTCTTGAACTGAGAACGCTTGAAGTCCCTCAATTACACTGAAAGTTTCATCCTGTCCTATCAATCATATTCCGAAATAAAATTACGGATAGCTTCAATTACTTCGAATTTGGAGATCGAACACATAACATAACCTCTATGTTACACGTGATTGTGTTTCTTTATTATATAGGGATGTAAAACATCAGTATGTTATTTGTGATATTTACTATCGATTGCATAAATTTTCGCAATAATAATCACAATCAGTTTAAAACTTTCAATATTTACTCTACACTTTATATCAACATATGCTTTTAGAAGCCTACAACATGTGATTACTTCATGTAATCAGATGTACCTAATTGTAACTTTAAATAAAATTTAATTGACAGTTTTATTAATCACGAGTACTTGCATAATTTAATTAAAATATGTGAACTATTTTATTTATTTTACATGTGTGTAAGTACAATTTTTTTACATAAATCAATAATTTGCAATAATCGCGGGGAAAATCGGAAGATTGATATAAGCATTCTAAGATCCGAAAGAAACATCCATTACTCATATTATTCAAATTATATTCAAAATTAAAGTCCCAATATTAAAATGACGGAGAAATTGCAAAATTCAGTTTATTAAAACTAATTAACATTAAAATGAATTATTAATACAGAGATTTAATTTTTTACAAATATTGGCCGAAATAACCTGCAAACTGACTATCCTACTCACTTTATTTGATAAGGTTAAGAAGCTGGGCTGACAAATGACTTCTAACATTGGGAAGAATTAGAAAAACATAAACCACCTATTTCGAGTGCTTATCGGTCACTGAAAATTCATTGAAATATTTCCGATGAAGTCTGGACCACAACAGCAGAACAGATATACTGTCTTCTCTTACCGAACTAGGAAGTAAAATAACTTGGGTGATGCTCCGCACTGGCATTCTTAAAGAAGACAGGAAGGGTCCATATAATATGTGTGCTCTTTTGTTTAAAATTTTGCAATTTCCACTTGTTTCTCTCTCTCATGAACAAGATAGATCCTGTATAGATCTATTAACAATCTAAATTTTAAAAGTCGTATCTCAAAAAAATGAAAACTTGTGTCTCTTCAAATAATCTATCAATGATTTTCAAGCGATTTGTACCCTCTGCCTCTCAGTTGCCTCTAATATTGTTTATTCAATACTATTTTTGTTACATTTTTTAGACTTAATTTTATTTATAAGATTTCTAAATGGCCTGCAGGCTATTCAAATGGGCAGATTTGGCCCAAAAATGTACCTTAGCAGTCATTTTTGTTGCATTGTGGGGTATTGCATTTACATTATTTGGTGAAGATGTTGGACCTCAAAGTGATACTGTCATGCTTTGTGTAAGTAGATTTTGTTAGAAAATAAATTTCCGAAAGTATTAAAAATTAAAATTTTTTTGTAGACTCTTTTTATTGGTGCCAAGATTTTTGGATATCTGGTCTCATTATTAAAATGTCCACCTATTCTTGGTCAAATGTTTTTTGGAATACTTTTACAAAATGTGGGGTACTTTAATTTAAGTCCACCGTTTAAGCAGTTTGCTGCAATTTTAAGACAACTCGCGTTAATAAATATTATGTTACCGGCTGGTTTAAATTTAAATGCTGATGTACTTAAGAGCAATGGCATTATTGTTATTCTTTTAGCTATTGTTCCAGCATTGATCGAAGTGTTAATTATGGCTGGTTTAGCTTTATTGTTACATATTAAACTCGTGTGGGCAATATTAATGGGTCTTATTCTAGCTGCTGTATCGCCTAGTGTTATTTTTCCATGTTTATTTCATTTGGAGGATAATGGTTATGGATTAAATAAGGGCGTTAACACGCTAGTGGTAGCATCGTCGACTTTAAATGATATCGTTTCTATTGCAGTTTTTGTGGCCCATCTAAGTATAATATTTTCAAAAGGTAATGTGTAACGCAACGTCAATGAAACTTATGAAAATGGCTTTCGGTGGAATTTAATTTGTATCATATCACAGGCTACTGTTCAAGAATTGTTATACTCTTCTAATTTGTTAAAACTTGTGATAAAATTAGCCGAGTAGAATTTGAGATATTGCAAAATACGTTATCGCGAAAATTACCTTAGGTACTGACGTTTATGGAAATCCGAAATTAAAATTTAGCCTTTTTACCAAATCGCTAATCTAGGTAATAACACATCTAAAGCCATTCTCACATTAGGTTTTTTATGTTTTAGGTATGATTAAAATTTCATTTAAACTTTAAATTTTAGATGGCTCAAATTCTGAATTGTGGCGTGGACCAGTAGGATTTATAATTGGATTTATATTTGGAATAATTTGGGGTATTCTTGCACGTTTAATTCCTGATAAGTCTGATGTAAATAGAAATCTTATTTTCAAATCCAGAAAATTTGTTAAGTCTCACAAATTATTTTCTAGAATTTTGTTGTGATACTACGAACATTACTAATAGGAATTGGAAGTGTTTTAGTTTGTATGGCAAGTGATGCGCTAGGTTTTAGTAGTGCCGGAGTATTAGGATGTATTGTTTCAGCTTTTGTTGCATCTCAAGGATGGCGTAGAGAAGGATGGATTGGAGATAAGGTAAAAAAATTTCAGGAAATTCAAAATACTCTTACTCTAAAAAATTTGAAATTTTGAATTAATTAGTCGGAAACAATATTTATATTCTTACATTTTCATATTTTAGAATCCAGTCAAATATAATTTTATGATATTATGGAAATTTTTTGAACCAATATCCTTTGGTCTAATTGGCGTTGGAGTCAAATTTCATCTGTTACATGGTTTAGCCATTCTATACCTTTTAGGTTTTTCTCTAATTGCATTAATTGTAAGGCTCACTTGATATGTGATGTTCTACGCAGTAATTAAAAATAAATTCTAATTTTTAGGGTCGCATAATTTCCACATACGCGATTGTATATTTTAAAGACTTCTCTGGAAAGGAAAAAATATTTTTCGCCTTATCTGCTATACCGAAGGCTACCGTTCAAGTAAGTATTTAAACTACCAATATCCTCGTCTGATTTGTTAATCCAAAAGAAATACTAAATTTTAGGCAGCACTTGGTCCGGCAGCTTTAGATAAAGCAACAACGGAAGATGAAGAAAAAAATGCCATGAATGTTTTAGTTTTATCTGTTCTGTCGATAATAATAACAGCTCCAATTGGTGCTTGGTTAATATTAACATTTGGACCAAAATTATTACCGCGTAAGGCTAACGAACAAAACGAACTCCAAGGTGGTGATGATGATATATCTTGACATCCACTGCTTGGAAGTAATAAGGCTAAAGAACAATTTAGACAAAGATATGTGTATTAATTTTAAGTAAATAATTATTTTTTTGTACTTATGTATTTAGTACTTAATTAAATGTAGAATTAAGTCTGACTTAACTTTTTATCTCAAATGACTACTTACTTCTTCTCTTTACTTAAAATTTTTATTCTTTTCAAAGTTGAACTTGATTTTTTGGCTAATATTATTATTTCCAAGCGAGAACGTGATAGTAGTATAATTTTTGTAGTGTATAACAAATTCAATGTACAAAATAGTCGAAAATTTACGTATGTAAAAATATTATTTTTCCATGTAAAAAAGGCTTAGTGCTATTATTTGTTAAATAATAATTAAGAACATTATGAAGTAGTTTTTATTAAACTGAGTCTTTACACTCCCTTCCTCGGTTTTACCACGAGGGGGAATAGTATTTCCTTCTCCGAAAAGTAAGAAAGCCAATAATTATACTATTATATCATCTTCCTAGTCACAATATGGTACTTTCGACCTAAAAAATTATAAAATCGGATCCTATTTACGATTGAACGAGCATTTGTTTAGATATTGACCAAAATCGTATACGAGAAGTGGTATTTCGGATCATTTTCTTCAGTCGATATCTCAGTCTCCATGTTTTCCGATAAAGCCATATCGATAAAACTTTACCATATTTATTTTAATTTTGGGAGTTTATATCGCTCCACAAATTATAATTTGTTATTCAAAAAATGTAATAAACATTTTTAAGTAATAATCGTTTGATCTGTGTGTCTCCCACTGAATGAGGAAAGGAGATCGAGCGTACCAAAACAGCAGATATTTATGACTGACTGCTTTTGAAAAGTCATCTAATGCGGATTTTTCTGTGCATCTCTAAGGGCATTACGAAATCAAAATACATAAAAAATTTTTAAACAATTATTTTATTTATAAAAAAAAAATATTTAAAAAAGAAAATACATTTTATTATTGTATAATTATTTAAGAATGGAATTTTTATATTTTAATATATTAGGCCATGCCTTCATAGGCAACATTACATGCTATCATGCTTATTATTTTAAGTGGATACAATTTTTAATTTTAAGACTATAATATTTACAATTCCTAATTTTTTTTTTTTTTTTTTGCAAATTGAAAATTCGCGATCAGTCCGGTTATTAATAATCTACAATTCTACTTAATATTACAATTCTATAAAAAAAAAAATACTGATTATAAATAATAACCAAATTAAAAAATTTTAAAAAAAAGATACTTTTCAATTTTGCTTAAAAAAATATGTATCCAAATATGTTTAATTAAAGCCTTGTTTCTTTGATTTACTAATCAGAATGACTTCAAAATTATTTTCCAATAAATTCGATCAAACAACTCTGAACAGAAATAAAAGAAACAAATTTCTTTGAAATTAACAAAGATAAAAATTGATCAGTAAGGTCTTATAGACTAGAAATATAGAATGTTGAAAACAGAAGAGATTCATGGAAACGAATACAAAAATGATTAAAATTTAATATAATAATGGCACATTCCAAATGGCTAATAAAATTCATGATTTTCATACAAGTTTTAGAATTTCGATAATGACATAATATTTTCAGAAAATAATCAGATAATGGAATTTATTTCTAATTTATATTAATTATTATTTAAACTTATATCTTAAGTTGAAAATTTTATGAACATATTTACAACCAAATAATTGAATGATATTTCTACGTTTATTAATTGGGTGGTGTTGTTATTTGTCGTTTGAATAGTAGAATATGAGGTTCTGAAACAAAAATTGCATTATATTTGTTAAATTCTACTTTCTCTTCCGATAAACAGGTGTATCTCTAAAAAAAATCATTTTGAGATAAACAAAGTTAGTTTTAAATAACGTTTTTATACCATGTGTATATGAAATATACATAATATATTAAGTTTAGTCTAAAGTTTGTAACGCCTAAAAATATTGATGCTATGAAAAAAAATTTGGTATAGGTGTTCATAGAATCACCTAATTAGTCCATTTCCGGTTGTCTGTCCGTCTGTCTGTCAACACGATAACTCAAAAACGAAAAGAGATATCAAGATGAATTTTTTATAGCGTACTCAGGACGTAAAAAGTAAGGTCGAGTTCGTAAATGAGCAACATAGGTCAATTGGATCTTGACCTGTGGGTCCGTAATACCCATCTTGTAAACCGTTAGAGATAGAACAAAAGTTTAAATGTAAAAAATGTTCCTTATAAGAAAATAAACAACTTTTGTTTAAAACATTTTTTTGGAAGCATCACTGCTTACCCACGAGGGCGCTTATTAGATGCAAATTTTATAATATGCATTTATATGGGAATATCAGTGTCTGTGTAGCTATTTAAAAGTGGATATCTTTTTTCATTTTACATGGTATTTCAACAATTAACTGAGTCAATTGTTTGTTTTCAACTGTTTATTTATAACTTTGAATTTAATTTCAAATAAAAATTAGCTTTTTGTATCAAATTAATCAACGAAATCAGGGTAATTAATTACAATAATCAAACTTTGGTAATTATATATCATTAAGAAACAGGTAGAAAATCTACTTATTTTGATTATGCAATGTATCTCGCGATATATCACGGCAGAATTCAGATTGTATTACTAGATAGAGGAAAATAACAAATCAGGTCGTTGTCAATAAAATTTTTTGTAGGTATTCTTGATTGAACCAAATTTATAAAACCGATTCCTTTATACGATTTTCCTTTAAGTTATATATTAATCGAAAAGACGATACCGATCTCAGATTAGTGTCATCCTTTCCAAAGAACTTCAAGATGTGCTTAAAAGACTATCAAAAACGACACATTGGATGTTTCGAGAACCAGTGAATAAGAACTGTTTGAAACTACCGATTAAATAATTCAAAGTATGGAAATTTTGATCATTGGCAAAGTTTTAGAAAATTCATTTTGTAATTTATTTCCAGATTATTTTTCCTGTAAACATAATACCTATATATACAGAGATATTGGATCTTCTGTTTTCATTTTCCGGTATAATTTCATCGTGAGAACTGTTTGAGATATATTATAAAACTATAAAAACTATAGAATAGTACACAATATTCTTTAGCCCACAGATCGAAGTAGTGACTAAATCTAAATTTTTTCGAAATTTAATAATAAATGACTTGTGCACTTTGAAGATAAACAACAAATTTTGAGGAATTTTAAACAATTTTTTTCTTAAATCTGTTGATAAAATTGTTCCCTTGAATTGCTCAGTAAAAGAATGGACACTTACTCGATAGAATCAAGACTATATTTCATTTGATGTTATTTTATAAATGGCGTACGCCGATATTGATATCACTTTTTGAATTCTATCCCATTGAAACATCAAATTTAATACTTTGAGGGGGTCAAAATTTTTTATTTCTTAATTTAAAGAAAATTTAATCAAAACGATCGACTTTTAAGCAAAGTAATTTGAAATTTAGACTTTAGAAATTTTGAAACAAAGAGATTGAAATTTAAACTGTAACCGAAAAATGAAAACTTACCTGGTTTATGTATCATATAGTGTACCCATCCTTGACTTTGTTGAACACCTAAATTTCTCCACTCTTGTTCAGACATTAAATGAGTTTTAGGTACAAATTTAACTAATTCTTTGGGTAGTACAACATGCCTGAAAAAGGATACTCCATTAATAAAACATGTCTACAATGTCTTCCAAGGACAAATCTTTAAGGGATATTCTTCAAATTTGTATTAAAAATATGAAAAAATTAATGAAATCTTCAATTACCTGTATTCATATTTATCATCGTAGTATTTATCAGAATAATAAATATTTTTATGAGCCATTTTTCTAGGAAATTCTATAAAAAATTACAAATTATCTCACAGAAAATAACCGCGAACGTGAACTTGTTGAACGTTGAACAGTTTTTGTTTTCAGTTTAAATTCAAAACAAATTACGTTTATATTTGGTTCGGTTGCATACATTTTGTCTTTACGTTGGCAAACATGGTGATTGGATAAAAATGTCAGATTTTTTATGTCATTTTTTTATTTTGAAGTAAATTAATTAAAAAACTAATTTTATTTAAAATATAGCTACAATGCCCAAAACAGATCACAAGTAATTATTTTAAGATAATTTATTTTGTTACAAAAAAATTTCGTATTAAATTATAACCTCTATTTATAGATCTCGAAGGCGAGAACGTAGCAGAGAAAGATCTCCAGAACGTAGAAAAACATCAAGTAGTCGAAGCAAAAAGCATAGCAAGCATAAATCTAGAGATAAATCTAGATCTCGAGAAAGATCCAAGCGTAGAGATCGTTCAGAGTCCAGAAAGCATCATAACAAACAATCGTCAAAACAACGTTCTTCGTCATCTTCATCATTGTCGTCGAATTCATCTACAAGTAGTTCAGGATCAAATAAATCCCTTAAATTACTTCAACGTTTACAAAAAGAACGAGTACGGCAAGTTGAATTGAAAAAACGACAGAAAGAAATATTGAAAGCAACAGAAACACCGGAAGAAAAACGACTTCGTAGGTTAATGAAAAAAGAAGCTAAGGAACGTAAACGTAAAGAAAGAATGGGATGGGATAATGAATATTTACATTATACAAACACTGATAATCCGTTCGGTGATGGAAATCTGCTTTCGACATTTGTTTGGAATAAAAAGTTGGCTAAAGAAGGCTTAACAGAAGTAACAAGAGAAGAATTAGAAGCTCGAAATAGACATAAGCAAGAAGAAAATAAACGAGAATTAGAAAAGGTAATTAAAATTTTTCAAAGTAATAATTCTAGCCCTGATATTTATCACCCAAAAATATTTCTTTAATACCTAAATTTTCTGATGAATCTTATAATACCTATAATTTGACCTTTTATACTTTTTGGACATTTCTTTGAAGTAAATTAATGTGTCCATTGAACACGGTATAGGCCACAGTAAAAATCAAATAAAGATACAGAGAAATATAGACATTTTGTTGCCTCTGATTCATTTTTTTGTCTAACAGTCCAATTTGTATATTTTTGTAAATATAATTTTCGAAAATGTTTATAGGTAAAAAAACGACGCTTAGAAAGAGAAATGGAGCGACAACAACGTGAAGAAGAATTATCCATGTTACAAAGAAGTAAAGAAGCTGCACAATTTGAAGAATGGGAACGTCAAGAAGATAAATTTCATCTGGAACAAGCTCGGTTACGATCACGTATACGAATTCAAGATGGCCGCGCAAAACCAATCGATTTACTTGCAAAATATATCAGTGCTGAAGAGGAAGTCGACGCTGTTGAAATGCATGAGCCCTACATGTACCTTAATGGTTTACAAATTGAAGATCTCGAAGATTTAATTGAAGATATTAAAGTTTACAAAGAATTGGAACGTGGTAAAAATTTAGATTATTGGAATGATATAACAGTGATTGTCGAAGATGAGCTTCATAAATTACGCAAACTCTTCAAACAGAACGAATACGAAGCTGCTATGGGTCGTCGTGAAGGAATACATCAATCCGTTGTAAAAGAAGTCACATCTGTATTTAAAGGTAAAACCGCTGCACAATTGGAAGCATTACAAACTCAAATTGAGAATAAAATCAATGGGAAATTTGACGGTATCGATATTGGATACTGGGAATCTCTATTATCACAATTAAAAGCTCATATGGCCAGAGCACGTTTACGAGATCGTCATCAAGAAAACTTGCTTAAAAAATTAGAAGTATTAAAAGCTGAACAATGTGTTGGAACTGATCAAAATGAAGAAGAATCAAAAAGTTCAAGACCAGAAGCTTCAACTAGTGCAAGCACTTCTCAACAAGTTGAGGTCAAAATTGAACCCGATGATGATTCCCAACATAGTACGCAGTCTGAAGATATGTCTGAAGATGTTGCCAATACTATGCTATCCGAATGTTTTGCCGAATATGATTCGGGTGGTTATAGTCCCGTCTATTTGAAGAGTTCACATTTAGAACCAGGTACGATAGTTGTTACCGAAGAAGATGATTTAAAACGTTTAGAATTTGCACGTTTACAAGTATTGGGCAGTGGAAATAAGGTCGAAAATGTACAAACTGAAGAAGAAAAAGCACTTCAAATTGAAGCTCGCAAAGGAATGAATAACGATGAAGCTGAATTTTCTGTTGAGATGAGTTTAGATACACAAATATATCTATGGTCCGATAAATATCGTCCACGTAAACCAAGATACTTTAATCGTGTACATACTGGATTCGAATGGAATAAATATAATCAAACTCATTACGATATGGATAATCCACCTCCGAAAATTGTACAGGGATACAAATTTAATATTTTTTATCCAGATTTGATTGATAAAAGTAGCACACCAGAATATTTTTTGACTCCTTGCTCGGACAATAGAGATTTTGCAATTTTACGATTTCATGCTGGACCTCCGTATGAGGATATTGCATTTAAAATAGTGAATCGAGAATGGGAATATTCATATAAACGTGGTTTTCGATGTCAATTTCATAATAATATTTTTCAATTATGGTTTCATTTCAAACGGTATCGATATCGAAGATAATTTTTTGTATGTATTTTTTATAACATTCTCATTGTATTTTATTTCCAATCGCTACAATTATGTTTTGAACTTTATTTGTATTTGTACATAAAATATGGTTATGTAAATTATTTTAATTTAAACTTCATTAAATAATTAACTGAAAAAGTTTTTTTTTTATTATTTGCAAAATAAAACTGCGAATTTTTCACCTGAAAACATACAAAAAATTTAGTCCGATCCACTGTTATTTTATTTCAAAAAGTATTTTTGAGATTGTTCCACAAGACCATTAGTTGAAGCTTCTTGCAAATTTTCAACTCTCTACCATTTATGGTTTTTTGTCCTAATTTGCGCCCTAGCCACCTGCAAAATTTTGTCCCAATTTGCGACCACACGGATAAACAGTGACATTTACAAAAAATGTTTCAAACAACAGTTGTTTATTTTTTTATAATGAACATTTTGTACATTTAAACTTTTGTTCTATCTCTAACGATAGGTCTTACTCCTACGTACCCAAGATCCAATTGACCTCTATTGCACTATTGCTCATTTACGAACTTAGTCTCACTGTTTACGCCCTGAGCATGCTATAAAAATAGCGTTCAGCATGATATCTCATTTTACGTTTGTTTTTGTTGTTTACTTTTAATCATGCATACGATATTTATTTACATCATGGTCTCTTCGATTATCATTGATATTTTTAATATGATGCATATACAGTGTAAACTAAATTGACAAATATTTTGTCTAGCAATCTTAATTAAAGAGAATTGAAAAAAATACACTCGTACCAGGACTCGAACCCGGACTTCTTAGATTCATGTCAAGCGCCTCATCTCATTTTTTTGAGTTATCGTGTCCACAGACAGACTGACGGACAACCGGAAATGGACTAACTGGGTGATTTTATGAAAACCTATACCAAAATTTTGTTTGTAGTATCAATATTTTTAAGCGTTACAAAGAGGGTCTAAACTTAGTATACCTTGATATAAATTACATATATACAGGTTATAACAATAGAACTCTCCGAAGACCTTACAATTGATAATCATATTCACCAAACATTATGAATAGTTGTTCATTAACATTATAGAGAGCTTCATTAAAAATGGAGATAGGGAATTACTTTTAGTATGTAAATTCCAACGATTTTGCAGCTAGTTGGAATTCTAATTTTTCGCTCAAAGCCAGCGACAAGCGTCATTATGAGGTTACATCTTAAGATAAATTTGATCTTATCTCTATGGATAAATTCCACCCAAAAAATGCAATCAGGTACATTTAACCCCAAGGCGAGTATTTTAAAAGATATTTGTCGCTCATTCTTAGGATTTCTGCGATATCTCAGAATCTTAAATAGTCGTCCAATAAGCTCGATTTTGGTTTATATTATACATGTCTATGATTGTAAAAGAATAATAAGTTGCATTATGGTTGAATTATTGTGTAAAAAGCACGGTTGCATGACATAAATATAAACAAAAGCAAAATTTAAGAGTTCTAACCTAAAAATACACGAAAAATAAAGTATGTAATATTTGAATTAATTAATATTTTTAAAATTATAACAATTAATTATTAAATATATAAAAAATTATATTTTCACAAAAGCGCTTACACATCAAAATATAAGTATGACTACAATTCAAGAACAATTACAAAGGAAGCGCGTTCCTATCGATATATGGGATACCAAAGAAAAATTATTGTTAGCATCGGCTGTTGTACGTAGCGGTGATCAAAATTGGATGTCGGTAAGCCGTTTAATGAAAACTTTAGGTCACACAACTAGACCTAGTGATTGGTATTCACAAAAAAATTGTGCTGCGCAATACGGATTATTGTTGGAAAATGTAGAGACTCCCAAACGTAAAAAACGTACAACTGGTACAGAATCCGTAATAGAAACTCCAAGTGAAAGTATCCTCCGACGTTTGAAAGAAGAAAGAATGCTAGAATTGAAAAAAATTATGAATGAAGAACGAAAAACGTATCTAAAATTAAAAGAAGAAATTAACTTAGTGAAAAGTGGCCGGGCTGATGAAATGCAATTACGTGAAATGTGTTTACAAATTGAACAAGAAAATAAACAAAAAGAAAGGGAAGCACAATTGTATGCGGATTGGTTGAAACAACGCGAAGAAAAGAAAATAGAACTTGAAAGACAATGGAGACCTAAATTTTATACACAAACTGGACAAAAACGAAAAATTTCAGAAGTCGAAGGAGCTTTAGAATCACCAAAATTAGAACCTCCATCATCGGAAGATAATTCTCAGGAGACAAATAAACCTGCCATGTCTCCCTTACTTACAAGTTTACTCAAATCACCGTCTCCAGCTCCAAATGCGACTTCATCGATTTTACATTCTGCGATTACGAATAATAATCAGCGTGGAGCATCCCCAACCATAGCCAGTTTATTAAATTCAACACCAGAAGTATCTGTTTCACCAAGTCTACAACAACTTGTTAGTACGGCGATTGGCCAAGAGCCAACTCCTTCGCCAAATGTAACCGCAGTTCAACCTCCAATTCAAAATATTGAATCAGGGCTTATTTCTGCAACTTTACCTCCAGGATTATTATTACCTGATCCTGCGAGTATTAAAAAGGAAGATGCTACTTTACCACCACCTTTAGCGATTCCTTCTGATAATATTGACGAAGAAATGTCGTTAATTGAAGAAGTTATTAAAGATGTTGAAGAAAATGAAAGTAAAGAATTATTGGAACGTAAGGAAGATACGACACTTTCTGAAACAGATCAAAGTAAAATTGGGGATATAAAAAACGAATTGGATAAAACTGTAAAAGAAAATCAACAAGCGGGGGTTGCAAATTTATTAAATGCTATAACGCAACCTTTAGAAACGCCACCTGTAAAAATTGAAGAACCTAAAGAACCAGATACACAAGTCGAAGAAGCAAAAGTAGAAAAATCAACCGACGAAACAAATATACAACAAGCAGCTAAAGTATCTACGGCTCCCAGTACTCCGTCAATTCGAGAAGTTTCCGTGGTTTTAGAAGATATTGATTCAACGACTGTCACACCGAATGTTGAAGTAAAAAAGGAAATTGAAATACCAGAAGAATTTGATAAAGATAGTAGTTCAACTAGAGATAGTGAGATAAAAATTGAAGATCGTGAAGAAACAACAAATGAATCAACGGTAACTGAATCAATATCTCAAATATCTAGCGAAGATACAAACGAAGAGGTGAAAACTGAAGTTAAAAAAGAGACACAAAAAGATGAAGATATCACAAAAGAAATGAAAGAAGAAAAAATAGAAACAGAAATTCGATCCACAACTCCAGTTAAGGAAGATATTACTGATGATTTACCAAAATCATCGTTAACTGACGATTCAGACTTCGATGAATCATCAACACCGTTAGTTAAAACCGAAAAAGTAAAACGTGATTATTCACGAAATAAAAAGAAAGAAGAAAAAGAAATTGAATTTTTATTAGGAGAAGATAAACTAGAAAATGACGATGATAAAGATTTATTAGATGATTTAGAATCATTAGACACGGACAAGAAAGATATGAAAATGAAAATAAAAAATACAGAAGATCGATCTGAGAGTCCATGGACTGAGGAAGAAGCAGATATATCGTCAGTACGTACGAAACGTCGCTATTCAACACCAGCTACCCCTAGCGATTCAGTACCAAATAGTCCAGCATCGAGTTTGGCTGGATTTGAAGATGATCGAGAGTATCGTGCTTGGAAAAAATCGGTTATGCTTGTGTATAACCGTATGGCTACACATAAATACGCTTCGTTATTTTTACGTCCAATTACAGACGAACAAGCACCAGGATATCATAACATCATACGCGAACCGAAGGACTTACAATCGTTACGACGTAATATTGACAATGGGCAAATTAAAACAACTCAAGAATTTATACGATATATTTTATTAATGCTCCAAAATGCTCTTATGTACAATAAAACAAATGAATATGTTTATAATATGGCGAGAGAAATGCAAAATGAATGCATTGAGCAAATTCAAATTTTGGTACAAGCTCAAGCTCAAGTTGAAACACCAGCGCGAAGAGAGACACGAACAAGTGAACCAGGTATTATTAAACATAAACCTGATTTATCAGTTTCGAAAAGTCGAAAACGAAAGATAGAATAAATATTTTTATTTTTTTCACGTTCATCATTCCGAAAATTATTTCTGAGAAAAGAAGATAATCATAAAATTCTAATTTTAAATTGTTGACATCCACCAACGATTATCGTGTGGTCAGATTATGAATTTTTTCATTTTTTTTTGTCTACAATCTAAATAATTTCCAATCCTCATTTTACAATTTTTGAAGTAATTTCAAACCTTCAAAAGACGTTCAGTTGTAACAAATAACGTAATTTTATTTCATAAGATAAACTATAGGGATTTATTGTTCGAACTCGTCCTGATAGAGTAAAAATTGTATGCAATACGCGCGGTTTGATTAGTTTATGAAATATGTTACTTCGATTCATTTAACTGGTCGTGGTTTTAAATGCGCCATCGGATTTTACAAAAAAAATTGTATATTACACATCTAGGAAGCAAAAGTAAAGAATATCTCAGATCTTATGTTCACTGTCGCCCGAGACGAAGGCGAGATATTCTTTACTTGCTCTCGTGGTGTGTATACTATTTTTCTGCTCGGTGCAGGCTAAAAGTACCTACTTCGTTTAGCATAGCGGGACGATAGATGTCACTTTCCGCCCCGAGTTTTATCAATTAATTGTGTCGTTTTGAACAAAATTAAATGTACCTTACATTACCGAAAAACCAATGTAATCCATTATGTTATGCCAGTGTACAATAATTTATTTATATGAACTATGTAATAAATTTAATTAGCTTAATTAAATAGATTTTTATCTCTTTTAAAATTATATAATTTAATTAATTCCCTAATTACTAAAATTTATTCCTGGGGTAAGACAACGTCTAAGCTGTTGGGCCAAAACAAAATACGCAAAAGGTAAGTAATATATTTTATTAAAACGAAAGTAATTATTGAAGAAATCTTTTTGTTTTGTTTGTGATTATAGGCCAAATTGATAAAAATGAAAATTCTTTGGAAAAATTTACTATTTCTACACACAAGAAGCTATTTGGATTGTTAGGATTTGTGTACTTACTAGTCTTAGGTAAGATGATAAAAAATAAAGTTTTTTTTAAACAATTTATTTTTGATTTCATAAATACAAATACGATTATTTTAATAGAAAATTTGCAGAATTCATGCAAATTAAATTGATACATAATTTGAAAGTCTATCTAGTTTTATATTTTTCTTAATGTTGGGAAATAAAATTAGTCGATTATTTAAAAAACATATCTTCATCAATATTATTTTAAAAAATTTTTCGTTTTTTGACATCAGTTTTTTTGTTTTAATTAAAAAAAATTTTTCATTTGCAAATTCTCTATTATAACAGTTTCAACACTTTAAATTTAATCTGTTGATAACCATGAATAAAACTTTACATCTTAAATAATAATTAACGTGAATATAAAATTTAATTTATAGTCTCATATTATATACTTTAAGGGGCCGTTAAAATTTCTTCTTGTATACTGTTTGAACGGCCTAATGGTCCTTTTGCTCCACTAATACTTGTTAAAGATGTTGATTGTGCAGCATCTGATTTTTGATTATGATATTCTTCGTTATATTCCTAAACATTATAAAGCATTATTGTTTAGATTCTTGGATGGATTAGATTCCTATTAAGTTTATACTGAATCGAAATTAATAAAATAATGATTTTTGAAAACCGAAAATTTGACTACTAGAGAGTATGTTTTATTCAAAGATTTTTGGTTCAAATTGTAATTTAGGAAGAGATTTTATCAGTTTACACTATCCCTCATATTGACAAGGTAACGGAATGCTATAATTTTCTTAAAAAATTTCATCTTTAGGGTCATGGAGACCGTTCTAAAAATTTTATTAAAAAAGGATTTCTAATCTTTGGACGAATGTCTACTTGAGATGAAATATCTCGAGTTTAATAACATGAGTTATTATCAGAGATTTTTCAAAGTTCTTTGTTATCGATTTTCGATGTGCATAGGTACTTGTGAAACACAAGTAGATATTCGTCCTCATAATTTTGAAATAATTTCTTACTTTAAGTCGATTTCCTAAAAATACTGCACGTTCGCGTTTCTTTATCATAAAGTCGGATGGCATAAACCAACGATTTTCGTGACATTCTTCAGCTGTTGGTCGTTTACTGAAATAATAATCGGAATATTAAAAATGTTTTGATATCAAGTAATACAGAGTGATTGCCAAAACTCAATAAACATATCATGCGGAAACCATTTTATTATGCAAATTTTATAGAAGAATTTCTACCGTTCTTCAATTCCAAGATTGTTTGGAACAGATTTCGGTAAATTTAAGAAAATCGTTTTTTGCATAAAATGTATAATGATTTTTGAACCACTCCTTTTCAATTAATATACATACTTTGGGTTTCGTTTGAAAATTAACATAATAAAACGAACAGCTTCCTGTGATAATTCTTTATACAGATGTTCAAAACGATATCTAGCATATAAAATATTTTGTCTAGTTTCTTCGGCATCTTTACCACGGAACGGTGATGTACCAGACAATAAAACATAAGTTAAAACACCTACAGACCAAATATCCGATTGTGGGAATGCGGGTTCTTCACTTAATACTTCAGGTGATGTATATTCCGGATGGCTATCTGTATTTGAAACATTCGTACCTAATTTTGCAACTTTTTGTACTGATCCAAAATCAACCAATTTAACTTGTACACTTCGTACTGTACTAAGTACAACGTTGTCCGGTTGAATATCTAAATGAGCGAATCCTCTCCAATGTAAATATTGTAACCCATCAATAACTTGGGAAATAATTGTGGCCACAGTTTGTTCTGAATATTCATGACGTAATGACAAGTATGTAAGAACGTCAGCACCTTGTAATCTTTCAGCAATTAATGCTGCAATTGGACTTTCAGGTTTTCTGAATCCAGCCAATAAAGATACAATTCGTTCATGACGTAAACTACGCCAAGCGTCCCATTCTTGTTGTGTTCGTTCAATTGTTTCTGTTTTGCATTCTAATAATTTTGCAGTACATACAGAGTCATTTGATTTATTTACAGCTTTAACTACCACTGAAAAGCGTCCTCTGAAATGTAATAACAAATATTAAATTCTTAAAAAATATAAAATTCTTGCCGTTTTTATATTAATTATATTACCTAGATATTTCAGAAATGAAATTATATTCATCTGTAACATTTGTTTTTGTATCCCATTCGATTGGATTCTTTTCTATAGAATAATCCAATTTTGTCTTTTCTTCAATCACAATTTGGTGTCCTGAATCAGTTAATTGTTGTAAATGTGTCATCGCGCGGCTCATTTGAATTTTAGGTGTTCCTGCTGCTTTTGTTTTTACAACTGCTGTAGTTATACCAAAATCACCCCAACCAAAAACATTTCTTGCTGCTAAACGATAAATATAATTCTTTTCCGGTTGTAAATCTTTGATTAAATAGAATTCATGGTCGATGTTATCGGCACATTGAATCCATTCCACTTCGTCACAAAGTTTATATTGTAAACTGTAACATAATACTTGAGAATATCCATCATGTTTTGGTTGCCGCCATGTTAGTAATACTTCTGTGTCTGATACTTGTGACGCTGTTGGAGAATCAGGAGAGTCTGGTGTTGTACCCAAGACTACACGAGTCCTTGTGATGGTTTGCCCAACCTATTGATAAAGTTTCGATCAGTAATTAATTACATTGAAAAATTTCAGACAAAACTCCTTGGGTGCTTTACCCCCATTTTATTCAAGGAATTCGTTGTTGGAAATTTTTTGATATATTTAGAAAAACTCTTATTTTATAAAATTGTGTTCAAAATACCTTGTTTCTCGCAACAATTTTATAGAGACCAACATCGAATTCTATAGCAGGGCACAATTTTAAGATGGATCTTCCATCTTCATCTGTTGTAAGTTTTACACGGTTGTTTTCTCCAATTATGGTATCATTTCTGCAAAACAAAATATGTTTAGTGCCAGTCCTTGAAATAGTAGCCATTACTGAAAATGTTAGCACATACTTGAAAAATTGGACTACAGGTGTTGGGTCACCAACTGCAAAGCAAACTAATTCAGCTTCTTGCCCTTGAACTATTGGTACAATTTGTTGTTTTTCTCTGAAAAATGGTAGAGAACCACTTTGTTTGCTTTCAATTAATGCTTCAGCTTCAGCATACGTATCCAATCGATATCCTAATTCATGCCGTAAACGACGTAAAGAATATGTATCGGCTGAACCGTATTTACTAATACGTTCTTTTCGTTCATCATCAATTTCTTCATCCATAACATCAGTGAATCGTCTACGTTCATGAATTGATGGAGTCTACGAAGACAATTAAATTCATGAATTATCGCAAAATTAGTACTTTTTTATTTGTACTTTTTTCTTACCCTCCAATCGTAATCAGAGTCACCTAGTGTACGGCCAGGACGAACTTGAGCTGCTACTTTCATATATTCACGTAATCGTACAGGGAAATCGGTATCACGTAATTGCAGTAGATATGTATCGGGTCCATTCTGGTAACTGATAAAGAAATAATTCAAGTTAATAACAATGGGATTTTACCTTCTTTTATGTTACACATCACTGTATAATTTGATGTGGGCGGGGAAAAAAGACGAGACAATTTATGAAACTAGAAGTTAGTAGATTGTGTTGGTAGAGTTAATTGCAGAATATCATCAGTGCAACGACACTACAATCAATTAACAGATTCGGTTTCGAACCTGTAACCTTCTAACTTTAAACTCAATGGTAGTATAATAAGCCTTCATCATCGCCCGCAGCATCGTGTGAGGTATGGTTTCAAATATTTTTGATACTTACTGACTTTCAGATTTGATAACACCAATTTCATAATCCAATCCTGGACGTTCTGGAATACGTGTTTCCCAAGAACCTGGTTTGCGTGGAATACGTTCTGGAGTTCTTGATGTGGGTGTATAAGTTTCGCCAGGTGGATAAACCATACGTGATGGATCCGAATCAGCAACAGTAAGTTTATTACGACGATACCATGTTTTACACGATGCATTATCATACCATTCACGATATAGATTATAGTAGTTTCGTAAACGCTCTGTACTAATTTTATATTCATCGGCGGGTGCTTTGTCAGCTCGAGTAAGCCATGGGTGTTTGAGAGCAGTTTTTACATCCATTCTACCTTCAGCACTGAATATTAACAATTTGCTGATAAAATCTTGTGCTTCGCTACTAATATTAATCCACCATTCATCAGTGAATTCCCAATTTCCTGTAAAAATATCCGTGTTTTCTAAAATGCAATACACACCCTTTTTATTAAAAACAAAAAAACATACCTGATCGAACTTTAGTTAAGGTCTCACGATCGTCTTTACCACGGAATGGTGAAATTCCAGAAAGTAAAATATAAGTAATAATACCTAAACTCCACATATCGGTGGCTAAACCTACACCTTCGCCATTAGCTGTTTCTGGACTTACATATTCTGGTACTCCATAATGTAATGGAGCTAATCTACCCATAGCAATGCGCCTTGCTAATCCAAAATCACATATTTTAAGATCATCACTTCCTGGATGAGAAATTAATAAATCACCAATCTGAAAATAGGAGTAGATTATTATAAAATTTCGTTCTAAAAGACGAAATCAGCTTTATAAAAGGTCATTTTCTTTTTCTATACTTACGTTCAAACCAAAATGTCCAATACTCTTATCATGCATATAATCCAATCCATAAAGGATTTGACGAATATATCCAGAAATTTCACTTTCTGTGTAATATGTTTGTTTAAGAAGATTGTCTTTGACAAGTTCACCGCCACTGGCCAACTCAGTGACTAACATCATGAATGAATCTCTTTCGAATGCATCATGCAAACGAATAAGTTTACGATGATTCAATGAATTCATAATATCTAATTCATTATACATGAACGGTTTCAAATCTCCACGACCATGCATAACTTTAGCAGCATAATTACGACCAGTTAATCGTTCGACAGCATGATATGTTACACCTTGAGTACCACGTCCTAATTCATCACCCAAATCGTACATTTCTTCGTATGGTTTTGTTCGTGGTTTCACGGGACTTGTATATGGCGCGTAGTTGTAGTAATTGTAATCGATTTCGTTATCAGAAATGTAAATCATTGCTGAGGATGATACTGTTCCAGCAACATTTCGAGCACTCAATGAATATAAACCTTCATCACGTGCAATAATATCGTTTATTGTTAGGAAACACGTGTCTGGTTCAACGAAATGTATCTGAAAAAATATTACTATTAGCAAATCTGAAAAAATGGGCGTTAGACTATAAGCAAATCTCTTGATATTGACCCAAATTACTATGAGTACCTGAGATTCGGGTATTTTAAGTATACCTTAATTCTGGACGAACTTGCTAAGGGTTGCCAATCTTTGTACCATTTGAGTTCTGGATAAGGAACTCCTGTAACTTTAGCTTCAAGTCGAATAGTTTTACGCAAAAGAACATGGGCTTCATCCAATCGCCTGGAAAAGCGTGGTGGTTCTGCGATTTCTAAACGAACTCTTTGACGTGCTTCTCCATGCTCGTTTTTAGCAATAGCCTCATATACGCCAACATCTCTATCCAACATTCTAAAAACATAACACAAATGTGAAAATTGTTTACAAAAAGAATACATTATTTTTGAAAGCTTACTTATTGATAAACAATGAAGCTTGGCCGTTTCTAGTATAACTGGAATCAAATCGGCCACCCATTTCAATTGGCTCGTCATCGAATGTATAACTAATCTTTGGTTTTGGATATCCATAAACGAACCAAAATAGATTAACATTATGATTTTTAACACCGTATTGTCGATCATCTTCTTGCCTAAGAAATACTGGAGCTTGGTTCATATTTCCATGTAATGGTCTTTCAATATCGAAGTCTTTTGGGAAGTATTGTGAATGGTCTAATGAAAATTGTGACCCTGGTGGTAAATAAGGAGTGAATTTTGGTGGTTCTGGTTCTAATTTTTGTCTGTATGTAACAGCAAATGGAGATGGGTCACTAATACCAAATTGATTTTCAACTCTTATTCTAAATTTATAATCTTTAAATGGTTCCAAATGTGGAATACCACATACACATGATCGAACTCCAGTTCTTATTGTTCTCCAGTCACCATGTGGTAAGTCTAACATTTCTACTTGATATGTAACTGGGAATCTTGGACCAGATGGTAGTGATGGTTTCCATGACAAAGTTAAGTGACGATCCAGCATCTTTGATATAATTGGGGCATCAGATAATGGTACTGGGACTCCAGTGTTTTTATGCTTATCGTAATCTAAATATTGGTCTCCAACGGCACGTTTTGGTCGAATATCAATTGCTAAAAGAATAATTTTTCAATTAATCGAAAGTATATTAAAGGGTGTTAGATGAGTCTTTTATTCCTTACAATCAAATGTTAAGTTAGCGTGACATTCTTCACATCCATGCTCATTGAATATACGACAAGTATATTTTCCAACATCTGGTGTATCAATGCCTTCAATTGTTAATCTTAGTAAGCCAGATCTGTCTTTCTCCATTCGAATACGTTCTGATGGGAAGAGTTTAACACCTTCTCGTTGCCATTCAACTTCTGGTTCTGGGAATCCTGTCGCACAAGCGGTAAACTTAGCGGTCATGCCTTTATATAATTCAGTATCACCAATTTTCTTGAGGAAGGATGGTGCTTCAACTTTTTGACGAGTATCTCTGAAAAATAAAATTCATGTTATTTGATGAAGTTAATAGTTTGGATGTAACCGTACATTTTATCTACAACTTGTAGTAAGGATTCGCATGAAGCAGTTCCTTCCCTATTCGTAGCTGTACATTTGTAAAGACCAGCGTCTTCTGGAGCACAGTTTCGAACATATAAACAACTGGCATCACCGTCGCGTTTAATATGGTATTTATCAGTTTCATGAATTGGTTTATTGTCTTTGTACCAAGTAATTTCTGGAGATGGCACAGCAGAAATACGACATGGAAACTTTGCATCGAATGTTGGTAACTAAAACAAAATTTGGTTATTAGGATTTTAAATATAATCTACATTTTTTAATTCTAATTACTTGTTGAATATCTGTGAATTTTTGTTCAAAGTTTGGTGGTTGATAAACTTTGCGCACAGTTGCTTTAACATCCTTAACATCTTCACCTAGAGGATTAGTCAATTTACATGAGTAAAGTCCTGCATCTGATGGTTCTGCTTCATTTATTGCTAATCCAACTCTTGCTCCGTCACATGTAATCAATGTACGTGCATCAGGTTCAATTGGATTTCCATCTTTAGTCCATGATACGCTTGGAATTGGATTACCTCGGAATGGAGCTTCAATTACTAAAGGTGTACCCTCGTCGGTAATAACATCACGAATATCATGCAAGAAAATAGGTCTTTCTTCAGGGGAGTTCGGATCTTTACGAGGAATAACAGTTAAAACGGCTTTATTTGATGTTTCACCGTTTTCATTTTCAAGATGAATTTCATAAGGTCCAGAATCATGTACAGTACATTTATCGATAAGTAAAGCACATGTACCGTCTGGAGATTCAATAATTTTCTTATGCTTTCCATCAGGGATTATTTCACATCCATTGCGTGTCCATTTCACTGTTGGTTTAGGATGGCCTAATACTTTAATTTCTAATTTTGCAGGGAAACCTTCCACAACTTTCATAGGAAGTAAGTCACCCCTGAATGACGGTTTTGTAGATTCAGGAAGAATTTCTACATTTGCTTCTCCTGTAACTTCTCCTAACTTATTGGAGGCAGTCAAAGTGTAAAGGCCGGCGTGGTCAGGTTTCGATTTCTCTATTTCTAATCCTACAGTACCATCAGGTTGTTTAATAACGTTGAAACCTTGTGAAGTTTTAATGGGTACTCCGTCTTTAGTCCATTCTATTTTTGGTGGTGGGTAAGCTTTGACTTTAGCTTCTAGTTTTAATGGTTGACTTGCATTTACAGACACATTTTCTAGTTCTTTTTCGAATTCCGGAGCCAATGGTTCAGCTGAAAAAAGAATAATTTATTATAATTTTTTCATTCTTTACGTTAGTCAACAAAATTCTTTTATACTTCCCGTGTACATTGCCATCATTTGAAAAGTAAATAACGCGTTTTCAAGAAAAATATATGAATTGACTATTTTATTGAGTATTTTACCAAAATTTTTCTTTACTTACGATTTACGACAACAGCACACATTGACGCAGCTTGTCCATTTGGATTAGTAACAACAACTTTGTAAGCTCCACTATCATTTGGAGTTGCCTTCTCCACACTTAATATGAGTGTTCCATCGGGTAAAACTTCTGTTTTAATGTGATCATTATCTTGAATTGGTTCACCATCTTTGTACCAATTAACAGTTGGCTTGGGACTTCCAGAAATTGTTGTTTTCAATTCGAATGGTTTTCCTTCGAAAACTTCGAGACCTTTGTCTAATTTTTTTCCAAATGATGGTGTTGTTTGTGCCAATCCCACGCGACAATTTGTTTCAGCGCTACCAACCAGATTTTTAGCCACACAGGAATACTAATAAAAGCAATATCATAAAGATATTTTCGTAAAATTCCAATAAAAAGCAACTTTTAAATAACTTACCCGTGCCGAATCTTCATTTCTGAAATTTGTGATAATTAAATCACTGGTTACTTGACCTTCTTTTTTAGTTTCAATCGTTGTATGTTCATCACTTTCAATTGGTTTATCATCTTTCAACCATGTCATTTGTGGTTTGGGTAATCCATCACAACGGACATGTAAAGTTGCAGTTGCAGTGTCTTCAATAATTTGGTCGGTTAATTTTGTTATAAATGACGGCGTTAGTGCTAAAAATCACAATTCATTTGATTTAATCCAACTATTTAATTAGTGACCTCACACGAGCGGACTTTCTAAAGCGTTTTAAGTATTACTTTTGTCAGATTAACTAGAAGTATGGTTTTTTACCCCATTTCAACAAAGTTAAGGCAGTTAAACTTGATCTAAAGAAACGAGTAATAATATTGAAATATGTCGGTCTTATAAATATCCCATAGATCCGGTTATCTAAATTAAAAGACCAGAGCTGGATTTATTTACTATGTACAAAGTCCGATCGTGTGTGATTGTTTAAAGAATACACACTTTGTGTATTTAGTCGTAAAGAACCAGAGGTTTCTCCGAATTCATTTGAGGCATTTATTACATATTTTCCTTCATCCGCTAAAGTAACATTCTCGACAATCAATTTGTATTGTTCTTTGTCTTCCGATTTTTCCATACGATATGATTCACTAGCAGTGATTTCTACATCATCCTCCTTAAACCATGTTACGACTGGTTCTGGATTAGAATGAATTGTTACAGAAAGTGTTGCGGGTTCCCCTGGGACAGCACCAACATCGTACAAGTCATACAATTCTGGTTTCAATAATACATCCAATCGACCAGTGGTTTCACATTCTCCATGCTTGTTGTTTGCTTTGACAGTATATTCTCCAGTATGTTCATGTTCACCTGAAAATTAATATAATGATCATTAAAAGACTCTTACTTAATAAAAAATGTTTTTAATAATTAATATAATTTGAAAAATACTCACAGTCGGCGATGTTTATAGAAAATGTGCATTCTACTAAACCATCCTCTACTTCTTTGACGTCAGTTAAAAAGCTAATAACTTCAGTTTTTGTTAATTCGGTATTTTTATAATACCTGGAATAAAAATATGATTAAGAACTCTTGCAAGGAATCAATAAATCGCTTCGTAGGTACTTAAAATATTTTGCCAAAATTCTTTTTCAACAAATTAGAAATTATTTCACGTTATATTCAAAAATGTTAAACAAAGTGAAAAAAAATATTTAGAACGCTTACAATTCATAAAGATGCAAATAAGGATATTTATTGACGTATAAAGAACGATTTCAACAGATTTTGTTTTTAAGGGGTAGGCAGATTTCCAACCAGGTTATGGAGTGAATTTTATTCTAAAGGGAATATTTTTGGGAGGTGGGTAAAATAGATTCACTAATCATGGTAAAAAGTATTATTAAAGATTTCTCTCGACATTATTAAGTACCTTCGAAGCAATACTCAGATAATGTTTAATTTACCAAGTAGGAAAAGGTTCTGGATCTCCAGTGATAACAGCAGTCAATGTAGCGCCTTCATGTTTTGGTGCTTTTTCACTTGATAATCCTTGTCGAACTCTCGGCTTTCTTAAATCAGTTTCATCGATTACATGCAAATTACCAGTTTGTACAATTTCACCCATACGATTTGTGAGTTTACACTCATATTTCCCTTGATGTTTACTTTTCTTCATGTTGGGCATTTCTAGAGTGTACGTTAGCTCTTCTCGCCTTATTTTTGTTGTTTTTGTACTCTTTATCTTTTGACCATTATAAAACCATTCTGCTTCTGGTGTGGGTACACCAGATGCTTTGACAAAGTATTTTTGTGTTTGTGTTTCAAAGACTTGTCCATCTTCAAGATTTGTATCCAAAATTTGTGGAATTGCTATTAAAAATTTATTTCAATTAATAATTTATGAAAAAGTTTGTTGGATTTTTACATCCGTATGTATGAAAAATATATACTAGAGTTTCGAATAAAATGAAACTGAACAAAATGAAAGTTGTTCCAGTTTTAGGCTTGTCAGACCATAGGTTTTTAGTTTTCCAGATAATGGTCTGGAAATATGACGATAAAACGTCATATTTAAAATATTCCTAAATATTTTCCACTGAATTTGCTTTTAGATTTATATTTATGGAATCAAATTTTTTTGATTTTGTTTTTAAATACTTGAATTTAATTATCCGGTTTTATACAAACATACACATGGATACTCAAATTATTGAACCAGGAAGGTACAGACATTATGCACTTTACTGGAAAGTTTGGAACCTCGAATGATGTGGGTTCAATCGTGGCATCGAGAGTTTATAAATTATAATGAGGCTGAATGAAGTGGTTAATTGATAAGATGCTCGTTACCAGGCAAAGATAAAATAAACATTTTTGTTGATGAAGTTTTTTTGCCTGTTCCTTTTACAAACGACAGATGAATGTAGACACAGTTTCTATTAAAGTAAGTTGCAGCCTCGCAACTTACTTAGTCCCAGATTCTTTAAGTATTATTATTATTATTAAAGCATACATGTATACAAAAATACGGATATCGTGGTTATATCTTACCTCTTTTTAAATATGCGTTAACTGTAATAAGTAGAGATTTTTTAGACGAATTTCATGCAAAAAACATCCATGCATTTTGATACCTACCGCTAAAGAATTTTTAAAAACATTTTTACCTAAAAAATTCATTTTGAAATTTGAAGTTAAATAGTCTTGACGTGTGTGTGTACATATGACTTAAGCCAAAGTACAACCGAGTCTGAGAAGAGTTAGATCACTTTTTGCAGTCTAAAGTAGCTTAGTTAGCTATGCGGTTATACTTAATTGAAAGAACTTATGTGGTTTAATTGATTTCGACAAATTTAGTATCATTTCTATTGAATGTGAATGGGAATTTTGGTTGCAAAAACGGACAATGGACAAGAAAGTAGTCGAATTAAATATTTTTACTTTCAATTATATTAAAATTCGAGACTTTATCAGATTTTGCTTGCGTTCCTTTATAATGTTGTTTCGTGCTTCCCAATTAATTTGACTTTTCATACCATGTAGGTACTTAATTTTATTAATGAGCATCATACTGATAATAGTGATCAATTTTTGGGTATTAAGAGTTTTTTTTATGTGTATTGTTATGTTAATTTTGTGTTTATTAATATTTTTATTTCTTGTGTAACAGTTTATTTTGTTGCTGTGAAGTTAAAATTTGTTATGCGATTTTTCTGATTTATTGTAAAGTTTTGCTTATCTTACCTTCTCCTTTTGGTTTATCACCTATAATCTCTTCAAGTACGCTACGTTGTTTTTTAATCTTATTAAATAATTCTTTCATTTCTTCGTCATCTTCATCCTCAACCTTCGGTTTAGTTGAAGATGGTTGATTTTCAATTACAGGTGTTGTTGGCTCATCTAATTCGACTATTTGTACACCTGATTTCTCAGAATCAGAACGTTTAAATTCTGTTTTAAGTGTTATACCATTGTCGACATTTACTTCAGCTTTAATTGATTCAATACTTTCTTTAAGTTCGACTTTCGATTTGGATAATAGTTTACTGTTTTGGGGTTCTTCAGCTTTTTCAACAATTATTACTTTCTCTTCAGCAATTTCAACATTTTCAACACTTGATTTCGATAGTAACCGAGCAGTTTTTGGTCGTTTTGTTCCTAAATCTACTTGATCAGTATTTTGTTCGGATACTTCAATTTTTTCAACAGTAGATTTCGAAACTTTTCGTGTAATGTTTGGTTTAATTTCATCAGTTTCTGGTGTTAAAACATTTTGTACAATTTCCTCCTCTTTAAGTTTTCGATTAGGTTCTATATCATCCGTAGTTGCGTGAGCAAGTAATTTTGGTTTCTTCGATTTTTTCAAAACTGTATCCTCTGGTTGTTCCGCATCTATACTTTGCGATTCTCTTATGATTTCTATTGTATTCGATACTTCAGCGATTTCTCCTGGTCCAACTTCATTGTCAATTACGGGATAGGCAATAACACTATCGTCAGTTTTTCGAGAGGTAATTGCTTCTTCTTCATGGCCATTATTTACAGTGTCAACTATTTCTGTAATTTGGACTTTTGTAAATAGATTCTGAACATTTTGTCATACAAAAATGTTACCCAACACTAGCAAAAATTACAGGAAGAAAAACAAAAAAACAAAAAATACGACTACAATTCAACATATACGTTTCAAAACTACTTCAAAATATAACAAAAAACAAAAATGGAGTACTTTAAACCAATGGTAAAACATCACAAATGAAATACAAATATAAATATGACGAACTTTAACAATGTAAAAGTAACGTGAAACATTTACGAACATGAAGTAAAAATGGGATATTAATATTCGTAAATGTAGGGGAAACTGCAAACAAAAAATATTCACCCAAATCATCTTAAAACTTATCAAAAAATTACCTTAAAATAATTTTATAAATTTGATTAGACCCCTTTTTAAAGAAACGTAAAGTTATACTTACTATGGACAGTGACCGTACTCTTGCTACTAACTGATCCCAAAACGTTTTGTACAATAACTTCATATTCTCCACCATCTTCATATTTCACTAGATCCACAGTTAAATTGTACGTTTCATTTCGTTGATTATCTCGTGTTATTTTGATACGTGCATCAGCCGATACATCGTTACCGTTTTTGAACCATTTAACTTCTGGTTCTGGGCATGCCACCACCTCTATTTGTAAGTTTAAGGTTGCACCCTCATCAACTACGGTATCAGCTAATGTCTTCCTTAATTTTGGTTTACAGTTAACTGTAACATCAGCACTATTTTCAGTAGCTCCTAATTCGTTTGATAATTTCAGCGTATATTTTCCATGTAAATCACTATTGGCTTCCTTGATTTTAAGTTTGTAATTGCCATCTTCATCCACAGATTTTTCAAATTCGTTTTGACTCTCGGTGATTTCAACATCTCCCAAAAACCTACAAAAAAATTCAAAAATTAAAAGTAGTATTAAAATAGAAATTTAAAGCTTTCGTTTGTTCGCTATGTTAAGATATGTTAAGTTGTCGCAGCTGTAGATAAAGCTTTCGACTACGGATAGTTTGAGAGATAAAGACTCCCACGCATTTGTTTTATAACCAAATATTATTCCGAGAAGGTTATAAATATATACTGCAATATATTTTAAATTTAGAGAACTTTATCGAAAATTATTTTACAACATACCATCTTCCGTTTGGCTTAGGAAAACCATCAACTGCAGCTACAAGTTCAATGTCCACATCACCTTCAGTAACAGTTATATTACGTAACTGTTCTCGAACAACTGGCGCACCACGAACATCCAATCTTGCACTATCCTGAGTTGTGCCATGTTCGTTTCTCAAAACACATTTGTATCTACCAGAATCTGTAGAAACTGCGCCAGTAATTTTCAACCCATACGTCCCTTGACCATCAGAAGTACGAATTAAGGTTGATGTATCTGATGTAATTTCCTTATCATTTTTGTACCAAGTAATGGTGGGAGCAGGATCAGATTCAACTTTAATTTCAAACACTGCATAATCAGTTTCACTGCGTACAATATTTTCACCAAGTCTTTTAATTATTTTTGGTTTGGAATAAACTTTCGTTTTCCAAAATTCTGAAGCTTGTGCTAATTCATTTATTGCAACAATAGAATAAGATCCACTATCAGATAATTTTGCATCTTTTATAACTAAAGTATAAGTCATTCCTTCTCTTTCAATTTCAATACGGTCGGATTGTTGGACTTCTTGACCATCTTTGTAAATTTTTAAACTTGGCCTTGGTGAACCATCAATTTCCATCTTTATTCGTAAAGTTTCGTCGGCCAAACAAGAATTATCTTCAATTTTCGACTTGAATTTAGGTGGAGCTTTAATTTTTAATTCCAATTCTCCTATATCAGTGCCTAAATCGTTTTTGGCTTTAACTTCGTACTTTCCAGCTTCAGCTGTTGTAACGTTTTTAATAACCAAAGAGATGCTTTGAGTATCTTCATATAAAAATCTAAAAAAAAAAAAAATTAATTAATTAATAATTCGGAAAAAGTTGAGAGAGAAGAAATAGTTGAAGGGACTTGATATTTACTTGTATTTTCCACCAGCTTCAATTGGTTTACCATCACAGGTCCAAGTAACTAATGGTCTTGGATAACCAGTTACTTGTAAATCCATCATAGCTGAACCACCTGCAGCTGCTTCAAATGTTTTTTGTTCAATAATAATTTTTGGTGCTTCTGGTGTTTTAGGTAATTGGTTTATGGCCCCTTGGACGGTCAGTTCGGCACTGCAGCTAACCAAACCACTAGAGGTTTGTGCTACACAAGTGTATAAACCAGCATCTTCTGGTTTGACATGTTGGAAAACAAGTGCCAATGAATCTTCATCTTCACCCATAAGAACTTTAAATCTTTCATCAGGTTCAAAATATACTCCATTTCTTTGCCACATAAATTTGGGTATAGAACCTGGCTCTAATAATCCTTGTTTTTCAAGTTCGCCAAATATGTTCTTATGATCTAAAAAAAATTTGTATAAAATTTTGGTTCATATTCATGAAAAAGATTTGCTAAAGATCTTGTGTAGTATACCTGTGACACGAACTTGAGATTGAGATGTGGCTTCGCCAAATTTATTTTTAGCAACACAACGGTACAATCCCGCATCTTCATACTTAACTTTTTCAATAATCATTTCATAATATCCATTTTCGGCATGAGCACGATTGATTTTAACAGTTTTATGGCTATCAGTAATTTCTTTATCATCTTTGTAGCTAAAAATTTTACATTATTTTATTGCGTCCAAAAAAAAATGTATTTAATTTATACGTACAAAGTCAAATCTGGGTTTGGATCGCCTTTAACTTTTATCATACAACGCAAATGTGTATCTTCCAAAAGTTCGGAATCTTTTAGCTGTACCAAAAATACTGGAGCGTTAGCTTCAGCTCGTTCGCGGCGTTGTTCTGCTGTTACTAAATTTTAGGAAAAATTAAAGATTAGTCTAAGCATATACGAAAAAGACTAGTTAAAATTTCGATTCTTTGCCGTTCTTTATCAATTGGAAAAGTGTGGACATATTACAACGACGCCTTAAAAAATTATCTAAAGCTACTTTGACGAATTTTAATATAAATATAAGTTGAATAGCGAAGATAAATCAGCAACAGGCAATAACTACGTAATTGAAATAGAAAAATATATAGGCTCTACAACAATCGTGCAAAATTTTGCTACATTTAAAGCAGTTGCAAATGATCAAAGTTTTACTTCTAAATAGACATAATTCAGTCAAATTATACATGAAAAGGGGTGAACCTTTCATCAAATCATGTATTTTTGTTTTTTGATATGGTGCTTGCAATGTAAAGACAATGTTAAATCTAAGTTTTCAACCTCGGAAAACGACCGGATATTGCCGAAAAATAAGAGAAACATCAAAAATTTTACACTATTTTAGTTTTTGCATATTTTGACCCAGAAAGACTTTTTTTTCATCGAAAATTGTAGTATTTATTTTTAAAGCAGGTTAAATTTGCAACAATTTGAGATAAGACCGGCTTTTATGGGGCCGATAGTTTCGGAGATACAGCTTTTCAAAGTTTGTCTATTTCGTCAAGTTACACGATTTTACGCAAAATTTTATCTTGTAAACCGTTAGAGATAGAACAAAAGTTTAAATGTAAAAAATGTTTCTTATAAAAAAATAAACAATTATTGGTTTAAAACTTTGGTTTTTCCAGAATGTTTCACAAGACCACTCACTAGTTGAAGCTATCTGAAAAATACCTGATTAGATGCAAGGTCCAATGTTTAATTTGATTGAATTAACAGAAAAAAGCAGCTAAACATATTGCAGATGAGATGAATCATTTTTCGCTGCTATTTAAAATTTTTATTTTTGAGATGAACACGCTTACCATGAAGAAATTTTAAAATAATCTACAATACAAAATATTTTCAGCCTATCTTCTTCACTATCCTAAATTTTGATATTTTCCTTTATAAAAAATTTGTGAATGGCCAAAGGATATCCAAAGATGACTTTAATATCTAGCAATGGAAACCATAAAATATTTCCTAGACAATTATATCACCTTACAGATATCCATTGGAAATGCTTTATTGTGTAAATCTAGAATGAATGTAAAAAAGATTCTAAAAATATGATGAAACACTCACATTGCTCGACTACAAGCTGTGCAGTACATGTAACTTTCCCTTCGGTATTAAGTGCAAGTGCAGTATATGTACCACTATCTGATTCTTTACAGTGCAAAATTTTCAAAGAAAAAGCATCACCAGCTTCTGAAGCTGATGCTACAATTCGATCAGCTAATTTATCATCAAGCGGTTTATTTTCTTTCAACCATGTTAGACTATCAGTACGACCACCGCCAAGTTTACAATTAAATTCAGCATTATCGCCCGCTAAATAATGAAATTATATTAATTAATGCGTAACTACTAATTTACATTTAAAATGATTCTTCATACGCCGTCGGAATTAAAATTGACAATAATATGAAATGAAAGTGGATGTTGTATAATAATAACAGAAGGATGCCACAATTGGGCCATTGCGACATATAGAACTGTAAGTTCTCTGTGCATTTCCTTGAGAACAGTATGCCATTTGGCTGCATATCCCTCTTCTAATTGGGATGATGACTAAATTTTTTTATCAATTCTGGTGAAGAATTCCCACTTCACGGACAGAACAGTGAACTTCTAATTAAAAAAAGAGGAACAAATCTTAAAGATTATGTCATTGTTGAACATCGCCATAGAGGTTACATACAGTGTGTCGCATTTAAGATGAAGACACCCAACATTTTATATCCTGACTACTCTCTTTAGGCTCCTATATATTGTGTAACTGTTGACAATTTCATAAAAAGTCTGTTTTCCCAAAGATAACGCGTTTTTGAAGAGAATTGTCCTATAATTCCGATGGTGTATGAATGACTACCACAGTGATCTACATTAAACTAATAATTAAAATTTAATAAAACTTCTCACGTTCAACGCTACATCCTTGAATTGTCTGAGTAAATGTTGGTTTTCCTTTCACCTCTGTAGACGACGATTCTGATGTAACTGTTTTCGACTCAGTTTTAACTGACGCGGCTTCAACACTACTTGCTTGTGTTTTAGATGCTTGTGTCTCCGAAATAATTTCACTTATTTCAACAGATGATGCCGCACCAGATGTTAATTGTGGTCTCAAACCAGATCCACTTTCAATTGTCACACTTTGATCGGATGAAATTACAATACCACCCTCCCGCAATTCACTTCCTTGAACAGCGTAGCCAGATTTTTCAGCTGATATAAGTTTACCATCTTGAAGAATTTCACTACTTGAGCTGATTGCAGCACTTTGATGTACTTCACTTATTTGTGCACGACCATTTGTTGTTGATGATGAATATGTTGCAGATACTTCTTCATGATATTCTGGAAAAAATGACAAATTGTCTGAAAACTCGTTTATATATATTTTCTGGAGAAATATGAATGTGTGTCAATAAACTATTATGGAACATATTTTTAGAAACCCGGAAATAAAAATGTTTTTCTTGAATTTTTGGTGTAGAAATTTGATTTTTTACCCAAATTTTTACTAAATATTTGTGGAATAATATTGCAAATAGGCCCATAATATTATTTTTAATTTACCACTTACTTAACTTGTTCAAAAAAAATAAACAATAACACGCGGATAACGCCATGTAATTACATTGCACGCATTTCACATATATAAACTAATATTAGAATCTATTTTTACGCGTGGACTATTGCATTAGGGCACTTGCATTCTAAGTAACATAAATTAACGTTTGACTGATTTGAATGAAACTGTCTTACACTTTTTGCGTCTCTAAAGTTAGCAGATTAAATTTACCAAACAATGTTCTGCGTAGAAAAATTCATTTATTATTAAAAAAAGACCTTAAAAAACTCTTTAAAAGGATAATTAAGCGTCAAAAATTTAACCAATTCTGCAAAACAGGGATTAAATCTACAATAATCATAGCTATTTTATTACCTGATCTTGTTGAAGAGCTTTTAAAACTTCCAAAACGTCCCGACATTTCTGCTGATTCTTCGCCAGAGTCAAGTTGATGATTAGCTTCACTAGTTTCTGTTTTATCAGACTGTGATGGTTTTGGATTATCCGCTGGTTTTGGATTATCTACTGGTTTTGGATTATCTACTGGTTTTGGATTATCTGCTGGCTTCGGATTATCTACCGGCTTCGGATTATCTGCTGGCTTTGGATTATCTGCTGGCTTTGGATTATCTGCAGGTTTTGGATTATCTGCTGGTTTTGGATTATCCACTGGTTTTGGATTATTTACTGGTTTTGGATTTTCCGCAGGCTTTGGATTATCTGCTGGTTTTGGATTATCTGCTGGCTTTAGATTATCCGCTGGTTTTGGATTATCTGCTAGCTTCGGATTATCTGCTGGCTTCGGATTATCTACTGGCTTTGGATTATCTGCAGGTTTTGGATTATCCGCTGGTTTTGGATTATCTGCTGGTTTTGGATTATTCTCTGGTTTTGGATTATCCGCTGGTTTCGTAGGGTTTTGTTGTACAACTTCTGTTTGTTTTGGATTAGATTCAGGGTTTGAAGAACTTTGTTGAACTTCACCTGGAGATTGTTTTGATTCCACTGGTTTTGCAGGGTTTTGTTCAACTTTTTCGAGATTTTGTTCTAAGTTCGATGTAGCACTGGATTGAATTTCAGGTTTTTTTGGTTTATCAATAAATATTTCTTTTGTTTCTGTACTCAAAACTTTCACTTCAATAGTTTTATTAGAAGCTACTTCAGTTTTTGATTCTTTTACTTCACTTTTACTCTCTGTTTTAACTTCAGTTCTTGCCTTTGTTTCACTGCTTGTTTCAGTTTTTACTTCAGCTTGTAAAGACTCAGCTTTCACTTCAGAAGTTTTATTAGAAGCTTCTGTTTTTGTTTCTTTTACTTCACTTTTAATTTCAGCTTTTACTTCACTACTGTTTTCAGTTTTAACTTCAGATTTTAAAGTCTCAGCTTTCACTTCAGTTGTTTTATTAGAAGCTAGTTCAGTTTTTGTTTCTTTTATTTCACTTTTAATTTCACTTTTAACTTCAGTTTTTGCTTCTTTTACAACACTGCTACTTTCAGTTTTGACTTCAGCTTGTAAAGGTTCAGCTACAGGTATAACAATAGCACGTTTTGCTTCAACAATAACAGTTTTTGCCTGTGATAGTACAGTATCTTGTAATGAGGTATCTAATGCTTCAGTAAGAGTTACGTCCGCTTCAGCAGTCTTAAAACTTTCAGTTGATGTTGTAGTTGTAGTTTGTTTTGTGACTTGTAATTGTTCTTTTGCAATTACTGTTGTTTCTTCAACTTTTGTAACTGTTTCTTCAACTTGTTCTACAGTTTCTTCAACTTTTTCTACTTGTAAATCGTCTGCTGCGTGTTCTTCTAATGCAACTATCGTGAGAAAATGGAAGGTTTAAGATTAAATGAAATTAAAATAAACAAACCAAAATCAAACTATGAGTTTCAAATTAAATTAAATTTTTATTTTCTATTGGGTTAAATCTTACCCATATAACGATTATTTTTCTAACTTGAATTTAGTTTGAAAAACAACGCTTATAGAAAAATATATTGTTAATGTTTAATTTAGAATTCGTAGGTATCGAATTTTGAGATTTTTTGATATTATCATTATGGCCAGTAGTTGTTACCACTTGAAATTCATAAAATTTGGAACATTTTGAAAAAATAAAAGATTGTATGTATAAAAATGAAATCAATACCTACGGACTCATCGTGTAGTGTGGTTTAGTGTATGTTTGTTAATTTTTTATAAATGAGATATTTTTTATTAATTTTTGTTCATTTTTCCTTAATTTGGGTAGAGATTTTTGTGATTGAAAAAGGTGGAAAATAATCATTAAAATAATAATCTAAATTAATCTCAATTACACTTTCATTTTATCTGACTTCAGGTTGGGATTTGGTGACAATTATTTTACAGTAAATTTTGTTCCAAGTGAAAATACGCAAAAATGTTAGACAACTTTAAACGTCAATTGTTAGTAATATTTGATTTTCAGGAACTTTTCATCACTTATCGCAAGTCGTTCCTATAAATATCTCATTTATAGTGTATATATTTTTGCTAGATACCAAAATTGGAAAAACGAAAAATGTATAAAGCTTATATTACGATAAATTTTGTATGTGAAACAAAATCGTGAAATGATGCCATGTGAAGTAGTCTTAGAATAGATTTTTAGCATATTTGTAAAGATCGTGTAAAAAATGTATAAACGTATTTTATTAACAAAATATGTATACGGATTGTATTTTAAACCATTTCATATGCATGCAGTTTATATCGTTCTCGTTTAAACAAGACCAGATTAACCATGGCAGAACATCTAGGCAATACAATTCTAGGAGTTCCTTTTCAGCCGTTTGATAATCATTAAGTCTTTTCAAGTTGATAAATAGGTTTGAGTAATATGAGGCGCGGGTGTTCTAATTTTAAATTTATTCTTGTTAAATGCAATAAAATACAATTATAAACGAAAGAAAATAGTTTTGTCAAGTACATTAAGTTTATATATTAAATTTTCTTAATTTTTTAGATACAAAATCGTTCATAACATCTTGAAAATTGACCTTTTCCAATACATAATTTTCAATCGCTATTATCGATAATGCTGTTTAAACGCTACTGAGATGTGTTGATAAACGAAGGTATTTTTTTTATTAGTTTATAATACCTATTGTCATTGTAGACCGTCAGGTCGTACCAAAAAAATATAATCAATTCAATTTATATTAGGTTTTTGGTAGTACATACTATATTACAATAAATAATTTAAATAATAAAAAATAATTTGATTATTGGTGTATGAGTACAAGCTTTATTTTATTTCAAAATTTTTCGCATTTTCGTTCATTCTCAAGAGATTAAATTAATTTATCTCCTCTATCATTGGCTGTTACGAGCTGACATTTTTTTTTTGCGCGCGTGTCCCCAAGTACTTATTTACTCTGTCTAGTGGTTAATCGGGCCCACCGCTTATGTCTATTACATTTAAATCAACATACTAATTTTTTTATCAATGCTTATTGAACATAAATTGACGAGTCTGTATATTGGTTTCAATATAATGAAATGAATTAGTGATATATGTGCGGTTTACTCGAGTAAAGATCTTTGGAAAAATGATCTCAAAAAAAAAAAAAACTCTTTGATAAAAAAAAATCACAAAAAGATTATTCCAAAAATCTAACAAACTCGAGTTGAGTGCAAAATTTGAGTGCTTCATGGTAAAAAAAATCAGCCCAACTAATCCCAGAAAATATTAACATGAACAACTCGAGTTGAATGTAAAATGTTTTTTCCCTTGGGATCATTTTCCACGGATCGTTAATCTTGACACCATATAAATGATTTAAATATACAATCAGTAAAATATCTATCAACTAATTTGATTAATTTTAAAAGGTACCTATATCACTGGAGTATTGACGAATTTCATCGAGCCAGTAGAGTTTGACGAGATCTCTATGTGCAGTTAATGTGAGAGGATAGCCAGGAATATTGACCTGGTGCAGTTCAAAAGTACGCGAATCGTTTGGAAAATCACGTACTTCTACATCTGGCAGCTATACAGATAATTACTGAGTATACACGATCAATATGAAATTAATTGTTTCTAATTATCACAGGGTATCTAACTAAAATTAATAGTTAAACTTAAGTTAAAATAAGTATATTTCTTTCATTAAGCTCATATTTCCCCCCGAAAATAAAAACTTAAATGCACTGTCGAAGGTCAACCAAGAGGAGTGGGGATGTCTTATAAAACAGTTTTATAGGATTTGCGTATATCTACAGCCTCACTAAATTCAGTCTTCCACATTTTCATCTGAATTGAGAAGCTCAGTTGTTTTAATGTTTTGTAAGACAAGATGTTTTTTTAAATTTTTTAATGAATTTGTTTTCTTAAAAGATGAGAAAACAGGTACTAGGGTTTCTGGATACAAAGGTGCTAGAATTTAAGCTTTACATTTAAATCTAGAATTTCCTGGTTTAAAAAAGTCGTATTTTTGAGAATACTTTCCAAAAAAATTTGGCTTAAAGAGCTCCACACGAAATTGCTACAAGATAATTATTATTTACCAAAAAAGTCTATGTAATTAGAGTTCGAATTTTATGTGAATAATTTTTATTTTGGGAAATAATGAAGCAAATTTAATTGCGAAACTTTTGTGTATTCGGTAAAATATTCTCATAATTTACATTAATAATTTGACAAGATTGATATTGGGGTCAAAATTTTCCTAAATATTTACTTACATAAAATATTTTTATTAATAGCGTACCAAGATAAATTGAAAGTAATAGTGCTAAATTTTAATTCTCAAGTAACAATAATTAAATTTTTGGCTGAAATCATGTAAATAAATATACCTACCTACTATAATTTTCTTTATACTAAATGGACCATGAAAGAAATATACATATCTATTTCTAAAAGTATATAAAAAAAAAAATTATATAGGTACGAAAATTCTTACTTTAATAATATCTTTAAGTTGAAATACTGATCTATCTTCAGAGATACGTTTTACTTTACAAACAAGTATCCTAGCTTTAAATAAAAATAAGTAACGTTCTTTTTTTACTGCTACTGGTGTAGTTGCAGTTGGTGATTTGGTTATTGAATACCAATCGTGTGCTAATAATCGTCCTAATTTATAAATACTGCCACGATATCCTTCTATGCTACTTGTAAATTTATCGTCTGTGGCACGATGTGGGACACTTAGCATCAATTCCAATGCACGTTGTAAATAACTGGCGTCCTCTTGTAGCCACAGTGTATACTTTACCAATTCCTGGAAAGAAAGAAAAAACAAAATTTGGTTTGGATATCATAATCTTGATTATCATAATAATTTCCATTTTAAGAATCATCTTGTTGGTTTATGTTTAATGTTTTATTTTTAGTCTTCTTATTCACAAATAAAAATACTATTGGAAATAAATGTACCGATTATTCGAATCTAAATATTTTTAATAATATTATAAGTCTTCGGTAGTATAGTGGTCAGTATCCCCGCCTGTCACGCGGGAGACCGGGGTTCGATTCCCCGCCGGAGAGAAATTTTTTTAATGGCATTTCCATTCTCATTTGTGATGTTGATTTTAGGCTCACATACTAAAAGTTTTAGGTCATTAAACGATTTTATAAATTTTAGTAGTGTAGTCCAAGAGGGGATTGTTGTAATACTCGAGGGCGTCAGATTAGGATATGGGCGGTTCCTTGGACCTTCCTTAGTACCTCCTTCAAATATCAGCCCTAAAGAAGGAGGGACGCGCGTAGGGCAAATGATCAGATTAGTAAAAACGAAATTGCGGAATTTGAATTAACTCGAGTCAGATTAAGATATAGTAGGTTAGTTACATGCTAAAAAATGTACATTTAAATAAGGGGATTTCTGTTTCTTTGCAAAGAAATGGGAGGCTTGCAAAGTTTGTTACTCGTAGTCACTAGAGCGTGATCAAAATTTTTTCATGTAATTAACCGACCATATATTAATCTAAAGCTGTCGAGGTAATTCACCTATCGCAATTTTGTTTTTACTAATATGATCGTCTGCCCTACGAGGATCCCCCCATATTTAGGGTTAATATTTTGTGGAGGTACTAAGGAAGATCCAAGGAACCCCCCATATATTAATTTGACGCGCTCGGGCTACTACACAAATCCCCTCTTGGCCCCCCCTACTATTTCGTAATCACTCGTTGATTAACATATGCTTTGTAAAACTAGTTTTAAATTGAGGCTCACTGAGATCTTGCTTACAGTATCTAATTAAATTCTTTAAATGGGCTTATTTTTAATTTTGTATTCATAAACATTGTACTAAAATTATGCAATTCTAAAAATATATATTTGGCACATTTTCTAAATAACAATCATAATTTCCAAGGTTGTATATATCTTCTTCTCTATGTCAACACAATTTTACATCAGTGCAAGAATAACAAGCGTCATGTAATTAGTAAAATCTAATTAAAAATAATTGCTATGACTAGTTTTTAAGAGATTATTTCCCCTCTGCGATTTGTAGTGTGACTATAGTCGAAAATATCAAAATAATATCATTTAACGTAAACACAAAGCTTTAAAACGATTTTAAAAAAAAGTTTTTAAAATCGAAAAAAATTTTAAAAATAAGTTTGGAACAATGATTAATCCGCGTTGATATTTTTAAGTTATTCACGCATGCTTCGCGGTAATAATATTTATTTATAATTTTCTATGTCATTTTTGAGACGTAATGTAACGTAGGTATTATGCAAATTGAAATTATAGACAGAATCGCGTTAAAAAAACAAATTATAAAATTATTTTAAAATAGCAATGTTTATGTTTTAACAATTTATTACTTCCATATATAAATTTCAACATAATATGGAGTCCATATGCAGATTTGAACATAATATGTATATAGGCATATTGTTTTTTTTTATATATTCAAAACCTTGCTTGGACATATTTATATAATTAATTTACCAATCGAACTTACAAATTCAATTTAAGAAACCTATTGAATCTTATCCTTAGAAAAAATAAACTTTAAATGTTTTGTTAGTGGATTTAAATAAGTGGTATCAGATAATTTCTCTAGTTTTTTATAACTTTTTAACTTTATGGCGTCATCAGAATCCAAAAAATTTAATTTTGCTCTATGGCATCCAAATTTTATCCAATTTTGATAAACCAAGTATGTAACCCTACTAAATTTGGGTCATACTTTTCAAATTTGTGATCAAAATTAACCTGGTTTTAATATGATTCAAGAATTTGGAGCCCTGGTCCCGGAATTAAGCACATCAATGATAGCTAGTGGAAAATTAACACCACAGCTGAAAAGAATGACCCAAAATAAGTGGGTTTCAAAAAAAATTCCAATAAGATCGGATAAAATTTGCCTGTGTTATCAACAAAATGGAATTTTTCAACTTTATGACGTCATCAGAATCCCAAAAATTTAATTTTACTCTATCCCATCCAAATTTTATCCAATTTTGATAAACCACGTATGTATCCTACTAAATTTGGCTCATAATTTTCAAATTTGTCATCAAAATTAACCTAGCTCTAATAGGTTTCAAGAATGTGGAGTCCTGGTCCCGGAATTAAGCACATAAGTGATAGCTAGCGAAAAATTAATCGTTCGTATATATCTTACAAGCGAATTGAAGATAAGTTTAATTAGGGCTGTAAATTGTTTTGCTTCCTTGCGCTTCCACCATAAAAATGCAATGTGTCGCATGAATGTTTGTTGTGACCAAGATTTTTTATGAAGAACTTTTACAATTTTTGCATGTTATCCCACCAACAATTTCGTACTATATAGATACATGGACGCCACGTGAGTATTCCAACCAAACGTTTTTTTCTATAAATTGTTGGATGTTTTTAAATTTATTTTTATCACAGAATTACAACATTAGAAATATTTAAATATATCTATATTTTTGTTATTTCTTACACTTGGCCTTCATCATCATTTTCTGAGTGGGTATAAATTTAAATATAAAAAGAAGAAAATATAAAAAAGATATTATCTAGAACAGATTCGCAGACTATAAATAATTTAATTTGAAAATGTTCAAACTTAATTAACAAATTTTCGAAAAAATAAAAATGCTTTATAAACGATAATGATATATCTTTATGTTGTTCAAATTTTTTGGCTAACATGACTTGATACATTAAAAAAATTTTATATCAACGTCCAAATAATTTTTGAATAATAAATTAATAAATAAAGCGATACATTTTATTTTGTCTCATAAATAAATTATTTTATCTAAACAAAAATTGCTTACATGTTTTAATGAATTTTAAGTTCAATGACCAAATCCGATAAATACAGTTCATTAAATTTATTGAACACGCCAAATTGTTTTTCAATTTTTCTGAGAAAACTGAAACGATACCAAAACAATGCTTGGCGCTTGAAACGTATACAAAATTGATGTACAATACCTAATCAAATTTAAACAAATATAGATTTTTTTAATCGATGTTGCCAAGTGTATATTTTATTCTCAAATCCATAAGAATGATTTATTTCAAATTAATCAATATTCGTTTTAGTAAATAATGATAAAGATTACATAAACAGCGCGCAATTGAGCCTACTTTGCGTGAGTCTTTACTTCATTAAAGACTCAATTTCATTAAAGTTCTTAACTATGCTATGTTAGTAAACAAATAGCTTTAGAAGCTATTCTTACCTTGAGAAGAAGTTGGTAGTCGTTAATACGTTGTATCGGTAATTTCAGGTGTTCAGATAATGTTTTATCATCACCCAAACGTTGAGAGACTTCCTAAAATAAAAACAAACATTATTCGAAATATTAATATTGGAAAAAAATTTAATTAATATTATTAATTTTTAAAAGCGACAAAAGTTAATGTCGCATGAATTGATTTCGTTGTGGTTTTTACCGATTAAATTAGGATGATTTTTAGTAATATTTGATGAATATTTGTTCAAAAATTTAAAGGTAGTTTAGCTGTTTAAAAAAAAATCAGCCAGTTGGTGAAGATATATTCAAACTAATAGAACCCTACGCTTCCACTGTAATAATAATATAGAGTGAATCGTGAGGGATGTACCGAATTCCAGTGTCTTTTACATGTGAAAACAATGTAAAAAACCCAAATGTTGTTATCGGATTTTCATTTGTTTTCAAGTTACAGCGTAATTAATTTAAAAAAAGTTCGATTCTTAATCCATCAAGCAGAGATGCTACGACACAGATTCGTTGAAATAACTTAAGAACAAGTTATACTGCACAAAATTTCCTTTACTAGAGTACAAGAGATGGAATTGAAAATCTTGAATTCTCTCACTGTGAGACAAATATTTCCAGAATACAAAAAAAAAATAGGACAACAATATTTGGGTTTTTTTACATTATTTTAATGTGTTTAAAACACTCTTGGAGTTCGGTGCATTTCTCACGACTCACTCTGTATATTCATTTATTATTAATCTGTGTATGTTCGGGATATCGTGATTATCAAAACGATGGATCTAATTAAACAATGGGTCTAAACGTGAAAATCTCAGCCACATAATGGATAATTTATATGAGAAAATATTTATAAATATTTGATAACCCATATTATGGATAGGTTTATATTTTCGTGGAAATTATGACTAATAAAACCCATTCAACAAAATTAAATGATTTTTCGTTTAATAAAAGTTTGTCATTTCCACTTGTTAATGAAAGAAACTATTTTAAAATACACAATAAAATACTGACAATGACTCATAAAAACAAATGAGAAAATTATTAAGAATTAAGTAATGTTCTGTAATTTGTCGTGTTCTCATAAAATTTATGGCGAAAAAAGTTGGCAATTTAGCTTATTATTAGTGAATTTTTGTGAAAAATTTCGAAATTGGTTGAAAAAATATTAAAATATTAATCTTTATGTGTTATAATTGTTACACAAATGTAAACAATGCTCAAAGTACAAAGAAAGTAGAACGGTCATTAGAATTTTTTTTTTGGCGCGATTAGATTCTGAGATATTTTCTTTTTTCTATTGAATTTTAATGTATATATGAAATATATGAAGGTAAACTAAGTTTAGTCTCATGTTTGTAACGCCTAAAAATATTGATGCTACTAACAAAATTTTGGTATAGGTCTTCATAAAATCATCTAATTAGTCCATTTTGGATTGTCTGTCCGTCTGTCTGTCAACACGAGAACTCAAAATCGAAAAAGATATCAAACTGAAATTTTTATAACGTGCTCAGGACGTAAAAAGTGAGGTTGAGTTCGTAAATGAGAAACATAGGTCAACTGGGGCTTGGGTCCGCTGGACCCATCTTGAAGCCGTTAAAATAGAAAACAAATTTAAATGTAAAAAATATTCCTTATAAAAAAATAAACAACTTTTGCTTGAAACATTTTTTTATAAACATCACTGTTTACCCTTGAGGGCGCAAATCAGGTACAAATTATATAGTATGCATTATATGGTTATATCAGTTCTGTGTGGCCATCTGCTTACATGACGTAAAAACACACATTCCGTAATCCGCACTATGGTCTATATATGGGATTTCAACAATTAACTCAGTCAATTGTTTGTTTTCACTTGTATTAATGTAAATTTAAGTCCCCTAACTTTTCAGGCATGAATACCACTTATTGTAAAATTTATCTTTTGCAGTATAACGCAACCTTATACGCAGGTTTTACACCATGGTTTCATAAAAATTTGTGACGTGCAAACTATTTAAACCTGCGTTACCCAATGACCTACATCTACATACAAGTACGTCACGTCACCTCACTAAGCTGTGTCTCATTTTGCGCTCGTCCTAATGATTTTAATTTTTGTTATTTTAGAAATTTTAAATTATTTTATTTTTTTACAATATTCCTTATTGTGTGCAAAAATTGTATTTTTATTTGTTTATTATTTTTGATAATCTGGCTGTGTTGATATTATGCCAGCCAATATAAACAATAAATGTGTTTTCAATTGTGCGAAATCATTTTTTTATTGATATTATTTATCTTCTTTTTTTTTATTATTCTATATTGAAAATTGTAATTTTTGACTTTTTTTAAATATTAATTAAATTTTGAACTTGGCGTTTATGCATCAAATTTTTAATAAATATATGATTTTGGCATATTTTAAAAATGTTTTGAAATATAATTGGTTCAATGCCAAATTTTAATAGTATAGTAAGTTAACATACCAAAGTAGGTTGAGTCGTAATGTGATAGCTATCTCTAACCTGAATTTATTATAAAAAAATAATAATAATAATAATAAAAACTGAAATATTGTTTTTCAAAAATTTTTATTTTTGTCGAAAACAAAAAATATTATTGAGTTTAAATTCTATTTATAATTCATGAATTTGCATGTTGCATATTGCAATATGTCTATCAGTGCGATAATGTTTTTTCAGAACCTACTCAAGTGTTTATTATTAAACGCCTATTATTTATACAGCGTGGTGCATAAAATACGCGAAACCAAAATTTTAAAAATTTAATGATTGTAGAAAGTTATTTCAAATTAAATTCAAAAATAAATTTTAAAAATCTACAATTTAAAATAACTAATTTTTAATAATAATTTTTGGCTGAAATTCCTAAACTAACTATGAAAAGACCTTCTTTATATCAAATAAATCGGTTCATGAAGACGAACATACAAAAAGATTTAATAAAATTTATACCTATAACGTAATAGGGGATAATCCCGATGCCGAATCAGCCATATTACCCGTAAAAACGTAAAATTAGACAAAATTTGAAAGTGAAATTAATATTGATTAAAAAACGAAGAAGGTATAAGCAATCAAAGATTGGATTCAAAGGTTGCCCATCTCCTTTTAGCAAAACAAAATTTTGCATGTAATCTCTATGGCGATATCCACTATGATGTCACTAGTGGGTATCTTCCTCTTTGTTTAATTAGGAATCTTAAACGTTCATATGAACGTTCATAAACGTTCATATGAACGTTCATAAACGTTCATATGAACGTTCATAAACGTTCATATGAACGTTCATAAACGTTCATATGAACGTTCATAAACGTTCATATGAACGTATAAACGTTCATATGAACGTATAAACGTTCATAAACTTGCATACTAGTAAATATTTTTTTAAAACTAACTTCACTTTTCTATTCGTGAAGTGAAAGTCCTTCATTGGAGAGATAAAAAAAATTTAGTCCGATCCCCTATTCTAATAATGGTGGAAGCGCTGAGAATATATATTTTGACTGGATTGACTGATCACAAGAAATTAGGATATTGTAAATAAAAAAATCCTTAAAAAATACTAAAAGTATTAGATGTATATATCTTTAACTGATATTCATCAAACATAGCTTAAAAATACCCTCATTTAATCAATTTTCTTACAAAAAAGCGCTAAAATCGACCAATTCGTTTGGGAACATATAAAACAAATCTGAGAATCGTTAAAAGAGATCTTCAAATAAAGCAATAAATTTTGGAAGGAGCCACTTAACGTTATAGTAAGAATTTTGCTTGAATATCATAAATTCTGGGAGTAGTAAACAAAATAGCATATGGAATGTATTTGGTGAATACGGCGGAGCTTTAAATAAACAATTTCTTTGTTCTTTTGAATAAATTAAGCCAAGGTTGTTTGAAAAATATGGAACAAGAAACAGATTATTTATGTTAATTTAAATATACAAAAACTTTAATTTTAATAGACAGACAGGCTTTGATAAACAGTTTAAAAATTGACATTTTTCCAGGATTTTCAATTTTTATTGTTCACACATTAATTAAAATTTGTTTAACTATTAAAAAACTTAGATGAAATTATATAAATTTTTTTTTATAAATATAGTTGATTATACAATTTTTGTTGCTTAGAATTTTAAAATGTCTCTAAAAATAAATTTAATTTATTGACTTTAAGATAATTTTAAATATCGCCTACATAAATAATTACGCTATAAAATTAATCCACTTGTAGGCTTAGTAAATTCTAAATATGAAAATAATTTTCAGATAATAATCAAAATATTGTCAATTTGAAGCTAACAATTTTGATAAACATTCTTTTTCCGAAAATTTTACTCTTGAGATACCCACAGGAAAAAAAATGCTTCCATATATTTCTATTTCTTAAGATGTTGATTGATTTATTTTTTTGTATGCTATTATTATAAAACAAATCTACGATCCTACCAAAAAGCTTTGACAGAATGGAAGGTTAAAATTTCTAATTCAATTTGTTTGTGATTAATCAAGTTTTTGTTCTTTTAGGTAAAACAGAAAAATATCTTGTCTTTGGTTATTAAACTATTAGGATAGAATCAATGAAATAAACGGAGTCGAATTCGACCAAGCTATGCTGAGCCTGTCTTTTTATAATAGTTGAGTAGAGACCAATTTGATACAAGCGATCGGAAAAAGATTACTATCAGTGTCGTCGTTTAGCTAATAAGTTTTCTAAGCAAATGTTTTCGGTACCATATTATTCTCCAAACAGTGTACCTTAGTGTTAATAACAGTACAATATTAATTGTCAATGCTGGCTTATCTGACTCAGTAAAATTTTCAAATGATACAGAGACATGACCCCAATTTATTTTTATATAATATAAAATTCAAATTTATTTTCGGATTGAATTTTATATTATATAAATTTTTTTTGAAATTCGTTAAATAATCAAAAACAATTAATTTTTTGTTATTTTCAAATAATTCATGATAATCCAAAGTAGCTAGTGCTAATGAAGGCGATCAAAATTCTTTTGTTTTTAAAATTAATATAAATTGATTAATTAAATTATTCTGGCATGGTATCAACATTTTTTCGATTTTATGTCTGGTTGAAAGTACTTTTGTGACTAGAAGTGATGTATAAAATTTATCGAGCCAGTTTGTGCCCAATTCTTTTTTTAAGCGAAAATTTTTTTAACCGTCACTTAAATCGTTTATAAAACAATGGAGTATGTTTCAATTGCAAAGAAAAGAAAATTTAAAATAATTGGAAACAACTTTGTTTACTACCCTACGTCAAAATCAACATATACAATATTTCTGGAAATATTGTATATTCGAAATTGATTATAAATATGAAACTATATTAATCCCATGGTCGTGAAAATCAATAAAACTCGTTAAAATTGTCTCAGTTAAGGCAGAAAAATATCTGCACTTCTAGAAATCGAAAGATAACACATTATTCGATAATAGAAAAATATTCGGCGCGAGTTCAAAATAAATCAGAAAAAACTGAAAGCATTGTCTCTAAATTCCTTGCATATGACTGCTGTTATCTAAAAATTTTATCTTTCTTGGGCATATACACATGTAAACCTCAATTTCTAAGAATTTTATCTATAATTTTAATTTTGTATAAGTCAAATATAAGTAAAATATGTTGCCAGACATATTTTAATTTCGATTCGATTGCAAAGCACAATTGATTTGAGCACAAATGAATATCGAAGCAAATTCTTCGTAAACTTGAAATAATCCAACTTTCAAAGATTTAACCACAAATGAAAATACTATAAACATTTAATTGAAAATCCATAATAATCCAAAAGAGATCACTAACTTGAATATTTATAGATAAATTATCCAAAAAAATTAAAAAAATCACTGTTTTGCTGTTTTATAAATTTTCACATTTCATCAAAAAAATTTTCACATGAAAACTATTTAAATTAGAACACAACAATATTATTTCTAGAACAAATTTTCATATCATTTACATCACCTATTTTCCACTAAGTTTTCATTGCGTGTAAAGGGAAATGTCTCTATTAGATATATTAGAAATGTAAAGAAACCTGTTGAAGGGCTACCTGTGAGAATTAGGCGTTGTGTGGTAGGTATCGATATATTACGTGTTGGCCACAATTTATAAATATTTTATAAATGCACACACTATTTGATGTTACAAAAAAAAATTGAAAACACACAAACACTTTTCACTACACAGGCTCTCATTCGAAACTGGGTAATGGTCGACTGGCCAGGCAAACATTGTCAGACACTAAATATAGATCATACAAACTTATAACATATAAATATCGTTTAACGAATTCAATATAACGATTATACGATTTTTTTTATTTTTTAAAAATCATAATTTTTTTTTTTTGAAAATTATTTTGCGAATGTTTAAAAATAATCATTTTTTATGAATGATTTTAATTATCTTTTATTTTCTTTTTACTGTACGAAACGTATATATTACGTAATTTTCCTACTTACTTTTGTAGAAATTGTATTTTTATGATTTAATTTGTGAAGTTATAATTTTATAGTTATTGCTTTTTTTTGGATCTCTTTAAATGAATTTGTTTCGCAATTAATTAATATCTATCTAAAAAATTTTAATTGACTAATTCATTTGTTTCCTGATTGATCTTAAAATGTAAATGTGTAATCATTGTTAAAATGTTAATAGTATTTAATTTTAAACCATTGTTACTAGAGAACGGATTTTACATTCAAATAATATATGGTTTTATAAATAGTGTGCTAAAAGCATCTAAACTCTCCATAATTAACAGACTCCCTGTTTCTAGTCTTTGTAAAACTGGCATTATATCAACACATACTGTGTGTCATCCGAGCTACTTTCTCTTTTAATTTGGAAAATCACTAATTACGTCAAGCAGTCAGTATGGCAGTTGTATGAAAGCAAAAATCTTAAAGAAAATAGCAGTCTATCGATTGACTAGACCATTAAAAGAGAAGGTTTTTTTTATTAGACAGTTCGTTCATTTATTTGAACAGTATTGTTATAAATTACTATGATTTCATAAAATCCATCTATTAATCAATGTCTGCTGAAATCCAGTTTAAGCCTGTTATCGTAGTTCTATTTTTAGGAATCGGCTGTCGTATGGCAACCCAGTAGACAGAGAAAACACTTGTAGGACCGTTAAATTCAAATCCATTTATTTTTGTTTCAAATTCAAATTTCTACGGAGTAAGTTTTCTGGATTTATTTGTTTTTTGCCAATTTTGCTAAGTTTTACTAAGTTTTTAAAACCATTTTAGAATTTTTTGTTTTTGCCATGCTTATTCTACTTCAGAGATTCAGCTTTGATTTTACCAAATTTACTTAAGCGCCTGTAGAAGTAAACAACCTCTTACATAAATGTTAAAGGGATTATAAATCCATTCTCTATTAATGCACTATTATTTTACATGAAAAACATGTGCCAATTATCTAAAATTGGCAATCGTTATTGATTCGATAATCAATGATTTTTGTTATTGATTCCGCATTTTTTCTACTATAAATTATTATCTAATACTCAGCGAAATAAGTATAAAGGTTATAATTTTCATGAGAAAATTTTGAAAAATTAAAATAAAGAATAAAAAGTTCAGATAATAGATATTGAAAAAATAAAGGACCAAATGAAGCCAAGTAACAAAAGAGTGAAAGGAGGCAGATTATACGATTTTTCTTTTAATCAACTACTAAAAACAGAAAAGTTAAAGGTTGGCATGGATTTCTTTTTATTTAGAAGCTGATTTTAATCGGAATAGATATGAGATATATTTAAAGAGAACCTAGAATTTGACTTGTTTATAATTTCATGAGGAATTTTACGAGAAAAGAAATTTGGGTTATTTATAAAAACCTTGCACTTTTGACATACACGCACGCATGATATATCTCATACTTGACCGATTTTGTCTTTAGAACAGTAAATTATATATTTTAAGAAAAACTTCACTCACATAAAATTTACTTGATATTACAAGCAGTCAAGTGTAATAAAATCAGTGTAAGGCATTGCATCTGTAGGATGTTTTAGTAAACGTTAATTTTACAGAAATCTGAAAATAACTTATTTTATACTAATTAAACGAGTGGGTAAAATTCGTGAAAATAGTCCGGAGGCTCATGACTTTTATCTTAAACATGAAATTAAATATTGACGGTTTGCACACATATTCAAAAGACGCAGGGTTGAATAAACTATAAGATTAAAGAGCTACAAATTTTCCCTCTTGATGAAAACAATAAAAGTAGTCCCAAAAAATAATTTCAAAAAAAAATTAGAACTTAGCATAAGAAAGACCTTGTCTCATCACAGCCAACCATTGGGATTATGGTTGAAAATTAACTAACCCCCAATGGGTAAAGGTTTCCTAGCTCTAAATATCTCAGTTTAGCAAACGTAAAACCGCAGAAATTTTAGGTATGGTTTAAATTTAGAAAAAATAAATTATGGTTAACAAAATTAAAGAATTTTTGGTTGGGAGCTTTTTAATTTGTGGAAAGAAGTACATTTCATTAACTTTTATACCCAAAATATTAAAAAATAAAAACCAATAAATTAAATTTTGATTATTGATTAACAAAATTAAAGAATTAATGATTGCGAGCACTCTCGGGCGGATACTTTGGAGTGCAATTTTACAAAATCAAACTTTATTATAATATATGTCAATCCTAGAAGCTCAGTTTGTTAAAGCGTAACAAATTCCGTTCGCGGTATGCCTAGAGTAGCGGGTTCAATTCCCGAAATCACAACAAAAATAAATTTAATTATTAGTGTGACTGATGTTGTGCATGGTATATGCATGAAGGAGGTGAACTCAAACTTAGTAGGAGTTGATAAATGAAATTATTTAAATATAGGGATATCACAATGGGCTCTGTAGCATAAGTGTATCCTTCGTGGACAGCTAATTAAACGTAGCCTAACCACAATAACATAATTTATATTCATATGAAAATTCTTATAAAAAACTTACCATAAAATAATCTTTCGCTTCTAAATTATTTTGTAAGAAATGTTGAGCCAAAGGTTCATCCCGACAATAACTAACATGCTTATCAAAATCTCGTTCCAATCTTAAAAATACTCGTCCAATCATAACCGGTTCCGATGCATAATACTTTACACCTTCCATTAAAACTCTGGAATAATTTCATATTTTCATTTAGTATTTTGTAATGCGATCGAAAAGTTTATATGTGTCTACTTACGTATTATGGAATTCTGAAATCTGTTTTAAATTTCCAAAAATTAATTCATGATTATCTCGAACACATTTCGGTGGTCTTTTATTTCCTAATTTGGCATCAGATGCTAATGGGAAGTAATATTTTTCTAAAACATTATGTAGATCAGAACAAAATTCTTCTTCGGTATCGATTAGCTCTCGAATTACAGCACTAAAATTATAAAATTTGTATTTAAAAAATACTAATTTAAACGAACTTCAGAGAAAACCTACTCTCTCCTGTAAGGTGTATCCGGAGGCGCAGGTAGTGGATCACCAGCTGATGATCCAGGTTCATCTGCTGGTCGTAATATTAATGTTGGTACCCAACCTTCTTGTGGTGTTTCTGTCTCCGATACAACTCGAACTTTCCATCTGTAAAAGAAAAAAAATCAGTCATACAGATAAGAAAAGAAGTATAGAAAAAAAAATTATTTTTCATTATCCTGTAAGCAGAAACAAGTGAAAAATGGAGTGATTTCATACACTTTGCACGCATGTTGGCGGACCGATTAGATAATTGGCGGTCAATTTTGACATGTCAGGGCTAAAATTTGAGTTGGGGCTCGTAAATCTGGTGCGCCATGATTCACCAATACGATACAGATTCTCTTTGGAGAGATACATTATTTGGAGAGCCAATTAATAGAAGAATACTTGAGACAGCAGGGGAAATTTTGAGAAGAAAAACTTATGAAAAAAAACCAGTAATTATTTTATTATACGCCTTTTATTTTCCCGGCCTCTTAAATTTATTGCCCATAACTTGAATTATTATTTACCTTAGTGCAAAAGTGTAAAAAGTGAATTCAGTAAGGAATGATCGATGTCTTAACTCCGCCCAGATAGGCGCTCATATAGCTCGGCATAGGAAGTATTATGTCCTGTTTACATATATGTTCTTGATTCAGGGCTTAAGAATTCAGTTGCTAACTAAGCCGTGATAGTTCCTAACTAAGGCAGCCATATCTGCATACCTCCCCCTCCTTTCATTTTCCCTATGCCTTTTTATGACATATTCTGTGCAAAGTTTGTATTGTTAAAAAAAAAAATTAATTGAATTGAATTGATTTGAATTGTATTATTCCAATGATATTGCCAAAGGTACCATTTCTGTATTTCGTAAGTTCTAGATAAATATTCATTTGTTTACTACGAAAGCAATTAATTAGTAGGTGTTGAATTTACTAAAATTCCAATATTCGTCACGTCATAAAGAAAACTGCATATTTTTAGATTACGTTGGCACAACGTTTTTTTTACCCACACACAAAATTTCGATACATACACACATATACCTTCTACGACGTACTCAAACTGACTCATTACAACAAAAATTTTTACAGGTTTATTTTTATAAAAAAAAATATTTATAATATACGCAAGATATCTTATATTTTACGAATTTACTTCATTCATTATACAAAAATGCCTACGTTTTTAAGAAAGAATGTTTTTATTTGTTAGGTCAGTTTTTGCCCACATTACTGATTTCGGTCACATTATTAATATAAAATCTTCACACATATTTATTAACAGATGTTGCATTAGAGGTGAGGTAATACATACATGTCTTCGGTAGAGCCGATTTTAATAAAAATCAATAATTTCCTATACTTAATTTAATCGAAAATCAAGTGAAATAAATAGGAAAAAGTTATTTAATCAAATCGTAAAATACGAAAAAGCATTTACACATATTGCTAAATTTATTTTGCAGTCAGCATCAGAAGAGCGAATTGCATAATAGCTTCCAAACGGATGGACCGATTTGAACGAGTTTTATTATCTTTTATTTTTGGTACTTAAATTTGGCAAAATACTAATTATATTAATTTGATCGAGCGTTAATTTATGAAATTTCGATATAAATAAAACAAAACAAATTTTGCAAAATCCACTAAAAAGTGTTTATTTGTGGATTTTGCAAAATAATTTTTGCTTTATTTAAATAGTTATCTATCTTATATGCTTTATGAAAATGTGTTTAGCCTAATAGTCAATTCTTTTCATAGATGTGTACAGGTTTGATAATCAAGAGCCGGGAAAAGTAGAGCATATAAATTTATATATTAATTTTTCTGCCCACCAAGTGGAAAGTGTCAATTTTCGTCCCGCTGTGCTAAACGAAGTTGCCGCTTTCCGCCTACGCCGAGCAGAAAAATAGTAAAAAAAATATACACCACGGGGGCAAATAAATAATGACTTAGATCTCATGATCATTGTTTCCCGAGGCGAAGCCGAGGGTGAAAAAGATTCTCTAGATGTGTAAATATGTAAATATACTTCTTCCATGTAAGTTTGCTGTTTTAGTAGTGTTTTAAATTTTATATAATTCATTTGTTAATATCCCATAAACCACGCGTGGCTTTTCTTAAACCATTTATTAAAAAAAAAAATGTAAGCACCTTGTATTAATATTTATATTCGTTTGTCGTGTATCACGATATTTTCGTTTTGGTTTTACTGATAATTTATGACGTGCTGCCGATGAATCTAATGTACCATTTCCAGCAACTTCATCCAATTCTGGATCTAATTTTGGTTTCCTAAAATGAACAAATGCAATTATTTAACTTTTTACCAAACAATAAAATTGAGAATTAACAATTCTAGGCTAAATAAAAAGGTTGAAAAACCAACTAGAATCTTAAACAATTGGACTTTTGTTGAATTGGTTCTTGCAGTAAGCAGTAACATACAAATTGTGTTTAGAAATAATATCTAAATATTTTTTTATCATACGACCATAAAGACCGAATATGTGTCTTGATGATTGCAGGGATATTAGTTAAATCGCCGTATATTTCTATATATAAGGCTCATTCCTGTGCAGATAAAGATGGCATTCAGGATTTGTATTCGAGATGATTGGGAATTACGTGACATTTCGCACTTTGACATATCTAAGCGACTCAAGTTTGGACGAATGGTAAACCTCCGAAAACAAGGAGCAAAGCTAAGAGATTAGACGTTTGGAAATGGAATTAAGATGATTAATACAATGGCCACAGTGATTTCTTATATTGTCTGTTATAAAATCTGATCAACGTACTTCATTTAAACAATTCCCTTTAACGATATATGTTATACGTTCTGCTTTAGCCTAAGACGTTTGTACTTTATCCTTAGCCCTAGGTTAGGTTAGGTTAGGTTAGAGTGGCTGCCCTGGACAGGGGCAGCCTTAGACCATAGGGTCCGTTGTGATACCGAAAAAGGGAAGGCCCATCTCAGGCCACGACTCCATGAACCATTTAGAGCTGTTTAAGAACAGCAGGAGTGCTTTGACGTCGTCGGACTTAGCCCTAGTAGCAAGAGTTATAACAAATAGAAAAACCTTTGTAAAGCATTATAGATGCGTATTTTTGGAGAAGGTATAGCTAAAATTATATATTCAATCTTTATGGTATCGAAATTTAGGATAGAAAGAAATCAATATCAGAGACGTGCTAATGATTTAAGTTCTAAGAGAGAATACTGCAGGTATTATAAATAAAATTTTCATACTTACTTAGGTGCATTTGAATCGATCGTATCAATAATTTCAACAATATCCCCTTTTTTTAAATTAATTTCATCCGAACTCTTAGCTTCATAATTTTGTTGTGCAATAAATAAATCTTCATCCTATAAAATCATCAAAATTTTTATTAAAGATAAAAAATAAATTGATTAATGTATAAATTTTCTTACTCCAGTTAAATTTAATTCTTGCGTTGATGATGTCATAATTTTTGTTGTTGTTTAGTGATGATAATGTTCAGTAGTATTTCCGTTCTTCAAGTGAAGTAATTTATTTATGGATACTAAAAGCATAAACAAAGATTTTTCAATCGTTTAATAATAATTCAAGCATGTACACGCACAATATCCAGTCTAGATATGAAAATGTACACTTGAGTAATAAAACTAAGCAGACATTAGCATATGCTATATATTATAATATTATAATTCATATCGTTAAAATTCCTTATAAAGTACCGTATTTATAATTATTACACTTAAAATAATATACATTAATGAACTTAAAATATTATATTTTCAATGGCGTTACAATTGCGCTTTTTAATTGTATTAATACAAAAATATAACACAATTATTATTAAACAATTAACAAGCTTGCTTTTGAGCGAAAATCAGAAATTTTCTTGCAAAACTTGCAAATAAAAATTGGTTGTTTTATACAAAGAGAACATATTGTCTCTTATTATGACATATTTTTGGCTTTTTATACTTGCGCTTAAACTAAACTGGCAGGCTTGTGGAATTAATTCCTATTTAGATCATCCTATGAATACCAACAAAAAATTTTGTTTCTATGATCAATATTTCTTATAGTTACAAAACAATAACAGATCTAACGTCCCTGCACTTTCACCAAAAATAATCATAATTTGCAAAAGCCTCAAGAAAATTGTTTATAAATATTTAACCACCAGTCCGACCATCATCAGTGGTCTTTATTCAGATCTTTTACGGAAAGATAAATCCAAGCTTTATTATTAAGTAATACTTTTTACCACTATAACTTATCCACTCTATTGTTCCCAAAAAATTTGGGCAACCTCAACTCTTCTAAGATTGATTGAAAAACAGTAAAATATTCCATTTTTCTGATACTTAGAAAGTTTATTAAAAGTAAATTTGGCTCAAGTTAATAATAATTTCTGATTGTAAATAACAACTGAATTGAATAATTTTGCTAATGTCAAGTGTTTAATTTCAAGTTTTTTGCGTAGTAGGTATAAATTTCAAACTGAATGGGTAAAATGTTGATTCAGAAATGGTTAATGAATCTATATGGAGTCTCAAGCTCTTATGTTCTACGTAAAAATGGGATGGAAAAATACAAAGGTATTCCGAATTAAAAATTTTTTTTAAAGGAAATGATTGTTCTCTATACAAAAGCTTTGAAAAAAGCTCTTAATTTTATAAGCAAAATTCAAAATTAAATTTAAATTTTAAACAAGCGAAACAGCAAATCTGCACACAATCAGGTTTCAGCGAGTAGGGAAGTAATTTATAAGTTTAAGAAACGTCAAACGTTAAGGACGTAACATATATAAGTAATCGTTAAATCATGTGATTAAATGGCTTAATTAATAATTTCACAAAAAAATTTACCATAATTTAAAAGTTTTTGCTACAAATTTAGTCACAGAACATTGACTTTAGAATCCACATGTAACATAACAAAGCAACTAACTTCATAAACTAAAAATACGTAAAAATACTTTTACGTGCAACAATAATAAATGTACGTAACTATTATGTTTAAATAAATTTATCCGCGTGTCTACACATTGTTAAGATTTGCACATTGTTAGCGAAATAAAACAACACAAAACACAGATTTTAAACAATGTTCGTTATATTTAGTTGTGTCGAGTTAGTATAGTAAAATGCAGGAAGCCATAAACTTCTAACTATATAATTATTTCTCTTTCTTTTACCTTATTTTTTAGATGTTGAGTGTTTATTATTGAAGTGACAGAAATGTTTGTCCATTACACTAGCGAAAATGAAAAACAAATATTATTTTGTGTTCGATCGACAGAATTTAAAAAAAAATTAAATCATCATTTGATTGACCTCTATAAACCTAGCCCTTTAATCCCGTGGAAAGGAATTTAAAAAAAATTGGGTTGTACTGTCCCTAAATATAAATAAAATATATTTTAGGTTCTATTTTCATTTTATTACAACTCATATTCGTTTGGTGCAGAAAAAAGCTGGCGCTATCTTATTGATATCAAAAATAAATACTATATTCTCTCTCTTCAGCACTTCAGCAAATGAGGATAATTATGTATACCAGTCGAAAATTCAATGTTGAATTTTCAACGGATCTTACCGTTTTTAAATCCTCTGATTTCAAAAATATTATTTTTACTCAATAACGCTCCAAAACGAAAAGACTCTAAAATTTTTAATCCCAAAATTACGTGGTTGTAAGTTAATGACCAAATTTTTTCCTGACATTCTTACTACAGTCAACAGCGAAAGGAAAATATAAAGAGATTTAGGGATTTGAAGAAAGATATCAAAGTCTAAACTTTGGGTTATTCTATTTACTAATGAAGCTACTTTTCTGAAAGTATCGGGCCACTCTCTGATATAGAAAACTAAAATAGATAGAGGAAACACTTTTTCGAAAACCGCCATAAAAGTTGAATAACAAGACAATTACAGACAAAACTTTTCATTTAATTTCAGCCAAAACTTCAATCTAATTTTCTCTAAAGTCCTTAATATTTGAGGCCAGAGAAGGTACCGATTTGCAAACCCTGTATATACCTGCAGATGGATAATTTCTTTAAATCTTTAACGATAACCTAGAAACCGTATAACTGGTTTTCGGTGGGGCTAAATTCACAGGGTTTTACGATTGTACCACAAAAATAGTGGGTCATATAGCAAATGCAACTGTAAATATCAATTAATTGGTCCTATGCCAGAGTATTGTCAAGGCTTGTGTACACTAATGATGAGATTAATTTTAATTAGTTTATCATGCAAATTTTTTAATTAATAATTTAATATTCACTTAAAAATTATTTCCATCATATCCCAAGTTCAAGGATGCAATTAGTACTGTTTATAATTAGTTTTTCACGAATTTCATTTATAATAACTCTGTCAATATCAGACAATTTAGTCGTCGATGAGCATGTCGCGTCGGATCATTTTAAAATAAACCATAATAAATTATTATTTAAAGTATCTAGTTCTACCTGGATATTCCAGAAGAAAAATCTTGTGTGTACGAAACGATTTTTTTTATTCAATTCAATTAAATAGCATCTATTCTATAATTTTTTTGGAAATGAGAATAAAAACAAGTGAAAACAAACTGTTGACTGAGTTAATTGTTGAAATACCATGCATAGGCAGTGTTGATTACTCTATAACATTACACATACATACATGTCACACATACATAACATGATATTCCCATATAATACATACTATAAAATTTACGCCTAATTTGCGCCCTCGCGGGTAAACAGTGATGGTTACGAAAAACTGTTTTAAACAAAAAGTTGTTTATTTTTTGATAAGGAACATTTTATACATTTAAACTTTTGTTCTATCTCTAACGGTTTACAAGATGAGTCCTACGGACCCAAGACCCAATTGACCTATGTTGCTCATTTACGAACTCGACCTCACTTTTTACGTCCTGACTACGCTGTAAAAATCAGTTTGATATCTTTTTTCGTTTTTGAGTTACGTGTCCACAGACGGAGGGACGGAAGGACGGACGGACAGACGACCGGAAATGGACTAATTAGGTGATTTTATGAACACCTATACCAAAATTTTGTTCATAGTATCAATATTTTTAAGCGTTACAAACTTGGGACTAAACTTAGTATACCTTGGTATATTTCATATACATGGTATAACTAGGAATAAACTAAGGCGACTCGAATGAGATCAAGTGTTGAACCGTCTAAAAATGATTTATTCTCTATTTTCACCATATTTAAATCAAATAAGCTACATTTAAAAATCCTTGGCTCGGTAATGGACCATTAAATTTTCGGGGTAGAAAACAATATCCCTACCTTACTACGTAAATAGATGTTAAAATAAGATCTAGAGCATATTATTCTTTAGTGTAAAAAAAAAGAAGTTCTTTAGAGCAGCAAATTTCTTCATAATTCTGTTAAAGTGTATAGGATTTGCCCGACTTAAAGAATTCGGTCGGCCTCCGTAAAATTTGTATCACAATCGAAAAATTGAGTCTTTTAGATTACCTACTTGCTAATGATTGTTTGAAAATTGTAACACTTCAATTATAACGATCAATATTGATGTTCCTACTTAATTTTGGCAGCTTTCAATGAGCATTTCAATCCGCTGAATAAATATAGAACTAACTGTTAACAAACCGTGGGAAATGATAATTTGCCAAAATCATATTCATACAAAAATTTATTGGTAGCTTTAAAAATAATACCATACAGGAGGTTGTCTGATGTTATCTGACTTTGTTATTTTGTTCACAAGGTTAAAGAAAGCTTTGTGAAAGTAAAATTTACTTTTACCTGTCTTTAAATTTAATGTTATTCTTATTCCTCAAAAGCACCCTTAGATCGTCTTATTTAAATTTACCTTCTGAAATTGCTTATCTAGATATTTTTTAGAATACTAGAGCATAACACTTCTATATACAATTAAATCATGTAAAAACGAAAATTTTTTTACATAGTAATGCGATTAGTTTGGAATAACGTCACGCATTTTTCTGTTAAGAAAATAATAGCAAGCTGTAAGTATTTGTTTTTTATAAAATTGCTGTAGTTTGCAAAAAATGTGCTTGTTTTGGCTTTTCCTTGCATTGATTAGAATAAAATTTTGATTAAATGATATTTGTGTCGTCAAAATATTAAATGATTTTTTCCAAATAGTCCATTAGCTCTTTTGCTTTCAATTTCAGATTACAACATACTGAAAGTGAAATAAAATATTGAATGTCATTTTTTCTTTAATTTAGTCGAATTTAAGGTAGTTCCATTGCTTGAACAGTTGTGAGACCCACTTCTCGACAAAATTTAACTAATTTTTTTCACAGGCTAAGAAAAGGGCTCACTATTAAATCCTAAAGTTTCAGAAATTTTGACCATTTAAATAATGGTCAAAATTTCTCTGGAATTTAATAATAAGCCCTGTTCTTCGTTGAGAGTGGGATTCACAATAGTTCAAGCAATGGAACTACCTTAAAAAGAACACTTATTTCCTTCAATGTTCCACTTAGGCAAAATATATATTTGTGAAACATAATAATTCCAAAACTGATTTACTTAAGCTATGTGTTAAGCTTATTTTTTACAAGCCGAATTCTGTTACCTGTGCCTACAACCTGAACCTACCGATTCGATAAAGGTGGCAATTTTCAACCTATTTGTTAACATACTTTTTTGTTAATTACAAAAGTTGGCTTCTTAATTTTCTGGAGAGTGCAATTGTCGAGATTGCCCAACTTCTGATCCGCAATCAAATACAATCTTTTTACTTTTATGGTTTTCAAAATATACAATTTTTAATTCTTGTTTTCACATTTTTTTCCACTTTGTTATTGAAATCTGCTTGAAAAATATTTAATTCCGTTCTATTTATCCGTGTTTAAAAAGTTCAAAAAACATCCTGTTTATGTGTTAAATATACACAACTATGCAAAAAATTCAATCACGTGACTAAACGATTAATCTGATAAGACAATAGATAGATATTCATTACATTAAAAATAAATAATATTAGAGATTATTGGCGACGAAGATACTATTGCAAAATTTATGTTACAGTAACTCACTTCGATTAAAACCCACGGATATTTTATATCCTATCCGAAATTTTTTTCTATCCAATCAATAATGTCATTTTTTAATTTGTTTTATAAAACTAAGATACAAAATGAAAAAAAGAGTAAAAATTTAAATGTTTCCGCCCGGGATCGAACCGGGGACCTTCCGCGTGTTAGGCGGATGTGATAACCACTACACCACGGAAACTATACACAATATTATAATAAGAACGTTTAAATACAAATTACAAATTCATCTTAAAATTGAAATCTTTATTTTACGTTCTTTTCAAGCAGACATATACAAATTCCTTCCGTTTGTTAGCAACAATGCTTGCGATTTCAAAAATGTTAAAGTATTTCCCAAAGTAGTTTTAATTTTTAAGGACCGGTTTACTAATTAAAAAATTTTTTTGAAAATGTACTTAAGGATACAAAGATTATACAGTTGTAAAAAAATTTAATCTGGGCATAAAAATAATGATCTAATATCAAGTGTTACTTGGTACAATATTTTTCGAAATCAAACCATAAATAAATGTATATGCAATTTTACTAAGCCATAAATTGGGTTTGAATTAAATTTAGTAAAGTATTTAGAACTTCAACAATAGAATGTATAAAAAAAAATTAATGTCAACAAAAATACGCATCACATAGATAGATAGGCGCTTAAAAATAGAAAACTATTTGATATTATTCTCACCACTAAAGTAATCCATAGCCAAGACACATTATGTTAATCTATCACGACACCCTATTCACGTTATTACTTCACATCTAATGTACATATGTTTCAATTTGTTGTCTCAATTTTTACACGTGGATCACAAACGCTGTTAATGTTAAACGACAACAAATAAGTTTGAATATTCTTCACACTAGATTTAACGGTGGCGTCGAGTAGCGTCGGCATAACCGATCCGATTTACATTTTATATAAAACATCCTTCAAAATCATTGCCAAACTTATTTTGTAAAAAAAAAATTATAATTAGTTTGAAGGTAAGTATTTAATTACTCGTTTAATAGTATTAACAACCATGTTCATAAAACAGGAAAACTTTAGGGAAGATTAAAATTGGGTTTTTATGATTGCGGATCGGGAGTAGGAGTTTTTTATTGGAAATTTCTTCCTTTTTAAGAAACTTTTTTTTCTTTTTTTTTTTTAATTTTTTAAATATTTATATTTAAGAAGTATTAGCAAAAAACAATTTTTTTTTTCCTCTTTAATTGTTTATAACTTTTTCAATTTTTTATTTGATGAAAAATACTTCTGGCACATTTTTTAGACATCATTCCGAATCCAACGAGCTATCACTGGTTGACTAGACTATTTCATAATCGGATAATAAATTACAATAATTATCTGAAAATTCACGTAAGCTTTCCCATGATCCATTAATGGTTCCTGGATTTCATATGTGGGTAATATCCGTATAGACATGAAAATCGATGATGGAAACCAAATAAAAATATAATTTTCTGAATGTAGATCGTCTCAAGACAGCCCTTTAAAAGGAAATTGGATTGCAAAGATTGAAGCACCATTTCCAAAAGGTGGATTCTCCTCAATAATAGCATGGAATTTGGATACCAAAGAAATGCCAACTTTTAATGGACAATGTCGATATTTTTCATTTGCTGAATCTATCTCGGGCTGATCTTATACGTAAAGAATGTACATAAATTACGTCAAATAGGTGAAGCAGAAAACGCAACCGCTCGAACAAGTACGAAACCATCAATAAACAGACCTAAAAATAAGAGGAAAAGAAAGAAGTGAAAACGTACAAAATATAAAAAGGTCATTAAAAAAGGATAAATTATTTTTTAAGGTTTATTTTAAACAAAAATATTTTTACATAATTTTTACTTGGTTTTTTGTTTTTTATATAAACTTAACAATGGTCTTTATTTTTATATTGTAATATAATTTTTAAGCTTAAACCATTAACAAAGAAAATGCATGCAAGCATTAAAAAATTTAGAATTTAAATTTGTTAAATTATTTAACTTTTATTAAAAAAATAATATATATAAAATTTTGAAGAATTTAAAATAAAATATAACGTAAATTTTATTTAATTTTTAAAGCTGGGCTAAAATCTTAACAACAAATAGTTAGAAATCTTAAATTGATCAATTTTAAAAAAAAAGCCATTCTACGTATGAAAAGTTAAGATGACTACGCTACTGTTTCCGTCAGAGAAATCTACTTACAAATCTCAGAGTCAGAGGCGAATTTATTCTCGGACTAATCAGACCTTGGCCTAATATGGCAACATTTAAGGGGTGCTGAAATTTAAAAAGTTTGTTATTTGTACGAGAAGCTTGTCACAATGATTTACGAGGGCTAAAAAAGACGACTCTGTATTTCGTTAGAAAAAAGGCGCCTGGCGATGTCGCGGACCGAGAGTGTCGTCACCATCAAATCTGCCACCAGTCAGAGTTCATAAATAAATAAATGAATGTTGAGTTATTTCTTGTTACCAATTATTTACTGTTAAGATTTTAGCCATAATCATTTTTTAAAGAAAATGAAAAAAGAAAATTGGCACTATTACATATATATTATACATATATTTGTTTTGATAGTTCAATAAATATTTCATATTCCTATAATATTAGAGAGAAAATTCGAAATTACATCAGGTCTTTTTAGTATTACATTTGGGTTAGATTTATTATATTTTAAAAATTAGTTTTATTTTTTTTTTAAATTTGGAAAAAAAATTTGCAAAATATTTAAAACAATTTACGAAAGCTATACAAATATTTTTGTTTATCTAAAAATGTAAGAAATTTATAAAAGTAGGAAATTTTTCTTTTTAGTGATTTTTAATTTCTTCTAAAGTGAAATTTAGCACACAATTTTTAAGCAAATCAATAGAAATTAACACATACTTTATTTTTAAGCTCTTTGGAATACATTTTTATGTTTTAGAAAATTATGATTTTATTTCGAATAATTTTTCGAACTTTTAAAGAAAAACTATTTGTTATTTTTGCTATATTCCTTTTAAACTCATTGTCAGACCAGAAGAAATATTTCTGTTAATAATTTTTCTTTCCATTAACCAAAATTTAAATCATGACAGAAAATCGAAGTTTCCCAATAAATGTATACACAATTGTTAACAACATGAACCAAAACGACTCAATTACTCGATACTAGGATATAAATTTGGAAAAGAAGTAACTGTCCAGAAAATGCTAAAATCGGTTCATATTATAAAAAGAGTATACATTTTTTGGGACACCTTGTAAACGTAGAATAATAATATGCAGAAGTTTTTGAAAAAAAAAAATTAAATCAAAATATTTCGAGTTTTAAAAATATTTTAAAAACTAATAGCTCTCTTCAATATTTTTGTTGCTAAAATAAACTAATTGATGACTCTAGAGCCTGCAATAAATTAAAAAAAAAAACTCCTGTAAAATTATGAATAAAAAAAAGAACACTTATGAAAACTGGTAATCGACTAGAGTTTCATAATTATTAATTTATAGTTGATATGATGTCAGAGAAAGTGATTTTTTTGTTGTATTTATTTACTGTATATTTGTTCCACCCACTGTGTTATTTGTTAATTCTGGAGCGCCTGATGTTTTACCATTTAATAAAGCCGAAGATGAACTATTTTCAGGATTTGATGTGTTATTAAATAATGTTTTGTTGCGTAATTCAAACACTTGTTGTATAGCCTCGCGAAAACATAAGAAATTATAATCGATTAAACCTGAAAATAAAATTAGATTAAAAATTTGAAAAGACAAAAAAGAAGAAAATTTTTTACCTTTTCTGTCGAAATTATCCTCTCTTAAAATACATACTAATGCTAAAAATTTATTAACTTCTCGTAAATATAAAACAGTCCCATTATTTAATTTTATAAGACTTGAACTTTGTTCGTCAAAGGCAGCTGCTTCGGAATCATCTCGAAGTCTGTTGGATTTAAAATGATTAATAAACAATTTTGACATCGCTCGAATTATGTAAGTATAGAAGTATAGACCGAAACTAGATGGCTAATGTACTAGAACTAATAAGCAGTTCAGGATATTTTAGCGATCTAAGTTTTGACATCTATATGTTACTTACCCATATATACAAGAAACATCGATGACAACATCAATCATGTCACAACATAATTCATAACTCTGCATATCAACAGGCGTTGAATCAGTTGCAATATAAATCTTCGATACAACATCGAATAAGAATGCTTTTTCTATTGCTGAATTCTGAAAAATTCAAGATTATAAGAAACAAAAAATTTGCGACTTATAAATGAAATATTTACCGATATAAGAATATTTAATAAATTTTCAAGAGTTGGTAACTGTGGAATAAGCTTTTGAACAACTTTCGAAAACGCTTCGAATATTGAATGATCATAAATTGATGTCAAATGAAAGCTTAAATGAATTTGGTCGTATCCTATAAAAAAATGCGTAGCATAAAATTTAGACTTTCTTATAAATAACACTAAAATTAGTGCAATTTATTATTTCGTTAAAAAATCTGTACGCTGTGTCATATAAGAATTCCAAGCACAAAAAAGGCTGGCATCGTTAAGAAATTAACATGATGAATTCGTATAAGTTTAACGAAATAATTGTAAAAAATTTCTCATCTCCCAACCTGTATCAACTAGATCATCAGTCGCCCTTTGATGAATATCTCGTTGTGATTCCATTTTGAAATCATCACCTAATCCATCAACTTTATGGATAAATACCTCAAATCGAATCGATTGATTCACTTTATACGCTCTGGTCACTGTTGAATTTAATTTACGTAAAGCATCCGTGTAATCATCCTAAAATTATTTATAATTTAGATCTATAAATTTGTGTTTTATGAGAGATGTGTAATTACTTGTGCGTCTATGACAAAAATAAGTGCTCCACATCCACCAAAAATCATATCAGAATCGAATGTCGGATCAAAAAAATCAACTTGACCAGGAAAATCCCATATTTGAAATTGCACAAAACTAGAATTCGCTATATCATCCTTAACAATTTTATTCGTGGATCCTAAGAATAACGTTTCATTAGGTGACATTTTATGAAACACTACTTTTTGAATTGAAGATTTTCCAGATCTAGAAAATTAAGGATATTACTGTAAAGCGGAATTTCATCATATAAGTTTCAATTTCTAACCTTCGTAACCCCATAAGTAAAATACGAGGTTTTTGTTCGCTAGCTGGTGGTAAATTCGCCTCATTTTCACCATCCAGTGTTCCATAACCGAAATCGGTTGGAAATGAACCTGTTACACCATCATATGGATCAGGAGTATTATCATCTTCGTCTTGATATGACTAGAAAAAAAATTATTCATAAACGTCATGACTCAAAAATGTAAAAATTTTTGAAGGTTACTATGAAAATTCAATATACCATTGTAAATTCAAATTTTAATACACTAGGATAAAATAAAAAGCATTTTCTATTTACTGAAATATAAGAATAATCAACAAAAAGGAATTTATTGATAATAGTTTTGTCAACAAATCATATGACACACCACACTATCACATGAATGTTTTTATAAAATTTACACAACCTATTTTTTACTAGCAGAAGTTTATCATAATCAAATTGGAATATGGTTGGGTTGGAGAACAATAATAAAAGCCAAAGTATACAAAAAAATTATAGACGCAACTCAACTCATCTAAGATACAAACTAAAGCCTGAAGGTGCCATCTTTTATTTGCTACTTCTACTAAATGTGTAAGTAGTTTTCATCGCTAGAGTGCACTGAAGGTATAAACATTTAAAACAATTGAAAATCAACAAACAATTGAAGTATGAATGAATCTCTCTGCAAGAGCAATGAAGAGCAACAAGAACACTAACAAGGTATCTTTTATATTATTACTAAATTGTATAAGTTGTTTTCGTCGCTAGAGTGCACGGAGGATTCGAAAATTTAAATCAATTGAAATTCGACAAGAATTGAAGTTTGAATCTCTCCACAACAGCAAACAAGAACTTAAGCAATTTTGAGCTGATCGCGCTATTAGGTGGAGCGATAAATTAGTTTGCGTCTTTATTGTCAAGCTAATAATTGCGGACTTAGTAGGTCGAATTTGTAGAAACATATTAATTGCAGAGTGCTGACATAGATGGGGAAAATAAAAATTACTCCAAACTCTTCTATTCTATATTATTACTACTACTAACTGTATAATTGGTTTTCATCGCTAGAGTGCACTGAAGGTATAAACATTTAAAACAATTGAAAATCAACAAACAATTGAAGTTTGAATCTCTCTGCAAGAGTAATAAAGAGCCACAAGAACACTAACAAGGTATCTTTTATATTATATATTTACTAAATTGTATAAGTTGTTTTCGTCGCTAGAGTGCACTGAGAATTCAAAAATTTAAAACAATTGAAACTCGACAAGAATTGAAGTTTAAATTTCTCTACAAGAGAAACAAGAACTCAACTATTTGGTGGTGTGATAAATTAGTTTGCGTCTTTATTGCCAAGTTAATAAATACGGACTTAGTCGAATTTGTAGAAACAACCCAACTCCAGAGTGCTGACGTAGATGGGGGGAAAAAATTTCTCGAAACTCTTTTTTCTGAACCGACCAATGGATAACATGGTTCCTTATACTCACATTTAAGAGATAGGACCAGGAAATCGCAGATTGGTATATATATATATAACCGTATATATATAAATCTACTCAAAGGTATTCGATATATAAAAGACTGATGTTCGCAAAGAATGGACGAATGCAGTATACTACAATATACATGATATAGACAGAACACCGAAGGAGGCATGATTTACTTCGATGACCAGGTTGATCTTAAATGCATAGCGTCTAAGATGGTGTAATCGAAGAGAGTTAGGACGCTCTCTATGCTAGGCTCCAATTCATAGAAACGTCAAAGGAATTTTGGAAGCGGTTAGACTGACTGAAATTGGGTAAGAATCATCTGGGGATTATTTTGTGGTCAGCAATTAAAAGATGGTAGCAATAGGACTAGCATTAAGAATTGAATTACTTCTGAATCTACCTCATTATTAAGATATTACCTCCAGCGATTATTACTATAGTCACAAGTATGAATAGTAAGGTGGACATGGAATCAATTCGAACTATAATTCATGCAGTTTTGCAATATTTCGAGAATTAATACTGAAAATCGTATGGATATGGCAGTAGAGGCGTCATGGAGTTTTGATTCGTTAGACTTAAATTTGTTAAAATCGAAAATTGACTTTAAATCGATTGTTAATTCATTCATTCGAGTTTTTCTCATTACTCTGATTGTAGGTAGACGACTTAGGCGATTATCGAGGGTTTGAACATGATAAAGTTTTACTTTTTCTTCAATAGAATGGTTATTAACTTTCAATCTCAAATTAAAAACTTCTATTCATAGAGACAGACAACTTTACAAACCAAGAAGTAAAGATCCCACGTTGTTGATATGTTGTCTACGGTGCGCTGATACATATCGTGACCTGCCTTGATGAATGATGCTTTATGTAAATCAATTAAGACTAAATGTTTAATTACACAACAAGTTTATATAATTTCTTTTAAAAAATATAATTAATCATTATATTTCATCTTATCATATGTACTCTAATATGTATACGTACTGAATCTATTACAGGGTACTCATAATATACTCACTCTACAACACATATTTATGCATAAAATTAAAATAATTCGTTCAGAATTTATTTAAAAAAACATATTTAAATGTACTTAATTGTAATGGCCATAGGTATTAAAAAATCGTGCAGTACATTATTATATAATAAACTTACAGACTTATGAAGCACCATTTGTGTTTAATATTTTACTTCTAAAGTAAGTACATTTACATTCGTAGACGTACTGACAGGGGATAGCAGTTTCCTTACTCTGGATCTGAACTACCCACAACCATTAAAAAGTATCAAAAAGTACCATATTGGCAATTTTGGTTTATCATTATTTGGTAATCCTACTAAATTTGGGTCATAACTTTTATATTTGTGATCAAAATTAACCTAGCTCTAATTGGTTTCAATAATGTGGAGTACTGGCCCCAGAATTAAGCGCATAAGTGATAGATAGCAAAAAATTAACATCACAGCTGAAAAGAATGACCCAAAATTAGTGGATTTCAAAACAAATTCCAATAAAATCGGATCAAATTTGCCTGTGTTATCAAAAAACCCGAAATTTTTAACTTTATGACGTCATCAGAATCCATAAAATTTAATTTTGCTCTATCATATTCAAATTTTATCCAATTTTGATAGACCAAGTATGTAATCCTACTAAATTTGGATCATACTTTTCATATTTGTAATCAAAATTAGCCTAGCTTTAATAGGTTTCAAGAATGTAAAGTCCTGGTCCCAAAATTAAGCACATAAGTGATAGCTAGCGAAAAATTAAAAACACAGTTGAAAAGAATGACCCAAAGTTAGTGGGTTTCAAAAAAAATTCCAATAAGATCGGATCAAATTTGCCTGTGTTATCAAAAAAACCGAAATTATTAACGTTATGACGTCATCAGAATCCAAAATATTTAATTTTGCTCTATCACATTCAAATTTTATCCAATTTTGATAGACCAAGTATGTAATCCTACTAAATTTGGATCATACTTTTCATATTTGTAATCAAAATTAGCCTAGCTTTAATAGGTTTCAAGAATGTAAAGTCCTGGTCCCAAAATTAAGCACATAAGTGATAGATAGCGAAAAATTGACATTACATTATTATATAATAGACTTCGAATTTTGTTGATTAACTGAAAATGATTTAATTTTGTTACAAATGGTTCCTCAAACAGATTCAACTAATAACATTACACTTCTTTTTTATGTATCTGTATGAAAATAATATACAAATATTCATTAGGTATGATGTTTTTTTGTTGGCTAGTATGGTGGGTGAGGACAATAACCTGCAGTATATTTAATATAATTATTTTTTTTTTTGAAGGTGATATAAGTTTTGAATTTTTATTAGCAAATGCAATGTAGTTAAGGTTATTCGAAAACTAGCTTATAAAATGATCTAGCGTGTGAAAAAGTATCATTATTTTAGTACCCATGTGCTTGAATAGGCAACATAATACTAGGATATAATATCATGGCAATTAAAAGTTTCACAAAGGAAAAGGAATGTAACATTGTCATTAAAATTAAGAATATTTTTAGCTATAAACGTTGTACAGACTAACTAGGCGCGTATCTAGGAAATTTTATGAATGGCTTAATTAGAACTTGAGCATTTTTTGGGTGGTTTTTTTTCATGACCATTATAATTTTACAATTTTCATACTTTCAGTTCTTACTTTTTAGTTTGTTTCGTTACTTACAGCCAGTGGAAATTTTGGTTTGCAAGAAAAAATTATGGTATGGTGGTCCAAAACATCAGTCTTCTTATTTTATGGGTTATAAATATTCAAGAAAATTATTTTTGTCTAAATTCAAAACAGAATAATTTCCCCAATTTTTTACAATTTTACTTATGGGGTTTGAAAAAAAAAAAAAAAATGTTTCATGTAAATCGAATGAAACTCGAAATATAGAAAAATTTATCCTAATCAAAAATTTTTTAAGATATCTCTTACAATCTCGCACGAAAAGCTTTTATTTCGGAGCAATTCTGGAGATAAAATAAATACTCATCTATTCGTTTTAGCTGAATGATTGTTTTTGAACCCTAATAACCTAGAAAAATCGAAAATTTAGTTAATTTTTACGACTGAACGACAAGTTTTTGAAAGTATCAACTGATAATGCTGTACGATATCGTCCTTCGTATCTGATTTTCGATGATATCTAAAAAATTATCGCCCGATAGTCAATTGATCTTCGATTTTTGTATTTGTCATATTTACTCTAGAAATCTATTTTTATTGAAATTGAAATAATTTTCCTGAAAATTTACAATTATCCTAAGGGCCTTTTGAAAAAATAAAGAATATCATCTAACCTAGTAGTTAGGTGTTTCTAGCCTAGTTGTTTGAAACACAGTATAATAAAAAAATTTAAAAAAAAAGGAATAGGTATCACAAAAAAATGTTTGTTTTAGAATTGGATAAAACTCGATTCATAGAGTAATTTTGACCCAAGCAATACAAAAATCGGAGTTATTTATCGATTGGGTGAGTAGTATTTGAGATATCGCCTAAAATCTTAATTAATAATCCAATAAGTTGAATGTTTTTAGATCATAATTACTCCGACAATACGTGGACTGGCTAAAACTCATGGAAGTTTGAATTAGCTAAATCAAAGCTTGGATTTTTCAACAGGTTGTCGATCTCGTTAATTTATTATTATTGATGATTTGTGGATTGTTGTGAGTTAGTATAACAAAGAAGATTCAAAATGTACAAAAGTGCACAAGAAGAATACTTACTTTGCTTAGCTCTAGACATCTATACCTACATACACAATATTGTATAATTTTGTTTCGTCACGACCTTTTGGATTCGCTTGCTTTCATTTCTTCTTATTCTTTATTTTTATTTCAAATATCAGTGGCGTAGATGTAATATCGATATCGATTAAATGCAACACGCTTTCATTTTTGCTTCACTTGGATGTATGTTTCGAATTCTTTTTTAATTCGTTAGCATTTTGATCACGCTCGATCTAAAATATAATTAACTTTTATATTTCAAATGGTATATGTGGTTGAAACTTTTTCTATTTTCATTTATCTATTTTCGAATTATGAATTTTTCAGATTTTTTCAAGTCCTCCAAATTTTAAGCATTTCTCTCATCACGAGAGAAAAGTTGTAAGCAAAAAAATATAAAATAATAATAAAAAAATATTCTTCGAAAATTTTCGGGCCTGTTCGTGTACTTAATATACTTAAGTCGTATAAAAAAAAACTTGTGATAGAAATATGGTGAAATTAGTTAAAATGAATGTATTTTATTTAGATTATTTCTCTGCTCTACTAGTTTCACCCTGAAACATAGTTCAATAATCAATCACGTAATGAAACTATTTTTAATTATAGGTAGTGCATTAAAAAATAAATTTGTATAAAATTATGTAGAGAATTTGTTTTACAAAGTTAATCAATATTTTGATAACGGGAGCGAAATTTTTTACGCATACACAGAACGCGTGATCATATCTCTCATCATGTGACTAAAGATTACCGAAAGGTTGACGCGAGTGCTGACACGTTAAACTAAGGTTTATAACTTAAGGTTTTCTTCCGGGCCAACAATTTCTGGAAATGTTTAGTATATTTTATCGTTTTATAGAATGAAAAAAAATCAAATTCCCTCTTAAAACTCTGATTCGTTGCTAAGTTAGTAAATAAGTGAAGAAGCAATACCAATTTTGGCATTGAAATGCTGTAATATAAAATTTTTTTGGCTGGATCATATATTTTAACACATAAAATAAAAATTTTAACAAAAAAATTATTCCGTAAATTACATTAATTAGAAATTTCCAAATGATATTATCTCCAAATTTTATTTGTGATAAATATAAAGTTTTTTTTTATAACAGCTGTACCTATTAGTATTTTATTTCTATAATAAGAGTGTCTTTCGGCATAATTTTAATAGTTTTTTTGTGTTCCTACTAATGAGTTTTTAAAAATGTTGTTTCGATATATGAACACAAACAGATTATGAACACGATATATTAAGATAATTTTGATATAATTAATGTAAATTATTGATAGTAAATTTATCAATCATATTTAAAAAGATCTAATAGTTTCTTTTTTATATTTACAATATTCTAATATTATTAGTTTATTATCATGTACCTATATAATAAATGCTACTAACTGAGTGATAATTCTTGAAATTAATTACTCATATGAACTCTAGATCCATGCTTCCATAACAGCATTCTATCTCTAAGACAGTAGATGAGGTAGTTGGCAATATTTATACTTCTTCACTTTCAAATATTTATTTTTACCTCGAAAAATAACACAAAAATTTTAGATTTTTACTTACACAGAACATGCATGCCACAGAGATTTGGCTAATGGATGAATTGGTTCTAAGACATCAGCTTAAATGAACTTCTAACTAACAAAATATTTTTGTGAATATTTCAATTTTTTAAAAGTTGAGCCATTTAAATACAAATTGACTAAAATTCATTAATTGTATTGAATTCTGTTTGAGTTTTACGATATTCGACAAAGATTAATAAGTTGGCTGCGGAACAGTATGATTATAAAAATCATACTAGATAGATATACTTTGCATTAAATATATATTAATTTGAACACCTTAAACGATTACAGAAAGAATTAAGTATCATTTTTATTACCTTTATGATTTTATAATTACAAATTTGAACTAATTACAATGATTATTATTACTTAGTATTTACAAAAAAAAATTTTCTGTTTCTTAACATTCATGTGAAATTCTGATCAAGATATCAAGATCACATCTGTTGAGCTGATGTAAAAAAGGCACGTGCCGCTAATATATAAGATAATTTGTGATAAATTAATGAATTTTGGAATGTTAAACGGCTTAGGTACAGACTAATTACTAATAAAGTATAAACTAATAACTATCGAAACTTAAATGTGTTGACATTTATTCGAAAAAATTGGCTTACTTATTTTTTTTAATTTAAATGAAAAAGTGTATTTTTTACAGAGGGAATAATATAAAATGCATCAAGACCTTGATTCTTTCATCACTGAGAGGATCAACAAGAAATTCAGAAATTTTAGATAAATGATTTGAATCTTTTAATAACTCCTTCCAGTTCTTGCAAGCGGTCGGCAAAAGAGCAAAATGCAAATCCACTTTTATCACGTGTTTGTAATAGAATTTTAGTCAAAAAAATGCGTGGGGTCTTTACACGTGCTTCATAAAATCAATTTTGAAATAAAATTAAAAGTAGACAAAAAAATTGCAGAAAAATGATAAAATTTTCTTGTTATTCTTACTATTTTTGAATCTAGAAGAGATTATACATTATAACTTATTATGTAATAAATTATTTTCAATGACAATGACAATTATTTTCAATAATTTTAGCTTCAACACTCTTCTGTTGGTATTATATGCAATTATGAAATCTGTATAGTAGTCAGCTATAAAGGTTGAATCACATTATGCCTTAAACATTGATTTCAAAGTTGAAACTAATATTAAATTTTCAATCATTTAGATTTTTGATAAAACAATTGTGACTGTTTTTTAAAGTTACAGTATGTTACCACTTGTTTCACATGCTTCACAAAATATTGCAACTTCACAAAATAATATCCACCTTAAAATTTTTGAAAATCTTTTAAATAAGTAGCACATAATTTCATTTCTTACGGCATAATAATAATCAAAAATACGCTTCGAAATAAATTATGATAAGAGTAAATTTAAAAAATATTAAAAATTAGTATATCATACATTTTGGGAGCAAAAGTGACAAACATGAGATACGATCGATTCTTTATTTGTTCCCGTGATGTTTATATTAGCTTTCTGCTCGACGAATTTTTAAAGCGGCTACTTCGTTTAGCACATCGGAACAATAGTTGACACTTTCCATCCGGAGAAAAAACATTTAAAACATTGTTTGAGATTTTTGGAAGTGATTAATTACGCTAGTAATCGAATTATGGTGGAAGCGCATTTAAGAATATATTTTTACTGGAATATCACAAAAATGGTGGGGATCGTGGGAAATTAATTTTTAAAGTCTGTTCTTTATAAATGATTAACATGATACAAATACAATAACTACTCCAATTAGAGTCCAATTATTTCTTTTATTAACAAAACACGTATTTCTATTTTTTAGACATAAATGAGTTAGCTAATCGTAATTATTTTCCGGGGAGATATTTTATCCATTATTAATTTGGTAACTCTTTTAGTTTCGAGAAGCATACCACCCAGGATAAAAATCACGAAACATCTGATATATTAAAGATGTTGCCTTGATATCTTGCACCCATTTTTATGATACATTTTCCTTTGAATGTTGACAGCCGTAAGAACGAAATAGAATTGTAATGTGACCCGATCTTTAGATGTTACTTTTGTGTGTATACGTATGGTTTATTTTATAATACCATTTTTATTATCACCATCAAGAATAAGATTAATTTTGAAAAATATATTTTAATCGGACTAAATAAACTAAGCTTCTTATATTTTAGTGATAAAGATTATAAAATTTATTTTTTCCTTTATTTATGAATTTAAAGAATAATATAAAGAATTAAATAAAAGTATGGTTTTAATGCGTTTCTTTATCTAATATTATAATTTAAAGTTATAATATTATGGCTCCACATTAAAATTATATTAATATATAATAATTTTATGTTCTTTTTTTTAAATAGCTTTTGTGTTGAATAATTTTTCTTTTTTTGCGTAATAAATTACGAGTTTTAGAGTCTTAAAAAATTTAACTTTAAAAATATTATAATTTATATACAAAAATCAATTTAAAAAATATTTTTAGCTTATCGAACTTGTAAAAAGTTTATATTGGCTGTCTACGAAAGACAGTTTATCAGAAAACACCCAAGTTACTGAACGAAAAGCTCTTTTTTCGGAGTGGTTTTATTTTTGAAAAAATACCAATTTAATTTTCAAATAAGCTGGTTGTTTATATTTTTTTACGATTAGGCCATAGCTTTCTGGGTTTGGATTTAAAAAGTGTTCCTATGTATCATCCTTCGTACATGATTTTACTCGCTATCTCAGATGCTTCTCGCTCAATCAACAAGATTACTTGAATTTTGTTTTTTTGGGTCAAAATTACTCTAGAAAATCATTTTTGTCCTAATGGATGCTCCTGATTTTTTAGTACGAGCTCCAAAGCAGGTTTAGACTTGTGGTTGAAATTATTTGTACCTTATTTAAACGTTGATGATAAATTTTGTTATAAATTACTCTAGAAAATCATTTTTGTCCTAATGGATGCTCCTGATTTTTTCCAATTTTCTTAAGGTTCTATGATAAATTCGAGAAAATCACGAAAAATGTTTAGTTTCGACATTTAATGAAAATTTTTGACCCAGAAAGTATTTGAGATATCAACTAAAATCCTGAGCGAAAATCTTTTATTTCGGAGCTATTCTGGAGATATTCCGAAAAATATTAATCTAATTGTCAAAATTTTGTGATTGATACTCGTTATAACATCAAAGGGGCCCAATTTTTTGGGGTAAATTGTGACCAGAAAATGATTTTTTTCCAAATAGATGACAAACAATTTTTCCTGATTTTTTAAGTTCCAAAATTCCATGTAACTTTGTATATCAGTAATTTTTACCCATAAAGTACAAAATCGATTTCGGGAGCAATTCTGAAGATACATACGAAAATATATACAAAATACTAGGTTTTTTGGATACTAACTACCCTAAAAAAGCTGAAATATCTGGTTCATTTTTTATTGAACGACTTGTTTCGCAGAGGTATGGAAAATTAATTTTATTCAAATGGTTGTCAATTTTTTCGTTTTTTTATCAGTTTTCTTCGAAATGGATTTTAGTAGTTTTGAAACTATTATTTAATTTGAAATTTGTGGAGCTTAAAATATTATACCATCTATAGAAATAAATCGTTTAATTTCAGTACGCCTATGTATAAATAAAATCGTGCACTTATGAGTTTGTTATATACTGATATTTGTTGCCTGTAGCTAAAGATGCTCTCAATTAGATTAATGTTTCAACTGAAAAAACGAATAACAAACGTTTGCGCGATGAACATGCACGAATTCTTTGAAAATGCATATAAAATATATTACGCGAATATACCAAATACTACAATATTTTTTTTTAAATCAACAAGCAAAACATACAATCCGTACTATATTGATATAATAATGTACTCGGTACCTATATTGTATATTAGGTGAATCGGGAGGAACGCATCCAATTTTAGGGTTATATTAAGATCAAAAGGCACAAATAACAATCAATAAAAATTGAAGCTCAATTTAAAATATCAAGAATGATTCGGAGAGCTTCAAGGTTAAATAAATAGTCATGTACTTATTAGCGACTCATAGAAGTAATTATTTTCTACTTTTTAGTACAATAAAAGTTTGTTATTTAAAAAGCTTATTTTATTAAAATTTTTAACTTAAGGTAGTACGAGCGTCAAAGCAGGTTTAGACTTGTGGTTGAAATTATTTGTACCTTATTTAAACTTTGATGATAAATTTTGTTATAAATTCATGAATGTAGACGAAAAATCAGAAGACAATTTTTGGATATCTGCCTTTTGACATATCGAAAGCTAAGTTATTAAGCAAAATTTTCAATTTTCTATATTTTGAAAATTACTTCAGATATCGAAAAATTGTATTCGTACTTTTCGTCTTATATTGCCAAGTTATAACATAATTCAACTTCAAAATTGAAAATATATATTTTTTTATCCTTAATTAGTCGGGCACAACGGTTTTGTTTTGTTTTCAATAATTTATTACGGTTTTAAATTTAATTAAAAAAGTTTTTTTATTAATTTCCACTGACTAGTTTTGGAGAAATCAATGAAAACATATCATCCGTCTACCGTTTTCCCATAAGACCAATGTTTAAGATAAACGTGTTTGTAAAATTTCCCTGAAATTTTTTCTCTTGGGAGTGTGCAGATATAGTGTTACAAATAATTTTTGTTGCATATAAACTCCTAGCATATGCTGAGACTCTACTGACTCACTCTGTAAACAACGTATACAGAGTATATATATACATGAAATCATATCACATTATTTTATAAATAAATAAATTTTAATTCAAAGTCAAGTCACTTTATAGTAACATTGAAATCTGTTGCAAGTTTTATAAAAATATGATCCTCTTTGGTGAATATTATGAATATAATTCAGAGTATTGTAAAGTTATTTTACATATAAAACAAGTGAAAACAAACAATTGACTGAGTTAACTGTTGAAATACTATGTAAAGACAGTGTTGATGACCCAATCGTTTGTATTTTTACATCATGTAAATAAAGAAAGATATTCACTATTAGATAGCCACACACATGTAACTGATATTCCCATATATTACATACTATACAATTTGCGCTCTCACGGGTAAACAGTGATGTTTACGAAAAAATGTTTCAATTGTTTTTTTATAAGAAACATTTTTTACATTTAAACTTTCGTTCTATCTCTAAAGGTTTACAACCTAATTGACCTATGTTGCTCATTTTTTACGCCTAACTTTTTCATCTTTTTTCATCACCTAACTTTTTACGCCCTGAGCACGCTACACAAATTTCAGCTTGATATCTTTTTTCGTTTTTCGGTTATCGTGTTTACAAACGGACGGACAGACAACCGGAAATGTACTAATTAGGTGATTTTATGAACACCTATACCACAATTTTGATCGTAGTATCAATATTTTTAAGCGTTACAAACTTGGAACTAAACTTAGTATACCTTGATATATATATATTACATACAAACATGGTATAAAAACATAGTATATTGAAAACAAAATTCGGTATATTTTAATATATTAAATTATAATATTATAATTCTTTTTGGTTAATATTCCGTACATGACACTCTTGAAGAATTTTGCATGGATGATTTAAAGAAAAAAAACAGTGAAACCTCATTTATAAACACAAATTGATTAGTCGAAAGCATTCGATTTTCTTAAAGTTTAAACCAACTTTTTAAAATTTTATAATGGAAAATGAATTCAATTTTCTCGGAAAAGTTGAATCAAATGACCATCTATGTAATATAGAAGCTGGCAACATTGAGTCTCGTCTGATTTGTCAATGGGTTTAATATACGTTTGTATGATTTCGAAAATACTTCATTGATCTTGCATTGATAGCTATTTTTCGCACAGATAATAGTGAAGACTTATCAACTAAGAGTACAAAAGCACAAAAATTACTGGTCTTTGTTTTTTCTAAGCAACCAGAAGCTAGTAAAGTTTTTTTTTTTGCTTGTAATTCATATTCTTGGTATCTTTTCCACCTCTGGTCTATTGTCTGGCGATGTTCTTGCTACGCAACATCCAAAAATAATTAAAATAAGTACTTATCTGTATGAAATATATAGAAGATGATCAAAATCTAGAATTTATGGGCTAAACAATAGCTGTTTGCTAAAACACTTTCATGATTGATTTCATTTTTCCAATTCTACTGTAAAAATGCTACACTTATCTTGAATTGTTTTTATTCCATAGTGTCACCTGTTCCATTTTGATGGGGTAAGAGTAAGAATAAGAAAAGTCACGGAAATTTCTCATCTCTTCTGTTTTAAACATTATTATCATCACACACCAAGACTCAGCAAAACTATGGGTAAAAGAAGTATATCTTCTAGTTTAAATTTGTAAAAACTTAAAATGAATAGGTTTTACTGTTTAAAAATCAAAATGATTGGTAAACTTAACAAGGATGGTTTGACCAAACCTTGTTTTCAAAAGATTTAACATTTTAAATAATATTTATGTAATATTGATTGCAAATATGTTGAAATTATGATGATTCTACATTCTACAGACTTTTTAACCGACTTCAAACAAAAAAGGAGGAGGTTATCAATTCGACTGTATTTTTTTTTAATGTTTGTTACCTCAGAACTTTCGGCTGGGTGAACCGATTTTGATGATTCTTTATCTATTTGAAAGCTAGTGCTTCCCGTGTAGTCCCATGTCATTTTGATTGAGTTCTGATAACGAAATTCATGAGAAAGTAATAAAAGTCTTAAATTTGCATTAAGTATGCACGACAAGAGTACGAATAATTCAAAATCACTCCAACCGATTTCGATGATTCTTTTTTTAGTGATAAATTAGTAAGTTCACTAAAACTCACAAAATAAAAAAAAACTTTTTTAAATGTTTTCTTTATATCGGGTGTACCTACCATTGTAGTGAACTATGTCTTTAGTTCTTCGATTACGATAGCAAATTGAAGGTAAATTTACTTGGAAATATTGATTAACACGAGGAGCGTAATTTTGAACTGTTTGTTTGCTATTTATCAATAAAAAATTAGTGAACTATAAATGTAGTACTTCAAAAGTCGGCAGAAGTGAACTTTCGGTAAAAATATCGTGTCGACATTTTTGATATTTGATAGTTTGAGATAATTTTTGTACTGTATGCATAACTTCGAAAGTGGATGAAAGGTTTTCATTGAATCCCCATAAATTATCGACACATTATAATAAGTATTCCTTAATATTCAGTTTTTGTCCTGTTTTAAAATAATAGCTGAATATATTATAAAAAATTTAATTCAAAAATTATACTAAAATTTGAAATATAAAACAACATGATTTTAAAACATTTATGGAGTCAAGAATAAACAAATTATATTTATTAAACAAAAAAAACTAATTTATTTAAATAAAAAATCTTTTTTTTTTTTGGTCCATATAAACAAAAACCCTTTTTTGATTTAAAAAGAAACAGTCATAAACAATAATTGTGAAAATTTTTTATATAAATATAAATATACAATATTTCAGTATCTTCCAGCTGTTTTTCTAAATTTATATGCATATTTTTATGTAGAACGAGGCTGCTATGCCATTATATAATAACAAAAAAAATTCTAAACTATTTTAAAATGATGTGTATTTCCAATAAACAAAAATATAAACAGTATGTGGGCCTTAAATATTATTATTTCTTTTGCGCTTATCGACCAGTAGTAGACTATGGAATGATGGGTATTATGGTCCTTATTACTGTTCTTCAACATGGGCAGGCAAAAGGAAATTTTAAGTAAGTTTATAGTACTTCTGGTTAATTTTATTAGCTTAATTACGATCACTATTCTTGACAGATGTACGAATTTGACATTTCTCACTAATTCAGTTTATAAATTACTCCGATACTTGACGCTTCGAATCATTTTTGTTAAGAAACTTAATCTAAGCTATCTTAAAATAAAACCAATCCTTGAATCTCTTAGGTTTGGTTAGCAAATTCTTTTTTAACTCCCGAAACAATAAAAAGGGCTGTTGTGTAAAAAGTTTGACCGCTATGTGTGTGTATGTATGTGTGTCTGTCTGTGTGTTTTTTTGATTATTTTTGTTTCGTTTGAAAGATAATTTAATGGAGAGTGTTCTTGGCTATGTTTCCTGTGCGAGTCTGCGGTTTCGTACCCGGAACACGTAAAAAATAGGCCATGATCCTCCAAATCGGTTCAGTTTGGAGATGGCTCTAAGGAAAAAGGTAATTTAATGTAAAGTGTTCTTAAAAATGTTTCAAGTGCGAGTTTAGGGTTCCGTTCTCAGTCACTTCTATTTGTCCTTTCAGTATGAATTCAACTATCTAATTAAATAAGTAAAATAGAAAACCCCTGGTTAATGCGGGTATTTTCTTTATAGCTCTCTCAAAACTGAACCGATTTTTTGAAACATATAGCTAAGAACACTCCCCATTATGTTACCTTTCAAACAAACAAAAAAATCGGTTCTTCCGTTTAGGAGCTATGATGCCACAGACAAACAGACAGACACACACATATAGCGGTTAAACTAATAACACCCTTCTTTTGTCGTCAGGCGTTAAACATTTAATTAAAAATACGCTACAAAATAGAAATTTGGTGGAAGTGCTGTGAAAATATCAACAAATGAACTTGCGTAATAAAGAAACCAGTGTTTCCGTTGTTTTTTGAGGTGATGAATCCATACAATAAAAATTATTTAGATATTCGAAAAAATCTGCGATATTTGCTCTAGTTTGAGTCTTCGGCTTTGTTAACTCAATATTTTCTTATATACCCACAGACGTGGTTATATCCAGTTTTTGGTTCAGGGAGGCCAAATCCACTTTAATTCAAAAAATTAGTCACTTAGCTTTGAGTCAACTTTGAAACCAAATATTGGAGAAAGTACTTATACTATGAAGAAGACTAAGTGGAGTAAAGTTTTACCAGCAGGCTGTTAAATTAAGTTCTGTGTAATTTCATTACACAGAATTTACTACACAAATTTTAGACTGGCTGCTAATACACTAGAACGGCGATTATGCGAACGCCGATTAACCGAATCGCCAATTATCCGAATCAGCGTAATATGTATAAAAAATTAAAACCAAGTATGTAATTTTTGTTTTGTTTTGTTGTAACAAGTTGGAACTCGTTGGAGTCCAGATATAATTCAATTGCTCGTTGGAGTCCAGATATAATTCAATTGTTTTGATTGAAAACTAGAGACAAGACACTACATGTTTTGCGACGTGTAGAACTTTGTTTGTTAAACTTAATAAAGTTTATTCTTTATGTGACAGCTTTTCTTAATACCAGGCTATGTCCGATTATCGAAATTTTCGATTATTCGAATCGACTCCGGTCCCAATTAATTCGGATAATCGGCGTTCTATTATAATTCAAAATAGTTTTGCACTAATTTTGTAACTATGCATTCTCTTGTGGTTAAACAGTATCATGGTATAGTATGGTATAAAAAAAATACATTTTTTGTTACAAATAAATTTACTATAACAATCTCAGCAGGCGCGCTTAGTCTACAAAGATTGGTATGGTTGTTTCTAAACAAGACACACACGGATTGAGTAAAGTGGTACATGAGGCGTTAAGGAACAAGGATTTTAAAACGATTTTTTTTGTATATTTTTTTATTACAACACAATCTTGGTGGGTAATATTTTATAGTGTTTTTGTAACCGTTTTTTTAATTTTTTTATAATTATTTAATGGAATGATTAAAAAACATATGGCAATCCGTGTATAATCAATTTAAGAGAGGTTTTTTTTCTCTCGTCTCTTACACCACAAATCTGTCTTCATTTAATAAAAGATTAAGAGTTAAAGGAAGTAAGTTTGGAAAATATTAAAGGGGTGTTAGTAATATAATTTAATTTTTTTTTCAAGTATCAACAATAATTAAAAAAAACTCCGCTATGTTTAGTTACACGAAAGAGTAAATATTATTAAAATAGAAATTAAGACAGAAAATTGTTTAAATATTATTTAAACAAGTGAAAATAAATAATTGACTGAGTTAATTGTTGAAATACCATGTATAGACAGTGTTATATACATGAGAATATACATACTATACAATTTGCGCACTCACGGGTAAACAGTGATGCTTACGAAAAAATGTTTCAAACAAAAGTTGCATATTTTTTTATTAAAAAAACATTTTTTATGCTTAAACTTTTGTTCTATCTCTAACGGTTTACAAGATGGGTCCTACGGACCCAAGACCCAATTCACCTATGTTGCTCATTTACAAACTTGACCTCATCTTTTACGTCTTGAGTACGCTGAAAAAATTTCAGCTTGATATCTTTTTTTGTTTTTGAGTTATTGTGTTCACAGACGGACGGACGGACAACCGAAAATGGACTAATTAATTAATTTTATGAACATATATATGTACTAAAATTTTGTTTCTTGCATCAATATTTTAAAGCGTTACAAACTTGGGATTAAACTTAGTATACCTTGATATAACATTTTTAAAGAAAGGTGAAAATTGAATATTCAAATTTTTTGATTGAATTTTGTAAAGTATATTTCTTTTTGCTACATGCAAATTTTCGTCTCCAATTCAAAACAACAAACTGGCCATAAACAGATAAAGCTTTATCCAAATACAGTAAAAATAATATAAATTATGGTGGAGGCGCAAGTTCGATAAAATTTGTTTATAAGTAGATATAGTTAATGGAATAACTTGCGCTTCCACCAAAATGAACATCGCTAATATAATAATTACGATGAGAAAGCTGACAATTTGAAAGTAGGTGAATAGGTGAATATATTTTTGATCAAATATAATTCATCTAGAAGTCAATTGAGCCTGTGTATAAAAAAGGCAGTTTTTACCGAATAAAAATTAACAACTGGACCGACTCTGTTTACACTCCTTTCAGATTTAAGCCATGGCGTATTATTTAAATTGTGGCGTATCGATGCATATCTTCTAAAAAATAATTTAGTGCAGTTGTTTTTGAGGAACCGATATTAAAAATTTACGATTGATTGAAAAAGGGCAGTGGTGAATAATGTCAACAAATGGTAAACTTGATATTTTCGGCTGTTATTTAGTTGGTTAAAATGGCTAATTGGACTTTTACGGCCAAAAAACTTTTGTAAACTTTTTTTTTCTAAAAAAGCATAAAATTTGTCATCGATTCTATCTAAGCTGACCAAAATCCGAGATGACGGTGAAACATTAATTTTCTTGGCTTAATAAAATAAAGCTTACCGAGGGTTTCTTGATCATTTGACTTTGAACTATCGATTTATATAGGAGATTTTCAAATTCACGATAACGGGTCTTTCGATGTCACCAGCTCACGAATTATAATAGCAATTATTTTATTAGGATATTCCAAATCTCTATGATCTTACTATTATTATTAGAAATATTTTCGAATCGAAATATTCGAATTTTTTTCAAACGACAATTATTCGGAAATAAATAAATTTATATTGTATGAGAGAATAATACCTTGTGATCCGACTAGCGTGTGACTATACATTTCCTTGATGTTGACATGCGTGTTTTGGTTGTAATTAATATAGGAATGATATATTTTATTTTTGTAATTAAACATTAAAAGTCATGTACTAATTACATTTAAATTGGACTGTAATTAATAGCATTTTGAAAACATTTTTTATCATGAAATTATGTGTTATATAAATATTTTAATTTTTTCTATTTTTAACACTGTAAAGTTGTAATTATTTTTTTTTTGTATTGTTTTTAATTGTTTTTTTGTCAGGAATTTTCTGTAATTAAATATAGAATTTTGTTTTATGAAAAAAATGTGGGAAAACTGTTCTAAAAGGCGGGAACGGTTGAAGTATTCAATGAGTGCTCGATGTAATATACACATATCTGTTTTGTGTACAATTTCTGTATTCAATGAGGCATTAAAAACCTTTAAGAGGATTAAGGAAATAGGCTAAAACTTACGTATTGTTTAGTCAATAATTTTCGTAGACAAAAACGTCAAAAGACACGGGACACCGTTAAACCTCTAATTTTTCTTCATAACAAAACTTACCTTTATCAATTATCCAATAGACAGGTATTGGCAGTGAGTATAGCAGATAGAGGAGACAGCTAAATCGATCGTAGGGCTGTTAAATTTACTATTTTTCAATTGTTTACATGTAAATGATATAGTAATTGTCAAATCAAATAGTTGAAAAGTGGCAATTAATTAAACTTGTTGCATTAGAAATTTTGAAAATAAGAGACGAAATTGCGTAAATAGTATTTTTTAAATGTAAATTAACATAATTACTTATTTAAATTTGTTAGAGAATAGTATTAAATTTTCAATGTAAAACGTATAGACAATCCATAGATTTATATGTCAACAATTATAATTCACACAAATCTATTCATAGAATAGTGTGGCGTAACTCTTTGAAATAAAACTCATGCATGTAGTCAATAAATAATCACAGAATTCCTTACTTTATTATGAACTCACGTTCAAAATGTTTTTACTTGTGAGCACGAGCCATTATTATATAGTCTCTGATTTCATTTTGGAAATTCTTACTTAAGTTGATAAAATTTGATAAGTTAATCCGGAACCACATCCTTTAAAAAGAATTATAAACAAAATTAAACAGAATTTTTTGTTTGAAAATCTCTAAAAATTCAAACAACCAAGTGCACACACCTTCTTAACAAACAAGCATAAAATTGTCTTTTTCTTGAAGTATAGGTAAAATTCCATTAATTTCACTTCCCGACAATCGCAAAAAGTACAAGTGTCACCTTATAGTAAAAATTATCTTAAAATAAATTTATCATTTTTTTTTTCAAAAACACGTGCGGATAATACAATACGATAATGCATATTGGGAAAGTATTGTTCATCAATACCTATGATGATTGAATAACCGATAAAATGAAGATATAGATATATATTTTTTGGGTAGGTATTGCCCACATCCTGTAATTTCATCTTTATGTACCTTTTAGTATAAATTTTTATCTTATCTCATATTACTAATACAATTCTTTTAAAAGTTATATTTGAAAGAAATTTATATACTTTTCCGGTCTTTTTTACAATATTCTTTTAAATAAATTCGATAAAAAAAGGTTTGGTATCAATCGTATTGATAAAATATAATTTAAACATTTTAATTAGTATCCGAGATTTTTTTTAGATACCTGACCATTTTCAATGTTAAAATTTTTATGGTATACGTAAGAAATAATAGTCAAATTTCTTCGGAAGTATTAAAAACTATAAAGATAAAATGTGCATTCCTTGTTTGCAAACAATCATCTTAGCAATGTCTTATGTAATCGGAGACAAGAGGCTTTGTTTTGCTATGAATTTTTTCTTTATTACAAAATAGGTATTTTACAGGATTTTGTAGGTTTGAAATTTTGATTTAGAAAAGAAAAAGTGACACAAACGAGTGGATCAAAAGCTCTGGATCAAAAAGACGAATCCTTCCCAGATAAAAATTGAAACGAATATTTGCGATATTATAATTTGGAATTTAAATACGATAGATAAGAAATACTTATTAAATAGAAAATTCATGCAAAGTTTATTTTGTAGAGAAAACGAGAAGAAGGATAATGAGTTTTCCATAAAAAATTTACTATGAGGTAGTGTTTTTCTTCGAATTTCCATTCCGTGATTCTTGATAGCGTACGGTATTTTCGTGCGTAGATTCCATAATTTTTTTGTTCAGAATTCCTATAATACGAATATGTCAGTTGGCTGTCTAAAATGGAATTTGTCTTAAGGCGATTTGCCTCAAATGAGCGGCAATGGCTTTAAGATACCGCCTTTGAACTTAACTGATAATTAATAGAAAATATTGAGTACAACATATTGAATTTGTCATGGGATAATAATCCATTTACGAATTAATTACTTTCCAGGAGGATGATGAACCCTTCGATAAAATAAACAAGTAAATATCACTTCCAGATTTGGAAATAAAAACAAATTCTCTCTACTTATGGGGGCAAAAAATCAAACTGGTTAATCAATATATTTTTATCAGTAATAATTTTTAACTAATATAGCGAAGACACAACATTATATGTATACTTGTTGTATTGCAAGTAACTTGATATTGTATTTTATTATAGAATAGTCGGTAAACGCTGTAGATTCGAAAACATTCTACTTTTTGTATTTCTTTAATGAATCTGGAAAAAATAATCGGTATAAAATTTTCTCTCATTGAAACGGATATCTATGATGAATTTAACATTGATTTTCAAAATCAATAATATTGCAACTGACTCATTTTTAACGAAATATTATTTTCGCAAATTAATTACATAGGATAGGAAAATTTAAAATATTTCACCTTCAATTTTCCAAGAATTTAAATATGTGTTTGTGAAAATGGTACCTATGAACCTGTTTTAAAATATTTTTGATGACAATGCTGCTCAATCAAACCTTGATTAGAATCTACAAGGATCAATGAAGGAAAAACTTCTAATTCGTGTGTATTATTCTATTTATTACCGAAACTACTTAATTTCCCGTCGAATGTTGGCGGAAACTATCCTTTACTCAAATCTAAGCGGTTCATCTAAATATCCCTTCATTACTATATATCAATTTTTACGTTTTTAGCTTCCGAAATGATTTTTTTGCTTCTAGGCAGATCATCAAAAATATAGGCTGTGCGTTGTGTGTCAGTGACTTGTTTGAATCCTTTTCAGTATCTTACATTCGATAATAATTTCCAGTATGCTTTTAAATTTGCATCCAGCGGCTGTACTAAACATAAAATTCATAATTTATTATTTACAACTGAAAATTAAATGAAGTAACATAACTTAATTTATAAGTAATATTAATAAATAATATTTTTATATAATATTTATTTATTTATTTAATAATATTATTTATTATTTTAATACAACAATACAATTTTTAAAAATAAAACTGGTTTAATGCAAAACAATACAATAAGCTATCAAAGTTATCAAGCCTATATAGCAGCTCTATCTGCCATGTGATCAACTTGAACTAACCAATGGAATTAGAAAAATCACTGTAATTAATTAAATTTTTTTTTAATATGATGAGCAAGATATTTTATTCGTTATATAAAGGGGGTCTAGAATCATTTGTGGTATTTGGCAGTCATTTAATACTAGAAATTTGAGAGGTCGTGTCTTGTCACTTTTTTCTCAACGAAAATTTTCATTCCAAAGGATTTCTGTTTCAGAAGGCCTAGAAAAGTTTTAATTGTACAGAATGTTTTAAATTGATGAATATTCAAGATAATTGCATAAAGAAAGCATGTGTGTACTTATGTACGCGCGTAAGAAGTTATACTTCTACGGCAATAAAAAAGAAAATAATTTATAAATAATGTAAACAAATAATGCATACTTCAGTTATTCAATCTATTGTATTCATAGATGACATTTAATCTGTTATCTATCTATGCCTGTTTATTGTAAGTGATATTTCGTTAATCGAATAATTTCTTGGTGTTAAAAAAAATCTAACTAACTTCAACATGTAAGAAGTGTATATCTTCAAAAAGTGCAGATAAAAATTTTTGAAGATCCTTGAAAGAGAAGTTTCATCTTACAAAAACTTACGTAAGGGAAAAAAGTTGATATACACGGCCTTGACACGGTTTTTCCAGCCATTAAAATTTCCAGCCGGTTTGATATAATTCTTAAATTCTACGCCTGTCTCTGGACTTAAAAACAGTTTTATATCAAAATATGAGTGCGTACCTCTTTCATTATTATATTAACGGGAGGTCTTTACTCAAATATCCTCAAGTCGACCACCTGATGCTTCGGACGATGGTTCCTTCAAATCAAAATACAGTTTTTTTTTTGTTTTGTTTTGCTTTCATATTAAACTTTATTGTAATCTACATACTTCATGTTATATGGTTCAAAAATATTAAAATATAACCGTGGACTGTTTAATTTTGGGGATAAAAGTGACCTAACTTTTCACGTGGAAAGACTTTAGGTAAAAATTTTTCTTTAATTGAATACAATCTTACTCTCTGTGATAGCTCAAATATTCAAAATTCCAAGGTCATAAACGTTTATGAAAACGTATAAAAATTACTTCAACTCCTTTTTAAACGGACAAAGCTCTTATATCTAGTTCAAAGTAACAGCAATTGGCCAAAATAGTTTCTTCGCCATCATGTATGACTGCCCTTGTCTACCGCCAGATTCTTTGTCTCAAGCATAATGGATACGGTAATATAGCATTTATAATATAACTTATACTTTGCCAGCATAAATGATGTTCTGTTGTTAATGAGGCTCTAATTAGTTTTCGATGGATTACTATACCTAGCCCTTCCATAACAAAATTATTATTAGTTTTAATAAAATTAAAATTTTGAAATAAAAGGTACTAAGAAGTTGTTATTTTATATCTGGGGTTTTGTAAATTTTGGTACATAATTTAAATTTTTTGAAGCCCACAATTTCAGGAATCGTTAAAAAATAAAAATATAAAATTTGTATGTACCATTTCTTATCTTTTGTGTGTTATTAATTTTTGAGATTGTTTAAACATTTTTTTTTCAAATTTCAATGTACCTACTTCAAAAATATGATCCAATTCGCTTGAATGTCCGTCATAGTTATGACAGATGATATTTTAATGACTTAAACGAAAAAAAATTTAATATTTATATTAAAAATAATATTTTTGTAAAATATTTAGATAAAAATAAAATATGCCCTTTGGCATACAACACAAATAATCTTTCTAAAAATCTAAACATTGAGTTATTTATAACATACAATTAAACAATTTCACCCTTATATTAAAAGAGTTAACAGTGTTAACACCATATAATTATACAACAAATATGTCAAAATTATTTGTTGTTTATTGTTTTGATTAATTTATTGTTTATGGCAAAATAATTGTCTTATAACAAAAAGAAAAACTTTAACCCCCTTAAGGTAGGATTACATACTCTTGGACTGAAGAAACTATAAAAGAAAGAATTTCTCAGTGAATGTGAATAATAATTGTATAGTTCCAAACATAAAAATTACATATTTTTAATATGTCATAAATGGGATATACCTTTAATAAATTTTGAAGGATAAAGGATAATTGTTCATAAACAAAAAGTTTATAATAATAATATAGTTTTCGATTCAAAAAATTACTTCAAAAGAATCAAATTGTTTTATAATTAGTATATTCATTTTAAAAGTTTTTATTTCAAATCACTATATTTCATTATTCGATTAGTAAAAGAGTTAAAGTCTTAAACTTTTACGATGTCATCCTTGAATTAATTTACATCGACCCTCAGAAAATATATTGTCATTCGAAAATATATTCCGAAGTAGAAATATGATGAAGAATATGAATAAAGACCTTTTTGTGTATTTTTATTGAAAACCAAAAGTAAATTTTAATGGGCAAAAATACATTTTATCTATATGTGACTGAAGAATAAAAATTGTGTTTTATTAACTAGAAAATAGAACTTTATAAAAAAGAAGTGAAAACAAACAATTGACAGCTATACATACATGTCACACACACATGACTGATATTCCTATATAATACATACCACACAATATTCGTACCTTTTGCGCCCTCATGGGTAAAGAGTGATGTTTTCGAAAAAATGTTTCTGCCAAAGTTGTTTATTTTTTTATAAGGAACATTTTTTATATTAAAACTTTTGTTCTATCTCTAACGGTTTTCAAGATGGATCTTACGGACCCAAGACCCAAAGACCTATGTTGCTCATTTACGAACTCAACCTTACTTTTACACGCTGTAAAAATTTCAACTTGATATCTTTTTTCGTTTTTGAGTTATCGTGTTGTCAGGCGGACAGACAGACACATACACAAACAAATGGGCCCTTTAAGTGATGTTATGAACACTTATATATCAAAATTTTGTTCATAGTATCAATATTTTTTAGCGTTACAGACTTGGGACTAAACTTAGTATACCTTGATATATTTCATTTACATGGTATAAAAACAAATATTTAATGGTGGAGGCGTCAGGAAGTTAAATGGGATATTAGACTTTAATGTAAATTTTAAGTCATTTGCGTTTCCACCATTTAATAAACGGACTTCGCCAAAAATTTGTAATAAGGGCACTGGATCTGTATAAGAGTAAATCCAGCTTTTGGAAGCATTAATTTGTTTGTATAAACAATAACTGCCAAGCGTGCTAGTGAAAGGAGAGCAAATTTTTAAGAGGTTTCGCAAAGGTTCAATTTTATTAAAGTCATGCTGTTTCAATAATTTTGGAACTTGAAATATTTTTGGAAAAAGATTGAAATATTTGTCTGCTTGTGATTGCACTATTTCATATAATATTAGCATTGAAATAGCTTATAAAAGTATTGTAATTGGAAAAATGTTTAAGTTTTAATTCATTCTATTGAAACTTATTATATTAAAATTTTGATTTACTTTTTAAAAAAAACATTTAAAAGTTATGTTTCCGATCATTGAATACATCATATAATTTGTATACTAAAAACATAAAAGTTTGAAAGCAGTTTTTTTTACGTAATATATATTACTTATTTAATTAAATTATAAAAATTTGTTGTTTTGAAAACTAAATTTGTTATTTAAAACAAGTACCTATGTATAGATAATATATTACATGGTGTAACATTTTGTATTTACAATGAGGATAAGATTACACAAATGCAGTTACTTACTTATTTAAAAAAAAAAACTAAATCTTTAGTATATATTGTTCATATGATAATAATAATAAAATCACCTGTGGTGATTACACCATTAACTGTTCATCTTCAATTATATTGTACATGTATTATTTCTTTTAAATAATTTTATATAAAGTGATTCAAAATTCGTTTACTACTTAAATTTGTGACTATGCAAGGATTGAGTAATACTAAGGATTTCAATAAAACTTTATAAATACATTTTTTGATTAAAAAAGTTTCCAAAAATCAAAAAAAATTCCTAGGTCGTCGAGCTTTTTATTATTATTTTATCGTTCAAAGTTGGTTGAAAAGTTGATGAATCATATAAGTTATCCTTTTCAATCGGATTTTTCTATATCAGAAAATTTAGAGAGTGTGTTCAAATAAAGATATTGGAAAATAGTTATTGGAAGTAATAAAAAGTTTGGTCTAATGGAGGTTTTTGTTGACGTAATATGATTATCTGAAGTTAAAAGTAAAATAATTGAAAAAAGAGGCGCAATAAAAGTGCTTAAAGAAACAAAATAATAGAAAGAGAGATTAAAATTTGTAAATTTTTCCCCATGAATTTGCATACTTTACCGACTTGTTTGACATAATCGACGCGTTGTGAATTATTTATTCGCAAAATTCATTCAGCATTCAGAAAATTAGGCGCGATATGAAATGATCAAATATCCTTAATTACACGCCTATAGTTCATTTTTTAAAAGTATTCGAAAATTTTCATTAAGTTCATCAAATGCTCATCTTAGCTGAAAACGGGAAATTCTTCGCCCTGAAACTTTTCCTGGGGATAACGAGACGGAGTAGGTACCGATAAAAAAGGATAGTCCCATCCAAAATGGGATGTTAAAGTCACATTAGTTACATTTGTTATTGTTGAATCGCCTGTATATGGAATATGTATATTTCTTTTTAAATAAATAAAAATAATTACATTATAGAACGCATATAGAGGTACATGATATATGATTTACAAAAATATAATATGATTATGATGTGATGACCAGACCAGACTAATGCTTACCTCTCACTGACTTCAAACATTGGCTCTTTTAATTAAAAGTAAAAATTTTTATAATTATTTTTGTATAGAGCACACCAAATATATATACATAATATTATTATATTGAAAAGGTTTGGTGTGAATTTTTCACATCGACTTCTATATACAGAAAATATCAAGTTAATTGCATCTCTAACATCATCATTTTGAAAAATTCGACAAATTTCTGTTACGGTAGTTCAATAGTTATAGTCAAGTTTATAGCATGCACTTGGCATTTCAAAAAAAAAAAAAAAAAAAAAATGGCATTTCAATATGTTGTGCTTAAAAAAAATTATTAGAACCGTTTTCGAGATATATGGAAAATTAATTATTTTTTTATACTCGGTGGAGGTATTATTCCGCACATCATTCCACAGACGCTGAAAAAAATTTCCATTTTTTATTAAGGTTGGATCGCCATGGTAATTTTGGATAAAAGGCATGATTTAAAAAAAATATGAATTTAGATTTAGTCCAAATTTATTTTCAAAATTTTAGCGGGGGTTACCGGATTAATTAAATAAATGACTTCAAAAGTAGGGATATTTAACATTGGTCTTATGCGAAACCGGTTGATGGATGATATGTTTTCATAGATTTCTCCAAAACTAGTCAGTGGAAATTTTAAAATATTATTTAAATTATAGTTTTAAAACTTTATAAAAGAATTGACAACAAAAAAAAACCTGTTGTACTCGGGTAATTAAGGATGTATGAGCGTAGGTAGTGGGGACACAAATTAAAAAATATACATTTTTTCAATTTTGATGTTGAATTATGTTATAACTTGACAATATATAAGACGAAAGGTAAGTATACAATTTTGAAATATCTAGAATAATTTTCAAAATATCGAAAATTGAAAATTTTCTTGAATTATCGAGATTTCGATATGTCGGAAACCAAGGCAGAAAACATAATTTTGTCTTACACGCAACAAAGCAAGAGTGTCCATTGTTCGCTGTCTTGAAAACAGCAATTGAATTTGTTTTTAATGAATATATTTTTTATCCCCGGATATAAAAATATTTAGCCGTTCTATAATGTCTATAATAAATTGAGCTTTTCTGTAAACTTGTAAAGAATGATTCGCATTTTTTTTTGGGATTTGTTTGATGTATGTGAAGCTAAAATAGCAACAAAAATATACTGTTTGATAATTTGGCTAAATTATTTTAGTGTCCTTGTCCTTTCTAGCATTTGGTTGGGTTCGAATTTAGTTTCGTATGTATATTGAGGTAAAACAAATATGATTATATTCTGTAAGATTATAAAACCTTCAATCAACTGTATATACGCTTCTTACCTTTATATCTAAGTACTTTCATGTTTTAAAATAATATGTGTTTATTTATTTATTTGTTCAGTGAGTACCTAAAACTCAGTGAATCGTTGTTCGTTAGTTCATTATCTTTAAAAATAAAAAAAATTGATTATTATTATATTATTTTTTTATGGATAGAGAGATAGGTCAATAACATTGATTGTTATTAAAATATAATTAAATATATAATTTTTTTTATTTCTTTAATTTTGTATTGTATTTATTTTTGTTTCTAATTAATGCAAAATCATAATTATTATCAAGTTTTTTTTTTATATATTTATTATTGCTTAATATAATAATTAATAATTAGAAATCAATTTTTATTGAAAAAGTGCAGTTAGAATAATTGAATTGATGGAACTATGGTTTAAGAATTGTTGCATAATTTCAAAAGATAAAAGTAATAAATTGGCAGTACATAATCGGTGTGGTACTGAAGTCGTGTGAGTGCGACCCCTGTAGTCGACACGAATAACTTGACAGAGGGGAAAAAGACATTTTAAAAAAGGTTTTGTTAGCCTTCATAGAATATTCTTCGAACATGTACTGCAGCTTATGCTGGAACGATCATTATTTCCATAGATAAATGATGTGTTTTATCCACTTTTCAGATTCTGTTTATTCAGTTTTTTCCAGTTTTTTTATTACCATTAAAAAGCGGCCCAACTAATTCTGCTGAAAACTCTTTCAGTTTTCAAATACGCAATTACGCGTCGTATAAGCTCATTCACGTGTTAATGTCATAACTGATTCGCGAGATAATCGAGGCGAAAGAATCCTAACGAACATACGCACATACGCACACACACACACAGACATCACATTGAAAAGGTTTGATTCGGATATTGCGGCTTTGAAACAGCGGAAATATGTAAAACTGGAGATTTTAAAAATTGGCCCCATTACATTAACTTCCTCTGGGAAGCTAACAGCATTAATAATTGAGTATTCCTTGAAAAACATTGACTCATAATATCTATTTTTGTTGTCTTAATTATCATATTTCTCAAAATACACGTTACGTCCTTATTCCGTCCAGTTTCTGAGTTTAAGCTATTGAAATTAATCTTACAACCAAACTTGATATAGTGTTATCAATCGGAACAAGATCGTTTCAGTATTGGTTTCGATCTTTGGCCCAAAAGCCTACCAATCTTCCCCCCTAACTTGTTCTCTTCCTGTGAGAATAACAAATTAAATGAGTAAAATGTTGCCATAATATATTGTCAGCCGACTAAGTCAAGAACAGAATACCAAAATTTCGTTTATTTCCAGAAGTTTACCATACTCCATAAAGGTTTTTAGTGAATGTCTGTAGAGCAAGGTAAGTTGTATCAACTTTATAATTATTTATCTGACCAAGTATAAAGTAGTACAATATAGCAGCTGAATTAAATTAATTATTCAAAGATCAATTTTGCAATCAATCATTTTACAGTGCTTTTTATCAAATCGAGAAGAAAATATCATGTTTCATGAATTTTCTCTAAAGGTAAAACTTATTTTTCTCATTTTGTACGAATTTTGTAAAATTCAATTTAGGATAAGAAATACGATACTGTTGTTTTCCTTTTAAAATTAAATTCTAAAAGCTGTTTTAAAAAGGGAGAGTGTTCGTGTATTGTATATATATTCTCCAAGGAATTGCTGCTTTTCATATAAAAGCCATGAATATTTTATGGACTTAACTGACCGGTATTACTGTATGCGAGTTTTAAGATTAAAAAAGGTACTATAGGTATTATAATTTTTTAGATGAAAAGCTATTTTGATATATTTTTAATTTCTGAATACTGGATATCACCGTTTTTAAAATTAACTATTCAGGAAAGCTGTGTTAATAAGTAAAAAAGATATGTATTAGGTAAATTCATGATGCTAAAATTATTGAGAATGTGGTGAGTATGACCCTTGACTATTAAACATTAGACCTATTAATCTTCACACAATCTATACGAGCTCATAAATCACCTAATTAGTCCATTTCCGGTTGTCTATTTGTCCGTCTGTGTACACGATAACTGAACTACGAAAAAGGATATCAAGCGTGTTCAGAAAAGTGAGATTGAGTTCGTAAATAAGCAACATAGATCAATTGAATCTTGGTCAATTCCATCTTGTAAACCGTTAGAGATAGAACAAAAATTTAAATATAAAAAATGTTCCTTATAAAGAAAATAAACAACTTTTGTATAAAACATTTTTTTGTATTCATCACTGTTTACCCAGGAGGGCGAAAATTAGGTGCAAATTTTATAGTATTGATTCTATGGAAATATCATTTATAAATGTGTGGCTATCTTATAGTGGATATCTTTCTTTACTTACGTCACGTCAAAAAACAAATAATTGCATCATTAACACTGTCTATACATGGTATTTCAACAATTAACTCAGTCACTTGATTAGTTTAATTTTCGAGGTGATTACAATAATTACCAAGCAGGAAATTAAATAAAGACCAGTAAAAATATGTACTCTAAAATATTTTCACATCATATTTTAACAAATTTTTTATAAAAAAAATAAAATAAAATGATATTGGCCATACATCTTCTCATAAATAAAATATATTACATTAATTATTCGATCAATTAAAGACCGTTTAAAAAAGCATATAATTTTTTTGTAATAGCTAATTTTTAATAAGTACTTTATTTAAATGGTATTCATACCCTACTATTTATAAACGATTAACTAAGTAAAAAAAAACAGAACAAAAAGAAGATCCTTAGATATAAAAATTTTTTTTTGTATTTATAAGTTCTATTTTTATTTTACTAATTGCTGTGGTGTACAAAAAAAAATTGATGAATGGTCTTAAATAGTATACTTATTATACTTTGTCCTAAACTAGGTATTATTTATTTAATTATATATCTAGCAAAATAAAATTTTGATATAATATTTTGACTTTGATGAAGGTGTACATGTACAAAGTGTGCCGAAATCGATGTACAACTTTGAATTGATAAAAGAAAAGCCTACTTTTTTTTAAAGAAGTTACATCTTGAAATTATTATTGAATTAAAAATCCGTCAATTCTAATATTTTATTGTAAAATATTTTTCTTAGCCCCTTAGATATAATTACGGTCTTTTCAGCCGCATTTAACTCCAGAAAGGGTAACTTTTGTGGCTCGGTAGCATAGCAACAATTTGGCAAGTCATTAAAATAGTTTTTATCGGAATTAAATGCGACTGGTAATCTTTTTATCGTATTTGCTGCGTTATGTCCTTTCGTATGTTAAAATCCTTAACTTTGTCTCAGTTTATATATCACTTACGCCAGGAAATCGAACTTTCTGTTTTAGGATCTTAATATACTATTTCTTACGTTAGTTTATAAGGTCTTTCATTTGGATCATTAACTTGAATGAAAAGAGTTCAAGAATTGAAAATTCAACCATATGCTGAGTTAGCGTCAGTAAAATATCGTAGAGACAAATTTTAAATTTCCCAAAATATAATTAATACTTTCTTAATTAAGAAGCGAAAAATGATCGCCAGGATCGATTTGCTTATTACCTATGCAAAAAAACTCAGTTATGAGGGAAAGCGGCCTGAATAACTGATATTTTTGTTATATCGAAATCTTGCGTCTATCAAGCAAATATTTTCAAAAGTATATGTTTCTAAGGTATTTCCATACTTTCGGGAACCATATGATAGATATGGCTGGTGGCTCTCCTTAAGCTACTTAAGTCAAAATACTCTCAATGCTTTCACCGGTGTCTCTGTTCTTGAAAACCTAACATTGATCCCAAAATAAAAGTAAAATTAGTACTTATGTCAAAAGATGCAAATCATTTCTTGAACATTCAGTGTAACTAAAAGTCATCAAATTTTAAGTATGTTTCAATGTTTTTAAAGTGCTTGTTTACGTTGAATAAGCAATTTTTGAAAATAATAATAATAATAAATAAAATATGAATAAATATTCAATAAAAATTAATCATTACCTAATTATGACCTAATAATGTTTTGACCTTTGAATCTGCACAAAATCAAATTATTAATTTAATTATGAGATGCTATTTTCTATTAGTTTTTTTTTACTATTATGTATTTATTTTTAAAATCAATAATGTTTTATTTAATGTCTAAAAAGTACCTAAGTACATATAAATTGTAGGTACTTTGATGATTAAAATTTAAATTGTGTATACTTAAAGTTTTAATAGGATTTAAGGTCAGCTATTAAACAAGTCAAGTTTACAATTGATTCCGTGAGTATTCGTGTGAAAAATGCGGTAAAATTTTGTTTTTTTTTTTTTAAACATACAATATTTTCATAGAATAGTCTAAGATCTAAGCACTCATCGAGATTATTGCTGTTTGTCGTAGGTAAGTATTATTTTAACAAAGCTTAGCTCAAATTGATTTTGTTGATCGATAATTTTACCGTAAGGACCAAAATTATTATCGGATATCCGCAGACTAAGTGACGAATTTTCTTTTTCTTTAAACTTTTACAGTATCTTCTAAGAGGTCTCAAAATCACCAAAAACAAGAAGTTATTCCATTTGACCTGAGCTTTCTTAAAATCCTCGCGTCGTCAACAGTAATAAGTCGATTGATAAATTTACTTCACTACCTAGCAAGAGAACAAAAAATAGCTTTCCAAAATTAATCGTTATCAGTCCAATCGAACCTCTAAGAATCATATCCACCACAGGTCTTGTTAAAAATATATCTATTTGTTCTAAAGAATCGTGATATTTGTCTCTGTAATAAAGATTATTTTTTCTATATTAATAAATTTTATGAGAATATAATTACGAATAGCGAATAGCTGAAGGTTATATATAATTTTGCGCTAATTCAAAAACTACCGATTTCAAATTATACCTGTTTTAATTTAATTAAAATGAGTCATATTGAAGTTATTTAAACTTTGTATGAACAATTACCGTTTACAAATTATCTAAAAAATAGTTTCATATAAGATTGTAATGTTCCTTATAAAAAAAGATTAATTTCTAAGAATTTAAATCCACCTCGTTCATTGGAATATTTTTGTCTACTTTGTTTTTTGTTATTAGTCTGCTGGGTGCAAGTTTTTATTCAATAGTAGTTCAACGTATGGGAAATTATTTTTGTGTTAATATCCGGAATTATCGAACCACTGAAAGAAAAATTTTTAAATTCTGCGTACAGCCTGACATATAGTATGAAAGACCTCTGCAAGTCTGTCAATTTTTAGAGTTGCCAACCATTCAGATTTAGACAAAAGACTCGTTTTCAGATTTACAGGTTATTACAAAAATAATTTCAGAATATTTTGATTAGTCCTACTAGATCGGGACTGCCTGGAATAGGTTAACTTTTGTACATTCGAGTTTGATGATATTTTACTGACGTTTAGTCTGTCGGGAAACAGATTTTAAAACACATTTGATGTATAATTAAAGTCTGAAGAAAAACACTCAGACAAATTTCTTCTACCACAGCTTCCTAGACTTTCATTAATCTAAAGATATTTTCATTCATCATCGCATCAAGTTGAATCCCGTAACCCCTTGGAACCGTTAAACTTTTGTACATTCGTTAGGCTATATATTACTAACGTTTTCCACACTTGATCGTCGAGAAATACGTAATTTTTTTAAAATTATTTTCTCGAAATTTTTGTACAAAGACCGCGTGTTTTTCAGACCGTAGTTGGAGGAATGAGGTCTAAATAGCACATACTTTGATGGATATATTTAAGGTCTGCTGATAAACCTTATCTAATCTTTTCCGGTATTAAAATGGTAAAAAAATCTAAAGCATTTTACACGAAAAATGTTATTAATACGATAATTCTCGAAACCTTACCTTGTTAATGGTATATTGGGTGCAGGACAACTTTTTTCTTGGAATACCATCTTCTGTGTAACGATGATCTTCGAACGCTATAACTACGAGACCTCTTGATTGAACATTGATAATTTCAAGGACAAACGCTTAATTAAGATGTTTATATTTTTTGTGTGGTCGTGGACACTATAAAAGTTGTGAAAACGATAACCATTAATTTTTTAGGCGCGTTGACTCATTCAAAGAATAATATTTATTTTTTTGGAATTTTCATCTTGGTGGCACATATTTTTTATGTCATTTTAAATGTTTCATTAAATATCTTTAGCTTCTTGTGAAGTCTTTTCTGTCATTGTAATTGTCCATTCGTTTCTGGGTAAAATAACAAATTTTTTTAGGTGTTTTTTTAATGTCCAATTTTAAAAGAAAACATTTTTTTTTAGATAAATTATGGATTGTAAGTGATTTGATACAATTGTAGCAGAAAATAATATACAAGTGGAACCCAAACATATTATGTCGTGTGTAAATATTTACAAATGAATATTAGTACCTAATAATATTTACCTGTAGAAAAATTAATAGGTTTTTTTATCTTACAAAGAAAAAAGAATCTCTAGTGAGTATCAATGACATTAAGATTTGTTTGTTTAAAATAGTACCTTTTTGAAAGTAATAATGAAAATATCCTGAACATTAGGTAGTAAGTATTTCAAGTTAAACCAGTAGCTTTTCAATTGAAGTGAGTTTTTACAGTATGACTACAAAGTCTCTTCATATAACCATGGAATAGGAATGCGTTTGGCATAAAAATACTACAAATACTAGAAAATAATTACTTTTGAAGATAGTTCTTTTAAGAAAATTCTTAAACTCTTACCCTCAAGAAATTTTTGGTATAGAATTGCTGAAAATTTTTTCAAATTAAAACAGTTTTTACCTTGAAAAATTTTGATATTTTTCACTTTTATTAAAAGCTGCCTCTATCTTGTCAGTCAAAATGGTTGAAGCGAGAAGAAGTCAATGTAATTTGTAGATACTAACACATTAAATAATTTGAACATAAAGTGATGCAGAACATTGGGGGTACTTTTAAATTGAAAATCTGGGTAGGATTTGTGATTGAAATCAGTTATTAAAAAATTGGTTTCTTGTGAGAAGTCTCAAAATATTTTAGATTCTTTTGGAATAGATTTAGTTACTGTCTGAGAAGCGATGTATAGTAGAAGTTGGTGAAAAAGGTTTATACATAGTTCAAGAATGTTCTAGAAAATTTTAAAACTATCAAACAGGTTTTTGAATTTTCCCGAGCGGATCAAAGAGAATAAATAACATGTGAAGACCCAAAATGAATACTGAAATGACCACTTTAAGTCATTAGGAAAAACTTGGCAGAGGACGTTTGACAGGAACTTTGCATAGCTCAATATCTATCCCTCCTTATAATATTTATACGCCCTGCATACAATTTATTCGAAAGAAACAAAAAAAAAGTTAAAATACTTATAGTTTTGACTGTCGTCTGCATCTTTCCTAATGCAAAAAAACCTGCTCGCATTACCTAAAAGGCAACCACTGTGTATAAGCTAGATAATAATATAAAAATTTCTATAAAGTTTAAAAACTATAATCAATCATAAGCAGTCTTACTAGATTACTAGACCATTAAAAGACTGGGCTATTTATTTTATTCGACAGTTCATGCATACATTTGAACAGTATTGTAGTAAATTGCTATATTTGCTGCAACTATTTTCTAAAACCCAGTTTAAGCTTGCTGCGCCGATTTTTGCATTGTAAAATGATTTTCCCAGTACAGGGTAAGCCAAAAGTCACCATCCATTGAGAGCTTTAAGGTAATATGGTTTGAAATTAAATTTTTTTCAAACAGTTATATTTGTACTCAATTAGTTACTTTTATGGTGGGTAGTAACTTTTGAGTCACCTGTACACTTAATGATTGGTCAATATTGTCAATATTATTATACACATTTTAAAGTGTGGAACTAAAACTTACACAACATGATTTTGATGATGATATGTGATGTCTATCTACTACATATACTAAAGTGTGATGATGACTCTTCTTCTTCTTCTTTTTTCTTCTCCAGAGTATGAATATTATCAACTTCATAGACAACAAAAGATCTAAATTGTATATAAAATACTGTTGTTACCTTTAGCATGTATGCCTTGACTGACTATCTATCTATTCTATAGTGACTCTTCACAAATAAAATTATTATATTTTATTGTGTGTGTGGTCTTTGAAAATGTTTGCAGAGATCTCATCTTATGCAATAAAAATACCACCTATAAAATATGTACAAAATTTTATTTCAATAACTTTTTTTTCTAGTTTATTATTATATTCGAAATATAAAGAACTATTGTTATCAAAATGTAAAATTCAAAAAGTGAACTTATAAAAAAATTCCATCAGTTTTCGTAGTACCTATGCTTTTTCTGGTCGAAAAATACTTTGTAAAGTAACTAATTACAGTTTTAAGGAAACATGGGAAGATAAATTTGAGCATCTTATCGAAATCTTCCAATAGTTCAAGCTGTAACAACAGGATTGCCTAAAGATTGTTGAGGCGCTACAGAAAGAAATCCCACTCTTTACAAAGGTCAAGAAGCCACTATTAATTATTTTTAAAGATTGTCTGTAAGTTATCCAAGTTTTTCAGAAAATAAGTTATCGAAAATTAACATTAAAATAAAAATTTTATTAAAAAAACACTTTTTAAGGGGCAAGCTTTTATTGTACTAAAAAGTAGAAAATAATTTTATCTATTAGTTACTCATACCCGACTATTTGATAAAGCTTGAGGCGCTCAATTTAAAATGTCAAAAATAAATCAGAACGCCTCATTTACTGCACATACCTAGATATTAAGCGCCTCATGCTTTTACAAATAGTCGGGTATGATTGACTCATAGATAAAATTATTTTCTACTTTTTAGCACAGTAAAAGCTTGTCCCTTAAAAGGTATTTTTATTACAATTTTTAATTTAAGACTAAAAAAATGTATATATATATCAAATATGGTGGAAGCGATGGGAAACTCAGAAAGCCACAACTATACCATGCATTGTCATTCAAACTAAATGTGCATGCAAAATTTCAGCTCAATCCGAAACTTTGAAGTGGACCGGAAATTTGACTTGAATTATTTGATTACAAACAAACATCGGGACAGGTGAAATTAAATAAAAGCTTATAATTATTAAGTTCTTACATTCTGAAAACACTAGAAGGTGTTGAAACGGTTAGACTTCCTGAATAAGTGGTAAAATTTGCAAACCCATGCCATTATTTGCTGACCTGTAATTGTGTGTATGATTCTGGCTCATCCGGGGGGGGGGGTATCTAGACATTGTTAAGAGGGAACCAAGACACGAAGAAAAGGCTGGTTAGATACAGGATTAATTTTTTTATAACTTTTTTCCAGTTTTTGAGTGAGTTTTCAAAAAGTTTTTAATTATTACCTCTTATTATTATCTATATTATAACACGAAGAAAATTTGGCATTCTCTTGATATAATAAATCCGTGTGTAAGTAATTTTTAGCGTTTGTTATTTTTATTGTTATAAATATTCTAAGAAAATTAAATATCAAATAATTTTTGTATTATATTATCGATTCAGTGTATAAAATTATAACTTAATATAATTATTTATTATTAAACAATTGTAAAAAAATTATATTATTTTTGTATGATGTAATTTAAAAAAAAAAAAATATAATCAATTGATGATTTAATTTAAAGAATGAAAAAAATAATTAATTTTTAAATTTAATTATTCTTTATTAAATATTTTTGTATATAATGAAATTTGTACGATAAAATATTTTAATTTACTAGAAAAATGATTAAAAATGCAAAATAAATGGAAATTTTAAATTAAACTATTTTGTGGAATTTTTAGATGTTTGTTAAATTAAAGTCTGATGATTTATTTATAAGGTGAAATATTTTAATATTTTGATAAAATATATTTTGGAATGAAAACTGAAAAGGCAACTAATACCTCTTTAAGACTTAATTTTAGTAAGATTTCGGTGAAATTAAATTAAGTTAATAAGCTATGGTTTTTATGTATATATGTAATATATATCAACTTATACTAATTTTAGTCCCAAGTTTGTAACTCTAAGAAATATTGATAATACTACTGAAATTTTGGTAGAGGTGTTTATAAAATCAATTAATATGTCCATTTCCGGTTGTCCATCCGTCTGTCCGGCAGTCCATCAATCATCACGATAACTCAAAAACGAAGGACGGAAAAAGTGAGTTTGAATTCGTAAATGAGGACTCATTTTGCAACTCGTTAGAGATAGAACAAAAGTTTAAATGCAAAAAATGTTCTGTATACAAGAATAAGCAACATTTGCTTGAAAAATTGGTTGTTGTTTAAATAAAATCAAACAAAGTCAAAGCGAAAAATGTTAGTTCTAAAAGAGATTTTTATATTACCTACTCTTAAAATTTTTGAAAAAAACGTCAAGTCTGTTCATTCAATTTCTTCCAAAGATGTTAATATTGGTAACTGAACCCTAATAACCATAGAAATAGTTCTACTTAATTAAATTACCTCCCAACTAATTATTCACCAATTTGTTTCTATAAATGTTTATTGCCCCATGTTTTTATTACAAACAAAAATGTGTGCATGCTGGGTTATTTTCTGAGTGAACTATTAATTTTATCCAGTAATTGGTTAGTATAAAAAAAATACTTTGGCTATGGTTGGCTTTCTTTGAAAAAAAAAGAAAGAATTAAACAATATTAAATTTTTTATATTTTGTAATTTAGACAAATTATTTCATATAAGCATTCAAAGAAGAAACAAATGCAATCATCAAAACACAGTAGGAAACAATACCCGTCGTCCATTTAGAGTCTTTTTGACTGTAAAAGAATTATGGGGAAATGAGAAACCAGCTAGATTTGTACTGCGCACTACATTACCTGAGTGTCAAGTTTATTTTTAACGAAATAAAACACAAACTTTCTGGTTTTGGAATTTGATGAAACTTGTTAAGTAGTGGTAGTGATTTCAAAACTCAAAAAATGTTTCATTTAATGATTGGGTGTGTTATTCTTTATAGGTTTAGTTTAAAATATATAGGTATATTAGGTATATGCGTATTGTAAAATGTTGTCCGAAATAATCGAAAAGCACAAAAATATGGTTGATTTACCGTTTAAACTACAAGTTTCTGAAGTATCTTGGGATGTCCCTTTGAAAAAATCAAGAAAATCATGAAAAATTTTGTGACCCTAAGTTTGATGAAACTGGATAATACAGAGTAATTTTGACCCAAAATGTACAAAATCGAATTCAATCAACGATTAGGGGAATAGTTTTGGAGATATTGCCCAAAATCCAATACCAACAACTCTTATTTCGGGGCGATCCTGGAGATATCTCGAAAAATACTCATCTAATTTTCAAATTTGTTGCATTTTTATGTTTTTGGGAAATTACCATGTAATAAATACAAAGATCCCAAAATTTAATAAACAAATACCAAGTTTCTTATGATATTTAAAAAATAATGCCCAGCTATTGTAATCTTCAAGAAACCATAGTGATCATATACATAAGAGTAAAGTCAAAAGAAAGAGTTTCTGTATTATTTTCTAATAAATATTTTAAAAATATATTTTATTACAATAATAAATTTTATAATGGATTTCCATAGTTTAACAATAACAATAATAATATTTTTATAGGCCACATAGTGTCGTCTGTAATCGTAAATATTAAATAATAAATATTATTTTTTTTTTTAAACAAAAATTATTATTAATATTTTCTATTACTGGTGGACATTATGATGAATATATTAATTTCTCTTTTTAAATGAATTTCTGTTTTCTTGTTATTTATTGGTTATTGAATTTTTGAAATGATGATAACATTCTCTTTGTTCAATAAAAAAGTAAATTTAAAAATTTAAAAGCCCGACTACAACCTTCAACAGTGGAGATGCATTAAAAATCTTGAGACCTTAAATTTTTCTAATAATTGGTCCCGACTGTTAAAGTCGCTATGCAGACTGAAGTAAAAAATTGGCAGTACATAGTCGGTGTGGTACTGAAGTCGTGTGAGTGCAACCTCTGTAGTGCACACGAATAACTTGACAGAGGGGAAAAACATTAAAAAGAAGGTCTTGTTAGCCTTCATAAATTATTTTTCGAACATGTACTGCAGCTTATGCTGGAACGATCATTATCTCCATAGATAAATGATGTGTGTTTTATCCACTTTTCAGATTCTGTTTATTCAGTTTTTTTATTACCATTAAAAAACGGTTCAACTAGCTCAGTCACGTGTTAATGTCATAACTTGTTCACGAGATAATCGAAGCGAAAAAATCCGAACGAACATACGTACACCTTGAAAAGGTTTGATTCGGATATTGCGGCCTTGAAACCGCGGAAATATATAAAATTGGAGATTTTCTAAATCGACCGTATTACATTTACTTCTTCTGGGAAGTTAACAAGTTTTTTTTTCAGTCGCATTCAGGTTTTCTTATTTTTTTTAATTATTTTTTTATTTTACATTTTTTAGTCAGTGTTTTCAAATCTGATAAAAGATAAGCCCCACTTATAGGCCGCCCACTTTTTAAGATTTGAACAAGAAAACCAGGCCTTGGATCATTCAATTTGATTGAAGCTTCGGAAAAGGTTTGTGATAACTAAATTCACTGTTGGCCAACTTCGATTCCAACGTCAAACAATCTCAGCATTTCCTACTTTTACTACGGTAAAAACATCCTTTATGTTAGACTTAGAATTAGTTAGAATTTTTTAAGTTTTTAAAAATAAATCATTCCATAATAAAAATTAAACATAATTATAGACAGTAATGTCTATTTTTAATAATACAATCATATCTTTAATTTCAAACTAACTTATATTCAGTTATTTTTTAAAAGAAATCTAATGAGGCATTGAGTTCGTATTTTTTTGGTTGATGGAGATACGTTTCATTTAAAAACAAAACTATTTAAGGCGTCAAATATATAATTATAAAAATAAATTCTTGAAAAGGATGAGCACTATATTCAAAGATTTATGTTTTTTAACGTTAAAAAAAATAATGGGCAGTAAGATGTAACGTACGAATCAATTCACAGATGTACAATAGAATTTGAAATATTATTATATTTCGATGATTTCATATGATATATATAGGCTAATTATAATGGTAAATTGGTTTAATCGTATAATTCGATCGAATAATAGGGCTTAAAAATAATACGAGCAATAAATACAGAAACGTCGATTTCATAAAATGAGAAAAAATATATAATTTTTATATATATATTTTTTTTTAGTTATGATTTAAATTTTTTCAAATTTTATGCAAAATGAAAATAATTCTTGAAAGACAGTTTATAAGGAAAATGCAGTTGTTTTCAATATTGTAAAGCTTGTAATTTTACAGATGACGAACTTATAAAATATATTACAAAAGTTTTTCCAACAGATATAATTGAAAGTAAAACTATTTCAATTTATAAAAGAAATCTATTGAATCCTATTTGGCCATGTGCCCATAATGAAGCGAAATTAATATGATTATTTTTGTCTACCATTTGTAGAATTGATAAAGGTAAGTTTGATAATATTGAAAAATGAGATTTTTACTGTGACAAACATATGTGACTGCCATTACATTTGACCCAAAATACATTTTATTTATCGTCATATTATGAATACTATTATGTTAACGGTTTTCGTTTTAGTATAGCTTTATTGTTAAGTATAAATTGACTCCTCTGCAAAAGTGACTGGCACTACAGGCAAAAATAAGTCGTGTTCAAGTGTATTTAAACTTGGAATATTTTCTTTTATGCAGGATTTATGACTTTAAATTGTATCTGGGGCTTCATTACATACAAAAAAAAATTATTTGAAAATGGTAAAATTGGCAGTACATAGTTTTTGTGGTACTGAGGTTGTGTTAGTGCGACCCCTGTAGTCCACACGACTAACTTCCCAGAAGGGGAAAATTCATTAAAAAAAGGTCTTGTTAGTCTTCATAGATTATTCTTCGAATATATACTGCAGCTTATGCTGGAACAATCACTTTTCAGATTCTGTTTATTCATTTTTGACCAGTTTTTTTTTTATTACCATTAAAAAAAGGCTCAACTAATTCTGCTGAAAACTCTTTCAGAGTTCAAATACGCGATTTCGCGTAGAATAAGCCCAGTCACGTGTTAATGTCTGGTTCGCGAGATAATTGAGGCGAAGAATCCGAACGAACATACGCACATACGTACACACACACACACACACACACAGACATCACATTGAAAAGGTTTGATTTGAATATTGCGGCCTCAAAACCGCGGAAATATGTAAAACTGGAGATTTTCAAAATCGGCCCCATTAAATTAACTTCCTCGGGGGAGTTAATAATAAAGAACCTTAATATTTTAGAATCAAATTTATTAGAAAAATAAATCGTAATTAATACTACATAAAAAAACGTGACTGACGTAGCCTCACTTGAAAAATAGTCGTATTTTTATGTTTCGGATTTCGACAGTTATTGTATGCTTGCCGTTTATATTAAAAAAACATTCATTGACAACACCCAGAAACAAATGGCAAAAAGTTTGTATGGGGTTTAAAAAAAAAATCTAAGAAAATCAGAACCCCAAAATTAATTTTATTTCATTGTGGCCTCACGGTCTACAAATTCAATATACAAAAGATACATTTAACAGTTGTCTTAATATTTACCGCAAACTTTTGTTCATTCATCGAACCATCTTTGAAACCATTTTTCATTATTAATTAAAGATGCTTGTAATATACTTTTAAAAACATGCCTCATGCCACGGGATCACAACAATAGAATCAGAAAGAAACAATATATTTGAAATTCGGTGTAACCATTTAAAGAAAAAGAGAATATTCTGCAAAAGAATTTCTTTTTAAAATGGTATGAAATAACCTTAGAAATTGCAAACAATAGATTGTTATAAATATGAACGTTACCCTATTTAACGTCCCCTTCATGTGGGCTTACACTCTGCAACAGTTTCTTTTTGTGATAACACAAACAAAAAGAAGACAGTTTGAGTAATAAATTATAAGAATTCAAATGAATTTCTTTGTGATAAAAAATTTTTTGGTTCAAAACCACGAAGACGCACGTAAATGTCATGATTGATTCAATTTATTGACCACTATTCTTTGGGCGTTCACCTTTAATGACACATTAGTTTTTGGCTTATTTTAAAACGTTTGCTTGTGTTATTGTGACACAAAAAAGAAGGCATGATAATTTTTTATTATTATTTTTATTGAATTTTATAAAATATTTTTGTAATGGGAGTTTTTCTTGAATTTTTCTAAGAATTTATCATAAATATGAAAGAATGAGGATAAATGAAGAATTGTGGCTATTGTATTGGAGTATTAAGTCAAACGTTTGCAGGATAATCATTTATTATTTTTCGCTCAAAGAATTGTACGAGTAGGTGTTTTCCAAAATGCAAAGAAATACTGGTATTATTTCGTTTACTTTATATCTTGGTTCCTTCAACAGCTGGTTATAAGGGAATCGTTTGGCAAATGTCAAAATATGCCCCTTTTGGGAATCGGTAAACATTTCTCTAATCACGACCATTTTTTAAGCTATTGGCTGTGGAAATATTGAGCGTTTTAAATACCGAAAAAACTAACCCATGAAAACCAATTTTCTCCCTATTAATTCCCAAGTTTACTCCTTTCTTTATGTTAAAATTTTAATGAACAAATTTTTTTTTAATTTTTGTTGTCGACAGGAGTCTGCCTGCAAAGTTTCAGTTAGATTGAATCACAGAAAAATGCTTACAAATCGATCCAAAGTTTTTTTCGGTAGACAAGGTGTCAAGCTAGACATGCTGTCAAAATTACATCAAAATTACTGAAAACATACTGCTTACGATTCTGCTGGTATGTAAATTCGTTCCCATACCACGCTAACGTGTAACTAAACAATTTCCTGATTCTATGACCATCGAATGTGATGTTTATTAGTACTTATAATAAATGAATGCTAGTATAATAGTGTACAGGGTGGTTCATTATACAATAGCAAGATTTATATAGCCCCGGTGTCTAGCATACATTATTATTACTGATAAATAAATCTATCGGGGATGGCTTAATGATTAGCCTAATCACTTTTTACCTATGGAAATTTTTGTAAGTGATGGGCACCCCTTCACTAAGTTCGTAAAGTTTTCAATTAGGGAGATACTTCAATAGAAAAAACGATTTTGCTCGAAACTGAATAAAAGACATTGTCCGTTGCCCAACAATTTGAAAATTGGAGAAAATTATCCGATCTTGTAATTTTGGAATGTTATTGTGAATATTATCAAAACGTTTCCTTAGAAAAATTGGAAATTTGGAATACAGTTAAGAATCTTTCATGATTTAAGGCTTGTGATGATAAATTACGAAAACCAGCAGTGGAGATAATGTGTCTAAGAACGCTATAAATGTATTGAGAAAACGTAATTATTTTAACTTTTTTATGTATTATTGGATAAAGTTCTTCTATAAAGTGAAGCACCTTGTATATGTATTCATCTAATCAAATATTATAAGAACGCATTTATTGAAATTATTAAAAGATTAATGATATCGACATGTCTGATTTGATTTCATAAAGTTACACTAATAATTAGGTATTGAAATTGTAAATAATAACTTAAAAAAAACCACTTGATTAAAGGTTTGTGTTAAATTCAATATGTTTATAGGTCTAAAACCAGGCGTAATACTTGGATGTTATTTCAGAATAGTTAGAATTTTGACAGGCTGATATCAAATTATTACTCATATATATTATCACTTTTTTAAATTTTTCAACAATATTTTCTCAATGAAATTTTTCAAAAACGGGGATTTCTCTTTTTTTCTTATTTCTTAACAAAATATGAAAATACGTATCAGAGATGACAAAAAGTGACATAAAAATCGGAAGAGAAATTAGACAGAAAGAACGTACATAGTATTTGACGTCATATGCTATGTTTTCCATAAGAAATCCATGATAAATTTTGTTTTGCTAGAAAGCATCCACATTCCCTATTATTGTAAATTTATTGAAGGCGATATACAAATAATGGCAAAATTGAATAAAAAAGGCACAAATCTTTTTACTCTACACTCAAGAAAGCAATTTGTCCGTTTTGAAAATTGCAATTTTTAGGGTGTCGAACAACGGCCCTTTTTGTCATTAGTTCGAGTACTGATATTTTTCGTGCAATTATCATTTATTCAGGCCGGAAAGAGACATCACCGGCTTTGTAAAGTTGCGTGAAAGATAAAGTTATTAGATATGATCTTAACAATTGGCCTAGCTCTAAATCTTTTATAGAATTGTATAAATAGAATATGAATTATTGTACTTCAAATAAATCCAACACAATATGAAATAAATCATTTAATATAAGATGCAAATGAACTTCAAATTTACAATAACAATAACAAAAATTTTTGGTTCGTCTTATACCGTTAGAATTATGACCTGATGAAATTTTTGAAAAAATATAATGACATTCAAGAAACACCGAAAAAAATGATTTCCATAAATGCGATAGTCAAGTGACGATTGAAACCTTATTTTTCCATATTAAAAAAACTTAACTTTATTAAGTCAATACAATTCAATTTTTCGTTTGACCATATACAAAAGTCGAATTATAAGTCTAATAGCTATAGCTTCTATATTATCATGGGTATAAAACCTATTTGGCTGAGGCGTTATCCTAATTCTAAATGTGGAATTTTTGTAGAGTTTCTGAGATATCGCAATATTTGGATCGATTTTAGTCCATATCTCAAAAACTATTCGACCAATCATCAAATGCACCCAATTTTTGTACTTTTAGAGTCAAAATTACCTTATCTACTAAGTATTATCGAAATTGGAGATACACAAATTTTTTCAATTTTTTGCAATTTTGCGAGAAAAATGCAAAAAAATTTTTGTTTTCGAATTTGACGAATCTCAGTGGATGGGATAATTTTGATCCAAAAAGTATTAAAATCAGGTTAATTAAATGATTGGGCCTGTAGAAAGTTACAATGGCAGCGAATATCATGGGCAAAATTTCATTTTCAAAAAAATTTCCCTCCAAAAAATTACAATCCATAAAATTGTGAACAAAAGGGAGGATAAGTGAGGACTATAACGTGACAGTCTTTGTTTTTAGTAGAAGAAGTAGAAATTACCCAGCAAAGTCGGCGGGTATCTGATATACTAATTTAAAACTTAACATTTCAATTTAGACGATAGATCTCACCACTTAATAATTTGTTCCAATATAATTTATTTTCTTAAACGTGTTTAAATTGTTAATTTCCTGGCAAGATTCTTTACACCAATTGTCTACAAAATATACAAATAAAAAATCATGTAAGAACAACTGTCAATAAATAATAAAATAAGTAATGATTGAAACGGGCAGATGGTCTATTTATCTAGGCTAGAGAACTTTGCAAGGTGTGACTAAAGTAGGTTGTGTGTTTTTTTCCTTCATCTTATACCCTTACCTTTTTAAAATAGAACACAGAAGATATACCGTTGTGACTTCTTGGCTTGTCAGTGTAAAAAAAAAAAGTATCATTTATCAATTACATTATTATTAGCTAAATTGAAGGGATCTCCAAAAGTACCAATGTATTCATATTGTTTGCCAAAACCATCGAACATTAATTTTGTGGTTATTGTATAATATATTTGACAATAAATTCGGTCCACAATTGACTTTTAAAGAATCTTTAAATATCAGAGAATATAAAAAAAGGTATTTTGTAACTGAAGTAAAAATTTATTTTTGAAATTTTGTCATATAAAATATGATGGATTGATACGTTACAAAAAGCTTTCTAGAAATTATGTAATAATAATCATTTTAAAATTTCTAAACGTTGATAATATTTTTATTGTCCATTTGGAATGATTTTAAAAAAAATATGTATTTCTTTAATTGAAAAAAAAAAAAAAATTGATGTTGAATCTGACCTCTATATGTTAGTGTAAAAAATTTACAAGTGAAATTCACAAAATTTAAAAAACTCCCGACAAATGCGATTTATTCCTTAAACCGATTATTGGAAAGCGGTTCAACCGTTTAGGGGCTACGATGCAACTGAGAAACACACAGACGCACAGATAAACATTGTATACTTACAACAATTCTTCTTCAATCATTATCAAAGTGATGGTCAAGGACATCAGATGAGATGAAAAGGATACTAAGAGAGCTATCATTTTTTAGGCCCAATTTTTGGAAATATTTTAATTGAAATTGAAATATTTGAGTTGAGTTTGTTCTTTTGAATTACTAAATTATTTTACCATTTCACTTTTCAAAAAAAATTACTTGAAAAAAATTAAATTTGAATGAATGGTCAAATTTGCAGGTAGCCTCAACTAGTGGTCTTGCGAAAAATTCTCGAGAAACGAAAGAAAAGTTCAAAAAAAACACAGTCGATTGTGTGTTTTCACTTGTTTAGACAAAAATTTCGACGTTATATCGATTTTTCTTTTTTTGCATAAACTTTATTATTTATGGTAAACAAACAAAAATTACATAATATTATGCAAGTATTAAAGAGTAAAATAAAATTAATTTTTTTTTCGATTGTTTCGACATTTCCTAAACGTTATAATTAGTCGTAACTAAAAAAACAAAACAAAAACTGAAGATGTTTTGTGAAAAAAAGGACGGGGTTTTTGATGAAAAATTGATTTAAAAATGGAAATAAAAAAAAAAATTTACTTTCTTGACAGATTTTGCAAGTAAAGTGCATGTATTAAGAAATCTCAAAACAGAATGGCCCTCCAAAACCGAAAACCATGGCTCTGTATATAATTTTACTTATTAAATGTTTTAATTTGTACATGGACATCAACACATAAAAAGTTGTTTAATATACCTTTTTAAGGTAACTAAGTAACTTAATATAATATCTTTAATTAATTATTGTCTTTAAACGAGTTTTTTTTTTTTTTAATAATTTCTCTTTCTGCTTGAAGAAGAAACACAAGTTCTGTATGAGAAATTTATCTATCTTATATATGAGTGAGTTTTGAAAATATCTATAAATGTATTTTAACGATTATAATTGATAGAAAGTTCATATTTTTATTTATTTCCTAATGTATAGTTCCATTATTTTGCCTTTTCTTTAATGAAAACGAAAAGCAAATAAAGCTGAATTGGTTGACAAAATCGTTGATAAAAATTTAAAGTTCGACATCATAAGAAAATACGAAAATAGCGAAAAGAGACGACAAAAAGTGAAATGAAAATTAAAATCGGTCAAGAAATATGGATAAGACAGATATTAGTCATAGAAATTGAACATCGTATTCGACATCATATACTATGTTTTCCATAAGAACTCCATGATAAATTTTGTTCTTTTAGAAGAACATACCAAAAAGTTTTTGATGGCTTTTATTTGATTGTTTTTATAGTTATTTGAGAAACAATTTTTCTCTACTGTAAAAATCATCGGTAGTACCAATTTGCTTCGATGCATGGGAAAACTTAACAATTTCGAAGGTGTACTTTTCGCTCTCTATTCATATAAAGAGTAAAGTTATATTTATTTCATCTAAATCGTACAATCAATTCTGAAATTACAAAATACTGAGAATGTATAGGCACGTTTGGAGTGAATATGTTTTGAATATATTTATGAAGCTTATCAAATTTTCTACCAAATAAAAAAAAAATAGAACGAATTTATAAATAGTACGACATAAAAACGGGTTGTATATAGATACATTTATCCATTGCTTCTAATGAGTAAAAATTTTCAGTAAATCTCAGTACGATTTCGTTAATAAGGCAAAAGGTCTATATAATCATCGATCTCAATTACTGAGGTTGTACTGTATATATTATTTGAACTATGTTCCTTATCGCACGTTATCGTTCAGATTTGCTTGCTGGTTGGGAGGTAAAACCAAAAAAAAGTGCAACAAACAAAACGACTATTTTCATCTGGGTTAATTTTTTTCATTTGTTATGAAAGTTATCAGAAGTTAAATATAACAGAGATAATTTAAAGTACAAGGAAATTTGTAAATATCCTGACTTAACTAAACGTAATGTACGCACATATTGGGTTGACTACTAAATCAGAAGTATGTCATTTTAAAACTAATATTAAAATTAGTTCATACAGTAAAATGCTACATTTATAATGTACCAAGGTATGAAAGGAATATAGTTCCTACCGGGTCACATGACACCTCTTGTTCTTTTTATTATTGTCGATAATTATATTTATACGCTTAATGTTATGTGTTAAAACATATAAAACGAATTTTATATACTTGTTAAAGATATTTTAAAAGCATTCCATTAAATATACGTTTTTAAGTACCTTGCTTGATATTGATAAAAACAAATTGTTACTAAATGTTTTTTTGATTTTGATTATAAATGCATTTATGAATAAAGTAAAAACGCATATAACGAGATAAAAAATACATATTTAATAATTAAGGAAGTTCGAGCAGCGTAGCTTTTTTCAATAAAAGGTTTCATTTCTTTTTAATATGAAGTTTAAAAAAAATGTTGAAACGAATTCTGTAATAACTTACTTCACAAGTGAAATTTACAAAATTTAAAAAACCCCCTACAAATGCGATACACTTTAAACTTATAACATTCCTTCTTAAATCAATATCAAAGTAATGATCAAGGACATCAGATGAGATGAAATGAATACTTAGGGAGCTATCATTTTTTGGAACAAATTTTTGGAAATATTCTAATTGAAATTGAAATATTTGAGTTGACTTTGTTCTTTTGAATTATTATTTTGAATTACCTAATTAGTTTACTATTTCACTTTTCGAAATAAATTAAGTCAGGTTTATTTGACCATTCATTTCCATAGTAATTATTTATATGTTAAAATTATATGTCATGCCTTTTCCAAACTGAATCGATGTTGAAGATTATAGCCAAGTTTTTAGTTTTTTCGGGGACGGAACTCTAATCTTGCACTTGAAACATTACTAAGAACACTCTCCGTTAAATTCTTTCAAATGAAACCAAAAAAAATTAAAATCGGTTCATCCGTTTAGGCGCTACGATGCCACAGATAGACACACACACATAGTGGTCAAACCTATAACAACCCTTTTTTACTTCGGGGGTTAAAAAGTAGCAAAAATTACATTACATTGGTTGTTTTTGCATGTTATATTGTCAACCATGGTTGATTGTTTTTAAAATAAGAGTAGAAGGGAAGTTATCGTCATTTTTCTCTCTCTATAAAATACACTTACAGTATTTTTAGCTTTGGTTGTCACGATTGAACTACCTTAGAAAATATTTCTTAAATATATTTCATAATTTTGAAATTTTTGTTCATATGAGTCATTTTGATATTTTTGTCAATAACTTTTGAGTCGGCAAAACGCCGTGCCGTGCGGTTGACCTGTGATGAACCGAGGTGTGCATTGTAGTTTAATGGAACCAATAATTGTTAGATCCAGCTCAATTATATGCCCCACTAGCTGGTTTTTTTTAAAAAAAATGTGAAAAATGAAAAAACTTTAGCCTTAGATATTTTTTCATTGATAACTTCCAAATTACAGACCATAAGTATACATTATTAGATATTTGAGATCTTAAATTTATCTGTATAAGACAACAAATATGATGTCTCTATATTTGAAGAATTTAGTTTCTAACAACAAAAAATGATATTAAATTCACTTTTGTTCAAGTCCACATAAAATTATTACACAAACACAATAAAAATTATTTAATTTAAAACTCTCCTACATCCTCCATATGCAAATATTTTCGAGACATAATTTTTTAAGGAAATCTCTTGTATAAAAATTACTTATAGCTTGACAATGGTATGAAGCATTTCTTGAACGTACCTAGCTTTTGTCTCAAGAAGGGCGGTAGGCAACACAGAAATTTTTGATCTAGAAAAGAGAGACTTTTTTATAACAAACTGTACGCCATTTTGGAACCAAATTTTGTCTGGTGGAAAAACTTTGTGGACTTGGATTGGATTCTTAGAGGTCGATTGGAGCTTAGAGGTCGAGCATTGCATTTCGCATTATTTTTGTTGTACATTTCCTGACCCAGCTTAGGTATGTATACAGAGGTGTATATTAGGAAACATCAAATCAAACAAATTTAAAATAAATTAATGTTTTATAAGAAAATGTTATAATAATAGTTCAATTTAATATAAATAATAAGAAAAAAAGCAACATTAAAACTTAAACCAAATTTCTAAGAATACTGTTGAAAATTATAAAAGTGTATCTTTACACTTTGTGTTATTATTATATAGTGTTAATAATGTGATTCAATTGTTAATATACTTAGTTATGTTAGGCATTTACAATGACTTTTAAATAAATGAAAAGAATATAATTTAATAATTGAGTGAAAATTACTTTAAAATTATATTCTAAATGAACACAATATAATCATTATAATTATTTTATTATATTTATTTATTTATTTATTTATATTATTTATTTGTTAAATTTTTGTGTAGAATATAATATTTATAAACATTTACTACTAACAGTGAGTTCTAAATACACAAACGCAAAACTAGTCCTTTATTGCGAAGAAAATTGAAGTTATAAATTCGTCTGTATTAACCCGTCAGCACTCGTGAATAACTTTTATTTTTCAAATGGTATTTGTGGCTTTTTTCCATTTTCATTTAATGTTATCTATTTTCGAATTATGAATTTTCAGATTTTTCCAACATATCTACAGTTTTTTTAAATATATTTCCGCCCTATCAATTGTATTTGCTCACAAGCAAACCTGGCCTGGATTCGAACTCGAAAATTCCCAGTCAGTAGCCGAACATTTTAAAGATGATTTACAGTCAAAGAATATTTAATGCGAAAAATATTTGACGCCTGTGCAGAACGCGTGAGGAAATCTCTCATCACACGACTAAAAATTACCGATTGCTGACGGATTAAAAAATATTTATAATTTATAATACTATCTCACAACTGTTTTCCTTCAAAAGTGATAACTATCCAAAAGTCTTCACATATGACTCATTTTTTTCAGATAAACCATTCGATTATGAAATTTGTTTACTATACACACAAAAAATCTTATCCGTTATGGATATCGATTGTTTATTCAAATTCGAATAAACGAACCTTTAAATACGTGATTCATATCGTTTAGGGTTTACAACAAAAAAAACTATTTCTGTTGTTATTCAAGAATTTTCTCAATGAAATCTTTTTTGTCTTGACAAAATAAAAAACCCTTAAAAAAGAATTAGAAGATGATTTATCTATTTTTTGTATTATTTTTTAAGTTTAAAAACAAATTATAAATATCAGATTATTCTCACATTTGAATAAGGTTTTATTTTTATTTAATTCTATTCATGAATAGAAATAATTATCGATAATAATCTTGAAAATTATCATCATGTGTTTATTGTGATTGGTTGCTTAATTTATTTTATTATTTAATAAATATCTTACACACAATTGTTCAAAACTAAATCAAAAACAAAATGATATTTGAAAAGGAATTAAAAGATAAAAATTTATATTTCAACATGTAAATATCCCAACTATTTTAAGGTTATTCGATTTTATATAAAATAAATTTAAACAAAATGAGTTTAGCGTCGAAGAGAGAAAACCAAACTCAGATATTAAAACTTCTTCTTCTCTTTGCCATAAGAAACCTTTACCGTTTATACACTCTGCAAAAAAATTTAAAAGTTTTTCTCTAAATTATCCTCCACCTATTCAGCTGTAATTTTTCATACCCGTTTAGTTGATGACAGTGCATGGTAAATCCAATATGGTGGATTAGTTATTTTTTGCAAATCCGTGATATAGGTATCAAATGAAAAGATTTGCTGAGAAGAATACGAGTAATATAATGTAAATTGGATTACAATATATTTGCATGGCTTCCTTTCAACCGTATTTGATAAATATGCCCTTTTTAGTTAAAAAAAGACTTTTTAAAGTACAAGTTTTTATTTTATACTAAAAAATAAATTTTACTGTACCAAAGTCGTGTATGAAAGACTTCAAAAAAAAAATCATTTTCTACTTTTTAGTACAATAAAAGATTGTACTTAGTAAAGGTATTTTTTATCCAAATTTTTTCCGTTCGTGATTGAATAACCTCAAGATGTCTGCTATAATTTGTTTTTAAGTGTGTTTATCTATATTAACATTTTAAAATACATATATAAATAATTTGTTTAATAAGAATGTAAAATATAAGTAAATACTAAAAAAAAAAGAGTAAAAACTTTGTGCTGTTAGCATTAAAAAAAGTTTTTTTTGTTTCGAATTGCGGGCGTACTATTTTATAAAAATATTAAAAGTGTAGTTAGGTATCATCATGCATGGCATGCCACCACTCGCGATCATCGACGACGGTAATGCTATGATGCTCTTCTTCTTTATTGTAGCTTAGATCTTTACTTCATGTGTACCATGCCTTCCATGTTTGAAAATTTTCCCACGAAATATATATGTATAGGGTCTTCATTTTATAATTTATACAAAACAAGAAGTTCACTGCTGATTTAATTAACCATTTTTATCACTACATGCGACTCATAGTTTGGAATTTTAATTTGGACTCGCGATGGATTTCAAAATATCTGTGTACTAGAGCAATTTTTTATCCCCCTTAAGAAAATTTATAATTGGATAACAATCTATAACCCAAACAAACCTCGATTTTTCGCAAAGATTTCGAAGATATCTTTCAAACTATTTCTTCGCCTTTTTTATAAACAAGATGCTTTTGATTTGTGTATTTTCTGGATCCACAAATCATTAATATGCCGCTTATTTGACCACTATTTTTGCCATTTCTTTAAATCAGAACGAAAAATCGGGGGTTGTATGGGTTTTTGATGTTATTTCCAAAACTAAACTTATGTTAATCGCCAAAATAATTCTATATACTGAATTTTATCTAAATTAGGAAGAAATTTTCAGAATGATTTTTTGTTTCTTATTTCGATAAATAAATTTTGATCCATAAGCTATACAAACGAATTTGATTAGACGATTGAATAGCTTCTGATATATTGCCAAATTCCCACACAAATCCAAAATTATAATTTTTAAACTTTAATTCAATCAATAACTATCTTTCTTTATCTTTTTATATATAAGTGCGGGCTTTGTCCTGGCTGACAAAAATCAACTCAGATCAAAAACTACTTATGATAGAAACGTGGAATTGGAATTTAGATTCTATGTAAGATGCAAGTAGCCACTAGTAAAAGAATTTAAAAAATGAAAAGGAAATAGCGATCTCTAAGTGGTCGAAACAGACCTTTAGCAGATATTTATCAACTTATAATAAACAGAGAGAAACAACACCATTTTTTGATACATTGAAAAATATTTGAAAGCTCCTATGAAGGACGAAGGAAAAGTGTTGAGGGGATGTTAGTCTCATATATTTCGAATTTATTGTATGAAGACCTTGTACTATAAGCGGCCCAATGAAACAATAAATGGTTTTAGTATATAGAGTATTATTTTATTTTACTTTTAAAACAACTATTTTTTGAATCACTATATGGTAAAATATTAAAGAAGAAGAGTTCAAATATTTATATATTTATCTTTTTCTATACTCATACTTTAAATAGATAAAAAACAAAGTAAGAAATATAAATAGTGGATGTTTGATGATGATATACTGACTGAGTGACTAGGAGGGCACATCACGTCAAAGCTATTATCATCAATTTACCAACGATCTTTTCTCAAGTTTACAACATATATTTAACTTTTATTTTTTAAATATTTATTTCGTATAAATCTCAGCTATAAACGTAGATACGTTTAAAAACAAAAGGTTTTTTTAAAATGTGTTTTAGAGTTAATTCCTTTCTCTGTTCTTTCAACGCACAGAAAAAATGTGTATGACCGCTCTTTAATGTGTTAATATTATTTAACTTCATTAGCACTTACACTTCTTAATATTATTTGAATAATTTTCCACAAAATTTCAGGATTTTCTTCGGGAAGGACCAAAATAATCTCGTTTTCTTAGGAGAATCTTTAAATCGTGTAGAAGCATTCTCATTAATGCTCTTTATAGGCAGGTAAATTTATTAATACCACTTACGGTGTTTCATTTATAAATTTGAGCTGTTAAAGTTAAGGTGTTAAAAGGCCAATTTTTTTAAGAAAAATTTGGAAAACTATTATTTATTAGTTAAAAGGATGGCAAATATTTTCCTATAAAGAAAATTATATCAAACGGCACTCGCTTTTCCATAAAAGAAATTTAAAGTGGGGAAATATCATGCATTTGGGCGTTATTTTTTTTATAAGTGATTTTTAGCAAATACTTAAAAAAATTAATTGCGAATGCTTTATGATTCAATTTAGCCTTAGTTTGAGTTTTGTTTTTCTAACTGAAAGGGTTGCTTAGGTACATTAAATTTTCACAATTTTCAAAATCGAATGAATCTAATGACCTAATGACTATAGTTGTTAAATAGTCTGATACATAGGAAATTGAAATTTCCAAGGTATCAGGCAACGAATACTATACTACGATCTAAAGCCAGAAAGTATGATTTCCTGGTATAAGTGATATAAAAACTGAGGTGAACGAAATTATTTATATTGTGGAAAAATTATTATAAATTTAAAGAAAGCTTTTCAACTCCCAAAATCTCAAGTTCCAGATCTTAAAGAAATCGGTGGAACATATAAAAACCTAAGGAAAATCGACTCTATAGTTCGCAAGAATAATCAATATTGTTTGTAATTTGTAGCATTTGTATGCATCTGCGAATATAAATATATTAACCGAAAGATTTCTCAATTTTCAGAATTTACTAAAATTTTCTGCAATCTTTACCGGTGCTAGATTGATTTACCATAATTTAAACTAGTTTTACCTTATACAATCATAAATTTAGATAATATTCCTATCAATTTTAGTAGAAATCTTTGGGAGTATAGTGTTTCAGGAAATTTTGGATGGAGAACGGAGAATTCTCAAACATAAATACATGCATATGATTATAAATCGTATTTTGAGTAATCTATAGTTTACATATCACAATTCTCAAACGTAAGCGTAAAGCACCAAACATCTTTCTTATTAATAGCGCTTCTAACCACAATTAATTTTTCTCAGCAGGACACTTAAAACTTTTAATTAATAAAAAATAAATATATTTACCCAGGTGGTATTTGACTGTAAGGTCAAACAAAAATACGATATCAATGTTAAGTAACATAATCTTGAAATTGAAATATAAAAATCCCGTTTATCGCGTAAATTTTTTTTATTTCACAGCAATTATATTTTCAAAAAAATCTTAATAATTAATAAAAATATGTGATATATTAATTATAATATAAAAATTGTTTTCATATAAAAAGATTTTTATTAATTAATTTTTAAAATAATAATTTAATTTTTTTTATATTTTTAATTGGTCTAGAGCTGGTTGTAGTATGTGACAGTCCTTTCATAGGTGTAGGTTTTAAAGGTTCTTGACAAGTTGAGGTCTACAACTTTTTCATAGCCAAATATATAGACTTATTCTTTTTAATTTGTCCATTTGATTCCATACAAAAGTTTTTCCATTTGTAGCTGAAAGTAAATTCAAAAATACTAGGTTTTATTATTATTTTTATTAAGTAACGGTTTCTTGGTCAAATGAAGATTAACTTTATTATTTTAAGCCTAAGAAAAAATTGTTGCATAAAATACCTGACTCCATTAAAATGAATAACCTTTTTTATACGCAATTCTTTCGTCAGCCCTCAAAAAATTATAAATATTCGGCAAATTCAAATAAGAAAATTGAATAAGCAAATGCAAAAATCATTTCTTTCGTCACTTGAAAGAACAAAATGTCCATTGCTCAAGTACTTAAAAGTTTCAATTTTCAAGGTGTCAGCCTACAGAAAATATTTTTTGTTGAGTTTTCATTCAATTTTTATCTTATTGCCGATGAATATTCATCAATTTTAAAATTAACGTGCTATTCAAAAATTTCTCGATCTATTGCAACAGAAGTCCATGATTATAAATATTTTTGTAGGGAAAAAGCTTTTAGACACGATCAACATCAAACTTTTAGCGGTTCTTAAACGTCTGTCGAATACCACGCTTGGCTCTAGACCTATGGATAATACATCTTACAGACATTGTCCAGTGTATTAGATGTATGATGGTAAAAATGTTACGCTTTTACATCCATGAAATAGAATTAAGCGTAAAATCTAGTTGGTTATACGATGGAGAAAAAAAAATTTATTTCTTATTTTTCAACGCATCGAAAACAGCATCCATATCAAATTAAATGTTAATTATTGAATAATATACCATCGTCACTCAATAGCGTTTTTCGATGTTTAGAGTGAGAAGTATGTTGATGAATACCAGAGCAATGCGGCGATTCAACAATATATGAACAGTAGCCGACAATAAATTATTGAAAAAAAGTAATCCAATATAATCAATAGAGTACCAAGTTCATAAAAAGTAGTTACTTATATATAGTATACTTTTTAAAGAACAAGCTTTTATTGTACTTAAAAGTAGAAAATAATTATTTCTGTGTCACTCGGACATTATTATTTGTAAAAAGTTGGAGGCTCACAGTTAAAATATTAAGGATTATTCGGACTTTCGGAGTACAATAAAGGCTTGTACTTTAAAAAGTATTATTTAGTAAAATTTTTTATTTAAAACTAAAAAAGGAATGTATATCAAATATGGTGGAAGCGACGGGAAAATCAGATCATGCTTAATATAAATTATATGCCATTTTATTTACATATGTTATTCGTATTCTTCCCAGCAAGTCCTTTTATTCGATAACCATTTCATAGGAGGGCATAAAAAGTTACTAGCCTAATTGAATGTAACTACGATATCGAAGGCAAAAACATGTGTAGAGAATCGTGTGAAAGTTGCCGCACCTTTTTTGTCTGGGGTTAATCATAGCTGATTTTTGGCACATAAGAAGTTATTTTTAGTGTCTTGCTACGAATAAACTTTTAGAATAAATTTAAAAATCTTAATTGTTGATAAAATAAAGGCGATTTCAGAATATTAAAAGAAACACAATGGGACAAAATAGACCAAGATATTGTTCCTTTATCCATGTTGGATATTCCCGACTTCCTTTGGCTAAAAAATACTTTTAATTGGCTTTTATTCTAGGAATTTTAATTTGTGATCGTATCATTTGTAAGATAAAAGATGTAAAAAAGTATACTTTTTCGGAGATTTCAAAATCTTTGTTGAAAGTTTGGTTGAAAGAAAATGAAGAACTATTTTTCTTCCGTTGGTATCTTACAAGAAAAATTTTCTACCTGTTTGCGGAATTTAGAAAGTTAAAAAAAATGTATCGAAAGAGACAGTGCAAATAGTTACACGTACTTTTATAGCATCGGGTAATGATATATTTTTTAAAAAGAGTTGATAATTGTCAGCAACTATTATCACACGTGCGCAACGATTAAAATGAAATGATTTTTTTATTTTTAAATTGTATTGATGAATTTAATAGTTTTTATTCTGTTGTTATTTAATAAATATAATAAAAATAATTACTCTCAATATTTTTGTTTAGAATTAAAAAGAAACTACCGAGAAACATTTTTTTATATTTTATTGATTTTTTTATTTCATTTTTAAAATATAATTGTAATTAAAAATTATTATTTATAAGTGTTAAATAAATAATAAAATATATTTGATTTTTATGTTTTTTAGTGAGATGCAAACAATTTTTAGGTGAATGCCAGAAAATCAAGTGCATCTATTTAATTATTTATAAAATAAATTGAAATAATATAATAACAGGTGTTTTAAAAGTTCGGAACTTTATCTTAAAATAAATCCAGAAAAAATATAATATCAACTGGATTTATTGGAAATATGCATTTTATGCCATTAAAGGTTGAATATGATTGTGGTATTGCGGCCACTACGGCTGCCGCGTAGATGACGCAATCTGAATGTCCAATTTTCACACACTTTTCGTGGTAATTACGGTAATATTTCACCAAGACTTCGTCGAAAGTTTCCTAGTGCTCGACCGTCATTGGTTTATCGGCGTAGATAAGTGACTTTACATAATAATTCATATCGATATTTTATAAAAATAAAAAATTTCAACAATTTGCAAGAGTTGATATGGTGTGAGTCTATTCATTATGAATGGGTAAACCAAACAGACAGCAACCGTCGTCTGTCAAATCGTTTATTAAGTTAAATTGTGTGGCCAAATAGAAAATGTGAATCTCTAAAAAAACCATCCTGTATATATTTTCAGAGATATTTTAATTAAAATCGACTAGACGATAAAATATATTTTATTAATATAGTTTATTCCATACGTTTTTACTAAAAAAATTTAACAGTAAAATATCAATTTTTATAAGTACGTATCAATCAAAAATGCGAAGGTTTCAAGGCAAATTTTTGATTTTTAGAGAAAATTTAAATACACGATTGGTGGGGATAATGAAATTTACTCTAAAGACAATAACAATTTTCATATAGCGTGTTTCTCGCGAGTCGTGCGTTAGGGCAAATATTAAACTTTTACCTTTTACATATGGTCTGTAATTTCCAATTTTCTATGGAGGGAACCTTAAACCTATGGATTAGAAGTCCAACACTCTACCAAGCCTACCACAACCATGGTTGGAAATGACAACAAAAAATATATTGTAAATTTGATTTTTGCTCAATTGGTCTATAGCTAACTTATTATTTTAGATTAGCACTAAAATTGGGTTGGTTTTTTTTAAATTATGAAAAAAAAATTTGTGTAGTTGGTGTTTATGAACTTTTTTTTTAACTTTACCAGAGACCCCGTTTTTTGATACGAACTAGGGTATTTTGTATCCGTAGTCAGAAGCGCAAACAACTGACACCTATTTGTTAATAGATTAGACTGCTTTTGGGAAGAACTACATGCTGAATCATTTTTCATCAAACCCTTTTTTCTTTTGTCTTGGGTCGTAAAGGTAGAAATATAGTTTTACTTGATGGCCGTTCTTTGATATAAGTGTTTGGGATATTTTCAGATTTGCTGCAATTTAAATTAAATTATAATTAAAACACCAAACTATTTCCTGAGATTTTAAGTCAAATTTTGGGTAGAAATTTGATTTCTTAATACAAATAATAATAAAAACCTTTTGGCGTCAAAAGTAGGACATAATTAAATTTAATCTACCCAATGTAACCATACCCAAAAAAAAAAAAAAATTATAACAGTGATAATTTTTGATGATGAAAGTCAAATCTCATGAAATAATCTAGGTAATATATAGATATGACTTTATCAATTACATCAAATATTGGTAGGTATGTTTTTTCCAAAACTGAATTATACAATCATCAAAATCAATAATATTATAATTATTACATGAAACCCTTTGAAAATATGAATAAAAAAATTATATAACTTAAATATATAATTATAAATTTGTTATTATTTCTATATTAATTTTGTTCGTTATTTCTATGATAAATTTTCTAGATTGTTTACCTCTATGTTCAAACAATTAGCAGCTTTAGCACTGGTCTTATATACTTAATATTCTCCACTATTTGTGCTAAAATCAACTTAAAATCAATATTTCTCCACTATTTGTAGTAAAATCAAGTATAATCAACTATTTACTAAGTACTAAAAGCTCTCTTATAATAATTCAATAGAGGAATTCGAGCCAAGAAGCTCATGCTTTTTTTTTTCAGTAAACGTACTCTCAGAAATGAGGATTTCTTTTATAATTGATGGGTTAAGAATTCTAATGCCAAACAATCTGTATCATTGCACTTTGTTGGCTTTTACGGATACAAGGAGTATTAAACGATGTTTTGTGATATAAATAAGTACTTGATCTGTGGAATCATCGAAGCTAAGTTTTCCTTTATTGGAAAATGAAAATGAATGAAAATATGAATAAATGAAAATCTTTTGTCAACGAATAAATAATAATCTACTACCAAAAATATAGGCCCATTCTCCTAATTTACTCTTCATCTGTATAAAATAAATGTTATATCTCAAATCAGAGTTATATTTTCGCAAAAAAATCTTACACTCCAAAATTTGTTATTAAATGACTTTTTGTAGACATACGAAAACTAGAGTGAAAGTGATATCTTGACAAAGCGCTTAAATATTTAGTTTTTTTAGCTACGGCTAGCAAAAAAGGATGTTATAAGTTATAAGCCCATCTGTGTATCTGTGTGTCTGTCTGTGGTATCGTAGGTCTTAAACAAATATCCGATTTTTTGGTTTTGTTTGAAAGGTAATTTTATCAAGAGTGTTCCTCCCTATGTTTCAAGAAAAGCTGCTAAACCGTTTGAAGATGATCACCTCTTTTCTAGTTGTTGATCTGTTAACATCGTAGCATCGTATATGTTCAAACTTCTAAAAGATTGAACATATATTGATTTTTTGTGTGTTTAAAAGGTAATTTGATCTCAGCTACGTTTCAATATGCTAAGCGGGTATAGATCATAACCACTTTTCTATTTGGTGCATAGATATGGAATAATTACACTAATATCTATTAATTTTGTGCCGGAGATCTTTTAAAATTTTTAATTTAATATTATTATTACAAGAACTTGGAAGAAAGTGGTTTTAAGACCAATTGACCGCAATTATAAAGAAATACACCGTTCATAATTATGTTCAGCTTCGAATAAGGATTTGTCACCTTAAGACCTACATACAAAAACGACTCCAATTTATTTTCGATTTTTCTAATTCCATTTTAAAAACAATGATATTTCTATGTATAATATTATTGGTTTTATAGCAAATGGAGAGAGAGATCAATCTCATGGGAACCTACCTGTGTATAGACGTTATGTACCATTTCACACCAGATTTTTTTATACATTTATGTTAGATTTTCTATTTTTTTTATATAAAATGAATGCGCATCGCTACGTAAAAAGTAAATACCATATGAAATACAGCAAAAACTTTATTTTGATCTAATTATAGGTAATGAAAATATATATTTTATATACTTGAAACGTGAGGGGTCTATCGACGAACATCGTAGGTGTATTTTATAGATGTTTGAGATGTTGTATGTGTTCAACGAGAACGCTCTGATCTAAACAACATAAGAATTATATGAATCAACCGGTTTATTTAATATATATTTTTGTTCTTGTACAATACTTGTAGTTTGAAGAACGATGTATTTTGTTCAGGTATAGTTCTTTTATTTACTTCCATCAAATGATTTTGAAAATGGATTTGAGTAAATGCGAAAGAAAGAATATGCTTTTTGTTATGTTCAATCGAAATTTTCGAGTCTTGTATATGACTAAAACATTGCCTGACTTCTGGTAAAAATGTAAGCTAGATTGGAAATTTTCCAAAAGAAAAGTCAAAGAGTAACAATCAGAGATACCAGATTTTAATATGTTTAGAAAAAACACAAAATATTATTAAACACACGTGTTTTGATCTATCAAAAAAATTTATTTTAATTTTTTCTTTAAAATTTAAATTATAATTTTAAATTAAAATAATAAAAGTTTTAATATTTAAAGTGAAATATTTGATTTTTCGTCAATTAGTTTATTGAAGCTTAGAAACGGGTTTTCATCAAAATTTACAAAAAATGAAAATTGTGTTTGGGACAGCGTTCTCAAGAAATTACAACTAAAAAAAAAGATAAGAATTGTTTCAAATAGTCGTAAATTTTTACACTATTACATCTTTTTTGTTTGTTTTGTTTTGGGTTTTTTTTAAATGACAATGCCAATGTATTCAAAAGCAAGCTTTCCAGTAATCCCACGAAATACAAGAAGCAACAAGTCGCTTACAGTAAATACATCTGATCGAAAACTTAATGTCTAGCTACAGTACAATTACACACGACGAAATAAACGACAAGAAAGTCGACCACATAACACAACTTAATGCTTTGCGTTATAAGCTTGCAACTGCAGAATCTGAGATCACCGAGCAAATTATAAAGATTGCAAAGGACGTTAAGAATAGGGACATTCAAATCTTTACTTTAGACGAGAAGATAAATTTTTATTTAAGCAAATCAGCAGCGGTAAAGTAACGAAGGAAGCTTCCGTAGAAACAGATAATAAAGTGCACGTAAGAGTGGTAGATAATTACACTCAAGTAGAGGATAGTCAGTATGTCGATGGGTCTATTCAGACTGATAATGAAGTTACCGGGTATTCAGGTTGATATGAAGGTTTCAATAGAAACAAGTCAGTTAAATTTTCTTCACAAATATATTATTATAGAGTCAACTTATTTAGAACAAAGTTTGAATTCGGCATCGTCATTAATTGAAAATAACGTAGTCTTGGAAAGGGGACCAGTGTGGTTTCCTAGTAATATTAACAGCTGAAAATGTGAAAATTCTCATTCTCCGATATTTAGTATGGAAGAATGACAATGGAATTATGATAGATATGACAATGGTAACTTTTTGAAAGATGGAAATTATGGCAGAGGCGCAAGGCATTTTTATTTTTATTACCAATCGACATGTTCACTGTTCTGACTTTCGTTTCCACCTTTTAATTTCTGAACACAACTATTTAAACATAGCCTTAGATCATTTCTGTGATATCGTTGATAAAAAAAAATAGCGTTTAATAAATGACAAATGTTTAAATTCACTGTTAAAATAATTGAATATAGAAGTAATTGTGATGTATTATAACCACATCGTGGTTGTTTAAAGTTAATATTTAAGTTTTACAATAACACTAATATTATCTTAAGGTTCATCTATAATTACACGAAATTATCATTATCTCTTATGTTCCATATTACTCTACACATAATATTACACAGACTAAATCTTAGTATTGGAACATATAAAACCGTAAAAAATATATAAAATACTCTTGTTTTGAGCGGATTTAATGGATTTTTAAAATAAAATAAAAACTGTATTATTTTATATTTTATTTATTTACTCCCTTGTACAAAGTCATACATCTGGGCCAATGCGTAGCATTGGACAGTCCTTTCAGGAGAGCTGATCATTTTAAGAGGGTTTTATTAAGGTCGTGTATGGGAAAATATTTAGCGGTAAACTTAAAATTGATGAAATTATTGAAGACGAGAGTTAATATTCCAGATCATTAAGGTGTCTTTTCCGTGTTTCTAGGTCTTTTAAAAAAATGGACGTTTTTGGATTGTTTTTTTGGAGAAACTTTATTATTTAAACAAAAGAATATAACATACAAGACGTTGGTACCGATTGCTCTGAAATGGAGGGGGGAGGACGAATCGGTTCCCACTCTAGCATCACTTTCAGAGTTCAGAATCAAAATTCAAATACAATTTTGCTAGTTATATCTTCTTCTAATCCGTAAATGTCAAAATCAGTCATAGTAAAAAAACCAAAAAATTACGCAAATTTTTGACATTAAGGGGCTGGTTTTAGCTATTTTAAAAGTATCAATACTGAATTCAGGAAATTAAGTATTTTTACAGTGAAAACTTCCAATTTTTAGTTTTCAATAGAAATATTTATTCTGACTATTCCTTAGGCCCATTTTGACTAATTGAAAACCGTACCAGGAAGTTATATAATGTTTACTTACATATGATATTGTTTGTTCCCAATGTGTTTGGCGGGAGGATAACTTTTATATATAAGACAAAATAATATTATGTGTTCGCTCTTTAAAAGTTTGATATTTTTTTTTTAGAAAAAAAAAGGCGCGGTTCCAATTTTTTATTTTATTTTAAAGGTGTGTGTGTGTTAAAATCAGAACAATGGGTACAAATTTTTCTAATAATTGTTTTAGTTAAAATTTTTGTTTTTATTGTTTTGTGGAGGATTATTCTCTAACATTGCGACCACATTTTAGTTTTATATTTAACAACTCGTTGAAAAATTAACCATACTAAAAGGGATTTAATATATAAAATATGGTAAAAAAACTTTTAAACTTTTAAAATTCAAGAATTTTAATATAAGCAAGAAAATCAATTTTTTTAAATTCTAAACTTAAATTAATAATAATAAAAAATTTAGATAATAGGTATTTAGATTTGACCGAAATTACACCTGAATTGTAGAAAATTTCCGTAAACAGAAGGTACCTACTACTATAAATAAATCAAATAACACTTGAACATGTGGTTATAAAACATACCTATATGGTCAAAAATAAAATTAAAAATTCTTTAAAACAAAAAATAAATTATTATTTTACACGCTTCACAATTCCTATATATTATAAATGTGAAAGTGAGGATGTTTGTTTGCATGTTTGCTTGTTACGCTTTCATGCAAAAACTACCAAACGGATTTGATTCAAACTGTACAACAATATAGATCATACATCAGAATAACATACGAGCTATTATTTATAAAAATGTAAAAAAAATTAAGTTTAATCTGACATTTCACTGCTCGATCTATGATCATCACTTTGAACCATAAATTAAAGATTTCTGTAAAAAGTTAAAATAGTAGATGTCAAACAATTCATGGCCATCTTTTCTGATACACTTTTCTGATATACTGTGCATATATTTTAGGCTGTATAAAAGAATCCCTGCAAGGAAAAAGGAGAGTAAGTGAGATCAAGAGAGGTGGAGGCTATTAAGCGGTAGTTTGTAACCCCCGAACTTAAAAAAGAAGTGTTATAGGTTAATATGTGTGTGTGTCTGTCTATCTGTTGCATTGTAGTGCCTAAACTACACCGATATGAACCGATATTAATTTTTTTGCTTGAGAGGTAATTTAACGGAGGTAATTTAACGGTGTTCTTAGCTATTTCAAGTGCCAGTTTAGGGATCCGTAACCGAAATATTTGTCGGGGCTTTCTTAAATTTTGTAAATTTCACTTGTTAGTCTTAAGCCCAGTAAAGCGGGCAGGTATCATGCTAGTATAATATAAAAATCATTTGATAATCTATATTTAACAACAGATGATGTGTATATGATGAACTAATTTTAATGTAATCGAATAATCGATTGTGGTCAGTATCAAGGACCAATCATTCAACAGAAAATAATATTATTATTTAGAAGAAAAAAAAACTAAACTAAAATACCAAAAAATTATTATGCTATTATTTTATTTTATAAATGATTTAAATAATCGATTTTGAATTTCGGTATTATTTATGTGAATGATGAAACCGTCCATGACTTTAAAACTTTGGTTACCAGCTAGTTTGGAACTAAACCCAAAATATACAATATTGAAGTAATATTATAGTTGGAACCATTTGATTTTTTTATGATGCTTGGAAGAAGGCTTTGGAGGACAGATTCAAATAAATTTGGAACATTTTGGAACATTTTATAAAGGAATTTCATGGAGAATATCAATCTCCTATTCATAATGATTTTTTCTTTTTAATCTATTTATGGAATGTTTTTCATTTTGGATCCACAACGCCTGATCTAACATATTATTTTTAATTTGAACCTGCTCAATCACTTTTAACCGTTTGACTACTGATTGGGAGGCTGTGAATTCGAATCTAGGCAGCGGCACTCTGATCAATTATAATTAATAACTCCATCCAAATCATAAGTATTATTGCATATTCGAATGTATTTAAAAATAAGAATATGGGTGGCCTCTGTTATAGATGGTTGTCTGAAAAACGGAGGTTAAATCCTATTATTATTATTATTCTCTTTTTAATTAGTATATTTTAGATATCACACTTAACCATATTGGAATGTTCTGCCTTTAGTTTGGAGCTAACCATATTAAGTTCGGCTATGTTTCCTTCGACACAATCTAGCCAGGTTATATCGGACAGTCTCTTAATTTATTTTCAATTTTTAAGGGCCCTCTTTGATCAAAAACAAATCTTATTCTGTTGGATTTTATTATTGACTCTCTACGTAGTCATGGTAAAGACAATCTAATCGACGATAGCGCTTTCTGTATAATTTTGGCGATGGAGGGTGATGTTATTGAGTAACAAAACACTCGCTTCGGGAAATTGAGATAATTTCCTGAGCTTCCACATCTACGAGGCTTTCGAATTTCAATCACTAGAAAACAGAAGTTTTTTTTTTCAAAATTCGAAAGTAATGTAAACGCTTTTACTAATCTTACGGTACTGTTAGTACCAACAGTTTCTTCTTTCCCAAAAAATGTTATTCTTAGAGTCTTTATAATGGTGGAAGCGCAAGTCAGAAGCATTTAGTATATAGCATATATATATTTTTATGTGTATTATATATTTTTAAAAATTGAGTTTCTTCAATTTTTCTAAAATCATACCTTACAAAAATTAAAATAAAATGTAAAGATTTGCTGTTTTATCTTGCGAAGAGTTTAAATTTCACCTTAAACACTTGTTGTTTACCAATTTATTTGTTCACCTGTATAAAATATTAATAAAAAAATAATCAAATTGATTTTATATTAACTTGAATAATATTTCTTCTCCGAATACACGTTCACAATGATCAGTACGCCTGTCTTTGTGTAGGCATGGAGTATGTCTTAATCTATATATTTTATTGAATATATTATAATATAAAATCAAATAAAAATTGTATTCCATAACTCTTCACTTCACTACTATACGATACGAAGCGATCAATGATGGTGTTATATAATAATAATAATAATAATAATGACCTCAACACACAAAGAATGATTATGATGTTTGTGGTCAAGAAAGGTGTGGGAAACATCACCACAAATGCCCGGTGTACTTGTACATGATGCATGTGTGTAGTCAATAGTAAGAGTGATCATTTTCAATACTTACAATTTATTTCTATTACTGATAATGTACCTATAACGTATCAGGAAATTTCGATATAATGTTATGTAAAGCCCTACCTACACGTATAGGTAAAACATTTTATCAATCGTTTTGTCGCCATGTTATACAATTTGATACACACAGATTTAAAAAAATTTGCAATGCACCTTGATCAAATAAGATATTTTGTTTCACATGTTTATTTCAACGTCCTTTTACAAAATGTGTTTTCCGTTGTCGTTACACACTTATCAAACATTTTGTCTTTAAATAAAATAACGACGTACATATTTTCTGGGATGTGACACGAAGGGGTGTGACATACTTTTTCATATTCTAGCATCTTTTTCAACATGATTTCTGGTGAGTCATTTCACCCGAAAAATTTTAGCATGGGAATGTAGTCTATTGCTTTAGAATTTTTTGTTTGGATCGCCAACATTTGATTGATGAGTGATTATTGATTTGTATTGCGTATGAAAAACATCTTTCCTTTTATGCATCTTTCGACACAAATGTTTTGCCTACAGGCGTCATTGCTGTATTGCTGTATTAGGATATTCCGCCTCCCTTTATTTTATTGCTGTATTAGGATATTTCCGCCTCCTTTTATTACATTAAAGGCTTATTTTTGAGGGGAAAAAGTCCCATTTCAAAAAAAAATTCACTGGACTAGGTTAAAGAGAGAACTTTGGTATTGAAACAGATTAAAGCTATTTGACCAATTAAATAATATCTTCAGAAAAATGTATAGTGATTGTTTTTCGAATAATTTCATCTTTCTATTTCATCTAGAAAGAGAGAGTCTAGAAACATAGTGCTTAGGATAATAAAGTGTGTTTTAGGGGTATACATCTTTAAGTTGACATTACTATTTTCTTTGATAACAAGTCTAACAGCAGGCAGTGGAAAATGGTGAAATTTTTTTAATCTAAATTATCTTTCCAATAAAGTCAGTTTCATTGATACTAAAAATATTTTTCTTAGTTTTAATTTAAAGTTGTGAATCTCTATAAAAACATATTTTCTACTTCGATTTTTGAAAAAACGTCTGAAATAAAATTTGCTAGTTTTTTTCAATAGTAAGTTTAATCATCATTACTTTCAAGTAACTAGATATATTTTAGTTTATAGAATAAGAATTTTCCTGAATTAAGATGAAAGTATCAGCTTAAATTTAGTCCTTAGAAAATATAACATTCGTAATAGGATATATAAAACGAAACGAGTATATTTAAAACGAATATTAAGTTTCCATTATGGTATAAAAATATCCTGATCTTCACAACATTTATTCATGTTTGAAATAAGTTAAAGTTGCAAGTAAATATCTAATAACAATAAAAAAGAAGATCACGAATCATGACGTTATAAAGTTGAAGTTTAAAAAAAAATAAAAAGCAAAATTGATCATGAATTGTTGTTATTGTATATTGTTTGTATTGTTTTTATCCATTGTATGAAGGAACTATTAGGCTGGGAGGTATAGGATCAAAATACATCGTATTCGCAAATTTAAAAAAGGTTCTGTGATTTAAAATATATTCCTCAAAATAAGTTTGAGAGTATTGAATGTTATTCCCTATTGTCTATTATTATCTATAATGAGATTTTAAAGCTGTGGTTGTAGCTATTTTCTCCATTTTTAAGGTTTCAAGAATAGGATGAAACATAATGAGCCCAAACATTTGTACTTAATATTCTTTCAGCTTAACAATTCGCTGTGTTTATCATTCGTTCTCATCGAGTGAGGACAAATCGGCATTGTAAAAAACGCAGTGTGACTTTCTGAGCAAAGCAATTGTCAGAAGAACATGAGACTAAACATGGGATTAACATTCTCAATTGCGTACGAAAGAATTTTTTCGACTTGAGAAAGCGTGCTATAATAATAAGTGTGAGAATTACGAGATTCTATTGAAACAAAAGAGCTTGACTTTAAAATAATTGTAAAAGTCTGTATATCTATTGAGATCACTGGCACAACCATGACTGGCTTCAGAACAAACTATCTAAAACAATAGTTTTCACATTTGTTTCTAATTTTTGTATACTCAGACAAACAGTTCTTACTGCTCTTATAACTGATAATTCGTGTTTGATATATACACAAACATACGAATAGAACAAGAATCGAAGAGTTTATATATAATTTGAGTCACTTACATAGAACAAGAGAGACGAAGTTGGTTACGTTCTAGACCAGATATTTATTCGCATCTCTCTATTTGTTCAGATAAAAAAATTACGAATTGAAATTTAAAAAAATGTATTTTGAAGTTTTACTCTTCTAAGAACTTACTTTTCTAATTTTTTTGCACTTGATACCGTTGCACCACATAAGAGCATTTTATTAGGACTTCAAGAAGTATTATCGATTTTGTCCATGGTTTAAAACTTCTAATATTTACAATTGGACGCTCAGAAAATAACGAAACAAAATCCTTACCTTACCCTAACGATTCTTTGGTTTTGGTTTTGCAGCTTTTAGACTATACAATCAAGGTTTAATATGATTTGATGAGAAGTGAATATTATTATATTGCTAAGTTTCTTCCATTAATAATAATATAATAATGTCTATCTATTATTATTTTATCAATTTATTGATTTCTTTTTACAATTCTTCTTCATTTTCATCTTCTATTTTATGATGATTGAGAAATTTATTTTTATCTACTACAAAAGACAACAACAACAACACAATCCAAATACTAACAATCATCATCGTGAAGTTTGTTTTGTTGCATGATCTTAGTACTTAAAACAATAGAATAAATTATTTTTAATTTTATCTTTTACTAATAGTTGTGTACTAGAAACGATTTTGTACAAACGATTCTTTAATTAATATTAAATCTGATGTTATTTTGCGAAAAAAATCTGGGTATCTACTCGTTACCAACATCAGTTCCTGATTTCTCTTGAGGGGTAAAGGAATTTGTTCAAGTCAGTCAAAAATTGACAAAAATAACAACTCCTCCAGTGGCTAGAAAAAGGGGTTAATTATTTAAGAATTGTGAGAGTGATAAAATTTTATAGAAGGTATAATTGTAAAGTTTATGTCACTTTGTTGTAATTTTGTCGGCCTAGAAAGAAAGGGCTACCAGAGTAAGACAGAAAGAATATGTCAAATATCGTGTAATCGATCAAAATTTTTGGTAAACTGTAATTGTGTGAAATTCGAAAACAGTGAGGCACGTATCGACTCACTAATAGAAAGAAACTCTAAAACAAAAACTGTCGGCTGTTACAGCCCTAATACAGAACAAATAAAATTATTATGGTTCTTCCTTTTTCATTTCTGTAAAATTCAACCGTGCCAACATAAAGAAGGTTTCCAAGATCACGTTCCTTAATTTAAAATTATTGTCTGTCATTTTGGATACCAGTTTTTAGAAATTTACGTTCACCGTTATCTTCATTGTTAACACATTTTCTTAGACAGCGTTACCAGGTTGGTATTTTATACTAGAAATAAACCTTCTGGGTATTCTCTCTCTGTACAAATTGGTTGTAGGTTGGGGTTTTTAATAAAGAAATTATTCTAGGTTTAATTAATCAAATTGCATTCAAAGCCACTTTGATGGCAGCTTTTAATTACCATAAACTAACGATTAAGAAATAGTTTATCAATAAAGAGACAAGTCATCAAGGATGCAAGCCGTATTATGCGAATGATTGATGGCTTCAATGATTAGAGGTTATTTGTACAAAGTCAAATAAAATATATCACCCTCTTGTTTATAAAAAAAATTGAATGATGCATTATCAGAAATTGCACTATTAACTTTTATTTTGTATTTTCATCAAAAATTCATCATGACTGATAAAAACTTCAAAAGAAAATTGTTCCTGAATAAAATGGCGATTATATCCTGAATAAAGTTGTACATTTTTTTATGAGAATGGGTTAAAAGCATCATCATTAACCCGGAAATTTATGGATATTGTCGAGTCAGAATTTTACGTAGACAAATATAAATTGCAATTAAATAATTAATATACAAAAGTGAAGATTTATAATAGTAAATTAGTCTTTATACAAGAAGTTTTTAAGATATTGAAGGTAAAATTTTTAATAACTCTGATCTAATTAGATTTTCGCTTTTGTACACTAGAAATTTGCATGCCAAAATTAGTTTACAAACCTATCCATAGAAATAATCAATCATAATAAAAGTATGTAAGAACGAAATTTAAAATTATCCGCAAAACTATAATAAATTTTAAGTAGTAGAAGTTATATTGTAAATTGTATAATTATAATTTGTAGTTCCCGAGGAGTCTTAATAAAAAGACAAAACGTACAACTGGATCGACTGTAATGTTCGGATTTAATATTCCAAGTTCAACTTCCCTGTGAATCAATTTAATTCATTGTTTACATCGTGATAACAAAGTAAAAAATGTAAATACTGATTAAAAATGCTGAATTTAAGTGTAAAAAAATATTTAAAATACATTATAATTTTGAGATATTTAAACGCAGTTTTTTGGCGCTCTCTGTTGATGACGTAAAAGTACGTGATCTATCAATTGGTGATAGTTCAATGTATAATTTACACTTTATTTGAATTTCCGCTTTAGAAATTTTTAAATGCCCTCACTGAATTTGTACTTTTATTAATTAAGTTTAAGTAATTAAAAAGATATTTATTACTAAAATAATGGTTTAGTTGAAAAGTCCAGTCATTAAAGTTCGGAAAGTAACGGAAGAAAAATATATGAACCAAATGTAAACATGAATATTCCTTATTGGTTAATATACTTGGTTTGTACTCGATAAAAAGTTTTATTGATGCTTATGAAATAGTACCAATTATTCTCCGATCTTAGTTCTGACTTCAATATTTTCTAAACATTTTCTTTCTTTTCATATTCGGTTCAAATATATATATATATATATATATATATATATATATATATATATATATATATATATATTATCCGTATTTAATCCTAATAGTATATATTATTATTTAAATAATTCAAATATTCATTAGTGTTAGCAGGCCCTCTGATGGTACTGTACTTGCAAATGAAGTAACTAAGGTACGTACAACATATCAGTACCTACATATCAGAATGATCATTATTATCCCTTTTGATAGCATCAACAAACTAACTGATATGAGATGAACATATTATCATATATCCGCACCCTCAAATAATCATATGTTGCTATCTATGTAGTATGTAGTTAGCTAACCATGGGTCCTTCATATCTCCTTGACGATATGTCAATTATGATTATATGGTTTTAGGTACGGTATCTATATCTACTCAACAAAATATATTATATTAGGCACTATATAGTTATAATGTTGTAAGTGGTTAGGGCTATAATCCTAAGCATTAAATCATAATTCTTTACAGAGTGTACCAGAATTTTGAATAAACTTTGACATTTTAACAAGGAGTTATTGTGGATGACACTTATATCACTTCTAAGGGCCTCTAAGATGTTTATCACTTCCAAGGGCCTCTGTTCGCAAAGTTGTTGCAGCTATTACAGGACACTGGTTGGGCGGCAGGCATGCTGAACGCCTGGACCTGGCAGTGTATCACGACTACTGCAGGAGCTGTCACAGTAGCTAGGAGGAGGAGACAATGTCTCATCTTCTCTGTCACTGCCCAGCGCATGTCATGAGGAGATGGACTTACTTGAGCCAGCTTCTCTATGACGACCTCTCCGACTTAAAGTCCGTCGACGTCAAAGCTCTCCTGCTGTTCTTAAACAGCTGCAAATGGTTCATGGAGTAGTGGCCGGGGATGGGCCAACCCTTTTTTGTATTACAACGGACCCTATGGTCTAAATGTGTCCCACCCCAGGACAGCCACTCTAACCTAACCTATCGTGGATGGTTGTGAAGGACACGTTTAGAATTAGGCAATTAAGTCTGACGTCTAAGGTAACTGTGAAAATAACAAAAATAGAACGTGGTTTCCATAGAAACAACTTATACGTAAACGTGTAGTTGTGGATTAAGTAAAATAACAGTTCATTTCTCTATGGGCAGTCATTGTGGATAGTTGAAATAACAGTACAGTGATAAAAGTAGTTGTTGAATTTCTGTTAAAGTTATTTTGAAATAAAGATTTTAAATAAATTTTGGGTGGAACAATTTATGTACCTTTTTATTAAATATCAAAATGACGGAAATTTTTCAAAGAATTCACGTATGGGACGTAGCTGTAGGTAACAGAACTATTTGCAATTGAGGTTAGTTTTATTACATGATTATTGAATGATGTTTGAGAATGTAAATATTAGAGCAGAAAAATAAATAACTAAATTCGTTTTTACTAATTTCAGCATACTTCTATCACAAGTTTGTTTTAAGTTACTGGGTACGACTTACATTAAACGAAAGTACATGAACCAGCTCGAAAATTTCCATTAAGTTAATTTTTTTTGTAAATAGTAATATAAAAGTTTCAACGACATATACCAATTGAAAAATAAAATTTATTTATGTTTTAAATCGATATAGAGTAAAATGCAAATTGACGCGAGTGCTGATGGATAAAATCGAAAAGAATGTTACATTGAAATTTTGAGGAACTACCATCGAACTATTACGAAACTATTTTAGTGCTTCTTCGATTTTGAGAGACTTGGTAGATCTGCTTTTTCAAATTTCAGTATCGAATTGAATTTATACAATAATAATAGTGTGTGTCTGTCTGAATTCGACAGAATGTCAATATGTATGTGATGTCTATTTTATGTCGTTTTATATGGATTGGAAATACATATACGAATATTTCACATCCAATCACATACAATACATACAAAGAAAACTACTCTATACTCTACATCTATTTCAAATAAAATTGTATTTAAGTCGATTTGTGAAAAATGTAATGAGGTTTTTTTCTCCTCTTCGTTTTTTTAATCTTGTAAAAGCTCTTTATCTATTGTGTACAGGTAAATAATAATATAAAATTAATGATTTTCTTTTTGAATAAAAAAAATAAAAAACTTTTATTAAAATCTTTTGTACAGTTACATTCTAAATTATTAATATAATTGAAATGTCGAAAAGCCCTTGAAAAAATGGAAAATGAGACTGAATTGTTTCATAAACTATTTCAAATCGAGTTGCAAATTCAATTTAGAGTATGGCTACTCGTCGTAGATCATATTGGTGATTACTCATCGAGTTTTAAAATTTGTCTCTTATAATTTTGTGTATGTTGACATCAAATAAAGGGTTGTTCAATAAGATATTACCACGGAAATAGAAGACACTTTGTCGAAAAAGATAATTACCACTTATTCGGTAGAGGCTCATTATGCACCAAGTGAAATTTCAAATTTTAAAAACTCGTGACAACTGAGTTCGCTTAGAAGCTACGATGCCACAGACAGGCGCTCATAGCGGTCAAACTTATAACACCCCTCTTTTTGCGCTGGAGGTTAAAAATATCTTACCACTTAACTGGATGTGACTAACTTCCCAGAGGAATCGTATGTTCGCTCGGATTTTTTCGCCTCGATTATCTCGCGAATCAATTGTAACATTAACTCTGAACTGGGCTAATTCGACGCGTAATCGCGTATCTAAGAAATGAAAGAGTTTTCAGCAGAATTAGTTGAGCCGTTTTTTTAATGATAATATCCCCAGAAACTGTTAATTCAGTAATAAAATAAGTCCAATTTTGCAATTTTTAAAGGCTAAAATTACTAGATAGAACCTAAAGTTTTCGAAAATAAAGAGTAATTTTTAAATTAGAATCTATATGATTAGACATATTCCAAAAACTATTCTACTTTTAAGTCGTCCACTGTCCGAATGCGGCTTTTTGGAGACATTCTGTGTACAAAGTATAGATTGATACATAGATTTTTTAGAAAAAATAACAGCAAGATATGATATCCTGATGATATCCTGTTTACATACCAATTAAATAATTTCAAAGTAAATCACATGTGACAGTATAAAGATATCGAAAACATAAATAAGGATATGTATTTTAAAAAATGTTTATAAACTTTAATAATAAAAATTTTTAGGGAAGAATCACACACATACGCACACACGGATGAAGAAACACCATATACTTTTATATTAAAAGTTGAAAGCGATATTCCAGTAACTATTAATTCAGTAATAAAATGAGTCCAATTTTGCATTTTTTAAAAGTTGAAATTACTAAATAGAGCCTAAACTTTTCGAAAATAAAGATTAATTTTTAAATTAGAATCAATATGACAGTCATATCTCGCTGATACATCGGATTGGACATATATTAAAAACTATTCTACTAAGACTATTAAGTCGCCAACTGTCCGAATGCGGCTATTAGGAGACATTTTGTGTACAAAGATTGATACATAGATTTTTTAGAAAAAATAACAGCAAGATATGATATCCTGATGATATCCTGTTTACATACCAATTAAATAATTTCAAAGTAAATCATATGTGACATTTTTAAGATATCGAAATCATAAACGAGGATATGTATTTTAAAAAATGTTTATAAACTTTTATAATAAAAATTTTTAGGGAAGAATCACACACATACGCACACACGGATGAAGAAACACCATATACTTTTATATTAAAAGTTAATTGGAAATATTCAACAAATATCTTATCCCCTAATTTGACATTATAAGTTAAAGAAGCAGGAAACAGGTTCATCAGTTCCTGGGAGTTCCCTTATTGCATTTTACGATTTCATATACATAACATTGAGTGGATATTTCACATGTCATATCCATACATAAATAATATATTAATGCCAGGATACATGAACAGAGTCATATGTGAAATGACTGCATAAAAGTTGAAAGGTCATTGCTATCCAGGAAATATTCTGAACGTATATATTTTTTAACAAATTCATTATTGTTTTTTTTCTAAATTTATTTTTTATTATGTCAGTTCATTGAAATTTGGAGGAAATAGTAAAGTTTTTTCGAAATATTAAGGATATTCGATCAGTAAAGTAAAGCGAAAAAAATTTTACTTTTTCATGGCGCGAACATAAATCTTAATTAACTATAAGAAGGAAAAAGAATTTTCTCTTTAAAATATTCATGAAATTGAAGTCCTTGTAATTTGAGCCTTTGCAAGTTTCTATCATGGCTAAGATAAAGACTCTACCTGTAAAATTTTTTTACAAACTTGGCTTCATTAAAATTAGTTTTTTGTTTTTGAAACTACGTTCCTTATCAGGCGTTAGGCACAAGTGGGCTAGACAAAAGAAATTGCTAAACAACCGACCTACACTTTTTCTATTGTTTATTATCTTGAAATATTAATAGTATTCATAACGAGGATCTGGAATTGTGATTAGAGTGCTTGATCCTCATGCGGAAGGTCGTCAGGTCAAAACCCACAAACATCAATGCTTTGGTCGCTATAACCTATAGGCGGCGTAAATTCTAATGATTATTAATGTAATTATAGCCGATACATACGTATATGGTTTATCGTTAAAACCGATGTTGTTATAGCCGGCTTTGACCGTAACTTATTAGGGGTTTATCAAATAGAAGATCGTAGATTTGGAAAATTTCGTAGAGATGGAGCTCTTGCTCACAGCCTTCCAAATTTCTAGTTCTGTAATCTGTTCTGTAATTTCTACGCAAGACCCTAGACTTGTAATAGATTTTACCCTAACCGAATAACATTAAGCAATCTTATTAATTTTTTTTCTCAATTTCTTTTGATTATACCACTTCATTCAAATTTGGAGGAAATAGTTTTTTTCTAAATACTATAATATTAATATGGAATAAATTTTTGTTCTACTTTTTAGAATAAAAATCAGAAAAGAAAAAAATGACTAAAAAAAATGAGCGACATATGTTTGTATTAGATTTTTTTCTTTGTTTTTTTATACTTTAAGGTATTAAATAATAATATTAAGGATTACAGTAAGGAAACGAAGAAGTTTTTTTATGTGGTAGCAGATGTATTAAGTTAATTTGATTTACTATTGATAAAGGTGTATAGTTTTTTTTTATAAGTTATTAGAAAAAAATTATTGAATGATTCAACAAATTTTTTTAATAAAAAAAATCAAAACAAATTTCTTTTTATAAGAAACAACATACACATTCAAGATGTTTGAATAATTAATATATCTCTTACCTATAGTTTTTATAGATATTTAGTAAATTGAGATTTTTTTTTAAGTCATATGTATAATTTTCTTTGTGTTTTTAATTTTTTATGTAGTATAAAATCATATCCGGTCCTAAAAATCCATAGGTGGTAATTTTTTTAAAAGATGAATTTCTTCATTTTTTTAAAAGAAGAGTACATTTATAATTTCAATATTTTTTTTTTACTTAATATATTCAATTTTTTATTTGTTTATTATAACATGTATATGAAATATACCAAGGTATACTAAGTTTAATTCCAAGTTTATAACGCTTAAAAATATTTAAACTACGGACAAAAATAGGTATTCATAAAATCACCTAATTAGTCCATTTCCGGTTGCCTGTCTGTCTGTCGCCTGTCCGTCTGTCATCACGATTACTCAAAGACGAAAAGAGATATCAAGCAGAAATTTTTATAGCGTGCTAACTACGTAAATAGTGAGGTCAAGTTCGTAAATGAACAACATAGGTCAATTAGATCTTTGGTCCGTAGGACCCATCTTGTAAACCGTTAGAGAAAGAACAAAACTTTAAACGTAAAAAATGTTCCTTATAACTTATAAGCAAAAATAAGCAACTTGTTTGAAACATTTTTTCGTAAACATCACTGTTTACCTGTGAGCGCAAAATTATGCGCAATTTGTATAGTATGTATTATATAGGAATATCAGTTATATGTATATGTATGACATGTATATATGTGTAATGTGACAGAGTAATCAACACTGTCTATACATGGTATTTCAACAATAAACTCAGTTAATTGTTTGTTTTCACTTGTTTTTGAATAATAAGTGGTCCCAATTTTCGTCATTAGTATTTATCTTAAAATTTGAATATTGCATGCGCCTTGAGTAAAGCGTGACGTAAAATTATTTATCTGAATAATTCAATTTCCTGATAACTTGAATATCAAAGAAAAAAAAGGGGTCCAAATGGGATCCAAATGCATTGGTTAGCAATTCTTGGTTTGCCAAATTTGACCTCAGCCTATGCCCAAGCTTTAAAACCGGAGTTTGGTTTGGCAACCATTACCCCAGAATTGGCCAAAGCTTTGTTTGTAAACTGTCTCGGAAGGAAGTACAATAGCTCTAATTTTCAATAAACTCGAGCCATAAATTCGACACGGTTAACCACGAAAAACCACGATTAAAAAATTTAAATAATATCAATATCCTTTATTGCCATACAAACTTTTATTCATACTTTAAGGCGATAGATAAAATGCATTATAGAAATTTCGTTTAATTATGGGTTTACCGTCTAAATCAGGCATGAGCGAGTTATTTTAAGTCGAAGTTCCCATTGTTATAACTTTATTGTGTGTCATAAACCTTATTGTGTGCCCCTTTATTCAAGACCGCATTACTCATAGAGAAAGAAGCGAGAGGGGCATACGAATCTTCTACCTATCTCAGTTTCTCCAATTGTAATGAGATAGGTAGAAAAAAAAAGTTGTTCCTCTGTCTTACTCGTATTTTAGTTTGTCGCTGGTTAAGTTGTCACTGTCTCACTCGTATTTTAAGTGAGGAGTCAGAGGGTTTTATCTGAGTCAAATTTGCCCATGCCTGGTATAAATAAAAATTACAATAGGTGAAAAATCGATTTGAAAAAAAAATAAAATAAACCGATACAGTTGATAAAATCTTTTTATAACAACATGAAAGTGTCATAGAAATCGGTAAAGTTGAGCTAATATAATATACAACTCATCAATCTCACAGATTAAAAATACAAAGACTAGAAACAAATTCATTAAATATTCATTGCAGAAAGCCACCAATTAAAATCATATCAAAAAAGAATTACAACAAAAATAAAAAGTTCCTATTTAACAACACAACACATAGATTATGTAATGTAAAACAACATAAAAGTACTTGAAATACTAATAATAACATTTATAATATAAAATATATTATAAATTCATACAAAGGATTATTTTAATGTATTTTATTATCCTTTATATATAGGTGGGATGGATGGTAGCAGGATAGATATACAGTCAGTAATTACGTACCAGGATTAAAATAATTTTACTCATATTGAACATTAACAATATACACGTGCAAATACTATTTATTTTTTTTTTTTTTATATAAAATTTAGCTAGAGAATCTGTCCATGGCATTTGGTTATATCGAAAATAATATGTTTGGTGAATTACATAGAAATATTAGAAATAGATTCAATAATTTTTAAACTCTTTTGGTTCTTAAAGCTATTAGTTTTCAGGATCTTAGGAATCATAATAGGGGAAAGTGTTATATAATGATCCCTCATGGTAAAATGATCCATCGCATCGTTGTTTTAAGCGCCATCTGGTATATTTATCGACAAATAAATCCACGTGATCAAAATTAATCGTTTAACAAAGAATTATGGCGATGCATAAGCTAACTTGTGTTTTGTATCAAAAATATTAATTTAACTGCTTATGATCTATGATAAGACAAATTTCAACGTAAAATTTTTTTTTTTGTGTTAGTTTTCGTCGGCTGGTTGTTTTACTCTTGGCTTTTATTGACTTGTAATAATATTATAACACATTTTTATAGGCGTATAATAAATTTTTAGCCAGTTTTCATTACGACATTTAAATATATCGTTACGTAAAATTATAATAGGTAAAATGATCCCCCATCCTGGGGCGGATTGTGATCGTGTGGGGGTGGATTTTACCAGTGATTTTTTTTTCATACTGATTGTGGATGCAATGTAAAAGGACAAATCATATTTTATGTGATTTTTTTCTCCTTTGGGATAAAAGTTGACTTTATATAAAATAACTCTCAAAGAACCCAAAGCTGGATATGCAGACAAATGCTCTTTTTCTGCAATGTTTGAGTCTGGTCACATCGAAATCAGTTTAATATTCATTCTGTTTCTAATAATTCAATAAATATTTTAGATAATATTTGGTACTACGCAATAATACAATCATGATATTCAAACAAAAACGTACATGCAACCCCACTTCAAAACCATTCATTAACAGTCGAGAGATACAGAACTAAACTTTGGACTAAAATTAGGGATGGTATTTCCATTTAATATATATCATCTCTATTGTATTGATACAAATATATTATTATTATCATTTAATGTAGTCAAACGCTAGTAAATGGCTTTATCGAAATTGTCGGCTGGCTTGATACAAGGAAATTTAAGCTTTGTATATTGACTAGAAATGTAGACTTAAGAAAACTAAGCGCAAAATGCCAACTGAGTTTGTTCAGCAAGAAGTTGGCGGCATTTTACAACAGTAAAATTCGTTTTTTGTGATCAATAGAAGCTACACATTTGCAATGAAGAAATAATCAAAATCAATAGTTGAATTTTGAGAATGAATTTAAAAATACGGAAACTAATGGCAAAATATTGATGTCAATTTTTGGGATGTGCTTAGTGTAGTTTTCTCTGATATTGTTCAAAAAGGAAAAGCAATAGATAGTGAATATTAAACAAGTTTTTATTTTATCGTTTGATGATGCTAAAGTAAGTTTTGTTAAAAAAATTATCTCCAAAATTAATGATTTAAAGTTCGAATTGCTTCCACATACATCTTATTCCCCATATTTGTACTCTGGGATTATTGTCTTCTTTAAAATTTGAAAAATGGATTGTTGTTTAATGAACATGGCTGAATTTAGCCCAAAGAATTTCCCAAATATATGTTGTTAAATGAATTTTTCCTCATATATTTTACGTTTTATTTCTTTCGATGGATACGTCTGGGACTATTCGCATCTGTTACGTGTAAAAAAAAAATAGAACATGACTATAACACTAGCGTGTGACCTTGCTCTTGAATATGTTATTATTATCACTGGTACTACATGCAAGTTCGCAATCTATTGTAAATGTAACAACAGCTTTCACTATTACTAGCTAACAAGTCAGCAAGGTATCACCACCATATTTACCTCCCCCAAAAACTCCAACCCGCTGCAGTATGTAGTCGACAATTTCATTTAATACCTATTATTTAAGTTCTGCTTATATTGTAGTATTATCACCATACCAACATGAGGGAGAGTTTTAATAAAATCAGAACAAGGGGTAGATGAGATGAGAATTCTATGTGTATAACTCTACAATCGATAATTACTGAATCATCAGAAAATCTCACTATGTCTATGTAACAATGATTGAGAATAATGATAATTTGATGAACGAACAGAATCTATCTGTATGTAAGATATTTAAATTGTTCAACAAAAACCATGAGAAAATTTATGCTAATTTAATAATCACTATTGTTAAGGGTGTTAAAATAATTGTATATGAAATACAATGAGGCATAGGCATTTTAGATTTAATTTATTTTTGTTGCTATAGATATATTTTCTAGTCCCTTGTTCATTAACCTTTGTCCTTTATGCATATTTCGAGGAATTTATTATATACGTTAACATAATATATTACGTATAGACTTCCTCTTATCGATATAATTTTATAGATACCTTTGTATATTTTACATAATCTCTTCGAATTTCACATAATACTACCGTTTATACCTATAATCTCTCTTAGTAAGACAACAACTATTTTAAGATTTTAAGGCACAGATTGGTTAAGTTAACTTTTCTTTTAGAATCTTCTAAGCCGTTTATGAAAAAATTGATTTAATTTTTATTTTATTATCTTCATACATAGTGGGTTTGTTGCAAAATACATATTCGTCCTTTAAATATTCTATAAAAAAGATTTTATTGAAAGTCAGACTAATCTTTCCAAGATAAGGTTATCAAACTCATAAATTTCAAGATGAGATATTGGTAGACTTACTGTACGCTACTAATTAATTATTAAAATCAAAAATCATTTCTAGCCTTTTCCGATAAATTTTATTAAAGTTTATTTTTAAAAATAACAATTTTTTTCTTAAATTATAATTCAATAAAGCTCAAGAATTCGTTGTTCCGAATTTAATATGTAAAGAATTTTTCTTAACTTCATGATAACTTTTGTTCCATATATATGGGACAAAATATTTTACAACCATTTAGCACGATTGACAGGTGGAAAAAATTTTGTTTTTCTTATATTTTGAGTTGTTTATTAAACTACCCGAAAATTTGAAAGTTTAAAAATAAAGTTAACCTAATAGTTTTTTTAAAATTTCCCGCACATGATAATTTATAAAATATCATAGCTTGTGATTTTTCGTCATTTAAATTAAAAATTGAATATCCTATATTTGGGACAAAATTTATCAAGTGATCATCAAAACTTATATAAAGTCTCTAATATATTTCGAAGTGGCGGCCGTTTAAAGACAAATTGCCGTCTTATTTTTAAGCACTTCTCCAAGGACTTTTGCGTCCCGACGATTCATGCATCCTTCAAATACATAAATGCTATACCTTGACAAGCTGTTTGATCTAAGCTAGGGTTCCGGAATTTTTTACCCTTTGTTGTATAATAAAAGTTTTACGTCCACTGTTTGGATCAAAGAGGTTCTGCTACAATTGAACTGCCTGATAAGTTTTCTTTTCGAAACGGTTTTTGATGAAAAATATAGAGAATGTAGGGTATGTAAAGCGTTCGACTTTTTGAAGTTCTAGTTATTTAGATTCTACTCTCTCATCTTTAGATTTATAAATATTCTGCGACGCTCTTTATTAGTTTTGCTTCTCGTTTGCATTCTTTATCAATATAGTACAAACGGCGTTGAGATCCAATTTGAGTTAATTTTATGTATTTTGCGCAAACTGTTATAGTTTGAAGTAAAGGAGTCAATATAAAAGTTTTTGACGGGATTCAAAGAATTTATGTGAATGGCGTCCAGAGCTGCGCTTAATGCATTTTTTGGGATAGGGACTTATCTATGCGATTTTATAACTCAAATTCAATTAGGGCATAATAAGAAAGCAAATTTCCTGTTTCAATACTAGTAAAAGTGCTACCTTTCCTGTAAAAGTATTCTAAATTTTCTGTATTTATGTACAGAGTTTTGAAGAATTTAAACATAACTAGGTCCAATTTCGTGGTGTGTTCTGTTTGAAGTTCTCTTAAAACGAATAAGTGCTTTAGTATTTTATACTTAATTTCAATTTATTTACAATGCCTGATGTATTTACAAATCCTCATTATATTCGTTTTGAATTCTCCCGAGCATAGGAGGAATTCAACATCTTTGTCACCAAAAATTTCTTTGTTTTCGGAGAAATACAATCAAAAATAATTATTTTCAAAATAAATCAAAATAATCGAGCAAGTGAATTTATATAATAGCAAGTGTTTTTATATGAAAGTGAAATATTTATAGTTCCCACCATAATTTTTTTCTAATCGAAATCTAAATGTTTATAACCACAACAAATTAAAAAGTCTCACACTTTTTTTTTCAATAGTTACTTGGTAAATAAAATCGGTGAGGATATTCACATTAACTCTCTGGAGACATACAATACTGTATCATAATTCTCAATGGACAACTGTCGATGTAGATTCGTATTGTATTGACGTGATACACGATTTTAACATGTTGTCGTGGATATGGCATTTAGAAATTCGACCACTCACTCTCTGATTAATTAAAGTTTAGCAATAGCAATGCTAGTAACTGAGCAATTTAAAAGTTTGTGGAAATGATCGATAAATAGCGTATAGATTATGTGTTCTGATTTCTAAATAAATCAGTAGCGTTATTTTGTGATCATAATGTACCCGTTAACTATTTAGATATCCAAATAAACAGAATAATCGCATTTTCGAATGGGAAATTTTCTTGCCAATTAAAACGATGGTGGAATATAAAGTTTCTAATATATTTCGAAGTAGCAGACGTGAAAAGAAGAATTGGCGACTCATTTCATCCTTTAAATATAAAAATGCTATGCCTTGACATCCTGTTTGATTTAAGATAGAGCGCTAATGATGTTGATGTTTTTATAGTATTAATTTAAGTCAAATACTTGTTTTATTGTTTAAAGAATTAAATTATGGTCAATTTTTGGCAGATTGTAAAATGTTTTTATATATTCTCGAAATTCATGGCAAGTTGAATCGATTCAAAAGTTTTAGTTTCCTAGGTAACTTACATGCCGGATTTTGGAGTCTATTTGTGGTTTTGCCTCCAAACCAGCAACCAAATCATATCGTGTGAAAAGGAACATACTTCCAAAAAAGACAAACAAAACGTTTTACGGATGTTTTTTTATAAAAATAGTCCTAAAGTACAAAATACAGGTTTGAAGAGCTCGTAAAGAGTTCGCGTTTTTTAAGTTCTAGTTATTTAGGTCCACTGAAGATATATAATTTAAGGTGCTTCTTGTTTAAAGATATCATATAATTTTTGATTTCATTTTTCGGGCTAACAACTATAACTTTATATCAATGTTACAACTTAAAAATTAAAAAAGGATGGAATTATATACCATGTAATAGAAATAACACATATAGAAAGAAAAAGGGACGCGTGCCTTTCAAAAAGAGCACGGTGTAGAGTATATAAATTCGTTCAACCAGTACATTGATGGGAAATAATTTTATTTATTATTAAACATTTTTTTTTGTTATTTTGATGAAGAGTGCAGGCAGGAGTCTCAATCATAATAAATATGGTGTAATTCTTCTTGTAGAACATTAATATTGTATTAGTTATTGTGGTTATAACCATGTAACACGCTTCAATAGATCTTTCTATGGAGGAGAATTTCAAATATTAGATTTTGTATAGTATTGTCCGAGCTTTGCGTACACAAGAGAATTAAAATAATAATGCTGGTAAAAAAAATTATGTTTGGAAGTCGTTAAATTTTTAATATTCAAAAATTAAAAACAAAAAAAAATTATAACCCAATGAACGAAAATTTTTAACTCCCAAACTCGTGTTCATAGGTGGATTATTTGACAAAAATTCTATGGGCATGCAAAAACTTTTGGATTTTACGAGATTTCCAGCTGAGGCAATTCGAAATAATTCTCTAAGTAATTTAAAGATATTCAAAAAGCATTAAATAGTACCTGATTGATCAAATATTAGTCCAGAACTGTTGGAAAATCAGTTCTGGTTGCTCTAAATTTGTCCAAGGATAAATTTTATTTATTTTGAGGATGAAATACTCAGTTATTATCAATTGATCAAGTGATTGTAATTCTAGACGAAATAAAAATACAAGCTGTGCATTCAATTCAGCTTTATTGTAATTTAATCAAGGAAATATACCAACAGGATTTTCAGCCATTTTTCGGTTTGGACTTCAATAGGGAAATTTTTGAGAACACACAAATTGTATCATGAATTTGATACAAGGTAAGAAATGCATGGCGTTTACTACAATGCTGGTATTTCATAGAGACAAATACATGTAGTATCTATGTCATCATAAGTTATATTACAATATTAGTAGGATTTATCCTCCAGAAGAAGTATTGTAAGTGTCACCAACCAGTATGGTCCTGACGGCCGTACTGCATTGACTCATCCGCCACAACTATTGCTAATGTTACTATTCTCTCAATGCAGTATAAAGTATAACGTTCACACCGATAATGACATAGTCATAGTCAGAAGACGTAGTTGGGACGAAATGACGGAACGTTTTAATATCCAAGAAATGTTTTTCTCGGACAAATTGGAGAGGGAACTCAGAAGTAGTTTCCGATAAAATTAAGAATTGTTAAACATCCACTCTCGTTGCAATGCGAAGGAAATTTTTGTATCATGCATGGAAATATCCAGAAAATTAGAGCATACGTATCAGAATGATTAAATATTTATTTCACTTTTTCATCTTTATTTAAATAAAAATATCTCAATTTTACAAAACTTCACGTCTCTTGTCTTTTATTTTGAATATTTATAATTTCCGCAAACAATTTTAAATATTTCGGATATGAACCACTTAAGGTTATTGAAATGTGAGCTGCATCTTAACTATTAAACAAAGAGAGTATTATTTTAATATTACAAGAATAACATTCAACCTATTGTCATGTGTAACAGGAAAAAACTTTTCTTTCACGAAAATTTCAAATATAATCCATCTGTTACAATAGAATTGCAATGAAAAATGATAATGACACACCAAGATCTCATATAAAATATAGTATTTTTATCACGCAGTAAACTTGAAGTACTTATATTGTGAATGTGTACCTACGTACAATGAAAATGAACTTTTCAAAAGAAAACTCATCAAACCACATTAAATATAAGATGAAAACTTGTGTATATTAAGAACAATCATATAATAGTTTTTCCCTCCTTACAACATTTTGTGTATTGAAAATATAAATGAAAGAAATTTAATACATCTGTGCCAAAATATCACCCGTCGCCATATGTTTTATGGAAACCATGATCTCTAGCTAGATCAATGTACTTTATGCGTTTGGAATTATGGGCGTTTATCTTTATAATAATATGAAACTAATAAAAAAATGTTGAAAAAAATGTTTCGTCATAATGTTTGAAAAACGCGGCACATGCTAGATGCGATAAAATTTTACGTTGATTTTACTGATATTTTTCTTTTCGAGACACCTTTGAATCGAAGGAGAAACAATACAACTGCTTCAAAAGAGATAAGAGAAAGAAACTTCATGTCTTGGGAGCTTAAAAGTCTGGAGATATTTTCATTATGTATACGGGCTAACTTTATTTTTCTGATATTTGCATACATGCCAGTAGACCAGGCTTACGCAGAGTGATCACTCATGAAAGATAAAAAACTGTTCATTAGAAAAGATTAAGATATTTTCGATTCTTTGCAACTTACAAGAAATGAATGATATTTTATTAAACCTTAAGCAACGTCGATATCTTATAGATTTCTGGAAAATATCGAGTATGTTCTAACACTCTTATCTCAATGTTGCTTTCAAGTACAACTTTTCGTTACACACTTACTCCTATGCTAAAGCTCATCTCGATCTGGATTCAAAAAAATTTGCTCATCTCGATCAAATTACCCAAAAAAAAAAAAAAAAAAATAAATAAATAAATAAATAAAATAAATTTAATATTTTTCGTCTGTTTAGGAGCTACGACATCACAAACGACTCGATGCGACCTAATTTTAGCCCCAAATCCAAGAAGGGGGGTGCTCTAAATCTATGTGTGTCTGTTTGTTTTTCAGAGTGTCTGTCTGTGGCTCTGTGTCATCGTAGCGCCTAAACGGATGAACCATAATTTAATGGGGAGTGTTCTTGGAGCTATATTTCAAGAGCGTGTTTAGGGTTCGGTACTCGACAAAAATTCTCGGTGTTTTTTTTTTTAAATTTTGTGGATTTCACTTGTATGTCAGGGGTTTCTTTTAATTTTAAAATTAATATTAATTAGTTTTGTTCTTATCCATTACTCTTGGTCAGGGACAAAGATGCAAAGCCCATCACTACGGTTGTTCAGCACGGTTATAGTTTTAACCACACGGAAAACTGATCGTGAGCATCTTGATATCATGGCAATTAACCCTGTCATCAAGACCAACGGAGGGATTTCTTTTGCAGGAGACCAGCTGTATTAATTCTCACCATTAAAATAGTAAACGGCGGATATCTTTTTGAAATTGGCTACCTCCCTAAGCGAATTGTTTGATTACCAGTTGCCTTACTAGTCATTTTTGATGTATAGTTAGTTATCCAGACAGAAGAAAAATATACCACTGGTCAATGACCTTAAGTTTGCATTAATTTAGCAAATTGAAATCGAAACTGTTCTATGGAGGAGAATTTTACATAGTAAAATGAAAACCACATAAAAGTTTTTAGAAAAATATACACAAAAAGAAATATTCCCTAAAATATGGTTATATTTTATTTCATTTTTAAAAAACCTGATGGTCTAGTAATCCAATCTGGGTGGTTTTTATACGTGTGTAAATGTGTATCTATATGCATGTGTGTGGCTTGAAAAATTAATTACTGTTATTATTTTTAAAAGAACAAATTGTAGAGAAGAAAACTAGAAAACTGGATCATCATTCTATGAAATAAATAAAAAATACTTTATAATAATATTTTATTACAATATATATATATATAGGTACACTTATTATCAATACCTATAAAAATTAATTTCATAACTCAATTTTTAATCATTAAACATATTATCTTGTACAACGTGTTTCAAAAAACTAATAACTATTTTACTATAGTTTATAAAAAAAAATCATTATCAAAAATAAAATCTCAAAAACTATACGACCAGTCATCAAATGCATCCGATTTTTGTACTTTTTGGGTCAAAATTACCTTATATACTGAGTTTTAACGAAATTGGAGATAACAAAAATTTATCGGTTTTTTGCAGTTTTTTAGGGTAGTAATATGAGTAATTTAGGCCCATTTATACAAATAGTAGGGCCTGAATTACTCATTCCTCTATAATTTTTTACATTTTACCCTTTTCTTTTACTTACATTTTATTCATACAACTGTGATTTCAGAATAATTTAAATAATAGCCACTTTTTATTGTTTTACGAAATGAGAATGCAACACCAAATGTAAAAAATTATTGTTTGTTTGTTTCAAAAATTTTGAGCATCTCTTTATTATTCTAACAATACTGTTTGAACCTATGACTTGTAGTAACATGTACTGTATATGGACTTAGCACATTGGAACTAGTAAACACACCCCCGCGAGCCGGAATTGAACCAAATATAATTTTTAAACGTTTCTTAGTGTTTGTTCGGGGTAGGAATCATAGTTAAGGCTAAGGAAGACCAATATACTGAAATTGAGCCAAAATCAGTAATAAAGCATAGATACTATTCTCGTGTTTCATTCTTCAATTGTAAATCAATAATTTAACGTAATAATTTATTACATATATTGAAGTTCATTGCGTGTGTATCAATTTAAAATTTATTGTTTAAAGACAATACTAGACAATTTTTACTATCAAGCGGAAGGAAATACGAATATGATTATTACAAATTGAAACTAATTTACTACTTCAATTTTATTTAACTTTCTTTCGTTCATATGCAAAATATAAAAATGTTATGATTTATCTAAATGTATTTTAAACATGAACATAACAAATAAATTATGGATTGAAATATAAACTGCATTACAGGATTTAAATATATATATAAATGCAGCGAAAAACACATTTGTCGATTTGGGAAGAATATATGAAAAGCATGTTGTGGTGGAAAAATTCTGAAACCAGAATTGTATTCAGTACAATAAAATCGTTAAGAAAAAGTACTTCACACAATGGTTAAAAGCATCAAGTCAATATTTGAGGCCATTTAATCATCGAAAATAAACCGAAATAATGAATATTATTCAGAGGAAATATGGATAACACCATGAAATTGATAATTTTCTGATTCAGTTTGACTGAACATCGAAGGAAAAGTAAATTAAATATTTTTCTGAATGAATAATAAAAGTTTAGAAAGACTACACACCCCGAATGGAAAATGTTTCAATTACAGAAAATAGAGAAAGTAGTTGATAAAACTTTTTAACAAAACTTTGTTTATACTACGAAAAGAAACCAATATATAATTTTCACAGAGAAGTAGATTCGAATCTTTATAACTATTTGAAAACAAGTGCTCGAAATGGATATGAAAGAATAAATATTAAGTTTGACATTGATAAATTCTATTTGAAGATTAATCAATAATTGTCTTATTTTATTTTATTAAAAAAAACTTTGATCGATTTCCCAAGTAAAAAAATTTTATAAACAAAAGGTTATCAACAATCTTAAATTCAGTTTTTATTTATTTATTTTTTTTACATTTATTTGTTCAAACAGATTTGCTGGAGCTTAAATTTAAAGATGAAATAAGTTCATTGACTAGAAGTAAATTGTGTTCCTATATTTTTTATTCGATTATGAAGGTAATCTGTTGCATGGCAATACAGGAAGGAAACCGTCTAATACGTGTATAAAGGAAGATAGTATGTATTAATTTTCGAATTCTCCAAACATTTTTATCTTACCATTACTGGAACTTTTTTAAGATAAATAAAATTTTATTTAAATTATAATAATCTGTATTTTTATAAACAAAATGTTTTACCGATTATTCATTTAAATACAGACTAACATGTCGACTTCTTGAATTTTCTGGAAAATAACTTTTTGTGGGAAAAAACTCTCTTGTATGTTTTTTTTTCTTCTGGATTGTACATTTAAAAAACAATCGAGTTTTGTTGTTTATAGATGTCCATTATCTTGCAAATTACTAAATTTTTAACCGCATACAAAATTACATGGTCAGTTAAAGTAACCTACATATTATGCAAAATGCAATAATAATTCATTGCAATAATGAAAATTCAAATAAATAATTAGCAATGAGATATTTTTTGAGTTTTACTAATTTTTCACCAATTAATGCCTAAATAGAAATTTGAATTGTGTTTAAATCTATCGTATCAAATCTTCAAAAATTGAGATATGATTCCCATCTTCGAATTATTACAAATTCTCTGTACTTATAGCAAATAAGTTTAGTGATAACGAATCTTCAACCTACATAAAACTATTAAAAACGGATTTACATTGTTTTATATTTACGCAAAATTGTATAAATAGTGTTAATAATTGCTTCGTAAATGTTTAAAAGATTTTAGTAAATACCGCTGTAGGTACCGCTTCCACCTTAAAAAGTATTCCAACATATTCCTTAAAAAAATTTATATCGTGTCAAGGGAGAAACATGATAAAACATGACCTTTCTTGTCAAAATTAATCATAAAATTAATATTATTTGAAATAAATTAAATACTAATAGTAAATTCGGTTCTATGTGGTATATTACAATTTCGTGTTTTTATACCTACACATTTATTAATGCTTTTTTTATTGTTCACAAACAAAAATATAATTATAATCTTGATAAGCTTAAAAAGCCCATTAATTAACTATAAAAAAAAGTCGGCTTTAATTAAAGTGTAGTGTTTACGAAAGTAATACATGAATTATTTTAAGTGTGTGTTTATTGAAGAGACGATGAAACTTGTTGAAAAATAAAACCGTAGGAACCAACCCATTTTAAATCCCAAAGAGATAAAATTGACTATTCAGTGAAAAATTTTTATTATTTGCAAGTTTATTTAAAATTTCGACCATTCAAATGTCCCTATCTTTAATTTTTATATTAAAAAATGCTTTTTTACTAGAAAAGGTTGTGCAAATTATCTGCTAGGGGGTGCTAGAGGAAAATTGGTAATTAAATCCGCTATTGCAAGGAACTAAAAGACCTAATAGAGCCCAACGTCATTCTTTGTCACAAAACGCATGTTCTAATAAATTAAAGAACATCGTCTTAGCCCATATGAAGATTAAGTGGACGTTAATGAATAGTTTGTAATTTTTGATTTGCCAGACTGTGGAGTATCTTCTTTTATAAAAAACGTCGAACCAACCCACTTTTTGAAACTATCTTCCTTATCGAGCGTTCGTGGATGGGAGCTTAAAAAAGGCACCTGGTAGATCCTTTTTTAAAGTTTATTATCTTGAAATATTAATAGTAGGCACCAGTTTGTCTTGTTCTTTAGTTACGGTGCTTGTTCTGCATGCCAAAGGTCATCTGGTCGAAATCTATCCACGTACATAACTTTTTTCTTCTTAATTTTACTTTTTCAAGTAATTCTGATTACTGCGCATAGGTGGCTTACGGCGAAACAGTTTAAAAGCATATTTTTTACATATCTGGTTATACGATGCTACACACTGGACATTTAAGAAACTATACAAATAATGGAAACTTATTATTTGAATGTATTAAAAAATTGCCATCAAACTTTTGTAAAGGTATCATTTGATGTTTTAAAATTTATTACTGGTGCTACAAAATTTTATTGCTTTTCTTATTATCTACTTTTTTTTAGTACCTCTCATTTGAGTAAAAATCAATTGTTAATATATAATATTGTATTTCTTATTTTTGAAGTCAAATAAACCTCGAATTATAATAATAACCTCGAATTGTAAAAAAAATTAGTTTGATAAAAGTAGATAATTTATATTTATAAACTTAGGTATTAATTATTCATTAATTTTGGTCTATACGAAAAACATAAAAGTTTGTGAATCACGAAAAAAACACTATAAACAATTTTTGTATTTTCAATTTTTTTTTATTTTAAATTATAAAAAAATTAATTTATGATTAAACTATAGTTTCTCTAGATAAAAACATGTGTCGTGTCGTGACAGTTATTGTAGATAATTAAACTAAAAATTTATTATTGCATACAATACCAAAGTTTATTCATCGTTGTGATGTTTGCACGTTAAAATGTCACAATTGTTTTGAAAAACACACGAACATAATTAATATTTTATTTTACTCTAAATACTTTGTTCATTGTTACAGTGATATAAAATAGATACTTTTAATTACTTTTAAGAAAATTGTAGTTAAAAAGTGTGAAAATATAAAAAAAAAACTTTTTTTATTAAAATTATATTAATTTAGATTTTTTTTTTTTTGAAGTAAATAATTATCGATTCAATTATAATGTTTTTATCGTTAATTCATTTTACAGCGGATTTCCATCACAAATATTGTATGAATATACTTTATATTTAAAATTAATGAAGCTTTCGCTATTTATTCCTTTAAAATCAACTTAATTTTCTTTTTAAAGGTCTTCAAATAAGTAAATAGTTAATCGAAGAATAAGTGTTGAAAGGACTAACAAGAATCTGAAAATAAGAAAAACTACAAAAAATTAAATGAAAACAAAGCAGAAATACAAAAATTTTTAGTTGAAATCAGTCCTGCCCTGCGCCTACACCAATGGACGAATAATTTTAGAAATATATGTAAGAAAAATATTTGACTGGAGTATTCAATTCTAACAAAATTTAAAATCCATTTTACAGCGGATTTCCATAACAAATATTGTATGAATATACTTTATATTAAAAATTTATGTAGCTTGTGCTATTTAGTACTTTAAAATCAAATTAACTTTCTTTTTAAATGTCTTCAATCAAGCAAATAATTAATCGAAGAATAAGCGTTGAAAGGACTAATAAGAATCTGAAAATAAGTAAAATTACAAAAAATTAAATTAAAACAAAGCAGAAATATAAAAAATATTAGTTGAAATCAGTTCTTCCCTGCGCCTACACCAATGGACGAATAATATCAGCCAATACCTGTAAGAAAAATATTTAACTGTTTGGGTATTCTATTCCGACAAAATTTAAAAGAAAGAAAACTTGAATCATAATAAATTGGAAATGAAAAATCTATAACAGAAAATTGAAATGATAATAGAATAAAAAATGAATCATAAACAAGTGAAAAATGGTTTCGTTTGAAAGAACAAAACTTCGGCCTTTCCAAATTGATTTCTTGAAAAATTAATCACAATTTCAAAATGTTTTATTACCCGACATTAATGTTAATTGTATTAATTTCAAGTACACAAACAGATTTTTTACTAAATGAAACAATGACGAATTTAAAACCGAGTCATCTTGCCATTAATCATTTATATAATCAAATAATTTCAAAATATAACGACTTTTCATTTATATTTCATGTCGATAATGAAACATATCACGATGATATTAATTGGAATTACTTTGAATCAATTGATATTGTAATCTTGAATTATGATACAAAAAATGATTCAAAAGTTTATTCATCGGATTCATTTGAATATATTCATTTAATATTATTAAAAAATCCATGGAGACTTCAAACATATTTAAATTTTACAAATTGTTATACCCAAACAATGGTTTTTGTAACAAATGAAAGTTACCTCCAGAAAGAACAAATTTTATCACAAAAAATTCATAAAGAATTTAATGGGTCCAATTATGAAGAAGAAATATTAAATAAATTATTTTGGACTCAAAATGGTCTCGAAGAAGCTGATAATATTTATATACTTACACGTAATTTTACATATCATGTATGCTTTTTCTGTGGACGAAAAACAGGACAGTTATTAAACTTTTATTCCAGAAATAATAGTTTTAATGGACATTTTTTTAAAATTGGCTATAATAATTTGCCACCATTTATGTTTTGTGAAGAGAAAAACGTTTCGGCACATTTGAAACTCGACTGCACTGGAGAACAAAGTTTTGAAGGTACTTTATTAGAAATATTAAGTATACACTTAAATTTTACCTACAAATTATATCCAGCAAGGATGAAAAACTACACAGGGGGTTTATGGAGCGCGTTAATTGAAAATATCCATGATGGATTATTCAATTTTGGTGTAGGTGGAGTTTCCATAACTGGTGATCGTATGGGAAAAATTGACTTTATCGATCAATTCGCGAATGAAAAATTTGTTGCGTTATATTCATCGAGAAAAGGTCAAACGTATTCGTTTTTAAGTATATTTTTACCGTTTAGTCTAACCGTATGGTTTTTTCTAGTTTTAACACCGATAATTTTAGCTTTATTTATTTACCAAATGGTGAAATTGTTTCATGAAACTAATTTAAGTTTATACTCACTTATTTTAAGTAATATGTATATGTACCTAGTTGAACAATGTACCAAATATTGGCATACATTTGAATATTTTCCGAATTCGATTCGAATAATTATCCTTGGCTGGTGGGCATTTTGTCTTATAATGTGTAATACTTATAAAAGTCATTTAGCTGCATCAATGTTAAGTACATTGGAAGTAGATCCAAATACTTTGGAAGATTTGGTAGCTCAAAATTATAATTTCCATTTTAATAACGAAGACTCGACGACACTTAAAGATTCAATGATAAATTCAACGAATAAAATTTACTCAGAAATTTATGAGAGATCGTTTAGTAAATATGATGGCTGCGAATCGTTGGAGCGTTCATTATCTGAAAATTTTGCCATTATCGATGAATTTTCATCGCTTAAATTTCAAATTTATTTTCAATGTACAAAGCTAAGTCATCACCATAAATTTCGTAAGCTACATGGTGAAATTTTACCATCAAGATATAGTTGGGCATTTCAAAAACGTAAACCATATATAACCGTATTTTCACGTAAAATGTTACATTTATATGAAGCTGGAATTGTTCATAAAATGTACCGGGGTGTATTTTATAGGGAAGGTGCAATTCCCTATCCTAATTCTGAGACGTTCAATGAAGACACTGTCTTGGATATGTATAATATTTTATCGGTTATTATATTTTGGGCAATTGGTTTATTTGTTTCATGTATTGTTTTTGTTTTGGAAAGATATTGGGTGGTGATTATGGGCAATGAATGTTTGTATTTGTTTGGAAACTAATATAGTGTTTAAAATGGCTGTGTTGTATTTTTTCTTTTGAATCCCTATGAGAGTCTCTAGCACAATCATTGCACACAGTCAGTACTTGGATGCGAAAATTTTGCTGTTGCAAACACATTTGTTTAGGAAGAACATTTCGCTCACTTTGGTTTTTGCCTTTTTATTATAGTGTTTTGTATATTTATATATATATATATAAGAATGGAAACTGACTGATAGATCAACGCACAAATGAAACTACTGGGTCTAGAAGAATGAAAATTTGTAAAAATGTTCCTTAATTTAGAAATATAAAACTTGATATATGAGCTCATGGTTTGAGACAAAAGTTTATTTTACTTTTTTCATAAATATTCATTCTTTAAGAGGGTCAAATTGGTGATGAAAGTTTATATGAAACTTTGTTATTTTGGTGGTGAAAAGGGAATAATAGTTTGTATGAAAATTCGTCATTTTTGAGTTAACTACTTTACAGATTTTAAAAATTATTTTACCTATAATAAGTTACAATGCAAAGTTTCTGAGATACTGCAATGTTTGGTACAATTTTAGTATCTCAAAATTATTCGACCAGTCATCAAGTGCACCCGATTTTTGTACATTTTGGGTCAAAATTACCTTATAAACGGAGTTTTATCGAAATTGGAGATAAAATAAAATTTTCGATTTTTTTGTCTTAAGGGGACCCTTGCCCTTTGAAAAAATTGAGAAAAACGCAAAAAAAAAGTATGTTTTGGAATTTGATGAAACTCGGTGGATGGGGTAGTTTTGATCCAAAAAGTATAAAAATCAAGTTAATTTTATGATTGGGTGCAGAGTTTCTGAGACATTCCAATATTTTGATCGATTTTAGTCCGTATCTCAAAAACTATTCGACCAGTCATCAAATGCACTCGATTTTTGTACTTTTTGGGTCAAAATTACCTTATGTACTGAATCTCGATTTTTTTCAATTTTTTTAAGAGGTACGTACCCCTTTGAAAAAATCGAGAAAAACGCAACAAAATTTTTGTTTTGGAATTTGATGAAACTCGATGGATGGGATAATTTTGTTCCCAAAAGTCAGTTCCCAACACTGCCTATCATTTTTAAAACGACATCTCTTAATAGAAAACACTATACATTAAAAAAAAATTATTTACATGCACACATATTATTGAAATGGAGCGTAACTTATAGATCATGAACAATCGTCTTCAGTCTTTTCTTACTCTTTTTAAATGTCTAATCTTTTTTATATTCTTATGATGTTACCCACTGATATACTCTTCTGCACAATACACAATTTCTTTGAATACAAAAATCTGCAGACGTGACAAAATTTTCTATAGACATTATTATATGATAAAATGTATTAGATTAATTCTTAATTAACACGATTGTAAATGAAGGTCAATATATTTCTTACTTAGCTCTCAGTTGGTCTGATTTTTGTTGGAATTTATTTCAGAATCTTTTAAAATCGTCTAAGAGTACAAACTTTATATTATTTTCACAACGAAAATTCACTTGTAAGAATTAAACAGTAGATCGTTTTAATCGAATGTTAAAAATTATTATCTTTAAGTAACGACAGCTCTGTGAAAAGTATTCTAGAGTAAAATTAAAGAATTCATCTCCAGTTCTTTTCAACGTTTTTACAATATCAACCCAATGCAATTATTGAAAGAATCGAATGGATTATTAGATTTTCATAAAGTATAACTTCAAAGTCATTTTAAATCAAGCAAACTCGAAATAAAAATGAAATCAAAACTCACCGATCGCCATATCAATATTTAATGCTATCTTACAAGAAAGCCAATTCACGTCAAATTCAAACTTGACTTGGCTTTTGGATATGGAAAAGCAATAATTGTTCTAAAATGTTAGAAATAACAGCTAGCCACGATAGCTGATTAAGTATTCTTTGGCGGAGAATGACTTTGCTGTCGTACAATGTAGTAGTTTTTAATTTTCTGTGGCCTATGAACGTTAAAACAAAAAGATTTGCGGAATAAAGACATGGTTCTAAAATTCGAAGATTATTGGAATCTATACAACCCATGCTGTGGAACTACTGACCACGTTAAGTAAGCTGACTTTTTTCTTGAAGAACCGCGAATAGTTCCTTCTGGGATTAGATTTTATAGCCCAAGCGTGTGCCATCTTTGGGATACGAGAATTATTTTTAGATCGATAACACTTCTGGTCTGTGAAGTTTAGTGATTCTATATTTCACACCTATTATTTGTGTCAGGTTCAAAAAGTTGGTCGAGGCTCTTTCCTAAGAAACTAAGAATTTCAAAGTGGCAGTTGTACATGAACCCGAGAAAATTCTATGTGATTGTCCACGATAGAAGAATATCTAAAATTGGAAAATTGGTTTCTAAAGGAATTTCTTGCAAAATTCTGCTTGTAAATAAATATGATTCGTTTAAACACACCTTTAAAAAAACTTTTTTTTATATGTGCTTAAGAAGTGTATGAAATTGTGGTTGCATAGGTATCTAACCAAACATATTAACAAAACATAACACACGTAAAGATACATTATCGTCATCGTTTTACCTTTAAAGTATACGTTTACGTAAGAAAGAAAAACTTACCGACGACATGACAATATGTATGCCATACTTGGTCTCTTACTTCCATATACATATACATTCATAAAACACGTGAAATTTACAAAATTAAAATAACACCCGACAAATGACATTTATTCCTTGCAAACCGATATTTGGAAACTTAGCTATAAAATGTTTTCAATCAAGTCGGTTAGAGTCTACGATGCCACTGAGAAACACACAGACGCACAGATAAACTTTTTAAACTTATAGCACTCCGTCTTAAATCAATATGAAAGTGATGGTCAAGAACATCAGATGAGATGAAAAGGATACTTAGAGAGCTATCATTTTTTGGGACAAATTTCTGGAAATATTTTAATTGAAATTGAAATATTTGAGTTGACTTTGTTCTTTTGAAATATTGATTTGATTTGAATTACTTAATTATTTTACCATTTCACTATTCAAAATGAATTGAGCCTGATGTATTTGACCATTCATTTCCATAATAATTATTTATATGTTAAAATTATATGTCTTGCCTTTACCAAAATGAATCGATTTTGAAGATCATCGTCAAGTTGTTAGTTTTAACCGGTATGGAAGCTTAAGCTCGCACTTAAAACATAGCTAAGAATACTCTCCGTTAAATTGTAGATCTTTATGTAGATCATTATATGAATGGGATAGATAGATAAAATTATTCTCATTTTAATTTATATGCGATATTTGAAGTGTGTGATTGCAATCTGTATATATATGGAGGTTGTGTGGCATATTTTTCATTAGATTGTTGTTGTTTGTTACAGCATAAAGAATACCTTTAACAAACACATACAACAACAACAACAATAACAGACAGGTAATGTGTTAAAAATTCTTCTTAACATATATAAAAGAGATATCTTTTTTTAATATTTAATATATTTATTTCATATACATAGGTACTAGGTACTAGTAGTATAGTAGTCGTATGCAGTAAAATAGTAGCGGTTATGTTGTCAAGACACATTGATGTTAGATCATATCATGTGTAAAAAATTCATCATTGCACACACATAGTATGTAGTCAACCATGTGTAATATTAAGATAGTGGGTCTGTTTTTACTTTGGAAAGGAAAGTATAAGCTTTTTGTTCTTGTTAGAATAGCGGATAAAGAGCCTTGAATAGGTGCACCATTGCCTTTTATTAAAACATACGATATAGGGCTTTGGCAAATAATTGTCTTAAGAAACCCAAAAACATGCATTCATTCCTTCGACCCACCCACTCCATCTTTGAAATTTCAAATGGCACTTCCTACTTTAAAATACCTCATTTGAAAGGGATAAAATTCTCTTTAACCATGATCAGAAAAATGAAATCGATCGATTGGTTCCGAAGATAAACTACACAGAAGATGGAGGGTATGAATTTAATCTTCTGAGTAGTGTATTTTAGGAACCAATCGATCTATTCCATTTTTTTTGTCACAGTTAAAGAGATAATTTTATCCCCTTTCAAATGAGGTATTGTGCCATTTAAAATTTCAAAGTTGAGGTGGGTGAAGTGAAGAAATGTAACCTTTAACTTTCTTTTTGAACTTTCCCGTGATTTCATTTTTTTTATCATAGTGAATAGAGAATTTTATGCCCTCCCAAATGATTTATAACAAAGTAGGAGGTACCATTGGAAATTTCAAAGCTAGGGGCGAAGGGATAAACCTTAAAATTCTTTAAGTACCATTTCTGAACTCCCCATTCGATCTCTAAATCGACGTGTTCTGACTCAAAACAATAATCATATCAGGTCAAGAGTTATTAAAGTGGATACTTTTGAAATGATCCCACTGTATTTGTTGTTTATTGTACTTAGTCTTACGAGTTTTGCACCTTTGTTTAACATGTCCGTCTTAGTCTTACAAGACTTGCATCAATTACAAATTTATTCCTACAAGAGTATCCTTTCCCTAAAGAAACAATATGCACTATCATCTTACTTACTACTTTACTAAATGTGCTATCAACATGTGTTCACTATTTTTATTTCACTTAGCTTAACATATTTACTCTGTGTATATCTTTCTGTTTAGCGAATAACTTGATTGTGTGAACAACGACAAACTTCATTTTGTAAAGTTCACTTTCGCTACTGTTTCAAAGTAAACCAAACAAAAAATAATTTTTTTAATTTTGCACTGATTTGATTTGTTTAAACCCGCATCCGTTTATTTGAGTGAAAATCGATTAAAAAAATTGTAACGAAGTATTAGTATATTGTGACAAAATGGACAAAAATTGTCAATTGTATCCGAGAGTAAAGTTGGAAGTACAAACGAAGTGATTGCCTTTTACAACTCGAGTGTATAGTGAGCAATTTTAGAAATATCGCGCACGCAATGGACAATTTGTCACACGCAAAACTTTGCGAGATATAAGTACCTACTTATATATAAGTACATCTTTACTTATAACTTTTTACTCTTTACGCTTAGTAAATAAAAAAAATTGTCCAAGAAAACTTTTTCAAATATCTGATTAAGTTTAAGAAGAACAAACAGACCCAATAAATTTAAAAACGTTAAAAATTTAGGTTCACCATCGATAAATATTTTATACTTGAAGGTTCTTTTCATAAATTTTGACTATGTATTCAAACCAGAAAAAACCTCTATGGTTTTTTTTCTGCGTTATTATTTCTTCAGTTATTGTTAAAAATTATACATGGTTAAAATTTAGCCAAATTAAATCATCGATTAGGAAATTTATTTTAACCACTACATTTATTTTCCTTTTTTATTTCTCGCCGTTGTACAATATTAAGGTAGGTGAAGCAGAGGAATTTTTATGACATTTTAGCGAGTATTAAAATTGACAAATAAATTACTTTGTTGGCGCAGAGCCGCCAGCGAAGGACAACCAAAGATATAGAAGGCTTAGATAATAGGCAAGTAATAATTTGGACATCTTTCAAGATTGGTTAAAGTAATAATAATGTAGTACCAATAAATTTATGACCAGGTGCCAGGAAGAATTATACTGAAAATTTTCCTACAAATGTTCTTCAACAGCACTCCCGGGCTTGAAAATAATAAGTAGGAAACTGTGAAGTTTGTGAATTTCATCACAATATTACAGTTTTGCCTTACTCGAAATTAAATTCAACAAACAACAATGAGCAAGTTTTTCGATTTATTATACCTGTCAAGGCCTTAATTGATTGGTTAAGTTTTTCTAAAAATATTTTCAGCGAGTAATGAATCCCGCGGTCAACCATAGTAGCTCAGTTGGTTAAAGCGTAACCATTTCCATACGCGGGATGCCTAGGGTAGCGGGTTCAATTCCCATCGTCCCAACAAAAAGTAAATTTAATTAAAATTAATGGTTGTGATGGGCAGGACAGGAGTAGTGTGAGGTAAATGCTTGAAATAGCTGATAGATGAATTTATGACCGGAAAAGGTGGAAAAAAAACATATATGGTATCACAATGGGCACTATGAAAGTCAATGTAACCTAAACTATCAGTCTATGGAACTTCGAGCCGGGATCCGCATGAAACGAGATGCTAAAATAGTTTTAGTAATAGTTTTTTCGAAAATTTTAAAAAAAATTTGCTTAGGAAATGCATTTTGACATATATTTAGCTTATCGACCCTCGTAAAAAATTACTATTTCTACCTTTGTTAGGCACATTGATATAATATCTTTTTTGAAAACTTTCTGCTGTACTTGACACTATAATTAACACCCCATGAATTCTTTAAGAAGTACAAATTAATATAACTTAAGGTTAAATATAAAACCATATTTAAGACGATTATACCTATTAAAGTTTTATACCGGTCCATGTTTAACAATATTTATTACACTTGAATAAAGATATAATATTCGATCAAGAATTCAAATTACAAAGAATGTTTATCGATTCGTAAATAATTAGATAAAGACATTGAAGAGTCCTTTGCCATTATTTATTCTTTTATATACAAAAATTCTTTTTTTTATGTGATCTCTATGTAAGTAAAGCCGCTTATATAATAAAAATCTATTTAGTAGCCATAATACAATAGTTTTGAAGTGATATTTTGAATCATGTAACCGTATTTAATTTGTAATAGATCACTTTTTTACCTACCATTTTTCTTTTAATATATTTGCAAAGTATTTAGAAACCATTAAGTGTGGTTTAAATATTGGTAATAATTTCGTATTATTTATTATTAGGTTTTATAGATTATGTCATATATTTATTTGAAATACTAATGGTCTTAATATAAATACAATTAAGGTTATTCGAATTCTTCAAGATGGCTTAATGGACCAGAGTTTCACCAGTGAAATGTACGCACTTACGCGATCTAATCTTTTCGAATTTAGATTTAGTTTATATTTAATCAATATTACTCAAAATTTTTGAGCTATTGTTGTGATCCTTTATGTTATACACTTTTCTTCTTTATCATGCGCCCACATTATTTTTCAAAGCTAATTTTGGCAATTATATTATTAAAATTTTATTCAGAATATTGTCTGTGATCGTATCTGAATTCTTTCGAAAATAATTTTAAAAGCTAAATTGATTTTATTTTGAAGTGAAATATTTCTTCTCCATTTTTTTAAACCATTTTTCAATATATAACATGAGAGAAACTGCAATTTCACTTAAAAATAATATCACGTTGCGGTGCGAAATCTAGAAAATAGAAATTAAATGTAGAAGTTAATTTATTTAAAATACCAGTGACATGAGAAAATGAAAAAAAACTTAAATTTAATGAAAATTTATTTCTGTAAAACAATTTTTACGGACATTTTTTTAGGGAAGGGCCGATTAAAGGTCATCGATTTTCTATGTGATGGTCACTGATCATTGGCTAGCTTGATTGTTATGTGCTTAATTGAAAATCTGATCAGCTTGTTGTAGATCATCAGTAAACTGTAAGAATCTGATGACTGACAATACTAGAAAGCGAAAGGAAAAATGAAAGACAAAATTTTTTTTTTTTAAAACTATTCAAAATAACATTTCCTGCGCTTTCTTAATAAAAAACTAGACCAACACACACTAAAGGCCCACCCAACCGTACTTACCGGTCTAAGGAGAGGCTCTCTCGGAAGAGAGAGCCTCAAGCTTAAAGTGGTCAAGCGATCAAAGACGTTAGACTTTGAAGCTCTGTTTCGAATCCAGAGAATCCATTGATCACATTGTCGTCGCTTGGATAAGAACGAAGTAAACGACTCCACCCCCATCAAAAAATGTAATTGTATATATGATTGTTGTTTAATAAATAAAGATTAACAAATAATGATGTGGATAGCCGCTGTTATAGGCGTATATATGTCAGAGAAATGGAGGTTAAACCCCATTATTATTATTATTACTTAACGGACTTTGATAACGTTATTGTTTTTTGGAATCAAAGCATTTAGTTTCCTTCAAAAATCATAAAGTTTTGAAAAATAGCTACTTTTGATGGAAGTATTTTCAGGATTTTCTACTTTTAAATGTGTGTTGGGTCTAACATTGGACGAAAAAAGAATGAAGTATATTTAATTTTCTTAGAATAAGATTAATGCAAATATTGATTCAATATGTTTTCGAATCGAATAACCTTAAGTTTCTACTATTTATTCTTAAATTATATAGATTATGTCATATTTATTTGAAATAAATAATAGTCTTTAATACATACTTAAATAATACTTATTCATATGTATGAAATAATTTTTGGTTATTTTTTGTTTGAATATAACTTAAATAATAATATAATATTAATAATATATTGACATAAATGTCTTTTGAAAAATGTTTAAAAAGAACAATTTGTATTATGTATGTTAAGTATATTAAAAGGTATATAACTAAATTTAATTATTTACGATGTATTATTTTCATTCATCTTGTTATTCGTTAATGTGGCGGTTTTGTCCTCGCTAAAAATTTCATAAAAATAAGTAAAGGTTAATGGAGTTTAAATGATTTATACGTTTTAAAATATGTTAGTATGAATGAAATTTTATTTTATTAATGCAATATTTTCTTAAAGCTAAAAATAAAAGTAGACAAATCTACTGAATTAGACAATTTAAAGATTTTTTAAGTTTATGTATATGATAATTCTGCACATTCCATTTCATGGTCCTGAAAAATCAAAATTTTAGTCCGCGTTTTTATCGCGGTAAAGTAGTGGAGCTTTCAGTGTTCAATGGAACTTTCAGCCGTAATTTATACTTGATAAATTTAAAAATCAGTAGGCATCATTATAGTTAGAATAATATAAAAAGAATCGAGAAACAATCGTTAAATCAAGTGTACTAACTTACTCCAATTTTTGTTTGTTTTAAAGATCTCGAAATCACCAAGGGTACAATCAACGCTACCCAAACAAAAATACTCATGCAAATTATCTCCAATAGGCATCCTCTTCAAAATAGAACTGGATAAAAATTTGTGGGTAAAAGTAATGTAAACTTTTTGACATATAACATTTAAGGTAGACAATAATAGGTAAAACAATAACAGGTAGAAAAACATAAGATAGACAATAACATATAAGGTAAAAATTTATCGTTCATTATGACTAAAATCTCAATTTTCTTAAACAACAAACTTATCCGGTATTAATTATTCAAATCACATAAAAAGAACCGAAGAATTTTCACTTCAATAAGGACTTCCCAATTTAGAATTTATAACATCAAGGCAAACAATTTTAGCTATTTACACTTTTCAAAAGTTTGTTGAAAAGAATGTGTCATCATAGGCTAAGAACTCGCTTGAACTGAAAGCATGGTGTCAATTTTTTCAAGAATAAAAAATAAAAATGCTGGGCAATTGGCAACTGAATAAATTATAAACGTTTAATAATAAGTTGATTAAATTTCTAGAAAACAATGACTCCACCTTAACCGAATTTTTTGAATAATAAACAAGAAATTAATATCTATAAACATATGACATCAAAATTCAGAAAATTAACTAAATAAAATAATTATAGTAATTAGATTTTTTTTTTATGAATATAAAATGTAATAATATTTACCATACAATATAATCTTTTACAAAATGACATATGTTCAAACAACAACAAATTTAAAATACAAAACGATTTTAATTTGAAATCCTTTTTAAAACCATATTATTATAAAATCAAAAAAAAAAAAGAAAACAATTGTATTATTTATCATATGTCCTCCACTTTAGATTTCAGATAGAATATAAATATTATTATTACCTACAAAAAGAAATCTTCAATTATTATAGAGTTTTATTTGAAATGACATCAAAATGATGATATTGCTCAATTGACTATAATGAGCAATGACTCTATCAACTACGACGAACAAATCAATTGTTCGTATTCCAATTATAATGGATTTTTTTACCTCCATGTAAACACAATCGATTGTATTTATCGTTTTCATATCCTCTCAGACCAAAACATTTTTTTTTTTGAATTGAAAAAATTGCTAAATAGGTAGTTATTTCTAGAAGAAAATTGAACAAAAATTATCGAATTAGAATGCAATTTTTCATAGCATTCTTTTTGTTAAATGATTAATATTTACTTGAAAATAAATAAGTTTATTCTTTATTGCGAGTCTACCAAACTTTCTATATACGACTTTTTTTTTTTAAAGTGCTGCGTTTTCAAATGAGCAAGGAATTTATTAGACACTATGACCCCTTGTACCTATTCTATGTTTTGAAAAACAAAAATATTAAGTACGGCATATACGAAGTGGTATAGATTTTCTGTGAAGTTTTATTGTCGGACAAAATTTTTTTCGAATTTCTTAGTATATTGTCTTGGAAATGCGTTAAAACTATAAGTACATATTCATCAAGAAAGAATTCGGTATTGCATTAAGCATATTTCGATCATACTCATTAGAAAACGCTCAAAAATTTAGTAGACTCGTAATAAGGAAGCCACTCACGAAGTTTCAAGTATGCATTAATCATTTAAAGAAAAAGGTCGTGTGTCGCGGACTAAATGTGATCATATTGTGAGTATCGCTCGGAGCTAGCTCTGAAATTCTTAAAAACTGTATAGGACTACTTAAAACGAAAAGAATGTGCCGAAGAAATAAACGAAGTACGTATAAATGGAGGTGCGTACAGATGAAAAAGTAGGTTGTCAAGAATAGATTTGCGAAAATATACTTTGCGATTGTGGTTCTTTGTTATTGAGACCTTCAAATTTGTATCGAAGGTAAATTATGTAATTTCCATTGGACACAGCTTATTTGTTTAATCTTTTTTATATCGTTATTATGTTACTAGACCTAAATTTCGAGAGTAAAACTATCAACAAAAAAATGTCCATGCTGTAAATATATCTCAAAGAGGAATCAATTGAAAATGAAATTCCCTTGTAATATATCTATGAATTGATAAGCTTGTACATAGAGATTATGTGGATGTGTTAACACCAAATTTTTGTGATATCTGTAATGAAATAGCATTAATTTTCAAATGCAATTGTGATTGACAAATTGATGAAACATACAGGAAATGGGTTGGGGATAATTGACATTTAGAAGGTCGATATTCATATAAATACTTTATAACAATACAAAGGTATTATTCCTCGTTTTGTATAAATATTTTGGTTTTGTGGATGTATAATAGATCAGAACATTTCGAGCATTTTTTGTTTGAATTTATCAAATAATTTATGTACAGCAAGTAACAGATACTTCGCAGCATATTTTTACTCAAAGTCTTATATGTGTTGCAGGTTTGTCATTATGATATTAAGTTTGTCAAGAGAAAACTGGGAAGAAATTTTCTCATTTTCTTTGAGGCAATTTTTGTTTCGTTTCGTCTCGTTTAAAAAACATTAAAGAAACTTTTGATAAAAGTCATTCACACAAATTATTTGTTATTTTGACATATTTCTTTTGTCGTAAAAATGTTAGTTTTTTAATTGAATTGGCAACTGATTAATGGACAAGTTGAGACGGGTTGGATTTTGCGTTTCAATTTAATTAAAGACACTTACAAACTTCATTCTGTAACACTTTGACCATTTTTTGTGTTACATTGTGTACTCCGATGGTAAAACTATAATTAAAAATTTATCCTTTTGAATAATTCTACATTGCACTAACTGATTGCTAATGGTTTTTACTAACCACATTTATCTGTCATTATCATTTTGATTTGAATTTTGATTTATCATCTTCTTTTATCATTCTATATTTAATTGGACAATATTTAACCGAGCAAAAAAAATTTTACTTATTACATATTCTAGTGTTTGAAAGAAGGTTATAAAATTGGGAATAACTTGTATTTTCGTTTCGAACCAAAATCATTTTCTAGAGTAATTATATGATGTTTTTAAAGTTTGTGCCTCCATTAAATTTACAAGCATATTCAACTTGATAAATGAAAATTGACTGAGTTGATTGTTAAAATACCATGTATAGAAAGAGTTGAATGTTAGTTGAAGCTACTTGCAAATTTAACGTCCCTATCTTTTATAGTTAGGAGGTAATGGATACCAAAGTTTTGCCCTAATTTTATCAAACAAAAATTTTTGATCTGAACACTCTTGATATAACTGTTCGTATTTGAGTTATCGTATCGACGGACAGACGACAGACAGACAGACAATCGGAAATAGTCTAATTAGGTGATTTTATGAAAACCTATACCAAAATTTTTTTCATAGCATCAATACTTTTAAGCGTTACAAACTTGAGACTAAACGTAGTATACCTTGATATTTGATATATTTCATATATACAAGGTATAATTGGTATTAGAAGGTATATTATTACATGAAGACATTTTTCTGAAAGTTTTTTGAAAAAATAATTTATTATACAAATTTGAAAAGCGTTTCTTTGTCAATGCATCTGTTATGGCGTGATAACTGCCAAATCACGCACTTTGTGCATTTTATTGAAGGCTAGATTAACAGGATTCTTTTTGGCTGTGTTTAATGAAGATGGGTTAAGTATTCATATTATCAGGAGCTCAAAACATTTGTTTATGGCATTTATCAATATTTCACGCTTTTTTAACGAAGGTTACTAACTCATACCAAAGCTTAAATTTGGAAAAATTTAGTTGAATATACTTTGATCTTTTATAAAATTCGGTTCATATTAATTATACCGCTCACGAAGGAAAAAAAATTAAAAAAACACCATACTTTTGAATTTAAATAGTTTAAAAATTTTTTTTTCTAAATAACTTTTATACCGACGCACTGTTTGTCGGATTATGTGATAAGAAAAGGGATATTTAGAGATGATGATTTGTTTTTAAGTCACAATTAAAGAATTAAACATTCAAGTCTTGTCCAAACATTTAATATTACACACAATACAAAAATTAATTTTTTCTTAACAGTTTTATGGACCGACATCTAACGTCTAACGACACTTTAAACTGTTTTATTTATTAAACAAATGATTGCCATTTATATAGGCCATTTACATAATTATTGTAAAGTATAATGATTGGTACTTACTTGCAACTACAACCCTGATTATTAGGTACAGGATTCTCAAAAATAATATTATCAGCTTGACTATTATTAGTAACTAGAAAATTAGAAAAAAATGAAAAAAATGTATTATTTAAAAATAGTATATTACGACCTAGGCCAGAATGTTAGATTTCCTGGCATGTAATAAAAAGATCGAGGCTTTTTTATTACACGCGCCAGGGCATCCAACATTCTGACCGTGGGTTGTATACCATTTTTATGCATCCCTTAGCCGAAAGTACAATCTAATAATCGATTAAATAATGGTTCAAGTTTGTATATTAAATTCTATACAAATTACAACAACAAAATTTCACGTTTACTATGGTAACAATATTACTATGGATAGTAAAATTGTAAAGATAAGGGAGGTGGTGACACAAATTTTGGTACAAGTTGATCAAAGTTGAGAAGGCATTTAATCGACTAAATTCATGAGTAAGTTGGTTTGGTCTTCCAAGCCCTTTACGTTTCAGTTAAAGTCAAAGAAATGAGACAGTGTGAGTCTTCCATTTGAAAACGACGCGTTGTTGTAAAATCCGTCTTTCCAGACATTGCAAACATAATTTTAAATTGTACAAACTGACCAAGATTGATCTTTAATCAGTAGATATTTGACGTAATAAGTAAACGGAAAATCATCGTCTTCCATTAAATTGCAGCTGCAAACATCTATGGTTTATTGGCGTAGACAAGTGGCTCATATCCCCAAAGGAAATGATCTAATGAGGTTAGATCGTAGGATCTTGGACACCAAGTAACATGCCCATTAAGTGAAATTTATAAAAATTTCCAAGCGTGGCTCTAGCATGAACCTATTTATTATAAAATTACACACAAAAAATTACACATAATCAAAACACAAAATAACTGCTTGATGTCAAATTGGTTATTAACCAAAAAGTGTGGGCCTCTCAAAAATATAAAACCTCTAAAAAGACACTTTAATGTCAATCATTAGTTTATAAGACAATTTAATGTGTTATTAGCTGCCGGTCCATTGAAAAAACAAAAATAAAATGTCGTATGTTTTTTATTAAACAACATCATAAAAGCGTTTGTTTCAAATATTTCAACATATGATTTTTATCTGTTAAAATACCTACAACGAATTACAGAACGTTAGAGGTAAGATATATCAGTCAAACACAAAAATGTTTAGTTTAAGTTTAAACAAAAAAATAAATTTTATAAAATGTTATTAGATGATATTTAGAGATTAATGAAAATATATAATGTAGTTCAAATTTCTGGATCAATTTATTGTATCACGGTCAACGTGTTTCGAATATAAAAAAAAGTTATGGTTTAAATATAAAGAAATGTCCCGAACAATCTTTATATTTTACGATTAAAATAGATTCGACGAAGCAGAGTCGTAACGAGGGTATATATAGCGCCGACGGTAGTAAGTATTTAGGCTGCGCCTTACATATACACCGGGATCGACTCAAAAGATTTTAATGAAAGTTGGTAAGCTGATAGTATTTAAAATAAGAGTAAAGGCAAAATGGGGATGGAGTCGCCATAATCGTGTCATTTTACCTTAAAGAGTCTGAAGAATTAATTGATAAACTTTTTAAATTTATTCAAATGAGTAAATTAAAGAGTTTCAATTTAAAGTATTGATTTATCTCTACGTTTCCGAGCAAAACAAAGAACTCATAACTCTAAATGATTCTGGGGTATTTTGTATAAGGAACTGATTCCCCTCCAAAATCGAAATTTTGTTGATAATTAAAAAAGTAAATAATAAATAGCAATACAAACAAAATTGGAAAAAAATTGTAATTATTACTAATTAAAAGGTATCAAAAAGTACCATATTAGAAATTTTGATAAATCAAGTATGTAATCCTAATAAATTTGGGTCATACTTTTTAAATTTGTGATCAAAATTAACCTAGCTGTATTAAGTTCAAAGAGTTCAAAGAATGTGGAGTCCTGGTCCCGGAATTAAGCATATAAGTGATAGCTAGCGAAAAACTGGCATTGCAACTGAAAAGAATGACCCAACATTAGTGGGTTTAAAAAAAAAACCAATGAGATGGGATCAAATTTGCTTGTATTATCAAAAAAGTCGAATTTAATAACTTCATGACGTCATCAGAATCCAAAAAATTTAATTTTTCTCACATCAAAGTTTTATCCAACTTTGATAAACCAAGTATGTAATCCTACTAAAATTGGGTCATACTTTTCAAATTTGTAATCAAAATTAACCTAGCTCTAATAAGTTTCTAGAATATGGAATCCTGGCTCCAGAATTCAGCACAGAAGTGATAACTAGCGAAAAACTGGTGGATCGTTTAAAAAACAATATTTCATAATCAGATGGCTGAAGATCGACTGTATACCGTCTCTTAAACAATATTGATTCACACAATATTGATTCTCAATAGATTCACTTTTATAATGGGCTCATCAAAATCGTATGTCAAGAATTGAGATTGTCTATGCCTATATAATATGTCAAGAACTAAAGAAATTTATGACATAGAATTGAGCAATCATAAAGTTAAATAATTTTATACTTTATTATGACACACTGTTATCGTTGAATATTTCTCCCTTTTTGATATGAGACAAAAAGCTGATTTTATGTAAATTAATACTAACACAAATTTCGTAGAATTGTGTTATGGGTATTATTCTTAGTTACTTTTCTGTATACTGTGTATGCTCTGATTTAAATAACTTATGTTATTGTTGCTGTATGTATGTTAATAAAATATGACCAACCATAAAGTTTTATTCCATTATTACATTTGAATTGTTTTCATTTGAATATATGGGCATTTTGTATACGTATGCATTATAAAATCTTCGTTGATGTTCTTTAATATAAAACATCGGTTAAGTGTTCTTAAATCTTAAAATACGAGCACAGAAAGAAGAATTTGGCACTGCTTTGGCATAAATAAAGTGGCACTGCTTTCGTTCTCTGAGATAGAACTATGAAATGTAACGTCCTAAGAAAAAAGTCTATTTATAAAAAAAAGAAGTAGCATTTTTTCAAAACATACAACATTAATTACACTTTTGCCGAACACTAGTTTTCCTCAAAACAAAGCTAGCATTATCAATACAGTAAGTTTAAATTGCAACAACGATTATATGCAAGTTTAAGTTTCTAAATTTTAAAAAGTGAAATTTACAAAATTTAAAAAACCTCCGAAAAATGCCATTTATTCCTTTTAAATCGATTTTTGGAAACTAAGCTATAAAATGTTCTCAATAAAGTCAGTTTGACCGTTTAGCAGCTACGATGCCACTGAGAAACACACTCAGATTAACACTTTAAACTTATAACACTCCTTCTTCAATCAATATCGAAGTGATGGTCAAAGACATCAGATAAGATGAAAAGGATACTTAGAGAGCTATCATTTTTGGGACAAATTTTTGGAACTATTTTAATTGAAATTGAAATATTTGAGTTGACTTTGTTCTTTTAAATTATTGTTTTGAATTACCTAATTATTTTACCATTTCACTTTTCGAAATGAATTGAGCCAGGTTTACTTGGGGAGTTATTTCCATAGTAATTATTTATATGTTAAAATTATATGTCATGCCTTTTCCAAACTGAATAAATTTTGAAGATCATCGCCAATTTTTTAGTTTTTTCGGGGACGAAACCAAAATAATTAAAATCGGTTCATCCGTTTAGGCGCTACAATGCCACAGACAGACACACACACACATGGCGGTCAAACTTATAACACCCCTTTTTTAGTTCGGGTGTTAAAACAGAATTAAAAATCGTATGCAATAAATATCGTACACTCGCCAAATCTATCGAAATAAACAATAATGTTTCCTTCGTTTCTGCTAGTTTTCTTAATGTTTCTGTTTTCATTTTCAATTTTTACTAACGCCAACGTTATCAAAACTTCGATTATAGCTAGAGCCCAGAATAAGACGATTAAGTCATCAAAAAATTTCTGGTATGAAAAAAAAATGTTCTCTAATTTTTTTAAATATCGCATTTATGGCTAAGAATTTGAAAGTTTCGAATTTTCATGGTCTTAAATATACAATGCTCACAAAGTATGTTTAAAAATAGAAATTTTCGACGGACTATAAATAAATATTATTTAAAATCAACTAGTTTAAACTCGACAAAAAATATCCTTTGCATACCGCAATAATACCGTTCGAGAGGAGGAACTCATTCTGTCAGAAACACAATTTTCTTTTGACATACAAAACCCTAATTCTTTAAAATATTATCATTTAGAATTTATACAATTATACATGCTATACCATATTATACCATGTATATGAAATATACCAAGGTATACTAGGTTTAGTCCCAAGTTTGTAAAGCTTGAAATATTGATGCTATGAGCAAAATTTTGGTACAGGTGTTGTTCATTACAAGTAGTCTGTCTGTCTATCTGTCATCACGATTACTCCAAAACGAAAAGATATCAAGCTGAAATTTTTATAGCGTGCTTAGGACGTAAAAAGTGAGGTAGAGTTTGTAAATGACCAACATAGGTCAATTGGGTCTTGGGTCCGCAGGACCCCTCTTGTAACTTATTAGAGACAGAACAAAAGTATACATGTAAAAATGTTAATTATAAAAAAATAGACAAATTTTGTTTGAAACATTTTTTCGTAAACAATACTGTTTATCCGTGTGAGCGTAAATTATGCGCAAATTGTATAGTATGTATTATATGGAAATATCAGTTATATATGTGTGACATGTATGTATGTGAAATGTGACAGAGTAATCAAGACTGTCTATACATGATATTTCAACAATTACCTGAGTCAATTGTTTGTTTTCACTTGTTTTATATTATATTCAAAATATTTTATATTATATTCAACATATTTTATATTATATTCAAGAATGAATAAAATGGACTAACCAGATCTAACCTGGATGTGAAAACATTGATTTTTTTATGGAATAATGCAATATATATTATCCTTTATTTAAAAATTTCTAATGAATTTTTTTTTATTCCATGAAATTAAAATGTATAATTTTGAAAAAGTTGTGTATAAAATATAATTTTGGAACTGTGCCATTTGAGGATGATCTATTATTAAATATTGTAGCAATCTTACGAGTATTTTCTAACCTGTTTGAATATACATCCGATATGGTCTAGTGGCTAGGATACCTGGCTTTCACCCAGGAGGCTCGGGTTCGATTCCCGGTATCGGAATTTTTTTTATTTTGTAATAAAATACGTAATTTTCTCTTATAAATTATTTAAGAATGTAGCAAATATCAGACCTAAAACGAATCGGTAATTTAAGATATTTTATAATAATTGCCCTATTATTGGAAATGAATTAATTTTATAAAATAAAATTTACTACACTGCTGAGTTTTGCAAAATAAAAATTTCATAAATACAAATGAAAGTATAAATAATATATTGTAATGTTTATTAAAAATTAGTTCTAATCAATAATAAATTGAGAAGAAATAAATTCACATTACACAAGTATATAAAGGGTGTGACTAAAATAATATCAAATCATTTTTCGTGAACGTTTTACAAATCAATAGGATTTGGGACTCATCAATAGGAATAGGACATTATTTATTCGTCTTTTCCGAAATTGCAATAATATTTCAAAATTAGTAAATGACTGCTATCGAATTCATCACATTACCCATGAAATTGTAAAGGAAGACTTGATACCATAACAAAATTTGAAAATTAAATTAAACTTGATTAAAAAACGAAGAAGTTATAAGCATTCAAAGATCGTAAATCGTCTCTTTCTTTTAAAAATGAGTTTTATATGTAATCTCTATAGCTATAATCAACAATGACGTCACGTTTGGTGAACGAAAGAACTCCTAATTAAAGAAAAAAGAAGATACTTAAAAAAGTATCTTCTTCTTTCTTTAATTAGAAGTTTTAACGTTCATATAGTCATCATACCAACTCTTTCTAATTTTGTAAAGGTGTATAAAACCGGTATCAATGCAAATTGGTAAATTACTTTCTTCATCTCGAAAATCGATAAATTTATTTTTTACGTTTCAGCTCATTAAATAAAACTTTTTTAACTCAAAAGCATTTTTTAAAATATCTATGATTATTGTTTTTTTTTGCTTACAATCAGGATCCAGACTATATTAAAGACAAAGAGAATTTAAAAATAATACAAATTGCAAATCTCTCGCTTTTTTACACCTGAATTGCGGTGACTTTTTATTTGATTCTTTTTAATATTACATAAAAATATACTCTTTTTTTGTGTTAAATAATATTTCTAATTTTTATTTAATTAAAAATAATAAAACTATATATATTAAATTTCATAATCACATACATATACACTTAGATTTAATCATAATTATTTTTAAATTGTAGTGACATATTAAAATGATTATATAACGCGTATGTTCACAGCCAAATTTTTGTAAACTATAATTATTATAAATTCTTTTTTTTTTTAATAATAATAATAATATTATTAATATAAAAATACTTTTCACATCTCATAAGTAATTAAATACCAGAAGTAGAAGAAAAAAAAAAACGATTTTAATAATTTACACAAAAGTTTATCATTATTTTGACTCAATTCTTATCTTAATCTCCTCAAAATACTTGAAGGGAGGCAAAAATTTGAATCTTATTTGCTCTCAAAAATATAATTATATTGACAATAAGAAATTAATCAAAAATTATCAAGTTAATTATATTGCAATCAATGGGTGTGCATGTTAATTTGAATACTGCTACTAAATGATATCTTCAATATACTTCCCTGCGCTTCCACCAATATATATATTCAAGCAATAGCGGGAAACCATTCTCATTAAAATCGAAATTTTTATTTTCAAGTGGAATAAAAATAAAAACACCAATTAATTATTTTAGTTTATATCTTCATAAGCAACCAGTAATTTATAACGAAAGTTTTGGAATTCCTCAAAGAACTCTTGTATGCGATTTCTAGGATGAAGAATTTCGTAAGAACTACATCGACTTTAGCCATCCAACTGAATAATTTTTTCTTAATTTATATTGGGAAAAAGTTTCTAATATTTCTACAAGTTTGAACCAGTCAACTCCCCACAAAAAGATAGGTAGTTCTCAAGAAAAACGATGAAAAGTGTAGTTTTTAGGAGACTCATTCATTTTGGTTGAATCGTAAATGTTGGTAGTTCCAAATTTTCTTTCTTTAATGATAATAATAGTTTCTTATTATGTTGTAGGTATATAAAATATAATAAACCAGAAGTCACAAAAATTATTTATTAATATTTTTATCTTAAAAAATTATTGTACCGTTAATTTACATGAATATAAATCAATGAACAAAATGTATCTGTATCCTTATTTTTAAAATTTATTTTACTTTTAAAATTAGCACAACGGTAAAAATTTTATGAAAATATATTTTTTTTTTGTATAAAAAATGATTTTAACACTAATTACAAATTAAATTAATGGTGACATTTCTTTTAATGTGATTTTCATAAAAATATTTTTTTTTTTGTTTATAAAATAATTATTAAATATTTTTGTATGTAAAAGACGCAAATAGTTGCTGGTATGTAATTCCAGCTAGATTATAATACAAACCGCAACTTCGCTAGGTGTACTTATGTGAAAAATAAAATTCTTCGATGAGTCGAGACGTTATAGATAGGATTTGATATAATCGATGAAATTGTTCATACTCACTTTTAAGGGCCGGTATTTCGATTTAATTTCCTGGAAACTGAAAATAGTTTTAATATCGTCATTTGGTTCTAAATGTTTGTAATTCCCGTTTGTCCAAACCCAGAATTTGTGCATAGCTTTTGGGAGTTCAATAACTTCAAATTTTTTGAACTTTCTTCAATTTCTCAAAACGGTTTTTAACCCTCGCACTGAAAAAAGGGGTGTTATAATTTTGACCGCTATGTGTGTGTGCATGTGTGTTTGCCTGTCTGTGCCATTGTAGCGCCTAAATGGATGAACCGATTTTAATTTGATTGGTTTCATTTGAAAGGTAATTTAACGGAAAGTGTTCTTAGCTATGTTTCAAGTGCGAGCTAAGAGTTCCGTTCTCGCAAAAACTAAAAAATTGGCGATGATCTTCAAAATCGATTCAGTTTGGAAAAGGCATGACGTTTAATTTTAACATATAAATAAATATTATGGAAATGAATGGTCAAATAAATCTGGCTCAATTCATTTTGAAAAGTGAAATGGTAAAATAATTAGGTAATTGAAAACAATAATTAAAAAGAACAAACTCAACTCAAATATTTCAATTTCAATTAAAATATTTCCAAAAATTTGTCCCAAAAAATGATAGCTCTCTAAGTATCCTTTTCATCTCATCTAATGTCCTTGACCATCACTTTGATATTGATTAAAGAAGAAGTGTTATAAGTGTCAAGTGTTTATTTGTGCGTCTGTGTGTATCTCAGTGGCATCATAGCCCCTAAACCGTCGAACCGACTTGATTGAGACTATTTATAGCTAAGTTTCCAAAAATCGGTTTACAAGGAGTAAATCGCATTTGTCGGGGGTTTTTTTAATTTTGTAAATTTCACTTGTTATGGATTCTATTTGATTAGCCTACATGGATATAATCAAAGTATTTATTTATATATTTTATACTTATTGAGTGACACTCTGTTGAAGTTATTAAAATATTTAAATAAAATAATATGAATAAATATTATTTTATAATCTTTGATTTAAATAAATTGTTGATACATACAAATAATTTAAATAATATCGTCTACAACAACACTCTATCGAACTCATTTGTATAAACAAATTAACTATAACATAACAGCTACTACCGGAGTTTATAATAAATAAGAAGGAGGGGGTATTCATTTAAACAGTAGCATGTTCATTTTTTATTAATATTTAAAAAAAATAAATAAATAAATATTGTGTTGAATATTTATGTAGATTATAAGATTGTTATTTAATAAATAATATTATAAAGACATTATCTTAAACGAATATCGATTAACTGGTTTGTAATTTATTGTTTTAGTGTCCTTGAGGTAGTTTTTATTTTTATTTATTTTTAATTTGTTATACTATGTATATATGTAATATACAAGGTATACTAAGTTTAGTCCCAAGTTTGTAATGCATAAAAATATTGATGATACCAATAAAATTTTGGTAAAGTTGTTTATGAATTGACCTAATTGGTTCATTTTTGGTTGTCCTTCCGTTCGTCTGTCAATATGATAACTCAAAAACGAAAAAAGATATCAAGCTGAAATTCTTACAGCGTACTCAGGACGTAAAAAGTGAGGTCGAGTTCGTAAATGAGCAACATAGGTCAATTGCATCTTTTGTCCGTTGGACCCATCTTGTAAACCGTTAGAGATAGAAGAAAAGTTTAAAAGTAAAAAATATTATTATAAAAAAAAACCAACTTTTGTATGAAACATTTTTTCGTAAACATCACTGCTTACCCGTGAGTTTGTAAACTGGGCGCAAATTGTATAGTATGTATTATATGGGAATATCAGTTATGTATGTGTGACGCATGTCTGTATGTGTAATGTGATAATCATCAACACTGTCTATACATGGTATTTCAACAATTAACTCAGTTAATTGTTTTTTTTTCACTTTTTTTGTGGTTAGTGCCATCCGTAAATATTGTACGACATGCTATGTCAAATACACTATGTGTTGAGTAAAACTAGTTTCATTGGCGGGACATTTTCAAAAGAAGTCAAATAATATTATAAACGTCGAATTGAAGATCATAGGAAAAATCTGGATCCAAATGTTAAAATATTGACGCAAATTTTCCTAGATGTAAGAAATATATAGAAAATCTAATAAACATCACAAAATAGATTCTAACATTTTATTGAAAATTTCTTCTTTGTCTAATAAATTTTTAGAAAAATATCTTCGGCTTCGATCTCTTCATTTTCACTCACCAAGAGAGCAAAGGTTCCTCCTCAACGTCCTAGTCAAGTTATTGAAACATCCGAATAAGTTTTACGTTTCATGGAAATGAGTCATGAAAGCCAACAGAGAAAGAAGATCACGTAAATACTGAACGGTAGCATAGAATACAGAATTAGAGAGTAAAGTTTTTTCACTGATTGTGAGTGAATTACGTTACTCACGTCTGTTATTGGCACAACGCTGTGCTAAATGCGTTTGAGCTGTTTTCTGTGGTGAACCGGTCCCTATGGAAACCAGATATGTTGAAATGAATAATATAGTCTTTAATATCTTACTCATAGAAATTTATTCTATGTATATATCTTGAAAATAGCCATCTAGAACTGTGAAAATTGCTACACATTCAATTTTTAAACTATAGGTGATACAATTGTCGATGAAAATATTAACACGTTTTCGTAGATAATAAAGTTGCCTAAAGTTCTTATAATTTTGAATGAACATTGTGATGTTTTAGCAAGTTTTGATCTTTATTGGAAATTTTTTTTAGTTCCTAGATTCCGCAGAAGACATACGACATACGAAAAAAAATTATTTGGGGTAAAACTTTTCAGTTCTTTTTTGCCTAAACTGTAGGTACGGTTTGTGGGAAAAATGTTTCGAACAAAAAATGTGATTTTTTTAATAAATAACAACTTTCTATTTTAAAGTGCTCATCTATCTATCTATTACCAGTTGTGGAGTAGAGTGAGTTTTTCATTGAGTCTGAAAACGTAAATCAAATCTGAAAAATTAGGTCTGCATAAGATGAACTGCCTATGCATCCTATATTTGTTGCTTGAAGCTTTTTTTATTGATAAAACTTTTTTTCGAATTTCAAAGCAACTTAAAAAAGTACCTACCCTGTATTTTACTTTCGAACGTTATTATTCTATTATCATTTTTGAACTATTCTGTAATTTTTCTAACAAATTATCTTCTTTTTCATAAAATAGAATATTTATGAAACCTTCACAGATGTCTGAAAAAAAAAATATCCAAAATGTTATTATTAATGAAGTAGATAATTTACAAAATCTTATTTTTTCACGTTCAGACAAAAAAAAAATCTATTCAAATTTTTCAATATTTCTGCCTAAACAATAGCTCCTCTTTTTCAATAATCATTAAAATTTGTATGTTATTTTTTGCATCTGCCTGATTTAAAATCAATTATAATAAACATGTACAACAGTTTGTTCTTTTTCCCTCGGTATATTAAAGTCAGAGTACGAAGAAAAAGATAGTGCTATCACAATGTCATACGACTATCATTCTCTACGCACACTGAGTACCTATAAATGCTGGATACACTCGAATAGAAAAACATACTTCCTTATTTAAACGTTACGAACATGACCAATATAAAAGTTATGTATTATTACGGTCATATAAAAAGAAATTATGGGTAACACATTAAATAAAAAATCCACTTACTGAACGTGACTTTTTAATCATTTTTAACGAAAAATATTTTAATCTCAAAATATAGTGTACAAAGCACGATTTGTAGAAGACATTCCCACCTTATAATCATATGCATGCCTAACAAAAAACTTCTAGTCTACTCCAAAAACACAGTAGGTTTCATTAATCAAAAAGAAAAAAATAATTGTGGAAAAAAAAGATGATAATCATACTTTTTGGGCAACTCAATTTTGTTATTATTTGTTATAATGAAAAGGGTTTGATAGTTTTTTTGAGAAAATTATAGTTTTAGTTTAAAAAATATTCAAATTAAATCCTTTAAAAAAATATTTATTTTGGGTGGTTTGAATATCGCTTCCTGTATTGCTTCGGAATTTTTAATAGGTAAAAATTAATTTCACTTACCTGCAACTATGGCTATGAATAAATTTGAAAAAATTATCGATTGTAATAATAGGTTTTAATTTAAAAATAAATTTGGAAAAATTAATAATATAAAGACCCAAGTCAATTCATCAATTTATTTAAAAGACGTTTCAGCTCATAGTTTCTTTAACAAATTGCTAGCAACCTAACCAAAATGGCTTTATACATGCTGAAATGATTAAAATTTGTCAAAAAAAAAGTTAGATATCTGTCCAACACTATATATTGTGGACACCAATCGACGTTTTAGCCATTTAAAATTCACTTTAAGACTGATGACTTAGTTACAGCGTCAGAAGTCAAAACTGACAACTTCCAGGACCTATTCTAAAATTGACCTCAATGTGGTCTACCACTCAATGAAAGTGAGGAGAAACGTAAAATAGATCAAATTACTATAACTACTCACAAAAAGAATCAAAAATGGAATATTCCAATCGACAACTGCTGAGAATTGTATGAGGAAGAAGAAGTCATGTAGTATTTACAATTTTGGGATAAAGTTTTTTAAATTATCGGAAAGGCCCTTGGAAATAGACATAGAAAAATATAATTAATTTTGCTAAAAACTGAAAATATTTCAAACAAAATTCTTATTGAGTGAATATATACAATTTTTGTCTAATATGCCAAGGTTTATTTTCGGTGTATTTTTATAATGTAAAAGCTGCATTACTCAAATTGCAATAACAAAATATTTGTAACATAATCCTAACAATAAAACTAAAATATTTATTGTTTAATTACAAATTTTTATTGTTTGAAAAGAAATTGTTTCAATCAGAACAAAACCAATTAGAGTAACAAGCGTTTATTGAAATTGAAACTTACAAGTTTTATAATATAAAAGTTAATGATCTAAAAAGTTTTAAAACCAATTTGTTTCGTATAAAATTATCGTCACTTAATTCATTACTCTATAACCAGAAACAAACAACCACCAAACACAAAGAAAGGTATATTAAACTTCTCTGAGTCTACGTATATCAATTCACACGGTAGCTTTTTTATCCTTCTAAAATTTTGAATACACATTAAAGTTTTATTGTTAGTACGTACACTAGTATGTACTGGTAAGCATAGGGTAGCGGGTTTGATTCCCACTGTTGCAACAAAAATAATTTAATTAATAGTTTTGATGGGTTAGTGTAGTGCATGGTATATGCATGAAGGAGGTGCACTCAGCATCTGAAATTGAGGAGCTGATAAGTGAAATTATCAGCAGAAAGGAGGTAAAACACATATATCGTATCACAATGAGCTCTAAAGCCTAAGTATGCCCTTCGCGGACAGCCAATATAACCTAACCTTACCTAACCTAGCCTATAAAGTACCGACTAAATTTTTGTATCGATTTGAGACCAATGTGGGAATATATTGTTTAATATGTGTGTTAATTATCATATTTGGTAAGAGCGTCAGTACCTATTTATTGAGATTTATGAAATATTGGTTGCAAGACATTTTTTTGCAAGTTGGCCAACGATCTTCATATTCCATTTCCGCAAAACCATCTATCGGATAATTCAAAAATTAAAGGAGATGGATTTAGTATGATTTCAAAAACTAATGACTAGACTGGCACAGTCTGGTTTGCGGGTGTGATTTTCAGTTAAAACAATATTTTTAGTCCAATAATGGAGAAACTAGAGCTGAGGTGATTGTAGCAAAATTCTATTTGTTAAGAGGTTTATTAGATAATATTAGATCTGGACTAGGAGGAAGTCTTAGAAGATCATTATTATCGCGACCAGTTTGATCCATTGTACCTCATTTTTATTTGATGATATTTCTGGGCGACACTTCATTTATTTTGCTTGGTATATCAATAAGGGTCATCCAAATCATTAGTTTTATCATGTGCTTAACCATTACAATCTAGAACTTGGTGAATGGAGGATGCAGAAAGTTATTTGTGTTAGACCAGTCAGTCTACGCCAGGGAAAATAAAAACAGGAGGACAACCATAAGTAAAAGATGAAGGTATAAAAGGTCCCTACGATTAGCCCTCCCCGCCGCGTTGGTCACCCGTAACACGATAAATAAAAAATAAAGTTTTAAAAAAAAAAACCATACCAATGTTTGTAAAGAATTTGAAACTAACTGCAGAATTTACCGCTTTGATAAGAGAACTAACGAAGTTTCCAAATTAGAGAACAAAATGTTCACGCTACCTTATGACTAGATATATGTATATTAAAGAACGTTGAACGTTAAAATGTTGAATACATAAAATAAGCAACAAGCTAATGTAAGTTTACCATTTAATACCTTTTTAATAAATGCAGGTAGCTATTATATGTAGCCGTTTTAAAACTAACTAATATAGTTAATATCACGTTTCCAATTATATGGTGTAAATTTAATGTATTATGAATACCTTATACTAACCTAATATACCTACCTATATATGTGTGTTGTGTTGAAAAATGCCTTTGGTCATTTATTTTTATAAGATGACATGTAAAGCAAAGCCATTCTTTAAGCCATTCATAATCAAGATACTAAAAAAGTTTTTAACTTATTACTTACTGCCTTACGTATTAGTTATAGTTTTATTATAATACTAATTTATTAGAAATGAATTTAAATACTCTTTAAGAAAAGAAATATACCGAAGACGATTTACTTCTTTTAACAGCGTTACCCAGGGGGATCGATCGTTTATGGTAAACAGCTTTTCTCTGTTTGAGAGCTTTTTCTTATCGCTAGACTTTCAACGTGCACAAATTGTGCAGTTCTTAATTCTTTATTATGCAGTTCTAAAAATTTCTTTAAAAAATTATGAGCTCTGTAAATTGTGTACAGAAATTGATATCACTTCTAGTGGTATCTTCTAATAGTAGAAAAAGAGTCTTATATCAATGTAACAGCACTATCATTTTCTACTTTCAAAAGCTAAAAACTATGATGGAAAACGTTATTATTAATAATAATTATATCTTACTAAAATTTTCTGTTCCATTAATAATAATTTCTTTTGTGTAGAATGGCAGAAAAATTTTGGTAATTTGTGTGCAGTTCTATCTAACAATTTCTTAAAAACAGACTGCCTTAATCATTAAAAAGGGAGTCCTCAACAGTCGTTCTTTTTAGAAGTAAACCATTGATATAGACCCGAGAGTAAATATTTATAGTAGGGTCAAATATAAATATTCCGACAATAGTCTTATTTGGTAAGAATTTCAGAGTTTACAAAATTTGTAGTAATTTTGATTTTCATAACTGGAACACGATGTCTTTTACTTAGGCTTCAGTTCGAAAGTTATGCTTTGTAATCAAGGATGAATTAATTTATTATGAGATTGTCGAAGATTGCTTAAGAAAATGATTATATCTTTTGAAATTTTCAATAATTTTTGTTAAGTAAAATATGGTTTTTTAAATCTCACATACTTTCTTAACGTGCAGATTAAAAACAAGGTAGAGGACCCCAGACTTTTAAAGATTGAATTGTGCATTATCTTGTCATTTTTAGTTCATGTTTTACTATATCGCGCTTTATATAGCTTTTAAAAATATTATTTTAAATTTAAATACTAAAAACGACCCCTCTTACGCTTACTAAATATACGACTTCCCGTGACCACAATCATTAAATTTTCTGTTTCGGGTCATATTTTCGAATTTCGTAATGTTTTCAGGTACATGACCGTATTTTTAGAGTCATTGGCTCTTAATACACCTGAAATATTTCCCTTCATATAAACTCCTTTTTGTTTATAGTGGCCGAAAACTGTCATTTCAAATGATTTTCAGTAAATAATTTTACAGGCAAGTTTCTTCATCATTCCCATCTGAGGTTCTAAGAAAAGCTCAAATTTAATATACAGAAGGTGCAAAGGAAATAATAAAGTCAAAATACAAAGCAATAAAAGGTTTAGCATCGTCTCGTAAGAACGGTGTTGATTCTGGAAATCACGGTTGCGACTTCATCTTAAACATCAAGAGAAATTACAAAATTCACATTCTTTATGAATGAAAAATAATATTAATAATTACAATTGAAACCGTCGTATTCAATTAAATTTCTATTACTACTAATAGCTTCAATTTTCAACACAATAATAAAAAAAAATTGATGATTCTTATAAAAAAATAAATATTATTTTGCTTATTTATTGTTATTTATAATAAATAATAATATTTATTATTTTATCATTGTATTTCAATTCTCCAAATTTATAAACAATTTTGTTCAAAAAGTACAATGGCTTTCATTGTTCTGTTTATAAATTTTTATTTTCTTTTTATATATATTTTTGCGTGTATTGATTATCATTATTATTATAAGTTTTTTTTTTGTACATAAAATAATTTTTAATTCATAAAAATTTTATTTTGAAAAGTGTTACTAATTTATAACAATTTAGGTAAGAAAAAAAAGTATTTATAATAAAATAAATAAAATTATTGACATCAGCTATTTATTTATTTATATTATTTTAAGTGAAAAGAAATTTATTGATTGATTTTGACATTTTTGTTTAAATTAATAATGAAAAATAAAAAAATTTCTAATGATTATGCTTGAAAATTGATGAAAAGTGAAAATGAAATTTCTTTTTAAGTAAAATACATTTCAACTTTAAGAACACAAATTCCTTGATAGATCGTTGTTCTTCTTCTTCGAATTATTTTCATTTCTCTATAGTTTGCACTCATTGTCAGTTATAATCGAATCTTAGTTTAAGTCGAATTTCACAAATTGCGGTAATTTCAGATGCATAGTTGAGGCAATTAATACAGGATTGGAAACTATAACCTTTTTGGTAACTCTAAAACTCAAACTTCAATCAATCGAGAAACTCGAGAGTTCGATGTATTAAAAAATAATATGTCGAAATATATGATCAAAGTAACTAGTTCGAAGAAACGAGGTGTAAAAAATGCAACAGTTTATAATGGTTTTTTTAATAATTTGAAAAATAATGAAACAGTTAAATTTGAATTGTGAAAATATTGAGAAACTTTTTCAATGCAATCTAATCAAAATCAAGACGATGTTTCTAAAGTGGTAGTTTGGGTTTCGAAATAAGTAAAAAATCAGATACGCCTAAATCAGACAAATTAGGTGTTGTAGAATAGCAATAATTGAATTTGTTGGAATCATGTTTCGAAACGAATGCATGACTAGATGTAACGCATGGAAACGACGCATGATATAAATGTTGATTTTTCAACCAGGAATTTGTCTGTATTTTCCAAGTGCTTACTTTTGTTTTACCGTTAATCCATTTATTCTATAAACCTACACTTGACGCAAGAATATTTGCGCATTTTAAAGAAAACTAGTTTTTCTATGCAGTTGTTTATAATTTCACTACACAATAAGAAAGATAAACGTGAAAAAAAGTATAGTTTTGTAGTTTTGGACCACGCTGAATGCAGTTTCAGGACTATTTTTAAGTACTATACAATGTAAGTATTTATTTAATTCATATTTTGTGTTAACGGACTTAACACATTAAAATAAGTATAAAGTAAGCTTAAATATTAGCAATATGAATTAGATATTATTTGTGAATTATATCAGAATATTGTAACAAAAAAATTTCAATGTTCTAAAAATATTATACAACTAAGCTAATACAATTTAACGTTATATTCTCACGTCTGGTAAATATAATAAATATATGCTTTATTTAACAACGTGTTTACACCTATTTTAAAAACCATATTCCGCATTGTATTGTTAATTATTTTAGTTAACACATTTATCTGTTAACTCAAAGTTTATTTTAGGTTTAACATAACACAGGTTATACCACCTAACTTGGAGCATCCATATGTGTACACATATAAAGTCTGTCCAAAATGGTTTATAAATATACAAGTTTTCCATGAAGGCTTATTAAAATAATTCACTGTAAATGAAGAAATTTGATTTTTTTTATATTAATGTTCAATGACGATTTGTTTTTCTCTTTGCCACATTTAAAGAAAGCAATTGGCATCACAAAACTTAAACGAGTAGACGGAAATTTCAAATGTCAAAATAGTTTAATGTGGGGTGCATTTTTACGTCTTAGACTGTCAGGCACCTTTCGTTCTGTGATCATTTCAAAATAATTTGAAGTAATTCTGATGAAGAACGAGTTACTTTTCTTTATTATTGGCTCACGATCTATTATTTCAAGGTAAAAAATCTAAGTAATATTGACCCACACACAAAACATTTAAGATATACAGAATGTTCGATTTACATCTAGGCATATAAATATCCCGAGTATGACAGAATACATGCGTTAAGCAATGCGTCTAAGTGAGAGGTATTATATGCATGTGTTGAAGCTTTGATATGCGTTGAGATACTTGCAAGACGCTTGCAGAGTGGTGTTTCTTAGTAGAATAGATGAACTGCAACAGATAAGTAACGATAAAAGTCACTTTTGCAATTTCATATAACACCTATAATATCTCTCACCTAGATGCAATGCTTAACGCATATACTCTGTCATACTCGTGATATTTATATGGCTATATGTAAATCGAACATTCTGTATATGCTGCTTAAATACAATTTAATCGTTTTCTAATTTGTTTTACTAGAAAAAAAAAACTCATAAACCTACATTTCCGTACCCAAACTATTTAAAAGACATTCTTCTTAATTCATATTAATATCTATATGAAGAAAAGATTCGAGCTATATTAATAATGAATAATAAAATAAATCTTTCTACTATTTAAAAGTTCGACATCTGTTATGTATGTATACATATTATTCATAAAATCCAATTTCTGGTGATGACTTATGAATTTTATATTCACTGTTGGTGGTAACTTTACCATAACAATTTTATTAACTTATTATTTCCAAGTAAATTTTTTAATAGCAACGATCATGATATTGTATAAAAATATATTTATAAATAAAAGGGTTCTTATAGTTTTCTTTTAGTTAAAAGTTATTATAGATTTTTATCAATGTCTTCATTTTTAACAACAAAGATTACATTCAGATTTGTGTTAATTATTTTTTAAAGATTTTATATAAACATGTAAATTGGTTCAAGATAATTTATTTATGTTATCAATAGATGTATCTCGTAAATCGAGAAAAGGGTTTTTATAATGTGAATTAGTTCAGTTGTTTAAAAAATTTGTTGAAGTGAACAAAAATATCGAGAAAGCGATCAATTCATTACAGCGATCGATCAGTGTATTAATGAAACCCATAGGTAAAATAACTTTAATGAATATAAGGAGATATGATAGAGCCACAAAACTTTCCGAGGTTCGGGAGACAATTAAATACATCATCATAATACATTTCGTAATATCAAATCCAACCCTTATTTTTATAAGCTTTTAGCTAAAAAGCTAGAAGCGCTCAATAAAATATGTCAAGAATGAATCGGAGCGCTCAAGCTTTTACTAATTGTCATGTATAAGTGACTCACAGAAGCACTTCCTACTTTTTAGTAAAATAAAAGCTTGTCTTAAAACCAAGAATTGTTTAGTATCAACTCAATTTATTATAAATTGGATTTAAATTTCGAATAGAAACTCTTATAGTCAAATTCTGTTGACATGAACTAAAACATTACCAGTCGCAGAAGATACAGAATGCAATGCAGTCAAAAATAGACTATTTTGATTCCCCCAAAAAAAAAACCTTTAAAATGAAAAAAACAAACAAACAAACGGATTCGCTCCAAATTTGGCAATGATATTTTTGGTATTCACAAATCAAAATGACCACAAAATTCTAAAACAAAACACAAACACACACAATTCAATGACAACTTTTAAACATAGCAAAATACAATTTTCAAAATGTAAAAACCTCGTTTCATTCAATTTACCAAAAAAGCGAGAAACAAAACCGTCTATATCTATTTTTCTTATCCGTGGTGACATTTTGTAAACTGCTCAAGTAAACTAAACATATATTCATTGTTTCTAAATGTATATTACGTTCTAGAATAAATTGTACAACTACAATTAACAACTTTTCTAAATGGATAAAAGGAATCAAATATTTTTTTCTTTTATTTTGATACAAAACTCCAACGAAATAAAAGTGGCTATATATAAATTATATACTGAAAGGTACAGAACGTGAGATAACACATAATTGTATTTAATAAATATTAGAATGAAAAAAGTAGCAAGCGTAGATTCAAAAAATAAAAATACGATTTTTGGCAACATCTTGGAAATAACACGTTTAATGAAACCGATTTTCGCGTTTGTTACGTTAGAAAATCTCACACAAAATTTGTTTCGAATTTGTTGGGTAGGATAAATACAGCATCGAATTCAGCGATTAGGTGAATAGTTTTTGAGATATTGCCTAAAATCGTGTATTCTAGGCTTGTATTTCGGAGCTGTTCAAGAGAAATCTCAAATAATATTCATCCAATCCCAAGAGAGCCGGATTTTTTAAAAAATTTCTTGGGTCTTAATTATTATGAATAATCTACACTTTTAAAAATTTGTAAGGTTTTACGATTGAACGACAAGTTTCTGAGAGAGACGAATTGTGGAGATTACTCCCGAATATAGCTCTTTTTTTGAAACTTAACGTTTAATCATCAAATGGGCTCGATTTTTATTTTTGTTGGGTCAAAATTACTCAAGAAAATAAATTTTTTCTAATTTTGAAACAAAAAAGTTTTCCGATTCCTTACAATATTCTAAAGGCGTACAAAAAACAAGATAAATTGAACAAAAAAATGTTTCCCCTGAATTTGTTGATACTTGGTATATAGTTAATTTTTGAGATATCGCTTAAAGTCCTGCGTGTAAAGCTTTTATTTAGGAGCGATTCAGGAGAAATCTCGATAAATACTGGCCACTTTTTTATGTTTTTTGGACTTAATTATCATAAAGAATAAATCATATCTGAATATAATGTTGTTTTGCTATTGGTCAACTAGTTTCTAGGACAAACACTAAGTAAATTACTCCTAAGTATCGCCTCTCGGTAAAGGAAAGAACAAAAAATAACCTTACTTATACGGTTAACGTATAATCTTCCATTTAACTGTACCACTCAGCATACATGTAGACCAGAAGTATAAAATATATAGGCAGCGGTTTCTTTTGATTGAAACCAATTACTATACATTATCAATAGAACACATGTCAATAACAATTGAATTTAAACATTTCTCTCAATGTTTCGAATTCTTATATTGTTTTTTGTATTAAAACAATGGAAGTCGATGTTTTCTGTACAGTGTATTGACGCCTCGTCTTTCTATAAGAAATCAAATTAACAATGGATATATATACAAAACAAATTCTATGTTCGCTCTCTGATATCTACTGACATTAAATTATTCCCTACTTTTGTTTAAAAAAACCTCGTATACCTTTTAATGCTTTTAGGAAAAAAAAATGTCAACCCATGTTCGAAAACAAATAGGCCAAGCTCACATCACAGTAACATCATAACCCTTAAAAATAAAATAGTGAAAATAGGATTATTATTCTTTTGGTTTTCGAAACATCCCGGTTTTTAATCAAAAAATGGTTTAAGCTATTAATGAAAGCAGAAAAATTGCCAATATTACAATTCAGTTATCTTTTCTCTTGGACTTCAAAACAATTTTCATTGTGAAAAATTAAATGTCTTTTTAGTAATATTCAACAGTTAATGTTCTTCCAATAATATTTCTTTTTAAATGCTCGATAGTCTGGAAAATAAAATGATGTAATAGTAGTGGAAAATTTTGTATAACACAATACCAGATAATTAGAAAGGTTCAATAAAAATTATACTTTCTGTTTTGGCCTGAATCCTTCGATACTAAATAAACTATAGTTTTAGCAGACTGTATTAAAAAATGTTTTGTATAAGAACTAAAAGTAATTCACAATCCATAATTAAAGAAAATTGATCATATTGACTTACATTTACTTATCAAGGACTGATGACAATACAATAATTTAATAAGTTTGTTTGATTATCCTGACCAGGATTTTCAGGAATAACGATTTATATATTTGAAAATATGTACATTTATTTGCGCTCCCACCATATTTATAATGAATTTTTGACAAATAATTAATAGTTTAAAAAACTAAAAAACACAAAATTAATAATAGTTAAAAAAAACTAAAAAAACACGCTTTTGTAACTTACTGAACAAAAAGGTAGTAAATAATTTCTTTAAATTCAAAAAACTCTTTTTTTCGTTAAAAAGCGTGGGGTGTTTATAAAGATATTTTATAATGACTTTACTTTTACCAATATCAGTCTATAAAATATTTACAATTATTGAAATTTAGTACCCCACGTTTTTTTTTACGACAAAATGATTTTTTTGAGTTTTTTTTTTAAAACTATTATTTTATATACAAAAACATATACGAATTTTGAATTGCATTTTATTCGATTCCTGTGAAAATAGAGAACTTTTTTTGAAGGAAATGTATGTCTTTCAAACCATATTTTTAATTTTGCATTTTTTCGGACATATTTAAAATCAATTTTCTAACTAAAAGAGTCCGAATATTTTTATAGTGGAGCCACTTTGTAAATATCTCTTTCTGATATGTTATTTTAATGTGAACCTAAACGTATTTGTTACTGCTTTAGGAGCTGCGACTAATCATATAATTTCAAAAAGTGCTTTGTAACACTTTAAAATGCAGCGTACCATATATAATTAAATTTAAAAGACTTTTCGGAGAGGATTCGACCATTTTTTATAAAAATCTTTTTTTATTTGTTAATTATAAGGTTAGAAAATAAGTGCTTGAGGTAATCATGTTAAGAATTTTTACATATGTTTTTGTTTCTAATTTTTAATTGTGACAAGTGTTAGTAAAGAAATTATGTTGCGTGCATTATCGAAGATATTTCTATCTCTTAAAAATAATGTATTAAAAAGAAATTAGGGTAAAAACTTTATTATGAACTTGACACACCCTAGAGTTTAGTTAATTTTTAAAAATTATTTGAAATATTGTAATAAAGAAGCATTTAATTGAGCGTGTCTCCAACTAGTTTAAAAAAATTTCTGTTCAAAAGTTATACTGAAGATTACTGATCTTTCTTAGTATCCATAGAAACATTGAGAAATCTAAAGTTTAATTAAAGAACAATACAGCCTCGAATATTAATTCGATACCAAATTAAAGAGAGAAATAGTTATTCCGAATCTTACAGAACAGATATACGAGTAGCCTTAGCTATGAATTTTCAACTCGAGTTATTTCTGTTCGTTTGGGTCCAGCTTGGTCGGTTTATACTCTTATATTCAACCACAACGAACAGAATCTTCCTTCATTCAAATATTTCGTCTTCAATTTTTTCGTATATTAATATGCTTTCATTTTGAGTCAGTAACAGGTGCCAAGTTCGTACTGTTAGTTAAACCTAATCGATTCATATAATCTTAATATTTATTGTTAACAAGAAATATATTAAAACTTATTTAACTTTAATCTAATTATTAAGATCGATATAATTATTTTTAAAACAATTTCAGTTTAGATTTTAATTTTGATTAATGCATTAAAATTAATAGAATTATGTACTTTTGTTTAAATATTTCATCTTCATTAAATATGTGGCACAAATTGCCGTAGGGATGTAATCAATATTGATCGATTTTGAAAAGTGATTAGGAAAAATTGCAATACTTCTACAATTAAACGTATACTCATTCAGGTCAATCAAATACGACTCTCTGAAATAAGAGCTCATGGTATGAAATATTGGTGATACCAGAACATCTGGAATTACTGGAAAATTTGAAGATAAAACACGAAAATCAAACAAAATTCATCATTTTATTGCATTCAAGTATTTATTTGTCTACGTCATCGTCAATAGGCAAAAATCGAAAACATTCAGATGTTTACATATATGCCGAAATTAACGCTACTAAAACTATAAGGACTTGTCTATTTTTTTTTACGTAGTTTTAACACTTTTTGATCTGCGTGGAAAATTAAGAAAATAATACTTAGAATTTCATAAATCTAGGTTTATGAATCATATCGTTTTTATACTAATAAATACGAATTCAAGAAACTCAAACAATTTCCCTTTTATTTTCGTCACGCTGGGATACCACAACATGTTGAAACTCGAAACGATATTACTAATAACAGCAATCGCGTGCTTTAAACATTACAACAAGTTGGTATTTAATTTTTTTATGTTGTAGTGCATAGTTATTCTTACAAACCGAAAAATGATTTCAATATGATTTTTATTTAATTCTACATTTACAAAATCATGCTCTAAAAGGTATAAAGCAAGAAAATATTATCATCTGAAATCTTTATGATAAACAAAGTGGTCATAGAATCGGGGTATCTCTAATATTAAAAAGAGTTGAATAGAACGTTCCTCTGACAGTATTTTTCATAAAATTTTAGATGAAAAATTAGTTTTATATTTTTTGAGGGTGATATTGTACTAGTCAGGTCTTTGTTTTTGAATTTTGTTTTTATTTAAATTATTTTGGGGTTAAAATTTCGTACTAAATTATAACAATATTTATGTTTTTGAAATGAGCTACCTAAGCCCTTTCATTTGATACCTAACACGTCATTAATAAACAAATCATCTCAGTTCATGATTTCATTGACATGTAGCGAGTGACATTGGCAATGTAATGTGATGCCACATAGCCAGCAGACGATCAAGACGCTTCCAATGATACCTCATTTGTGTAATTCTTACAGTAGTACATACATGCCGTTCAAAGGCATAACCCTAGCAGTAGACAGGTAATAAAATACCTTGTCCCTAGAGCTATATACCTTGTAACCTAGCAAAGATCCACAACTTTGGCACCAGCATCTGGCATCAACATTAAAAAGATATCCAAATGATTGCTATGCACCAGCATCTGGCATCAACATCAAAAAGAGATTCAAATGATTGCTATGCCAAATAAGCCAAAAGCAAGACACGCTAGTAGACAAGTTGAATCATGTTTTCCTTGGTCTCCTTATTGCGCAGTGCTCTGGTGAGGTCAAACTTTCAGCATGTTTGCCTTCCAATCATTGCTCTAGAGTACTGATACTTTTAATAAGGCAGATAATGCCAAAAGAGCCGTTGAAAACTTGGAAAGTTTTGTGTTACCTTAAATAAAACTACGTGATAATTACGCATATAACATGCAGTAGTTTATTAAATACCCTATGTACACTATTTCTATCATTTGGTTCACCGGTACTGTCCACTTTTAATGGTCATTACTCATTAAAAAAAAGCAAAAGGGGAGCAGGTGCTCTCTCATTGTAAAATTACATATTATAATATATGCATATTACATTATACTAGATATAAACTTCTCTGCTGCTGCTAGCACAAGTGTGATTCCGCCATATTGTTCATAGAAGCGTATCCCCGCATTTGTTTTGTTTTGTATTATCTCTACAAAAATTCCATTTTTATTATTTTATTTTTACATTTCATTAAAATTACGTATATTTCAAAATTATACAATAAATAATATAAATACGAGACGAAAAACATGTTGAAATATCAATCCATTAAGAGGACTTGAAGTTTGGCAACGCACAGCGACCATTTTGATAAATTTATGACTTTCAAATTTGGAGGTTATAGTAGGTAACTATTGTTGGGGAATATGAAGGAAGTTGAGTAAATTATGCATTGTTATCTTGTCCTACGTCATTTCGGTATTCCTACCTTGTGAGTTAATGCTATTAAAGTTTTTATACCTAATTTTATAAATAACAACGAAACTAAAAGAAGCCGCTGTGGAACGATCGTTTCATCCGAAACTAAAAGAAATAACTCAATTTATTGAAAACTCAATTTACTTAACATTGGGTGAAATGGGGGAAGAAACGGGAAGAGGTTTGGTATCCATTCTAACTTTTGGCTTACAACACATTAATAAGAGCTGGTAGATTTGTCATTGTATCAGATTATGCATATGGGCGTGCCAAAAAGATGATTAAGTGAATATGAATTGTAGATAGCTGTTTTACCCACCTCTTTATGGGGACTTGTATCAAATTCGCTTGGCAGGTGTCGTGGGCATCCGGTAGGAACTATTTCCTTTCGTACCTTGGCTACATTATAAATATAGCGCTTACTTTTTTTTATTAATTAGATATTTTTCTGAAAATTTAAGGTATTTAGTAGTCAAACCAATATTTGCGTACCTTACGTTTGGTTTGATCAGAATATTTTTTATGACATAACAGAAAAATTTCATTGTACTTACTTTAAATTATCTCTATTATGTTTTAACTTCGGCTAACTTTCACAACTCAATTTTTGAATGATAAATTTTGACAAAAAATACAAACTGTCAGATATAAAAATATTTTTCTGAAAATTCGTGCCAAGCTGAATCGATTGAAAAAGTTTTAGTTTCCTAGATAACCTACATGTTGGTTTTTGGTGTCGTTTTTTTTTTTGTTGCACTTTTTTGAGTTTACCTCCCAACCAACAAACAAATCAGAACGATAACATGTAATAAGGAACAATTATGTAATAGTTCCAACTGCATAGAAACTTCACAATTACAGCCGGTAATTTCATGTAACGTTAGTTCACAACCAGAAAGTATTATTTTTGTCTCGTTTCAAAGAAACGTTTCCTGATATTTATCTTTTTTTTGTTAAGAACTATCATCTCTAAAAAGGATATATAGAGACTAAAAAGGACAGTTACGGTTTGTGACTTTTTTTCTTTGTACAGTACAGCGAATATTCAACAAAATAATTTATATCTACAGACAAATAATATAAAATATAATAAATTATTATATTATTTTTATATTATTTAAACTTGAAAAGTTTAATCACCGTAGTACGATGGTATGCATAATATTAAGTGTAAATAGGCTCTATATGATTTTTATTGTATTTATACGATTTGAATTTTGTTGTTAGGGCTGTGATATGAATTTGTAAAAAGTTATGTTTATTTTAATGATATGATAATTTATTGTTACAATTTTTTAATGACAATGTACATTGTTGTTAAATTTCTAAGAACGGTTTTATACGCTATTGCAAATTCAATAATGACGCGTTACCAAGCTTTCACATTAAACACGTGCTTGATGCTAGTAGTAATCAAGAAAGCGGGGATTTCCTAATAATAGGTTTACAGCGTGTCGCAAAGAAAAGACTTGATAAACGTAACTTGTTCAGCGTAGTTTTTTGCACTCTACGAGAATGAGTCATTTTTTAGTGTTTTACTTCAAATAGAGAATTTTTCAAAATTAACTGAATTTAATAGCTACTTACAGTTTCAATTACAAAGACGTTAACAAAGTTGAACAAATGTTAATAGAGTTTCCAATGGAATTTTTGAAAGCGAGTCTAATGATAGCCAAATAGCTGCAACAATTAAATTCAAAAGCTCGTACTGGTTATGAAACAATTAAATACCATACTTTATATGTATTATACTTTTCAAGCTTTATTTCCGACAGAACTTTTGCAAATCGTGGTGCCAACTGCTCTTTAGATAAAAAACGGTCGAGTTAGGAGTTTTTATACCAATCGAAGGCCAAGATTGCGCTTTTGCATCAAAACAAGCAGCCTTTCACCATTACTTTCCCTCTAAGGTTCACCAAATGTTAGATAAGCACACCTGTAACTAATACCTCTAATAACATTTAAAAAAAACTTCGAAATTTTATTCTTTAACTCCATGAATTTCTCCAAGATATGGATAGATTTTACGAAATATTCCAGGCAATACCATTATATCGAGGAAAATTTGTTGCGTCCAACTTTGATGAAATTCTGTTCGCAAGGCAATTTTAACCCAATAAATACAAAAATATGGTTTATTTTAATGAATAGAAAATTGAACAGGAATTTTGTGGCTTTTACGTTCTCATTACATTAGAAAACCCAAAAAAAGGATACAAATTTGTTCCCGATTTTTTCAATTTCTAGTTTAATCATAAAATGTTTGTTTTTGAGACAATCAAAATAAGATTACAATAAAAGTTCTGAAATTTGAACTTCCAAATTAATGCTATAGCAGTAATTTTTAGTTTCCTATAGAAAGTATTCGTCTAAATAACGAATTTAATCACTGACCCTATGGCGTACTTGATGGTGTATGTATAAAATCATCTTTAATTAAGATTCTCTCAGTTCCCTGAAGGGATTATCTAAACGAATTCCGGCTAGAGTATTAAATAAGTGCTTATATATGAATATAAAACTTGTTACTTATGTATGTAATATCATAACTTACACTTTACAATGACCTCAGCAAATTTGATTTAATAATAATTTTTAATTCTAATTTATTTAAAATACGCGTGCATTTTTTTAACTCCAACGCAAATATTTAAACTTTACAAAAGGGTTCAAATTAATAAAAAACAAAAAGAAATAACTGTATGAAGTCAATTAGATTTATTGCACTCGAGCTAATACTTATAAGGCATAATTTTTGATAGATGATCTAACAACACATATCATGATCGTCTGCCCACTAATTTAAACTTCAGACAAACTTTTAATTTCCCGGTGTTCGAATATCAAGTTACATATTTTATAGAGGTAGTTTTCTTCTAGAGTAAATTCAACTGAATACTTCCAAATACTCTGTGAGAAGTTTTCTGATGAATTTTCTTTTAAAATTTTGAAAAAAAGCTCATATTACGAAGGGTTAATAGCCAAAACTGAAATGATCGATTGGAAAAAATATTTCAGTTTTTGTACTTTTTTTGAGACTCCAAAGCTACGAAAAACCTGTTTATTTGACTATTAGACTTTTTCTAGAAAATTGTTTAAAATCAATTCGATAAATCGCTCTTAAATTTTATTGACAATGTCAATGAAACTATACACTTAATCATCAAATAACCCCAACTTTTGTATTTTGGGAGTTAAAACTACTTTATATACCGACTTTTATTAGATTCCGAAACAAAAAGTTCATTGTGATTTTTTTGATTTTTGCAAAGAGTTTGTCTTCAATGATAATAAAACCCATATGTGCATAAGGTAATTTTCATTCAAAAACTATAAAAATATCGTCAAAAAATCACGTACGAAGAACGAATTCTCAAATCAATTTCAGGCAATCTTTTAGAATCTAAACTTTTGGATCTAAACCACTCTAGAAAATTCAAAAACTGAGTAAATCACAAGAAATTTCTGTGTCGCATTAATCTGTACGTATTTCTAAGAAATCAGGGAATAAGAAATCATCAAGAAATTTTCAAAATAGTCAGGTTTTTAAATTTTATGATTTCACAATTTAATTGCAATGATTCTAAACATTATTTATTTATTTTGTAATTTATCTCAAATATTTTTGGTTTTGCAATATTTTAGTTGAAGAAAGATTTACATCTGTCATCTAAAAATCATCATTTTTTCATAATATTTTATATAAAAATAATAAAAATTACAATTTCATCTCAATAATAATCAGAATAAATTGCTTAATATGTTACAATAATTCAAAGAAAAATATTTACAAATTATTTGTATATACAATTAAGTTTTTTATTTATTTTATTATTATTATTTTTTTTGTATATTTTTCCAAATGTATAAATATTCTTAGAATTTATCAAACTGTATGATAGATTATTGTTTTATTTTTTTTTTCAAACGGATGTTTAGTGTGTAAAGGTTTGGCTCACGTAAAGGTTACAAACACTTTGTAATCTATTACAAAGAGTCAGTCCTATCATATGAATAATCAGCATAAGTTTTGTTTTTACCTCCACACACAAATAAATAAATACGTTAGGCGTTCCTAAAGATCCACCTTATTTCTTCCAAATTATTATATTCTAATTAAACCTCTATAAAGTTAGCGGACAACTTTTTGAATTTTCCAACTTTTCCATATGAAGAATTCGCAGGTTTTGCTTTGCGTCAATTATTACCAATCCACGATATACAACCTTCAATAAAGAATTAACAATAGAGCAAAAAATAAAAATGGGTGGTTGGTTTGCTGGTTTGCCAGTTCTTGTCCAAGGTTGAGTCGACATTAGTTTGTCAAGTCTTGGCTAGGCTTGACTACACAAAACGGCTATAAATAAATTAAGTTAATATATAACAACTAGTTCAGTATTGATTAAAATCTTATTGGAGATTATTATGCATCGAGCCAAGCTTAGAAATCAAGATTGATTCAATTTCGAATAAGCAGTGAATAACAATATCCTCGGTTAAACTTTGAGTGTGAGCTATTGACCCCGCGTTCGTTATGATATCATGATTGCTTTTTATCTGGATTTAACATAGTTTCATAAAATCTGAAATTTATGCATATGAGATATAAACTGGGTTTGAGCCAGTGTATGAGGATAAAACTTCCCAGATGTTTGAGAGGCGGTTACTGTTAGTCAGGTGCTTTTGATCTCATTTTCAATTCCTACACTGGAACACCTGCAAAAAACATTAATATAATTAACAACAAAGATGTTTCATTGGTCTTGACCAAGGTTTGGGCAAGACTTGTGATACCAACAGCCCAATCTTGGGAAAGACCTAACAGATCAATCATTAATTTATATTTTGTTAAAACTTGGACAAGTGTCGACAAAACAAGGCTCAATTTATAAGCTTTGATTGGCAAAGCAAGGCTTGCTAAACCTAGCCTCGATTCCATCTTCAACATTGGTAGATCCTACATTGGACTTTGTTGCATTCATATCGATACACGGAGGTCATAAGACGCTTAAGCTCACATTTTTTTGCCTTTGTAAATGATGTCACTTAGTTAATATTTAACACGCGTAAATTTATTTAGTTTTAATTCAGATAAAGATATTATTATAATATGCTATTTTGAAGGCGGTATGTACACTCCCATGAATATTAACGGAAATGCTTTCTAAAACAAAAAAATTATATCAGTATTGTTTTTTTTTTTAAACTGTAATACCATACCTTACCAATAAAATGGGTATAATCATTTTCATAGAGTAATTTTTTACGGTCTTTCCAAAATTAAAAACATAAAATTATTGCTGTAATCTGTTTGAAGGTTTTACTCGCTTAAGAAAGCGTAGGTGAAATATTTGATCATAATATTTCGTGCAGGCATTTTTATGAGACAATATTAATATTTATTAAACATTGCTTCATTGAATTAATTAATAGTTTTAATCAGGTCAGATGTCATTTTAATTATGGCTTAAAAATAGAAAAGAGGTCTAAGCACGCTTTTGTTAATTTAAAAGTTCTACATATTTGAATTGATTGAATTTAAGGCAATTAAAGACTTAATATTGAATAATATATCGTTTTAAATTATTAAAGAATTTAATTCATTCAGTGGGCTTCTGATCAAGGATTTAGAACAGGAAATATATAAAGAAATATTAACAAAACTAATATGATTTGTTTAAAAGTAATAATTAATTCATTATGTCACATTATTTGGAATCAATAACTTTATAACAGACAAATTTAAGCCTCCACACCGATTAAGACTTGATCTTCGGATAAAATTTGTTAAAGTAAAATAGTTTGTAAAATCTTAAGCCAAGATATTTGAAATGTAATAACATAAGAAGGCGGTGTAACATCAAATTTCAAGTCCTTCGGGTATAACTAATACATGAGAAGCGCAAATCTTTAGAAGAGATTTCCTTTCTTTTATATGAAATATCGGCAAAAATCCTCTAATAAAATTTGATTTCTTAGTAACGACTCAAGTTAGAGGTAAACCATCAGATCTAATTTCGAATTTGTGGTAAGTTAATCTTTTGTTAATTCTAGAAAATTTGATGCTGCTTTGATTAGTTCGAATGAACATAAAAACTGGGTGATTTCAGAGATATAGGTTGGAATTGAAAAATCTGAAAACTTACTGATTGTAAGTACTGATAATTCAAAATCTTCGGGAACTTAGATTTTCTCACTACTGAATAAAGAACAATCTGAGAATATTGTCCTACAGGATTAAATCTGTCGAAAAAATGCTTGATATCTCGATGCAAATTTCTTTTCAACGTAATATAACAGAAAAATTTATTTTTGACATAAAATGTTATTTTACTGAGAGGTAGATTTATCGATTACAAAAATTTATTTGCCAATCACTTGAAAATAAAATTTTATTTCATTCAAGTAGAGCTTGAAGACTTCATGCAAATAATAAATACAGAAAACTTTTTTATTCAAACTGAGTAACAAAAGTTCATTGTCCTTTTTCAAGACATGTCTTTTAATATTAGATTTCAATAATTTCAAAAGAAAATATGAATTTGAAATATGGGACACATAGACGTAATATTTTGAAAAAAATATTACTTATTTCACACTTGAAAAATGATATATTATAAAGGAGACTGTTACAGTCTCTAATATGTTGTACAAAGATTTTAGTCGTAAATCAAAAACCATAAGTACATAAATAATTTATCTTAAATACCGGTCATGTGCAGAAGTCGCACCGAAAAAGTAATAAAAAAAACAAACGTGGCTTAAACAGTAACTTTTTCCAGAAAAATACAAATTTTGCAAAGTAAAAATAAAATTAAAACCTCGGAGACATGCAAAATTGGAAATATTTTAAGCTGAAAAATCCGCAAAGCTGACTAAATTAAATTATGCATGGTTGAAATTGGCTAATTTTAGTTCAATGTAAACTTTCTGTTTCGAAAGGAAACTATAAATTTGAGGCGTAATGGTGGACGATCAAGCAAAGAGACTAACTAAGTTTTTGCTCTATTACTTACGGAGCTTACCATGATTTTGGATTGTGGACTGTGTTACCACATTATATTTTTATACAGTTCTGTGCAAAGACTAAAAATATTCATTAGTTTGACTCTTATCAGAGACTTAAAGACTTAATCAATTTGAAGGCATCATATTTCACTTTTACACATTCTACGAATTTGACAACTAAGTTTTACACCTGCTACATTCTACCCCCCTCCCCCTTGATACTTTGTTTGACCCTTAGTTAACTGAATATTGACAAAGACCAAAAAAGTTCAACACAGCATTTATTTCTCAAGCTCTTCTCATAATGTTTGAAACCGTTAATAGCTGGTGCGTGCGGTTAAATCATACAGGAAGAATAAAAAATTGTCTTTGATGCGGCTCATGCATATTGTGATTTAAAATACATACCACTAAGCGCAAAGAGATAAGCAAGCAACCAAGCAACAACCAATCTATATGTCTAGACATAAAGTTCAAAAATGAGATGAGATTTTAATATTACTGTACTCATATAGATTCTGTATGCAGTATGCACATCAAGTAAACATAAATTTGCTTATAATATGGTCATTTTATTATCATATTTGCATACAAAAGACAACTTATCAAAGTTTGTAACATCAAATTCTATGTTTATAATCTATTCTATTTAGCAAAAATAATAAATAAATAATATTATTGATGACAAATATACAATGACCAAATATGAGCTAAACGGTAAAAATTATAATAAATACTTCTTCCTGAAGAACCCGTTTTAGTTTTGATTTTAGAAGCAGATACAAATTTTTAAGCTCCGATCTCTCGAGGACACAACGCGAGGACTGAACCATCAAAACTGAATATGTTTATAAAATCAAAATCTAAAATGGTATTTCATGAAAAAATTATTTATTTAACTATGATTAGCAATCTTACATGTGTATTCATTCTATTATATTGATACTCGTGATTTTGAAGATCTGAATGCTTCCTATAATAATTAATTTAGGGGCATACCTACACCAAGCAAAACAGACAAAGCACCTCTTTATATCGTGTGTTCCATATTTCATTTTACCCACTTACGATTTATTGCAATCTCATTAATTTCTGATCATTTTATACCATGTATATATTAAAGATATCATAGTATGTTAAGTTTAATCCCAAGTTTGTAACGATTAAAAATATTGATACTACCAACAAAATTTTGATATAGATGTTCATAAAATCACCTAATTAGCCCACAACAGTTTTCTGTCCGTCTGTCCGCCTGTCCGTCAGTCTGTCCGTAAGCACGATAAATCAAAAGCGAAAAGAGATATCAACCTGAAATTTTTATAGCGTGCTAAGGACGTAAAAAGTGAAATCGGTAAATGAGCAGTATAGGTCAATTGAGCCTTGGATCCGTAGGATCCCTCTTGTTAACCGTTACAGATAGAACAAAAGTTTTGTAAACATCACTGCTTACCCACAAGGGCGTAAATTAGGTACAAAATTATTTAAAATTGGATATCTTTTTTTTCTACATGACGTCAAAAAACAAACGATTGCGTCATCAACACTGTCTGTACATGGTATTTTAGCAATTAACTTTGTCAATTGTTTGTTTTCACTTGCTAGTTTGGAAATTATATTTTAACAGAAATATTAAAAAAATAGAATAAAGAAATCTAATTTAAAATAATAGCATGATTTTAAAAAACAGCAATTTTATAAAATTTTATTCAAATTATTTTTGCATATTTTAAAATTAATGATTGATCATCCAAATAATTATCTTAAATTTGGTATAACAATTCTTTCAGTTTGCATGAAGGTACATCTTCAACATACGCACACATCACAGTCAAATTCTTGTTCTCCATTCTTATTATACAATAAAAGTAATAAATATTCAACATCCTTTTTGTGTGTTTCATATTTAACCATCAGATGATTTATTATATTCCAACAACTAACTCCTACAAGATAATCATTCATAAATAAAAATAATTGCCTAATTTAAAACATAACATCAATTCTTCTTCTTTATTTTTAGTTTTATTTTTGTGTACTTAATAAAATTGATCTCAATTTGTTTTCTAAAATATTAAAACATGCTTAGTAAAAAAACAAGTTGAATAAGTGAAATTTACAAAATAGTAAAAGCTATCTCCAGGAGGTTAAGGATACCATAAGCTTATACTGATATGGTTAAGTGAAATTAATTTATAATATAATTATGGTGGAAGAGTTGAAAATATTTAATTTTATTACAGAAAGATATGTTTAAATACACTTCCTTGCGCTTCCACCATTATAAAACCATTAAGCAGGTGAACAAATATTCAAAAATATGGAGCTAGAAACTGTATTGATTAAAAAATGTTCAGTTAAATGAAGAACCAAATTGAAACGGTTCAATCTAGCTGAGAGCTTGGGCAAATATTTATAAAGTCTGGTTGTAGTATTTTCTATCGGGAATATCTTGCCATAAAATATGCTAATTTCTTTCTTTTTGTTTGTTTTCAACCTCGAAATTAACAAATGCGGTAAATTGTCAATTTTATTCGAGAAGGGAACTAAAAGCAAGATCAAAGTGATTACTTTTATCCTTCAAGTGTGTTATCCTTCAAGTAGGTAATTTGCAGAAAAACAAGATTAGTTTTACCTAAGTGAAAGATGATTTCTTATTGTCTTTTTAAAAGTTTTGCTGTGATTTTTATTCTTAAACGAATATTTCACGATATGTAGAACATTAAAATTATAAAAACATGAATGGGTATTACTCCCCAAGTGTTTTTGCACAAGAATCATTATTAAATTTTGCTATTTTCGATAGGACAGAGTACATAAATGGTAAGAATGGTCTCATTATTATGGTTTAACATTGGACCAGAAATATTTGAATATAATATTTTTTTTATTCAAATTTAAAATATAATTTGATGATACCTGTTGTAGTTCAGTATTTCAGTTTATGTATATCGATTTGCTTTTAATGGCCAACAATATAAAAATGTTAATAGATGGTAATAAAAATACATTTTATAACATATTTAAATAAATATAAAATTGTATTATAAATTAATATCTGATATATAAAAATTTACTTTTAAAACTTATACATTAGTATCATCATTAAAGTTACTTAAATTGATATATTGTTTATTGCTTAAGTTTTATGAGTCTTTAGGGGAGATAAAAGTGAATAGTTGTTTTGTGAAACGAAAAAAGGAAAGCAATCAAAAGTATTTTGGTCAGGTTATAATCAGAATACCGTATCATTGAGATTTGATGATTCTGAAGAACTCATAATTACATATAGTACAAGTTATTATGGGAAATATTACAATTTAAAAGGCTTACAAATTTCAAATAATGTGATATTTATTTTCTTCCTATGGTGGCTTCTGGTGTTTATTTTAAAGTGAACTTTCGCAGCTCTTTCTTCCGTTTGAAAAAAAGAGTGTGAACAATTATTGTCCTACATTTCCAGAATACAGCAATATATGCTATAATAGTATGAAGATGGAAATATATTGAATAGTTTTCAAATTACAATAGGAAGACACAGTAAAAAATTTGCGAGTATCTTGAAGAAGAACTGCGAAATCTTCCTTGTTTGTTAATATTCAATGAAAATAGGTCAATGAAAATAGGTTACTCTAAGTTCTAAACAACAAAACACAATTTTTTGTTTTGGATGTCGTTGAAGAGAGTACATATAAGAAGGCAAAAACCATTTACTAAATTTTTTCCAATTTGACGTTCAAATTATGAAAAAGTCAGTTTTAAGCCACCAGTTTAAATTGGAAAAACTAGAGTTGTTCAATTCTAAAAGATAGTTGTAATAACTGTAATTTAAACTTCTTTGGAGCTTAAATAACTTTTTCTTTACTTTTTTCTAATTATTTAATTTCATTGGTTAAATTGGGAGTTGTTAAATGACTTTTTACCCGACTGTGAAGGAATGGGTATGTTTTTTGAGTGTCTCTTATATATGTATATATGATTGTATATTTGTTTGTAAATTTATTTGTTACTTCGTATCTTCCAAGCGGCTCGATGGATTTCTACAGCTAAGATATCGTTACACTTACTTTAAGAACCCAAGTGTCTTTAGGTTGGTGTTTAAAAAAATGTTGGATTTTTTCGCAATATAGTATACGATTAAAAAAACTGGCCAAACTATCGAAAAGGACAAAAAATAAAGGATATACGTTTAAATTTATTTAGGAATAATAAACTAGTTTAAAAAGTTTTAATAGAGTATATTAAGAGGATATTCTTTTAGTGTCGGGGCACTTAAAAGTCTAAAATAAGACAAATAATTTAATAGATCAAAAACCCGACTAAGTTTAATAAAATATGAAAAGAAAGCAGCCCAGTAGTTTACATAGCAGCTTTAACAGTCGGGGTCCATTTAAATCTAGTCCGGCTCAAATATTTCCAATAATGGGTACCGACTGTCCATTATCATCAGTACTGTACTTGTAGCTTTCTTTTCTGATTTTATTTAACGTAGTCGGGTTTTAATGCTTTTAATTATTCATTTTTTAAACTTTCTTTGAATGAACCTTCTGAACCATAGCACTCTTAGATTGGATTTATGCATGGAATTTTTGGGGCAAAATAACTATTACTTCATAAAATAAGTAAATAAAATTCCTTAAATTCATCAATTGTACTATCTTTTTTTATAAATCTTTAAACTAGATAAAAATCAATTCTAATAAATCACATCTGTGAGTAAACCCAGTAGATAAAATGGCAAACATGAATAAATTGCTACATGAGACAAATATGAAAGCGGACACTGATTTATTAAAAAACATAAAATTATCAAACTAATATCATTTTTCTCATTATTATTACGAAACTATATTGTTTAATATCACAGCTATTGTGATAGTTTTTTAATATAAAAAATAAAAAACTTTTATTCAAACAGGTTTTAAACATTCAATTATTTATATTCTATAATAGATCGAAAAAAGTTTTGCTTTATCCTAAAACCGTATCAGTTATTTCAATCAAACAATAAAATAATATTTTTTAATAATTTTTTATTTTTATTATTATTATGATGATCTATATCAGAAAAAAGTTCATTGAATTTCATCATAATAAACTGCCAAAAATACCTTGTGGCCAAATTTATTATTTTCTATTCAAATAAAAAATAAACGAAAGGATAAAAAATTTGAAATAAAAAAAATCGTTATAGATCTAAGAGTTTAGTAAATATTTTTATAAATTTATTTGAACAATAAGTGATTTTTTCTTTCAAGCATACATAAGATGAATTTTTTAAAATATAAATTTGGGCTCTAAAATACCCGAATATACAAGATTCTGCATTAAAACTATAAGTAAAATCAGCAATATAAGTCGATACAAGCTATTTTTTGCCTCAAATAAACTAAAAATTGTGGAGATTTGATAAAATATATCCTTCGCAGAAATCGTTTTATTATCTCCCAAAGTTTTAAAACTATGATCGTTTTATTATTACTAAAATCTGTAATAACGCATTTCCATAAATTTGAGCAGTATCCAAATTTTCTATTTCAAACCGTTTTGAAAATAATAAAATAGGCAGATAAAGCAATAATTAACTTTTAGCTGCTAATATTTTTGTAATAAAACTACAAACAGTTTTTCTTCAATTCATTTTTTAAATTGATAGAATTTAGCTGAAATTAAATGCTCATAGGTTATAAGGCTTCATAGGTTACTTAAATATTTTCCTTTTTCGGTGGCAATAAATAAAATAGTGCCCAAATATATACCAATAGTCGAATCTTTATTATAGAAATTTATTTGAACAATATCTGATTCTTTCTTTCAAGCATACCTAAGATGAATTTATATGCGATCCAAGGATTAACTTAAACAAAGTTTTTTAGAAGCTGCTACTGTATTTTATTTAAAAAAATATACCTTGGATATTTATAAAATCTTTTGTTAAGACGTCAACTCTTTTATTATCCAAACTTTATATTAAGTTGTTTGTTAATATCTTTTTTTTATTATTTAACTAAAAAATGATTTCTATATTGAATTAAATTTTTGTAGTTAATCTTTCAAGGTTAAATGTTTTGATCCATTTTTTTTTCATTGCGAAATAAAAAAACTAAAAAAGATTTTAGCAATATTTCTTTTGAAATTATAGAGTTGTAGATGGGAGCATTATTGTTTGGATATTCGTTGTCCCACTGTGAACTGTGAGATATATATTTGTTATAAACGAACAAAAACAAGACCACCTACAATTTATTTATTCCCCATAATTCAAAATCAAAATTTTAATATTTTAATCGGAAATTCTTAAAATAATACCTAATAGCGTGTTTTGTTTTTATAAATGAATTTTTAATAGAGCAATCAATCAATTGATAAATTATAAGTTTTATATCGTTTCAAAATAGGATGAAATAAAATCAAATTCAATAAGGCACAGTTTGATACATATTTAAATAAAATGAAGGATATATAATCTACATTATTCGGTATCAAGGCAAGAATATAAAATCTAGATTACTTAGAGTAAATTGAATGTTCCAAGAAGTCTGTTTTTCGTACCTACTTTAAGTTCGCGAGAAATATTACTAAATTATTCATTGTTCTGTTTTGTATATCAAGTATTTTGCCTCAATTTTCGAAAAAATAATGAAAATTTGTTTTAAATATTTTGCGGTAACATTAGAAGAATTACCAAACATAACTTATTTTTCATAACTTTGTTTGATAGTTTACTGTGGAAATTGTCAGGTATTACTTTTTTCGTCCTAAAACGTTTTTGTTTTTAGATATTCATGAGCACTAATGGAGAAACTAGGCTAGTATCCAACTCGCTACGACGCGGTGAGAATTTTGAAAGGATAATCGAAAGTGCTGTATTTTGTATCGGACGCCTGAAAACTTTTAGTGGTGTTACCATCTTAAAATTAATTGAAGATAACCGAAAAACAAATAGAACAAGTGAAAAGTTGTTGATTACGCAATCGTTTGTATTTTTACGCCATGTAAGTAAGGAAAGAAAGATAGCCAAACATACATACATACATATCACACACACATAACTGATATTCTCATATTATACATACCATACAATTTTCGCCTAATTTGCGGTCTCACAGGTAAATAGTGATGCTTACGAAAATGTTTCGAACAAAAGTTGGACTAATTAGGTGATTTAATGAACCTCCTATACCAAAATTTTGTTCGTAGCGTCAATATATCTAAGCGTTGCTAACTTGGGACTAAACTTAGCATACCTTGATACATTTCATATACATGGTATAAAAATGATTTGATTCATTTTACAAAACAAATGAAATTTTTAAAATCCAGGTGATTAGTACTCTCATAATCAGGCTAAATCTTTGTGGAACTCCACCTATTTCATCACCTCTGCCCTTAAACCCCCTTTCTTCAATAGACTTGAATAAAATACAATATTATTTTTATTTTCTACGAAATTAAAATGATAACCCACAAATATTTAAGTATTATTTAATAATAAGGAAATTGATCACCTACTGCCACAGAAAAAAAAAATTACATACATTTATTAAAACTTTATACACATAATAATGATAACTGTTAATATAACACACATTGTTATTACAAAGGTAAATCTATCTATTTAGTATTATCTATTACCTAGATATATATGAAACGTGAATAAATAATGTAAAGCGGTATATCATTACTTACAAATATCAACTTAATACCTACCTTTAATATACACTCAAGAAAAACCTACTATGTTCATTTTGTATGAAAAGTACTTATGTATTCATTACGTTCGGAGTGTTTGTACAACAATATTAAATTACAAGATGAACCACTAATTTATCGTTTTGTTGCTAAATTAAAAAACTAATGTTGGTAAAATTGTAATTTGATGAAATACGCAAAATATTCATTATCACCCGACCCAAGATTGTCTATTAACGAGCGAATGGAAAAGATTGGGCTTTGCTAAGTGATTGCCACTTTCTCATGGTGTTGATCTTCCACTGGTTTTCCTGTAAAGCTGTTCCTAATGTTCTTATTTAGTGAATGGTTAATAACTGTCGAAACTATTACACGTTTACCTCATTACTTTCCTGAGTTATTAATTATGAAGTTTATAATCAATACACTAAGAGTGTTGAACACTGAGAAGTGTAACTAATCCTTCCAAGGTAGTTTTATGGGACATAAAACGCCAAAAAGTGTCTTTCCCTCAGAAAAGCATCTTTTACGGGCTCATACACAAAGCTCAATGAAGCATTGACTTTACAAGTCAAGTATCTGGCCTGTACTCACATACGCTGCCTCAATCTGGCCGAACGCAGCTTTCAAAAAAGCCAAACAATTCAAAATCGTTATCTTCGGACGATTTTGAAAGTCCCCCTAAGATATCCGACTGAAACTTTCCACAATGAAACTGAGCACTTCAAAATTCGTGTCTTCACTCAAACCATAGTATTAAACCTAAATCCGGAGAGCAACGAACTTTGCTAACTCGACTCGCGTACGTTATTCTTCAGGAAAAGATACCGCCTACAGGATGTTGATTACAACTGTAATTAGATTATATGAAAATAATAAGGGCGAATCCAAAAACCTTCACTACAACTTTACAAAGTACCTGTAATTTGCAAGATACTTGTTTTCGTAAGGCTCAAGTTACACAAGAGAAAAATTTGCTTTTCATTTTAAGTAAAACCCTAAAACTAGGACCTCCGGTACTTGTTCAAATGAAAATATACTTTCTTAACATGAAATTTAATATCCTAAAAGCCTTCCGGTATTCTAAGAAAATTACAATAATACAATCGTCTACGAAACTATTGTAATTTCTGTTTGTTTGTATATGTCTATTTTCTAAATCAAAAACTTTAAACTTCAAACGAATGTATTAAGGTTGTTGGTAGTTGCTAAAACATTTTAGTACACGGTAAGAAATTTTTTGTGGAGATATCACTGTGTCAGTATCGGTGTGAACGCCCTAAAGAATCGGTGTAAAACCTTACTGTGGACTGTAATGAGGAAATAGTAATATTAGCAATAGTTATGAGGCACATGCTGGTTGACGATACTCACAATACGTCTGGTGTATAGCTTTATTCAGAACCCGAAGAGCTAGGTCCAATATGATGGTCTCCATCAAGCGCTGCAAGCTATTTTTTGATTGGCTACCTACAAAACGAGCTATTAGCCATTATAGGTTAAAATGACCCACCATGTATGTTCCACGTCCTCTAAAATGTCACCAAATCGGCATCGAGTAATGTTTTACTCAAAAGAAAAATTAGATATAATTCATTCCGATGATTAATACTTTGTAGTTGAAATTCATATTTATAACACAAACAATTGATCCAGGTATTGAGGAGATTTAAGTTCCATTTCATCTACCTAAAGTTCTCATTAAAAATCTTTGATAGGTTAATATTCTTCTTTTGAATCTTGACGTATTATAATCTAAATAATAGCTAAAAAAAACTCATTATAAACCGAGTATTTAAATTTTTCTACTGTCCTAACCAACTTAATTTATAGGTAACTACTGAAATCTTGTTGCTTGTTGAACGTGAACTTAGTAGATAAAGGTGTAGTATCAATATTACAATAGTCAAAGGTATATAATGTGTATAATGACTTCCGGTGGTTCTACAGACCGGATCTTTGTTAGATGGGGCTACTATCATCGACAACGACTGAATGCAGGAAATATGCACACTGAATATGTAGTGTAGATCCAGTCGACCTGTAATATAATAATAAATACCTATATGATTATACTGTTGCACTACTCACCTTTATAATACTTAACAGAAATAAAATATAAAATAAAGAGAATAATATACAAATGCAACTTACTCTCTTTATCGTTTGATTAAATCCATATTTTCTTGTGTTATGATTTTGTCTTCAATGTTAATAAAAGAGAGGATTTATACAGTTTATAAAACTCCGCTGTATGATTGTCTTTGTTTAGTGGTTTGTTATTAAAATCAAGTCAATTCTAGAGAATGAGATAGATATATATCTGTTAAACTAATTTTTATGTTTCGGGTAATAATTCTAATTTATTGATAAATTTATGATATATTTTGAATTAGAATTAAGGACCCACCTATGATTTGCATGGATTAACATTGATATTTACGATTTAAATTAACATAGATTTTATTAAATCTTAAATTTTATATCTTTGTTATCAACTCATCGATATTGTAAAATGCCAAATATCGCTTTACAGAAGCTGATTAATTAAGCACACCGCGGTATTTCCTCAAATTTTGTCTTGCAAACAAAGTATGCTGGTGAATTCTTTGTATGGACTCGGACTCATCGTAAATGTTAAACAAGTCTTTAAGTATAATTTTTATGTAAAATATGGACAAATTTCGAGTGACAAAAAACAATCAATGAGAGCATCAATTTTGTTATACAGTCAAAGTTCACTATTTTTACTTTATCTACCATCAAACTACTAAATTTTTCTGAAACGAGAGTTCAACGGACACTGCACCATAGACAATTTCGTTGATAACACTCTTGACCATAGATACGATAGAGCAGTAGAGTAGCAATTGAAGAACCAATACGTAGCAAATAACAATAATCAATCGCAGTTTTCCCCAGTTTTATCTTCGCTTCGCAGATCACTGCTAAAACAAAAATTGTCTACCGTTGTCAGTGACCCACTCAATAAAACAATCATTAATTACGAAATCTGGAAGCTACGTTAAAAAGTAGCTGTAAAAATATACTGGAAAAAGCGCCATGTTAACATTTCGTCAGATGATATTAACTTTGAAAGCGACAAAAACCGCTAACAATATATGCCCCAAACTTTTTTCGTGCTATTTGAAGCTTAAGAGTTGTCGCTCAGATCCAAAAACTTCTATACGTTACATCTCAATTCAAGTTTATTATTGGGCCAGCAAATTGGTTCCCAAGCTGGTGTACTCAAAAATTTTTATACGGGGAGGCAAATTGAAAGATTATAGTGGTGTATTTGTCCATATTTCCGTTTTCAGGCATTCATAGAATGATATAGCTTGTGTTTTTAATAAAACAAAATTTTTAATAAACATCAAAGTCTATATGGTCTAGCTTTGTTCATCATTACCAATTTTTCCTTCCTAATCAGTCCATTTGACGACGTGTCAGTGTAGTACTAATGAGATATCTTTATATTTTGTCATGAATTCACTGAAATATCTTTAAATTCATTTTTTAAATTATTCCATACATATTTTAACTTACATTAAATATTTGTACTATATAATCATATTATAAAACCCTATTAATTACGGAATTATAAATACATGTACCTACATCTAAATACATTAAATGAAATATGTACTTGAAACAAACAATTTGTTTATAACCAAAAATACATATTATTTAGCCTAGCTATGGCTCGTTAATCTGTAATAATAACATATCTACATAGTTCTAAATATTATTAAAACCACTAAACTGTATTGTTACTAAATACCTTTAAATACATTTATAATTATACAACAATTATACCAAAAAACATACCTATTACTAAAATAGTTCATGAAACCATTTTTATAACGGTGATAACGGATAGTCATCTGAATTTATTTATTTACAGTTATGCAGCCCAAAAAATATTCTGTTCATAATACACAAAAAACATCCCTAGCATTATTTAAAAAAATATTATTTAATATAAATGTTTGTAATTATTTTTTTAAATATCCTGTGGGCTAAAAATATTTGTTAATACAAATTTTATAATAGTCTATTGTTTGATAAACGGGACATTGATAATTTTTGATATACATAGGATATATTATCGATGCTCTAAGAGCCTTGGCCATTAAAGATTCTCATAACCTTTTTTATTTTTTTTATTTTTTTGACGAATTCATTTTTATGAATGAGAAATCCTAAGAGCGAAGATTCCACAGATCCTCCATGAGAGCGGAATAGATTCCCCAAAACCCAAGGTTTTCAGAGCTTTTACTCAGTTTCATAACACAACTGTAATTGATTTATTGAGACATCGTTCTTTTGGTCTTTTTTATAGTTATTTTCAGTCTTTTTGTATATAGGCTTCAGAGTTTTGTTAAGTTCACGGCTCTAATAGAGTAATACCGTCTATTGGAGTCTTTCTACCTTTAAAGACGCATAAAATATTTACAAATCGATAACTAAATAACAGAAATAAAATAACTTTTAAATCATACTCTTTTTAGCGCACCTATAATTAAAAAATGTATGTTGGGCAACTAATTTGGATTTTAAATTTAAATCTCATGACCACAAATCAAATCACGAGTTCCACAGTTTCCCTGGCAAATTGGCACCAAATTAGTTTGCCGATTTTTTTTGAACATGTGAGCTTCGACAATCAATATTTTTGTACCACAGGGCATTAGTCCACCAAATTGTATCAAATTGTATTATCATAATCTTGTCTAAAGAAAAGTCTTCAAAATCCTGAATTTGCAGTAATACAAAGATTATAGCAAATACTCGGAAGTGATTACATATTTACTTCCCAGGAAGTAAAATTATATTAAATTTCTAAGATATTATAATCTTCAATTTATGTACAACACTTTTACACAATAAGAATTTTCTGACAGAAAAATTATTATTATCGCCTCGAAAATCAAAATTCCAAAATCTTTTGACATCTCTATTTATTTTAACATTATTTTTGTTAAGAAATTTATGTTATAGTCATAGACCATAAATTAGTTCAGTGTAGACAGCTGGGTATAATGTATACATAGATAATAAGTATTTATATTTATTATAATCAGATGTCTATGAATATATCTATCAAACTTATTTGTGTCATTTCGTATAGTGATACCCATATTACGTCATCAAATTGGATGCCCGCGTTTTTGACAGTTTAAAAAAGGTTTAAAATTTAATTTAAGCTTTTGGCAAGAAAGCGTGTGTATTTTTCCGAAATAAATTTTTGGTGGCTTTTTATTAGCAAAATCAATATTTTGAAGTAAAATGAAACATTTTCAAAAATTGTGGAATACCCTATTAGGACCATTTAACATGGTATGTGTAACGAGCGCCTGTATTGATTATGATTTATACGAATCATATTCACCATTAATTGGCTATATAGCTGCTACCATAAGTAATAACAGTTAAATAAACATATACTAATATAATTTGTAAATACTGTAGATAAATAATTATATATTTATGCATAATTTAATTAAGGTTTGTTTACAAAAGAACAAATATATCACTTATATCAAAATAGTGTGGTATTGTTCAAGTGTAGAAAGCACAAATATATGCATAAATAATAGATAATCTTGACAAAATTCAAAAAAAATAAATTTATTTATGAAAAAAAAAACTTTCTTTATTAATAATTATACAAATATTATATATATTTTTTAAATGTTTATTTTTCATTAAAAAAAATCATCATTGTTAAATACAGTGTGTGTTTCGTTACATTAGCCATACTTAAGATTCTTATATACTATTAGAAATTTGATTTTACCATACGAGCCCTAGGGGTGCAAAGTAGAACTTCATTAGCTAATTCAATATAGACTACAATAGTAAATCTAGAGTACAGTAAGTAATAAGACAATGGGTATATTCCAAAAGAAATTTACGATAATAATCTTAGAAAATTATAAATCAATAAACTATTATCTTAGAGAAAATATAATGTTGGTCAAGTCGATCATATTGACTGCCTAACGTCATAAGCAAATTTCTCAATGAAAGAAGGTCATGTCAACAGATTTTTGTGTTTTGATCAAATACGGCGATTATTTGATGACACATTATTCAAGCTTTAAAGAAAAAACAAACAATATCAACCCAACAGTAAAAACAAATGTTAACTAAAGGTTTTAGATTAATCTCTTTTTAGTATGAAAAATAAAAAAGTTTAGAAAGGTTGAAAACATTATAATAAATACAGGTAATACTCAAAAAGGTGATTCAATTTAAGCATTTTTTGTATTTTGGAACTTCAGTCCCGTTACACACCTAGTATATTAATATAAATTTCAAGTTCAAAGATCATGATGCATGGTATAAAGAAATTTTATTATGTAGTTTTTAAAAATTTGATGTGAGTGTAAATGTATTCAGTTGCCTAGTAAAGTGAAATTAATAATAAAATCTAATAAAATATGGTTATTAATTTATCAATTTAATTTATTTAATTTAATTATATATAATTTTTGCCAAATGTAGCCGACATACGAACAAGGCATCTTTATAAACCTATAATGTGTGATCTTTATAAAAAAAATTTTCTTTAGAAAGTTATTCTTAGGATTTAACTTAACAATTTTACCAGAGTTTACCAAAGTTTTGCAATATAGTAGAAATTTTTACTCTTTACTTTCTTGGATATGAGCATTGACTTATTAGCCGTTTTCTCTTTTGAGCTTGGGTTGGTAAACCAAAAGTGACCCCTTATTAACGCTAGCGAAGACTAAAGTTTGATCAGTAACGTTTGGTCGGAGCTTGAGGAAACTTAAACCTGTCCAATTGTTTCAACATGTGTCAATATTTAAGTTTGACATTTTCTACTAAGGTATATTAGCAGCAACTTTAAACTGGAACTGACTTATAATAAAAAAATGCACATTTATCATATAAGTTATTTTTAATTTCCTATTTCTTTTTCTTTCGAAGCCTATCTTACCTACCCCATAGTATGACAGATATTCTAATGGGAGCGTATTTCACAAGGCAAACAGTCTGATTGACTTATACAATCAAAATGTGTTAAAACAGAAGGTAGAATTATTCCAAAGACGCCGAAACTTAATCATCTAGATTTTGGGGGTGAATAAACCATTCACTTCAAAGAAATTAATAATAAATGTTTTATTAAACTCATTCTTAAATCAAATTTGTTGTAATTTATGAAATATAAACATATAAGCAATTATAAAATTTCTCTTATAATATTTTAAACATTATCATATTCATATTTTAGCAATTAATTTATACAAAAAAGAAATTTTTGATATAATTAATATTAAAATGAATTGTTTATTACTTTAAAAATAATAATTATAATCATAAATTATAAACATTTATGTATTACAATTATATACAAATATGTACAATATTTAAGTATTTGGCTAAGATAATTTTAACCAGAGCCGGATTTTTTTGATTAGTTCGTTAAATTTAACCAAGAAGTAACTTATTATTATAAGCTTCAAATACGCAAATTTGTATTTGCCTATTTTAAAGTCTTATTAGGGTTATCGATTACATTTTGGAAAATATTTGTACAACCAACACCGTACAGTTTTTTCACGCTTTTGTCCAAGATAGTTCTGAAGAAATACTATCTGCTTATGTTTTCAGTCACTGCAGAGGTTTTCAATCACAGAAGAGAGGTTTTTCAGTCAGTTTTTCAGTAAAGGTGGATTTTCAATTGATTCGGGATATACTGTAAGTTACGTTTAGTTTAGTAGTTTAGTTTTATATTCACTGTTGCTTGTAAATGCCCTTATATGCCTTACTAGATAACTTTCATCAAATAATCGATAAAAGAATATGGGTTTTTTTCTCTTTTGAAAGAAAATCCGTAGAAAACCAAAAAAAGCTTCGTAAGTAGGAATTTTCAATTATTTCCAATTTTTTTATGATAAATTATTAGTACATCGCCAAAAATATATGCTTTTATTATAAGGTTGCTGGTTTTTAACTGTTTTTTAACCATAGCCCGGACCTGACTTTATGTATACCTCAGACATACATAAAATGTTTTAATTCTGAATCATTCCATTTTGATTATTACCGCAAAGTACGTGACTTAAGTACATTATTATTGTTAAGTTTCTTTCTAATTTCCGATATAACAATTTCGATTAAATTTTGTGAGTAATAAAAATTTGTAATTTTTTTATTAAACATGCAAATATTATTATAATTTTACCTCCAGTAAATTTTTTTGTTTTTAATGGTCAAAAATCTTAATTAATTTAATTATTTATAAAAAAATTGTTTGAAAATATTCAACCATTAGACAATTCTCACCTACCTTAAAATATGTTCCAAAACATAAGTTCTGAAAAAAATTGACTCATAGATAATTCTAGAAAAAGTGGTCATTAACTATTCTTTAGCTCTTCTAAATCTTTCTTGAAAAATCATTAACAGCCGATGATCTGAAAATAACACATTCTAAGTATTTATTCGCTCCGTTCATGAATTTTTATTCAGGGAGTCTGCGTATCGCATATATGCTTTACATTGGAAATTTAATACTATTTTCTAACAAATTTATATAAGTAATTATGTGAATTTACATTTAAATATATTATTTATGCAATATCGTCTTTTGTTTTCACAATTTCTAATGAAATAAGTTTAGTTAATTTTTCAATCATTTCAATAATTTTGAAATTTTGTAATGGTATAAACAAATAATATAATTTATTGTAAATTTTTTAATATGACATAAACTTAGATTAACGTATCAGTCCTCTTCATTCACTTATGCTCCCTGCCAATATCTAGAGATATCCGTTAAATCTTTCAAAGAATCTATTTTAGTTTTTGGTCAAAAGTGATTGCATGATTAAGTAGTTACACTCTTAAAGCATTGTCAAAATAACTTAATGGTCAATGATTATAAATCCGAAATCCTTTTTAAAATTTTCCAATTATTTAGAAAGTTATTATTATTTAAAACTTTCCCTTATTTTTATCAAATAGTAAAAAACTAAAAGTCAATTTTGGAACTAGGAACCACAGAAAATAAATCTTTGTAAACAACTTTCACTATATATGTATATCTGATATTTAGGTTAATACAATATTCATTTTTCCCAATATATGGGGATACAAAACCTAAATAAAATATGTGCTTTTGTAAATATATAGGGCAGTAATATCAGATAGTAAATACATTTAGAATTTACATTTTCTATGTCATATTCCCAACTTTTCCGGTAAATAGAAACCTTGATGGATGTGATGTATTAAATCGATAAGCTTTTAATATGTATATACCAAAAAAAATCCCATTTGGCATGTTGTAAATATCAATGTTATCCTGTTTGCTCATCCTATATATTTACAAAAAATGACAAAAAATGAATTTATTTATTTATTTTTTTATCGAATAGTATTAACCATATGAAATGGTCGAAAAAAAAAAACTAGTAAATTTAAAATCAATTTCCTAATGCCTATCTAAAAAAACTGTTGTCATATTTATTTAACTTGTTAAATTTACTAAAAAAAATTCCGTGCAGAAGAGGTAGGTTTTCCATTTCGATATGCAATTAATAATCTGTAATAGACTAGGAGCTCATGCTAAAAATTTTCGGGTGAAATGATCCACCAGGAATTATGTGTGAAAAATATGCTCCTATATGAAAAAGTAAGTTTAACACAATGGCGTTAGTTTTGCGCAGTACAGGTGAGTACCGGTGAGAATATGAATGAACATCCGGTACCGAACTTACCAGATTAATTTCTACACGGCTTGTACAGAGCTAGTATCCAGCAACGGTGTACATTGGCTGGTGTAGGGGTGAAAAAACAATGAGTGTCTCATCCCTCATAGACAACAAGGAGTGGTGAAAATAACACCATGGTGCTTAAACTTACTTTTAGATATGTGAGCATCTTTTTCATCATGATTCCTGATAAGTCATTTCACTCGTTTTCCGTTAAGAGATTGGACTATTTATAGAAGTATAATAAGTTTAGTCAAAGTTTGTAACGTTTAAAAATATTGATGCTACAAACAAAATTTTGGTGTACGTGTTCCTAAAATCGCCTAATTAGTCCTTTCCCGGTCGTCTGTCTGAAAAACGATATGAGATCGAGCTGAAATTTTTATAGCGTACCCAGTAAGTAAAAAGTGAGGTTGAGTTTGTAAATGAGCCAAACAGGTCAATTGGAACTTGGTCTTTAGGACCTATCTTGTAAACCGTTAGAAATAGAACAAAAGTTCAAATACTGAAAAGCAAGAAAGAGTAAAACTATTACAACGAAATTTTATTTAGGTCAAATGGTTCATTCTTTTTAAAATTCGTCTCGGTCCATTTTTCATAGGTAGGGCTTTTTCAAAAATTAAATTGATTCGAACTTGAAAATTACCGTTTTATTCAAATGTAATTAAACTTTCACATAATAAACAACTAAATATTGAATCTAAAATTGTTGATAGGAATATATAATGTAATTTACTGGAGTGCATCAATATTTTAGATGTTTGATGGTCATTTGGAAAATGCCCACAAGAAGTGTGCAGGGGTTTGATGAAGGATTGTTTATTTCTATATTATATTGCAAAGATACATATACAGATATTTTCATAGATATTATTATATTTAATATTTAGTATTGTTCAGTTTACATATAATAGGTATTTGTTTAAAATGTTAAACGCGGTATGCATGTTTATCAGTTGAAATTTCCGGCATAGCTCATAATAAACTACACATTCTGAATAAAAAATTAATAGCAATATATATGTATATATTATACCAATATGAATGATACTGAGGATGATAAATATCATTTGAATCGCGTTGAAAAAATTATAATATTAGTAATTTGACCGTTTTCAATTAGAATCAACTGTTCTCAATAAATATTGTCGATAGTGTAACAAGTGAAATATACAAAATTTAAAAAGCCTCCGACTCATTTGTCTGGTACGGAACTCTAAACTTGCACTAAACTATATCTAAGAACACTCTCCACAGATTTTTTAGTTTCTCTGGGTACGGAATCGAAATATTACCTGAAAAATTTTAAATCTTCTATCACACTAGGGTTTTTATCAGCAATGGAAAAGTATACCGATCAATACATTTAACCTTGGAAGAATATCTTCTAAAATTTAATTCTATATTATGATATAGAAATTAATTTAGCAGTAAAAAAAATTGGACAATTTACTGTAATGTTTTGATAACAAATAGTTGATGTCCTAACAAAAGCCCCAGTAAATATCCAAGATATTTTTATACAAAATATAGGAGAAGTTTCAAAAAAAGTTATTGTTGAAGATAATCCTTAGATGGCATATAAACTCATCTTAGGTATGACAGAAAGAAAAAATCAGATACTAATTGTTCAAATTTTTATTACAAATATTAAGTTGTAGTTACTATTTTTATACCATGCATATATGTAATATGCAAGGTATACTAAGTTTAGTCCCAAGTTTGTAATATTGATGCTACGAAAAAAGTTTTGGTATAGGTGTTCATAGAATCACCTAATTAGTCCAAGAAGAAAAACTTATCATTTAAATTTTTAATTTGAAACTTAAAAGATATTTATATAAAATATGGTGGAAGCGACGGGAAAATCAAGTCATGCTTATCATAAAAATGCATTGTCATCCGATTTACGTATGTTATTAGTATTCTTCCCAAAAACTCTTGATATCCATATCATAGGAGTGCATAAAAAATAACTAGTTTGTTTTAAATTTAAGTTTGATAAAAACATAAAAACTATTTTCACCAACTCAATCGATCTTGTTGTATTGTACATATTATTAAGCTCTAGCTAGACAGCATGCATTGTACAGGATAATATCAAGAAAATTACCCATTAAATAGTACGATTTGTATCTATTTATGTGTAAATAACTTAGTTGTTTTCAGCTAAAATGAACTGCATAATTAATCTCGAAAATTGTGGATATAACCAAAAAAAATTTATCTGATTTCAATACTCAAAATTATGTATGTAGCATAAATAACGCCAAAGGTAACATATATGCAAAAGCTAATCGTCATGCTTGTTTGCTTATCAGGAAAATTGAATTTAAATGCGCATGTGAATCACCATGAATATAAAAATTATATATTTGGGTATTCGATCGAAAGCACATATTGAGGAGAAAATTTAAATTAGTTTATTTGACCTACCTATTGGAGGATTCATAAAGGCGTTGCGATAATGTAAATGATAGATTTTTTGACACTGTGTTTTTGACCTTTATCAACCCCCAGGCATCTTGTTTCACGTATTATTTTATGCTTAATTAATGAACTTAAATATATTAATTCAAAAGGCAGATTCCATTTTTAGATTGATTTGTTTATATTTGTCTTTGTTTCGGTGGAAGCGCAGATCACTGTGTTAAATATATCAATTCTTCGCAAATTTTTTATGGATTCAGCTTTCCTATTAGAATTGCATTCATTCCATTCATTTCGTTTCTAGTGTAGGTTTTTGAATCAAGCAAGTATGCTTTGTTATTAAAAATTTAAAAATATAATATGAAATATTTACGGAATACTTAAATTTTGTAAATTTCACTTTTTTGGGCTTATTATACCATGTATATAAAATATACCTACAAAGGTATACTAAGTTTAGGCTCAAGTTTGTAACGCTTTAAAATATTGATACTATGAACAAAATTTTGGTATAGGTGTTCATAAAATCACCTAATTAGTCCATTTCCGGTTGTCTGTCTGGCTGTCGTCTGTCCGCCTGTCATCACTTTTACTCATAAACGAAAATAGATATTAAGCTTAAATTTTTATAGCCTGTTCAGGACGTAAAAAGTGAGGTTCGGCAAATGAGCAACATACATCAATTGGGTCTTGGGTGCGTAGGATCCATCTTGTATACCGTTAGAGATAGAACAAAAGTTTAAATGTAAAAAATGTTCCCTATAAAAAAATAAATAACTTTTGTTTGAAACATTTTTCCGAAAACATCACTGTTTACCCGTGAGAGCGTATGTTTTATATGAGAATATCAGTTATATATGTGTGACATGTATGTTTGTGTAATGTGGCAGAATAATAAACACTGTCTACACATGGCATTTCAACAATTAACTCAGTCAATTGTTTGTTTTCACTTGGTTAAAAGTATAATTTATTTTATTAAATGAAGTAAGCATTCATTCTACATGAAATTTACATTGTAAATGCATTGTGTTTTTTTTTATTAAGCATCAGGTATATTTAATTCAGTTTCAGAGTTAATAAATAATATTCATATCTTATTACAAAAAACATTACATGATTTTAAATTAATTCTAATAATAAATATTAAAAAAAATTTATTATAAAAATGCATAGAAATTTCATACTATTATTATTGTATTATAAATAAATATCATTGTTTTTAGTCACACTTATAACGACATAAAAATTTGCAAATGATTCATTTTGAATTTTAAAATTTTGCAATTTACAAAATTTAAAGTTTAGCAATTTTAATCACGTTTTTATTTTACGGCTAAAGTTGAAATTTAAACGTTTTTATTCAATGTTGCCATTTGTGCAAAAATAGGAATTTTTAAAAGAACAATATTAATGTTTCACGGGTTCTTGTTTTTTTTGAAACTATATTCCTTATCGCTTTCCGGATGGGAACTAGACAAAAAAAAGTTTCCAAATCCAACCGACACTTTGTTTTTATAGTTTATAACCTTGAAAAACAGTTTTATCAATATGGCCATGGTCGTGGTTGCGATGCCCAATCCTCAAGAACAATTTTTTTAGGAATAAAAAAAATTTGTTTCTATGTTCTCAATGAATTATTATTTGGATCTGTTTAAATAAAATATATTGAACGTGTACCATTATTTTAAAAGGTATTTGAATACAATGATCAACAACAAAAATATTTTTTGTATAACAACAATTGTAATTGAATTTGTGTTAAAATAAAAACATTTAAAAATTGAATAATAAAACAATAAATAAATTTTTTTTGGACATGATTTTTTAATAACTTTGTTTGATTTTTTTTGTATTGTATTTTTTGTTTTGTTAAGGTAGTAATCTTGTAAAAGTAACTAGTCTTGGTCTTCAACCCTCACTCAATCATCTAACAATGTTCTAAACAATCCGTAACAAGTTCTTAGATTTTGGAACGAGACCATGATTTTAGTTAATGACAACGGTAAAAGCAGATGCATTGATAAAGTGTCGCTTATTGTGTGACCATATTTATAATTTTCAAAAATATTATTACATCAGTCAGGCTGATCAGAGTACCGGATCTGAGCCACTGGCAGACTGATCTGAGTCAACTCAGACGATAAATGGACTCATCATCAGCAAGATGGGTGGAGTCGACTTAGAAAAACCTCAAGGCTGAAATTTCTATAGCAAGGCATGCAACATTCTAAATTGAACATAACTGCAACCAAACCATTTTATTTTGCTCAGTTTAAATTGACAAGAATGTAGTTGTCAGTTACCATCAAACTATCCTCTTAATAACTTCGACATGTCGGATGAGTCCACTTTAAGGGCTAGTATGGAAGAAATCGAAGCATTAATGGATATAATGTGAGTCTTCAGGGAGTGAGACACCTGATTTTTATGCCGTTTTTGGAAGAGAACCTGTGCATAATAAAAATCTAACCCGCAAATTTTGTTACCCAACCAATTTGACCTAATGGGAAAAAACTCTGCAGTTGTCCAGTATCTTGATATTTTATCCTTTACTTAAACAGTAAGTACGGAAATTAAAAATTGAATAGTTTTGATTACATTAGTTTTCAATACGTTTCCTTCCTTTTAATTTCACTAAATTTTATTAATGATTAGCTTACGGTTAAACTATCGTTAAAAATAATTTTAAATATCATAAAAATGTTTTATAAAAACAAATAATTTTTGCTTAGCAAAAAAACAAATCTTTATTTTTCTGCGTGGGTGGATGCTTGGATTATAAATATGGTATGTAATTATTCATTATTGAAAATAATAAATAATATAAAAATGACATAATTATGTTTGCTATAAACATTATTTTGAATTATGATTCATTATTCAACACCATACTGGAAATATTTTATGATTTCTATGTTGGTGTTTTTTTTTTTTTATTAAAACGTGATCTGAACTTCACAACTTTAATTAGTCAATAGTTTAATTTTTTTACATTCAAGTTAGGGTATAATTTATTTTATACGACCTTGAAATGACCTTAAAGTTAAAATAAATAACAAGCTGGAACAATAAATCAATAAAAAAACTCTGTAAAATTTTTAGACGACGCCACACAGGTGTATTTTAGCAGTCAACAAAAGTTATCAGGTAATTTACGCTTCCACCAATTACTATTGAAGATTAAAATATTCATAGCCAACATTAATAAAATACCATGTTTGAAAACACAAGTTGGAGGACAAATTGGATAAAATCAAAAGTTTATATTTAGCTGTTGTGTAATGATTTAGAACAAAATAATATTGGGCAAATCATTTGCCCGGTAATGCGACAACTGGTAACTTAAAACATAACTACGACAATAGGCTAAAAATGGATTTCAGCAGGAAATATTAAAAATTTAAATAAAACATTAATAGGGCAAGTAAACCCTTTTATTTAATACCCATCATGAAAGAATTTCATAGAAAAAATCAGCTCGCCATATTGTTTTTAGAATGACGGCACTTAGCAAGCCATACATTGTCATCCAAGCCAAACGTGTATGCAAAATTTCAGGTCATTCGGTTGAGAATAGTTTTAAAATTCACTTGCTAGATTTGACCCTAGCATACATAAACTCTAAGTCAAAAAAAACGCAATAATTAAACCATTCTAAGCGGTATTACTATAACAGTACATGTTAATCACATATAATGTTATAAATATAAATATTATCGAAGATAATAAATGAGAACTCTAGGATATGTCGAAATAAATTTCGATTTTTGCCCCAATTCCTAGATCAGTTTTTTGTATTTTTAAAAGTCCGCAGTCCGCCACCAAATTAGCAAAGAGTAACATTCACTAGCTAATTCTTACTGATGATGACTACTTGGTAGTCGAAAATACGTATTTTAAAAATACAAAAAACTGATCTAGGAATTGGGGCAAAAATCGAAATTTATTTTACATATAATGTTATAGCTATATCACTTAAAATGGTAAAAAAACGTGCATTTTTGTGACACAGAAGTACATACAAGCATTTCAAGTGAAATAAAAACTTGTAAAAAGATGCATATTCAGAAACAAAAGTAGTTTACAACTAATAAAAAATAATCTACTTAAAAAGCCTGCGTCAGACTGCTTTATTAACTACTTGACGTCATTAGTGCATGCGGTTTAGAGTATAGTACGAGGAGTGACCTTGCACTTGGTGCTGTTATAACCAGCGACAGGTTTTTTGGTTGGTCCGTAAAAAGTTAAGACGTCGATCTTTCGCCACAATGGAATCTCACACCATATTTAAACTTGGTTGATACACATCTTTTAGTAAGTAAGTAGTGCTAAATCAAAATCATAGAGGTGATAGCTTGTGAAAATTGATGCGAAATCCCAATGGATCAAAATCCCAAAGCTTATAGCACCAAATACGCTCAAATAATTTATGCTACAGTTAACATAAATTGTTCAAATGCTACCAGAAAAGATGCATATTTTTAATAAAAATTATAAAATGCAATGTTTTTAATAATGTCAACTTTCTAAATATGAATTATATTTTTTAAATTACTTTTTTTCCTATTTTGAATATAAAAAAACACAAAATAACAAAAATTGAGTAGGCGCCATGTTGCAACTTCCTGTACAATGTTTTTAAAACAATTACTTTATGAATTTTTACCTGTGTTATAAAGTTAAAAAAAATCAATTTATCTTTAAACAAATCTTACGTGAGTGCAATTGACATATATTTTTCACAAATGTCACAGAGAATTAAATAAATTAATAAATGTTTTTTTCATGTTTTAAAGTTTTTTTTTTTAAAAACATTTTTAACGTTATGAGTGATTAGTCATAAAAGTATCAACCCCTGTACATTTTATTTTAATAATTTTCTGTTCTAAGTATATGTCTCGTCTCTTGTCTTTTCAAAAACAGACTTTTTATTGAAACCACTTCAATGAGTGTCGTCTCCATCCATTAAAAAAATGTTATTTATCTTATCACAACAATATAATGAAGAAAGAGTATTTAGTCCAAATATTTATGATGCATGTCGGTATTTCATGACATCGCATCGCTATTTACTAAAAAAAATTGATATATAAAATTATCATTCAGGAATACTTTATAAGTGTTTTCTTTAAAGTAACGCTAATTGGAAATTTTATAAAAATGTCTTGTATGACATTTTGAATCATATTTTATTAATCTTATTCTATTTCAGACATTTTCAAAACATTTCTAAATTTTACTTTCTTTTGAGTTTCAATATATGAAAAGTTCACTTCCGAAATCCAAGGTAAGATTTTGTGAAAACTGACTGAAAGTATTGAGCTGGAATATAATATCTTTCATTGATGAGATACAGTTCTAGAAATTCTTTTGTTCATGCATTTGGGTGATTTCATGAAAGAGTACACCATGGATGGAAAAAAAATCCTATTTTTGATGGTAAAATATTTTAGTATGGTGCCAACACTGTTACTTTTAGCTTTCTGTATTCACATTAAAATTTCATTTTTTATGTTTATAAAAATGCTTTAATTCCAATTGTTTTAACTTTTATTGTAGTGACTTTTCATTCTTAATAATTGTACTCAAAAGTAATATTTTGGTGGTAAAGTGGTTTTCAAGTTCCAAGAATGTTGAGTGCTGGTCCCGGAATTAAGCACATAATTGATAGCTAGCGAAAAACTGACATCACAGCTGAAAAGAATGACCCAAAGTTAGTGGGCTTCAAAAAAAATTTCAATAAGATCGGATCAAATTTGCCTATGTTATCAAAAAAATCAAATATTTTAACCTAGTGACGTCATCAAAATCCAAAAAATTTAATTTTGCTCTGTCACATCCCAATTTTATCCAATTTTGTTAAACCAAGTAATATAATCGCACTAAATGTGGGTCATACTTTTCAAATTCGTAAACAAAATTCATCTAGCTCTTATAGGCTTCAACAATGTGAAGTCCTGGTCCCGAAATTAAGCACATAAGTGATAGCTAACGAAAAACTGACATCAGATCTGAAAAAAATGACCCAAATTTACTGGGTTTCAAAAAAAATTCCAATGAGATCGGATCAAATTTGCCTGTGTTATCATACTTATTATTTTTATAATTCAGAATGGGGCTAAAAGCATTCACATAACCATCCCATTCTGTCATGGGTAAAATAATTGACTAAATTGCTTTCTCAAGACCAATAATAATTTGTATATTGTTTTAACCAAAATTATCCAAAATTTTTATGAAGCTATAAAAAAACTTTATTTTAAAAAATGTATAAAAAACTCAAAAACAAACAAACCATAAAATGTTTGTTACGCCATAATATTAAACATTTTTGTAAAATGATAACAAAGTTAAGATTGTATTCAAAGTTTTAGACCAAACTTTTTATGAAAAAAAAAAATTATATACAAGCAGAAAGGTTATCTGTACTTTTAATGTAGTACAGTCGCCCTTTTTTACTTTATTTTTAAAAATAAAGTATTGCTACTCTGTCAATTTGCTCAGTTGGTTAAGGCGTATGCTTAGGGTAGCGGGTTCGATTCCGCCGTCGCAACAAAATTAATTTAATTGTTAGTGTAATGGGCTGGTGTAGTGCATGGTATATGCATGAAGGAGGTGCACTCAGCCTCTGAAATTGAGGAGCTGATAAATGAAATTATCAGCGGAAATTTGGTAAAACACATATGGTATCACAATGGGCTCTCTAGTCTGTGCGTCCTCCGTGGACATCCAATATAACCTAACCTAACCTAGTCTGTCAAGAATCTTCTAGAGCTGTCATATCCAAAATTATCAAACTAAACTTTTCGGTTTTCATAATTAACCTTAGTACGAGAATTGCATATCATCATCCCCAGATTGAAAACAGGATCAAAAATGATAGGTTCGGGATCAAAATTGAGGTAGTTTCATATTCAAAAGCACACATTTCATGAAAAGCAGCTTCCATTTATATAAAAGTTTCTAAGTAGCTTTAGCTTTGTCTGAAGATTCAAGAAGACTCAAAATTCGTCAGATGAATTTAAACAAAATTTAAGAAACGTTCCTGAACAAAAATTTACTTGAAATGTAATAACTTATCAGATTTTCTTATTTTGAAAATTTTCAAAGATGAACTGGCAAAAAAATGTCTTTAAGTCGAAAACTCCTTTTAACATAACAAACAACTTTTCTTTGGTAGGTTGGTAGGTTTGCAATTTGAACAGAATTTCATCCACTTCCACTGTTCTCGTGACAATGTAATTTATGGTAAGAATTAACTTAAAAAGTATAAAATAATTTATTTTATGGCAAACTCTAACATGATAATTTGTAAAAGCTTGAGGCACTCCGAATCATCTTTGATATTTTAAATTGAGAGTCTCCATAAGAAAAATTACTTTTAACTTTTTAGTACAATTTAAGTTAGACCCTAAAAAAATATTTTGTATACAAAAAATTTTTTCAGATCATGTTGAAATTTCAAAAAAAAAGACGAAAATAAAGTTTTGTGGAACCAAGGTTCTTTTTTAGATCTTACACATAAAAAATATAACATTTTACGTTACGAAATATGATATCGTTCTTATATATTTATAAATAAAAACACGAGATAATGAAATCTTTTTGTATATGTTTAATATGTATTAAAAGAGATGAATAGGGATTTATTTAGTCAAATGTTTTTTAAGCAAGTTATATAATAATATTTCTTCTTAGTTACTGTTTCTGTGTTTGTTGCTGCTGCATCTTTTAAATCTTCTATTATGAATTATAATAAATTACAATGACAATTGTAAGTTATAAATATGAATTATAAGATTTGTCAAGACAATAATCTTTTAAGTTTGATAAAACCCTAAAGAGAGTTCGTTAAATATTGAATTATGAAATTTAGTTTTAAAAAACTAATATGAAATTTAAAGTACATTGGGAAGAAAAATTTTGCTGAGCAAGATATTTTTCTTGTCTTAAAAAACAAACTTTCGGTTTCGTGCTTTCGAGCAAAAAAAATCATTTTTCTCTGTGTATATTATATATTAGACGTTTCCAAAACCATAAAAGAGTAAAATTTAACTTTTAGAAGATATTTTGGACTTATCTTGGACTCTCATATACTTCAAAAACTATTAAAGTTTAGGTTGCATTATTTAAAAGATATCGGCTTGATTTTAGTCGCAACAAGTGAAAACAAACAATTGACTGAGTTAGTTTTTGAAATACCATGTATAAACAGTGTTGCTTACTCACATTACACATTACCCATTAGACATATATAACTGATATTCGCATATAATACATACTATACAATTTGCACATAATTTTCACTCTTACGGGTAAACAGTGATGTTTACAAAAATAAAGTTTCATACAAAAGTTGTTTAGTTTTTTATAAGGAACATTTTTTAGCTTAAACTTTTGTTCTATCTCTAACGGTTTACAAGATCGGTCCTACAGACCCAAGACCCAAGTGACATATGTTGCTCATATACAAACTTGACCTCACTTTTTACGTTCTCAGCACGCTATATCTCTCAGCACGCGATATCTCCTTTCGTTTTTTTAATTATCGTGATGACAGACGGACAGACGACAGACAGACAGACAGACAACCGGAAATGAACTTTTTAAGTGATTTTATGAGCACTTAAACCAAAATTTTTGTTCATAGCATCAATATTTTTAATCGTTACAAACTTGGGACTAAATTTAGTATACCTTGATATATTTCATATACATGGTATAATAATGCTGTAAACTTTCAATAATTTACGAACTTTTCATAATTTACAGACCTAAACTATATTTTGTATTCTAATTACATTTATGGTTGATTAATCATAATTAAAGTTGTAGCATTAATTTATTTTTATTATCTTGCTTATTAATTTCTTATTATTTTATATTATTTTATTTTTATATTTATAGGGTTTCATTAATTAAAATATTACAATCGAGGAAGAAATTATTCTTTTAACCCTTTTGAACTGCATCTCTATGAATTAGAACAGAATGCTTATTTGTTTTGTCATTTAAAAACAAATAAAAAAACTGTTTCTAAAAGGGTCGCTTATTAACTGTAAAGCATTCAACTGTTATAGAACACGTGTCAATTTAAGATTTACATTATAAATAGTTTCATTTCGGATGGTTTAATAGTTTCAAAATATTCAAAATCATGTAATTTTATTGCAGAATAAGCTTTGCCCGAAGTGAGGATAATGAAATTTCCTGTTTTCTTTATTCCCAAACAAATTATAAATGATAATCTTATTTAGGGGAATCTAAGAAATAGCAAAATACTTAAATTGATAGATGTACTGTTCAAAATTTATAAAATTTATAACGAAAGGAGCCTAGTTCCTTTCGGTTGTCCCACAAAACCTCACGTTCCTTTTTTTTTTTATTTCACGGTCATGTGTTGTGTTATTTTATTTTTTGAAAAAAAAAAAAAAAAAACAAAACAAAAAAAACAATGTAGATGATATTTTAAAGAGGTACCTAAGAACACAGAAACACATTTAAATAATATGCAAATTGGTATATTGTTATTGTGTATATATGCATGCATTCATATAACACGGACCAACTATTACGTCTAAGGCCGGGTGTAGTATTTGACAGTCATTTCAAAACGACTAGAAAGTATCCCGCAAAATAAGATATGAAAACCATTTTCACAGAAAGCTATGTTCCTATTTAATCTTTCGAGGTCTTTTGAGAAATTGTTGTTGAAGTCGAGTCTAGATTAGATTAGATTTGAGTAACTAGTAAGTCTCAGAACTAGTGATTCAGAATCCCTACTTAATCAAGTTTGGGATATTCTCTGGCGAGATTTCATTTATTTCATTTTCGAGGAAGTCAATCCATCACTAGTGATGGTGTCGAAAATGCGAAAGAGAACGGCTTTCGTATTCACACAGCATGTGTGTTCCACTCTTCCAAAATCTCCAGAGATTGTTTCCTGTGGCATCCCAAGTCTTATAACATTTTTTTTTTCATAGCCATTAGGACCTAAAAACTTTAATAATACACAGAAAGCGAAAAATTGATAAATATTCATTATATCGATATCCAAATAAGAAGATAATTGAATAAAAACAGTAAATGTAGGATCATAGTAATAGTCGATGGAAACTATGTATCTTTTAATATATATTATAATATACTAGCTGTGAACTACCCGCTTCGCTGGGCAACTTTAATTTGCAATACAATCATTATTGTGTTATATAACCTCCACTTCATATACCGTCACTTACCCTCCTTCTGTTCACAATTTCATTTAATTATCAGTGTTTCTCTGTTATATTATGCATTTATTATACATAAAACCTTCCTCTGACTCTGTCTATTAGAAAAAAACCGCATCAAAATTCCTTGCGTAGTTATCAATATCTAAGCATACGTAGGTACATAGGGACAGACAGCGAAGTGACTTTGTTTTCTACTATGTATTGATTAAATAATAGGCATAAATTTATAATATTTGAGAGTAATTGAACGAAAATTGATCGTTTCACAATAAAGGAAAGAATGGAAGAAACTACCTCTCAAATTTATATTCGTCCTGAAAAAACAGTCAAATATTATGCCTGGTTCTAGATTTATACATGGCCCACACATTCATGTATTATGTCGACAATCATCGATTCTGAATGTTCTGTTCTGTATGGGTATTATATGGCTTTGTGGTGCGATGAATAATAATGCGCTTCACAACAATATGCTTGCTATGATTTTAATGTCATCACCATCACGCCTACATCAAAAATCACATTCTGTTTTTTCTTTTTACTTTATACTTTATACTCCATACATAAAATCACAGTTTGTCTACCTGATCATTTGGTATTTTTATTGACGACTGCAGGGTCTCTCTTATAACCGAAAACCTGAAACCTCTTCAGCAAAAAGCTAAGACAAGCTATCTATCATCAAATTACGTTCAAAGTTAAGAAAAAAATCAATAAAGTATAAGCTATATAAATTTTACCAAATTCCCACTTCCCGATTGAGCTGAAATTTTGGCAAAAATGCCCCATTCCTTCCGCCACATTTGATAAACATACTTTTTTTTGTTTATAATTAAAGGATTTAAATAAAATGTGTCTCTCATACACGTTAAAGCTTGGCACATAGCGCTCCAAATCATCCTTGAAATTTCGATATAGTCGTGTATGAGTGACTCATAGAAACAATTATTTCCTACTTTTTAGAAAAATAAAAGCTTGTCCCTTAAAAAATATGTGTTTAAACCTTTTTACTTTTTGTATTGTGAGTTTTATGAGATTTCAACGTCATATTTCGTCATCACGGATATGGTAACAACAACAAAATAATTTTTTTTCCATTTTACTTGTGTGTATGCTAAAACCTAGGTCCCCTGAATGAAGGAAGACAAAAAATTTGAAACTTCTCCGCCAATGTTAGTAAAAAGAGTATAGTAATCACATATCAAAGAAAGTAATCATAAAAATAGCAATACCATCATGTTTACAGACTCAACCGGTATAAAGTTCATAGCGTATTTCTTTTGTTATACCACCAACCAGCAATAAAAATGTTACCAACCCAAAGAAATAAATTCATGTAAAGAAGGATGGGTGTTTTTATAGGCATGTTCAAAAATTGTGGAACATATGTGAAAATATTTGGTTAGTATTTAGATTAGCACAACATGGCTATATATTTAATTAGTAAAAATATAATATATGACATTTTATCCAGAAACAAGCAGCGTTCAACTCAAAGTGAAATCAATATTTTGAAGAATATGAAATTTTTGCGGGGAATTACGAAGTCTTTAGCGCATTACTCAAATTTGAACGGTACTTTGTAACCTTTGTAACCAACAATATATTGGGACACAAGCATTACTACTTCTCATTTTCAAGATCAATTCTTTAACAGCAAAACGCAAATAATAATTGAAGTGTTTTAAAACTTTTGATTTTATTTTATATTTAATCTTATTGAATTTTTTTAAAGATTTTCATATGTTTTAAAACCTTGTTGTTTCCACACTTTTACTAAAAGACGACCAGAAAAAACTGATAGTCTTAAAATTATCGAAAATTACTATCAAACCACAGACAAGACAAGTCAAGTTTATAACATTCTTGTTATTTTTGTATTGACTTTTTGCGTTATAATCCAAATAAGCAAAAGTTGAAGTATGAAAATATTTTGAGCCTATCAAATTAAAAATAATGTCCCAGTTTCTATACCCGTAAGTATATTTTATTCAAAAAACATTTCGGCTATAAATTTTAAATTTTAAATAAAAGTTGTCTATTGATTCATCTAAGTAAACGTTTTATGGCCTTCACTACCCTTTTAAATGCAGAAATTTACATGATTTTATTGATATCATTAAAAATATCTTTATTGAAAACTAAAGGTATAAAATGGTGTTAAAAGCTTTAAATGAATTGATTTTGTTTGAATAAAAATACGTTATGTAATATTTTTAAAGTATAAATTTAAATCTAAAAAATATAAAATACTTACATTGTTCGTAGGTGAAGGCGCAGCTCACAATTCATTTAAAAAAATCATTAATACATTTGGAAAACGTATGAAAAGGTTTGTTTCCCATACAAAATTTCATCCTCTTCAAAATTATTTTCAGAACAAAAAGGTCCCATCTGTAAACCGGAAATTATCAAAATTGGTTTCTCAAAATAGACAGGCAGACAGGCAGACAATGTTAATTTTACATAATATTAGGATAAATTAAAATTTTTTTTATAGTATATTATAAATCAAAATCAAAATGATTGTTCGCGAAGAAGGTCCATTAAAATATTGGATAAATATCCGTAACTTTAATTTGATTTTATTGCGACAATATTGAACAATATTCAAAGTAAGAATTAAAAGAATCAAGTGCGGATCCAGAAAATTTTCGAAGGCATTTTCGGAAACATTAGCTTTTTACATGTTCTTTTTCAGAAATTCTCTTTGTTTTTCATTGCTTACTGACATTGAATGCTTTGTTCAAGAAAAAAAAAACACACAAAAATCAGTTTTATTTTGCGATCAATTATTTTCTGAGTTATCAATCAAATCTGCTCCTGCTAAAATTTCAAAAACTACAAGTTAAATCGTGAAATTATAAACAAAAAAAAATTAAAATATGGAACTAGTAATCGCCAAATGTTTCCAAATTTTGTACTTTTGTGTTAAAATTTTTCTAGAGGATGACCCTTTATCCATAGCAAAGAATAAAATAATTTTATTGCAAATATCAATCTTTTAGAATAAAATGAGAAATTTTTGACCCTAAAAATACAAAAATGAAGTTCGTTTAAGGATTTTGCGCGTAGTTTTTAAAAATTAAGGTATTAAAAAATATGTTCAAATAATTATAATAACTCGAACCCTTAAGGAGGGAACTACTTCCTTCTTACAAAAAAATTATTAAAAATCAATATTTAAACCAAATTATCATCATATAAAAACGGTTTACCTACTTCCTCGTTTTATTTCAAAATGCAATCAAGATTAGTAAATTATTTGCCCTAATTATTTATTAAATTATAATTTGAACCCACCTACTACAAGATGCATAATAATAATTTGCAATAAATATACATAAATTTAATTAAATAAAATCAAAATATATTATGTACATAAATAGATAAATTAAGAAAAATAACACAACTTAAATAAAACACTGCATAATTTAAAATGTTTTATTTTTTTGTATGTTTACAACGAAAATAAATTAATGAAATAAAATTTAAACCGCATTTAAAATATATATCTTTAACAAAAATATATTTAGTACCTATATAATTAAATATATTATTTAAAAGATACGAAAAGTTATTAGAGTTGAAACATTTATACAATCAAGTACCTTCTTTTTTGGTAAACGTACAAATATTTCTAATCTAAATGTTATAGCTGTGCAAAAAAAAACTTACTGGATTGAAGTAAGTATGTTTATTTTGCTGTTCATGTTTTTATAACAAGTAATTATTTCTTTCGTCAATGATCTCAATACTTAATTCAAAAAATGAGAATGTGACTGCTTTAAAACTTGAATCAAGAAAATATTTACTTGCTCATCATGTTAAGAATGTATTTTCTTACAACACGTTCCTACTCTTACTACTAATACTAATACTACTTTTTTGTCAGTGTACTTTTATTTTTTATAGCAATGATTAAATTCATTTTGAAGCTTCACAGTTGCAAACATTTTGAGTCTTTCAGGATGAGAAAACGAAGTTTTTCAACTGCTCCACCAGCTAGCCCTTTATTTTATTTAAAAATAGCCTTGTAAACTGACTTTGAATTTGTAGTTTTTAGCAATTTTTAAGGCTAATCGATGTTAGATTTATAGTTTATTTTCACATCTTGAAGCTAGCTCAACTCTTTTATGGGTTATTTTCTTGAAATATTATTAGTATTCTTAATAAGGTCGTAATCTAGTGCTTATGGTAATCGCTTCTCACGCGGTATAATAGATTTTTTTACATTTTCAATTTAAACAAAATTATATTTATTATCTGGAATATTAATTATTCCAGATTATAGTTTCTCAATGAGGCCGAAGTTTTATGCTTATGGTGCCCGGTCCTCGTGTGGAAGGCCATCAGTTCGAAGCCATCCATGTCAATAGATTTTTTTTTTTTTTTAATTTTAAAAAAATCAAGTATAATTTCTTGAAATATTAATGGTATTCTCAGTGAAGTCCTGTTTTTGTTGTTAAAGTGCTCGGTGCTGATAGTTTTTTCGGTCGGGAACTTTTGATCGGTCCATTACTGCTGGACATTTCGTGACCCATTTCGAGCGTTTGATTCAAATATTTTGTACAGTATGATTCCAGACCTGTTTTATCCTTGACACTGTATAAATAGTTGAAAATAACAACAAGTGAAATTTAGAAAATTTAAAAAGCCTCCGACAAATATTTCGGGTACGGAACTCACACTTGAAACATATCTAAGAATATTCTCAATTAAATTACCTTTTTCTTTTTTTAAACTGAACTAATTTTGAAATGCATCGCCTCTTTTTTTATTGTTTCGGGTACAGAACACTAAACTTGCACCTGAAACCTAAGAACACATTCCATTTCCGTTTAGGAACAACAATGCCACAGACACGTTTTTTTTTTCGGAAAAAAAGCCTATGGAAACGAGCATTATTTTGCTAATTTCTAACACAGTTTTTATCATATAGAATTATCAGTGTGTATCTACTGATGCTCCACTTTGTATCAGAAATAATGAAAATGTTTTTATGACTGAATCTATTTCATCACATCTTCTTCTGTTGGCTTTACACTTTAAATATAAAAAGAAAAAAAAATTCATTAAAGAAAAAATACATCGAAATATCTATGGTAAAGAAGTATCCTATACAGTGGATACTGACTGGTGTTTACAAGTAATTAAAAAAGTAAATATTCAAATTAATGAATAGAATTACAATCTTGTAAATTTAATTAAAAATTTAAATTGTTCTGAGCTAAAAAGAAATAAAAAGAAGTGAACACTTTTATAATGTAACATGACACTTGTGTGGGCATGGACACACAGATAAGAAATTATGTTCGTATATAATTGTTTGGTTATTTAAATATAACTGTTTAAACATTTTTATTCACTGATAAGAGAGTGATAATAATCAAAGTTTGTTCACTCTGGTTTTTTAAATTCTTTATTTAGTAATATTTTCCCAAAAAATATAGACTCTTGCATTGTACCGAAGGTCAACGGGGTAGTATGGGTATGCCATACATCTATTTCATGACCTCCTGCACATAATTTATTGGTTTTTTGGAATACCTGATATGGAAAAAAAATTCTTCTGGAAATTGTCAAGACGCATGCTTAGAAAAATTGGAAATTAGACCGTATGATTTTTCATGATTTAGGGTTTATGGTAATAAATTACAAACCACATTTGTCGAGACACGGGTGATACATCCTGATGGCCCGAAGAAATCTGTGGCTCCACTGACTTTTTGTAAAATACAACAACGTATTGAAATGCCACATGCTTGGGGCATTGAGATCAAATTTTCAATTTTCCTTAGATGCTATTTTGGTTTTATTTGCGCTGTACTGCATACTTTTTGGACTATAAGTGTATTTAGTAATATGTAATAATTGATAATAATTATTTTTATTTAAAAGTACTTATTTCACCGTATTGACATGACATAGAAGTTCCCATTCGTTATCTCCAGCTGAAAAATCTTTGGTATTTGGTATTCCTAATCTCCATGTGAACACTCTACGAGTCAAATTATTCTTTACGTTACCATTGTCAACGTATAAATATTCATAATTATTATGTATACTTTGAATATTTATATAATTACCATTACCAGTAGGCGTAATTTCCCAAGAACCTTGAATTCCTTTAGTTTTAGGCCTCCAAGTAAAAACTTGACGACGTTTTTTATCATACGCATAAGCGTTTATGTCAGCGTATAAGTATTCATTCCAATGAACATTTTTTATCATAAAAGATTCCCCTTCATCTTCAGTTTCAAATTTCCATTGACTTTCCGCTTCCATGATACCGTTAAGAAAGTCCGCTTGCCCAGAAAATACTCTACGACGCTCTGAATCATATTCAAACCCTTCTTGCTCCACATATAAATATTGATCTCCAATACGATTCCGTATTTTACATTTATTACTATCTTCCCAAATAAGTTTAGACCAAGACGGTAAGTTATATTTCACATCATCAAACATTTTTTTAAACTTTTCGTCTACATTAGGGTAATTTGGCATTTCCATATACTCTTTGACTTTGTGCGCCAGTTTGTTTACTATAGCAAAGTTGTTAAGTAAGCCTTGCTTTTTAATTTCATTAAGTAAAGTTGAAAATGCCACCCCAGATTCACTTATATACGGCAATTCTCTTATAAATGTGAGAATATTATCAAATTTTTCATTTGAAGCATTTGGCATTTTCAAAACTTTTTTTAAAGTATCGCTTAAAATTTCGTTAAAGTAAAAGTACCAAGTTTTAGCAAAATTTGTAAGTTCCTCATCATACCAATTATTGTAAATTATATTAGCCCATGAAACTGCGATCTTATTTAAATGATATTCAACTTTCGAATATAGACTTGTAAGTTTATCCTTTGCAGGAGAGTTTTGAATACCCCAAGCCAAGATTATAACTTTTAATGAGTTTAAATGATTTTTCAACTTCATCTCGCTGTACAAAGTTTCGTAAGCAATTACGTCCTTAGGTATTTTTGCCGTTATATTTTGGTATTGTTGAAATCTTATAAAATATATAATTCTGTGAAAGTTTTTTAGCTCATCTGCATTATTTTGAAAAGTATATGATTGCTTAATAATTGTAGCTATTGAAACTGATTTTAAAGCTTGGAAATGTCCAGCAGCCTCCTTAGTTTTATCATGCATAATTTCCGAAACGCAAATATTTGTTGCAGTTGTTTGTAAACGGTTTAATGCTTTGTTCAATGCTATCCCATTTTGCAAATCAGCTTGTAATTTTTCTAATTCTAGCTCATTATCTTGCGGCAACCCTTGTTTTAAATTCTCACTATTTTTCTGATAACTTTCAAGTAAATTTTCATATAGATTCATCCAATTTAAAATTCCATCGATGGAATCTTCGTTACCTGATGTAACTATAACAATAAAATCATCTTTCAAATGTTGAACACCACATTGAATTACTTTTATGAACTCTTTACAATTATCGAGGTCATTTGAATTTAAGATACATGTACTCGAATTACAGCCACCCGATGAAAGTGAATGTAGTTTTTCAATCTGATTTTTCAAATATGTTGATTCATCCCTGGAAATTGTACATTTTGGGGATTCTTCCATCGATTGAATTGTTTTAAATTCTTGATCTGTGATTGTTACATGTTTGGATGTATTTTGAGAAAGTGTTGTAGAAATATTTAATGGAGTATCCAAATTTGATGAAGATATCAGTGATCCGCAAGTTAATGTTATTAACTGAAAAAATATTGTTTCAACGATAATTGCAGAAGTAATTTTAAGTTGTTTTCTCCTAGGTATGCCCATATTTCATCAATATCTACAACAGTACACATATATAAAATTATTTTAAAAAATACAGGTATGTATGTTTACCTATTGGCGTGTCACATCAAAACACAGGAAACAGAGTTTCTTGTTTAGATACAGTTGGAGGAATAAAGAAGTGCATTAGAGTACTTTTTATGACAGTTATATTTCTTTAACTAAAATATGATAATTTTGGGGAATCTGGAGATAAACCAGAAAGTCAAAAATTAAATAATATAATATGAAATTATTAAAAATAAAAGCTGTTCTGAACTGTCAAATCTACCTGAATATGACGCAAATAATCAAAAAATTATTTACTGAACTCTGGAGAATGTATGTGAATATTGCGAGTCGAGCGGAACTTAGCTCTAGTAGTTAATGATAATAGAAGTAGTAGAGTATTCCGATCCAATCTGGACAGGTGATAACACAACAAACGACGGTTTTATGACGGTTTTTATGCATAGTACATATAAAGTATTAAATAAGAAGATAAGCTGAGAAAGTTTACATTAAAAATTCTGTATCAAAGTTAATTTTACTGTAGTATTAAATAAAAAAGATAAGTCGAAGAATACCGACTTAAAAAAATACGAATGTCCACATTTCTTTATCATCTTATACCTACCTTAGGGAATTATTCAAGAAAATTATTTGTGACATAATTGCTTGAAATGCAATGTGTTTTCTCAGTTTATAACTAGAGAACTATCCGTATTTATTTTTTATACCATGTATATGAAATATACATAGTATATTAAGTTTAGTCCCAAGTTTTTAACGCTTAAAAATAATGATGCTAGGAAAAAAATTTTGTCATAGGTGTTCATAAAATTACCTAATTAGTCCATTTCCGGCTGTCCGTCCGTCCGTCCGTCCGTCTGTGGACACGATAACTCAAAAACGAAAAAAGATATCGAGCTGAAATTACATACAGCGTACTCAGGACGTAAAAAGTGAGGTCAAATTCGTAAATGAGCATCATAGGTCAATTGGGTCTTGTGTCCGTAGGACCCATCTTGTAAACCGTTAGGGATAGAACAAAAATTTAAATATAAAAAATGTTCCTTATCAAAAATTAAACAACTTTTGTTTGAAACATTTTTTCGTAAACATCACCGTTTACCCGTGAGGGCGCCAATTAGGCGGAAATTTTATAATATGTACTATACTTGATTATCAGTTATGTATGTGTCACATGTTTGTATGTGTAATGTGATAAAGAAATCAACACTGATTATGCATGGTATTTCAACAATTAACTCAGTCAATTGTTTGTTTTCACTTGTTTTAAATAGATATTGAAGATTGTAATTTTTGAAACAGAATAATATTAAAGTATAAATTTAAAAAATTGTCTTATTACCTACCGTTAAATATATTTTTGTAAATTTAAATGTAAGAATCACTATCTTAACTAGAATCACTGTATTGTAGTAAATTTTAGAACTTAACTTTTCACACAGTTACAAAAAAGTGTCCATATGACAAATTATTATTAATAACAAAAATATGAAATATTAATATATTTATAATATAATAATTATCATGACTATATGACCTCTCTATTAACCTCTCTATCAATATAAAAAAATTGCCAATTGATAATTTAAAATAATACGCAAAATTTTATAGATTTGTTTTATCTTACATGAGTATAACTCAAGGGTTTCTGAATTTTTAATCAACGAAAATTAATCCTAGAAATCGGAGATTGTTTCTGCAAAAGTCAAATATCATTTAATTGACTGATTTCAGGTCATTTGACACCGCCGAAATTCTAGATAACAAACAGATTCGATGCTTCTTGTACCCTGAAAATTTTTACACGTAGCCCCCATGGCATTAAAAATTGATTTTCATTGACATGTAACTATTGAAAGTGATTACATCTTCAACATCATTGCTTTTGTTGAGGAAACTCCAGAATCCATGACTGAAATCTTTGTAAACAAAACTACGTCTGCACGAACGAACTTTCCAGAGATCAGTGAGCAGTATATTTGTCTTACACATTAACTAATCTTGGTCTTGCTCACTTCCAAGAAATGGATTATTTTTATAAAATTTTTGAATAAGAAATAGACAGATCAGCAATTTAAAATATTGCTCCCATTCTAAAGAACATTGTATTAATAATTCTTTACAAAACAGACACTTTATAGTCTTGATTTATCGAGACTACTGTATTTGTAGCTCAGATCTCAAAAAATATGCATTAAAAAATATTTTTTCAACTTAAAGTTTATCACCATTTAACCTTGAAAATAAACAAACTTTGTTAAGCTATATTTTGATTAGTTTAGTATAAAACGAGCTATTAGCTATAATTGATTAAAATGGCCCATGCTGTAAATCATTTTTATATAATTGCATTCTCGCAGGCGTAAGGAATGGTGCGAAAACAGCAGACGAAAAGTTGGTCGTTTCTGATTTTCAAGAATCTACTTAAGGTATTACATGTCCAATGACTTTAAGTTTGAAATCTAAAATCATTTTATTTTCAATAATCTTCAACATATAATAACCAGGCTAAGGTACACTATAATCTAATTTATATACGAAGTTAAATCATTGCCTTTCGGCAATTGTCTGCTTGGCTTCACCACGTACATTATGGATCTTTAAAACGAATAAAAATAAAATTATTCATCTAAAACAACTAGTCCATAATTGGATTAAGCATAATTATTCGAATGTAATTCGATTATACGCATAAGATTCTCACATCGTTATTTTTTTCAGGAGAGGCACTAAAGTAGAATAAGTATGTTATTTATACTACAGAGCGGAAGTTCTTTTGAATCCACATTTAATATCAAAGAAATTTGTTGAATTCATTCATTGAAGAATAAAGTCTTTTTATAATTTTGTTTAAAGTTTTTTATTAATAAAAAAAAAATTTCTCCTTTATTCAATGAAATAAAATTATATTTAAAAAAAAAACTATGAGCTTATAAATGTTTTTGCTGCATTAAACATTTTTTTCTCTTCTGTTTTGATTTTAAATAAAAACAAGTGAAAACTTACAATTGATTGAGTTAATTGTTTAAATACCATGCATAGACAGTGTTAATTACGCAATCGTTTATTTTTTACAGTCATTGGAGCAATGGAAGGTAGCCACTCTTACGCAGAAAGTAATAAGGGTATCTTTCTTCTGAATTTCTCAGTAGATATAATATATGCTATAAACAAACAAATACATAATATATGTAACGTATCAATTTAAAATAAATAAAATTCCTCTATACATACTATATAATGTTTCTAACCTAATTTACGACTTCACGTGGAATTTAAAGAACATTTTTTGCATTTGAAACAAAAGACTTGACCTATAATGCTCATTTACGAACTTGACCTCACTTTTTACGTCTTAAAAACACCATTCGGCTTGATATCTCTTCTTGAATTTGAGTTATTGTGTTGACAGACAGACAGGCAGACGGACTGACAGGCGGACAGCTGGACTAATTAGGTGATTTTATGAACACTTATGCCATAATTTTGTTCGTATAGCATCAATATTTTTAAGCGTTACAAACTTGGCACTAAACTTAGTATACCTAGATATATTTCTTATATACATGGTATAATAATATGTTTTAAATCAAAACATTCAGGTAAAGAGTCAGCCGTAGTATTTTGCAGTTATTTCTTAACTTCTCAAAAACAACTTTGAAATACGAAACATTTCATATCCGGGATTTTCTCAAAAGCACAACAGGCTTCAAATAGATTATTTCATTGATATATCGAGAGACCTGTTAACTGGAATCTTAAAAATTGCACATTTTCGACAACTGTGCAACTTGTTAGACCTAGCTTAGTAAGATAGCCCTGATAAAAGCATTTCACATTTTCAGCCGTTTTGAAATTTCTGTCAAATACTGTACGTGGCTCTAGACCATATAGAATGTTGAATTATATTTAGTTGCATTGTAATAAATTGTAATAATTTAAAATATAAAATTAGTGATGTTTCATATTAAAATGTAATTTCCAATCGTAATGGACGGATTAAAATCGTTTACAAATTTATGAATAGATAATATTCTGACGTATAAATTTTGGTATAGGTGTTCATAAAATCACCTAATTAATGCATTTCCGGTTGTCTGTCTGTCGTCTGTCGTCTGTCCGTCTGTCATTACGATTACTCAAAAACGAAAAGAAAATGAGCAATATACGTCAATTAGGTCTTGAGTCCGTAGGACCCATCTTGTAAACCGTTAGAGATAAAACAAAAGTTTAAAGGTAAAAAATGTTCCTTATAAAAAAATTAACAACTTTTGTTTGAAACATTTTTTCCTAAAGATCACGGAGAGCGCAAATTATGCGTAAATTGTATAATATTATTAATATTGTATAATATTTATTAAATTGTATTATATGGGAATATCAGTTATATATGTGTGACATGTATGTATGTGTAATGTGACAGAGTAATCAACACTGTCTATACATGGTTTTTCAACAATTAACTTAGTCAATTGTTTGTTTTCACTTGTTATGGTTAATTTTAAGAAAGCGTTAGAAAGACGTTATAAAAAAATTAAACCCGACGATTCGTGTGACGCCTTAGTAAAAAAAAAAAAAAGGAACAATTTAACTGGAATATAAGACAAAATTTTCATACTTTGAAGGAATATTGGGATATCTGGTATAAAAAGATATCGGATTTATAATTTTTGCATCTATTATTTAGTATTTAATTATCCTATTATTGGTCCTATAGCGCAATATATTCAAATTTTCTTAATATCTAACATATTATGTCCTAAATAAATACAATAACAAACATTAAAAATTCGTACAACGTTTGAAAATAATCGAATTTATGAAAAGAAGTATTAAGATTGTAAAAAAAATAGTCTTCCTTTCAGAAACACACAACAAAATTAACCCTTCAAAAAAAGTATGATACTTATTTCATGTATATTTACATTATAGTTTAATTATTTTCCTTTAAAAATTCTTATTTATATTTATATAAATACTTATTAACAGATTAAAAAATAAAAATATGTCTAAACACTTCTTTATAATAATATGAATCATATTATACCTTTAAAAGATAAATAAGCCTTATTATATTCAATTTGAAGTACCTACAAGAAATTTTTACATAAACATTTTTTGATACAAATCATTTCATGGTTAATATAATCTAAAATACGAATGGAATTTTTATTTATTCAGCTGGTTGAATGTATAAAAATTATTTATATTATAAGATCTTTTAACTTGGTATTCTTCAAGAAAAGGGTATCATACATTCAAGATGAAACCACCACCCACATAATATTTCATTAACAAGTGAAATTTCCAAATTTTAATACATCACCGAAAAATTTTTCGTATTCGGAACCCTAAACTCACACTTGAATCATATCTAAGAACAATCTCCATCAAAATACCTTTCAAACGAAGCCAAAAAAATCATTCCGTTTAGGTGCTACGACGCCACATTCAGACACACACACATAGCGGTCAAAATTATTACACCCCATTTTTTAGGTCGGGGGTTAATAAACCAACTAACTTGTCAGGCATTACCCAAAATTTTTGGATAGGCTAATGGTCCAAGTTTTTGCTCTATTTCAATGCTTTTATTATAAATATTAGAGAGATGCGTCGTACAGTAAAGCGGACATCTTACAGCAAGCATACGGGTTCCGACTCCACTAATCAAATACATAGCCATTAATATTACAGTATGGAATAGGGCTAACCACCAAAAATATTGCCGGCACCGCCGATCAGTGTAGGCCTGACGCTTATACTGAATTGACTCGTCCGCCATAACTATTCTCTGAATACAGTACACAGTATGGCGTTCACATCGATACAAATACACCGATAAAAATGGTTCATTAAAAAGCGGTTAGGGATTGAAATAAAATATGCCTTTTGCATCTACAACAGACGGAGACTGAAAGATTTACCAATAAATATTAAGTAAAAACTAATTTTGATTTGCAAATTTTTGCCAATGCTCAATTATTTCAAAACAGACTTGAACCATTATTGCGCCGGTTATTGTTTGAGCAATAGAAAGTTGTGATGTAATTTAAACATTTCAAATTGATCGCTATATGTATATTCGAGGTGTTTTGTTTGGCAAAAAGTTTATTTTGTAGCAAGCTATTTACACAAATGTAGTCCTGGTTTAATGGGGCTAATATAATGGTGTGGCCAGGCACGAAGGCGAACATCAAACAGAAACGAAAATAGGCAAGTATTAAACATTTTAGTATGGGATTTTATATGCCCATTTGATACTTTGTCTTCATCTCTGGTCACAATTTTGTAAAAAAAATCATATTTTATTTAATGGTGATATTTATTATATTTCATTTTTAATACTAAACATTCTTTAAAAATAGAAAATTAAAAAGATTATAAAATCATTCCACCTTTCTCCTAAAATCCATCAAGTTTTTAATTAATCAAAATAATATGACTAATTAATTTGATAACAATAGAAAAATTTTTTTTTTTTGCAAAAAGATATTTTTAGGTCTGTTAACTTTTTAGTACAGAGACGATAATCATACACATACACACACATGCAAAATTTTTTATTTAATGCATTTCAAATAAATTTTTATATTTAATAAAAAAATGAATGAATAATTAGGCACTGGTTGGAATTGAGTATGTAAAAATTAATTAACGGGAAATTACAGAAAAACACGACTATGTATCATTATTATACGTGTTGCTATAATATTAAACAAGTTGCTGATATGCGTAACTTACCATGGGCGGACCTGGAAATGACCAAGTTACATGACTTAATTGGCACAGTACAGTCGATTTTGATAACTCCAATCACAGCGGATATTCTAAAATTTCAAGTTGATTTAGACTTCTACTTCGGACGATGAATTTTCTACTTCTTCTACACACGATATTACTGCTAACTTCAAATAATACCCAGCGTAATAATATCTAGCGAAATTTTCTGTTGTTATCAGGAATATTTAATTTAAAAAAATTTGACATAGCTGCAACAAAAAAAAACTAATCCATCCTTATTTTTAATATTATAAATTTAATAAAAAGGGCAAAAAACACGTAAGAAGCAAAAAAAGACCTAAGATTTTAAGAATAAGACGCAAATATTTTAAAATTAAATCTAAGCACACTTCCCGGAATGCCGAAGATAATAAATTTATTTTACACTAAGATGTCTATATTTTCTAATATACAAATTTTATATGTCGATTGTTAAAATTATTCAAACCAAAGTTAGTAAACGATAGTCACTTCCGTTAGAAAAACCATAACATTGATGGTATCTTTCTACTGGCATTATATAAATAGTCATAGAAGCTAAGAAAATAATTCACTCGTCTAGATAGTTTTTGAACAATTCGAATAGAAAAATACCCTCTCACTTATATCATATTCAATTTCGCTTAGTGCTTCCACTAAGTATTGAGTTCTCAAAAAATATAACGATAAAAAAAAAAAGTTTAATTAAAATATTTTGAACACAAATAAAATATTTTTTAATGCAACCATAACTGATTAAATTAGAATATTCAAATAAAAATATAACTCAAACAATTGATTTCATATAATATACAACAAAATTTGGTCCACACGTTGCTGCGTTGGCCAGAAAAAATAACAAGAATCTCACGTGAAGAAAAAAAAGAATATAAAGAGAAAAAAAAACATAGATTAAAATGAATGTAATGAAATCTAATTTCTATTTTTATTTAGAATTTTATTATAATTTTACCATCCATACATATACAAAAAAAAAGTGTACAATAACAGTTTCTTGAAGCAGCGACCACCCAAAATGAAAATGATGATGCATACATTACATACTAATAATGTAGTTTACTTAGTTACCGATCATTACTAAGTAAGCGTCTAGAGCGATATGTAGTATTTGACAGTCATTTCAGAACGAAAATATGAAAGGCTGTTGTTAAACTCGAGTGTAACAATTTTCCGTTCTATGAAAATTTTTATGGTTTCTTAAAATATTGGGTACTTGTATTCTTAATTTTTGTAAATTATGATTGCTTTCGATTATTCTATGATACAAAATCGTACACTATAAAGACGTACATAAAATTAACTTGTCGAGTAAATTTTACTTGAAGGAAATTGTAAATAAATAATAGTTTTTAAAAAATCTAAAAAACACGCTTTTATAACTAGCTGAACAGATATTCTTAAAAGTAAAGTCATTATAAAATATCTTAAAAAGCACCCCCCGCTTTTTTACGCAAAATGATTTTATTGAATTTAAAGAATTTATTTTCTACCTTTTAGTTCACCAAGTTACAAAAGCGTTTTTTTTTAGATTTTGCAACTATTATTTATTTTGTGTTTTTTAGACTTTTATTTATTTATCAAAAACTCAGTATAAATATGGTGGGAGCGCAAATAAGTGTATATATTTTCAGGTATGGAAATTGTTATTCCTGAAAATTCTGGACAGGGCAATCAAATAAACTGATTAAATTACTGTATTGTCATCGGTCGGTCCTTGATAAGTATGCCAAATTTTTAGTTAATCCGACGTTTTGAAGAGGGTCAAAATCATGTTCAAAGTTTCCGTTTCATACTTACATACTAACATACGTATGTAACTAACAAAAACGTGTTAAAAATACACATATACTAGGAATAAAACCAGGGCTTTTTGGATTTGTGCTAAGCGTCGTACCGTCTCAATTCCTGACCTATGTGTATGTTTTTGCTACTCCCCTTAATTCATAACATCCTTTCATTGCTGGCATCGCAAGGCTTGACAATACTTACCGAACCTTGGTTATTAATAGTTTTGACCCAGACTTGAAATAGGGTTGGCAAATCAAGGATTGGCAAATTTCTGACACAACCTTAAATCCACCGTCAAACTTGACATTTCCTTCATGGGTAAAATACACATAAATAATTTTAAATGGCAACAAAGCACGTTGCCAGGAAATAGACATCGATTTCTTTCATGCGTCATGCTTTCATGCATTTTTTTCATGTTTATTTCAATGTCGTCTTCGATGGATCTTTATCCTAGAGTTCCTGCATACAAAAATTTGCGAAGAAAAATTTTATGACGCATTAACTAGACGGCAGTCTCTAAAATTAAACCATCCAGTTTTGACTGTCAAATACTACGCCTGGCCCTAGACCAATACCATAATGTAATGGCGATGTTTCATAAACACAAATCAAAAAGCATTTCGTTTTGTTTTACATTTTTTGTTTAAAGATTGTTGATTAGCGAAATTCGAAGGAATTACATATCGTTAAAAAAACCATATGTAAATACTTTTTGTATTAAATGTTTGTCGTGTTTATTAAAAACAGTTGTTAAAAACAAAATCATTATTAATACCGTGAATCCGCAAGCTTTTTTCGTTTAAAAAAATTACTTTTTTGTGTAGATGAAATCAAATACTCATAATACAGTTTTTTTATATATATTTAATTAATATACATAGGGTGTTCCGTAATGATCCTATTGATTTAAAGTAATTTTAAGTAATAAAAGTAATAATTTCCATGATTACTAAAAGTAATATTTTCATTCATATATGCGAATATGATATATATGGATATGATAGATGATATTTCGACCATAGATACATTTTAATAAATTTTATTGATTTCAAAAGAAAAGTCATTTCGCGATTGAACTGCCTTAAGTGAACAACTTCCAACATTTTCATTTCAAAAATAAATTACAAAGACATTATTGATTATAAAGATTGGCTATTTATTTGATTTCCAATCGATCTAATGGTATAAATATTGTGTTTATATAATTAATCATTTTATTATTTATAAACAAAACATATTCTTAATATACGCACCTAATGCCAATTAAGTAATACTTAAAATAATTGTTTAATAAATAAATTTAACATTTCCTGTCTTTTAATAGTTTATTTACAAAGTCTAGAACTAAAGTTTCATAAAACAATGATAGTATAAAATATCTCTGATATTTATTGATAAAATTAAATTTGGTTATAAAATTTCTATATTCTTATCAGATAATTTTAAATTTACTGATAAGGGACACCATCGTTGAAACTTTCTGCTGGGTGGTCTAAGTAATAACAGGACGACTTCATTAAGGTATTTTCAGCATGACACTTTTGGCCTATTTTTTGTCGTTGAGGTCGATTTTGTTTTCGAGATATTAATTTTGACGTTAATTGGAAACTTGGGCATTATTTCTGAAACTTCGTTAAATTCTGTCGGAAAGTTGGTTTCACAATAGTTCTAGCATAGGAACTAAAGATACTATGCTGTAAATACCTTAAATATTGAATAACGTTAAAATAATGACAATTTCTCATTACAGTTAGACTCAGGAAAACGATATTTTCTAGAGTGACAAATTTTTGAAAAAAATTAATATTATTACTCTGATACTTTCTATTGGCCAGATCATTTACAAGTTTTTTAAATCAAAAAATTTTGCAAAACTAATAGAATGTACTACTGTTCAAAATATTCTCGAATCCAGTAGAGATAAATGATTTCATAATTTAGGGTCATGTCATACAATAGTGTAGGTCTTATAATATTAACTTATTATTATGCCAAAGAAATGATATTTATGTAACAATTCTAAGAAACTTTTTTAGATTCACCCACAACTATTTAAAAATTTAATACAAAAAATTTATAATATCCATATAAAATTATGCATTTTGCTTCATATCCGATGTCTTCACTGGAGAAGCTGTCGGCAGCAGTATTCATGTTGCAAAATTCAGTCTTTCAGCTTGGCAAAATACTCTTCTCTAAGAATAAAACTTACTGCATAACTTGCATTCTTTATCAATGTCCTACATAATAGGGGATAATCCTGTTGAAGAATTACCCATATTACCCATAAAAAAAACTAGGCTTGATACCATGACAAAATTTGAAAGTGGAATTAAAATTGATTAAAAAACGAAAAAGTTATAAGCAATTTAAGATTGCATTTAAAGGTTGCCCATCTCCTTTAAGCAAAACAAAGTTTTATATGTAATCTCTATGGCGATACCCACGTATGACGTCACTAGTGGGTATCTTCCTCCTTGTTTAATTAGGAATTTCAAACGTTCATATCTTGCATACTAGAAAAGATTTTTAATAATCAACTTCACTTTTCTATTCATGAAGTGAGAATGTTAATCTGAAGCGATACAAAAATTTAGTCCGATCCAATATTTTATGTTTTCCTTATCGTCTTTCGTTTCGAACATCTCGGTTTAGTTTTATTTTGTCTCATTTCAATGATCGAAAAAGAATATTATCTTATTTGATCTCTTTTTGACTCTCATTGTAAATTTCTAAAAACCCATAATATTTACTTATCAAATGGCTTTCGAGTCAAAATACAAAATTAAGTTTCTCGCCTGGAACTTTAAGCATTTTTTTTATCATAATATCCACCAAGGACTTTTGGTTAGCCATATTATTTCAACGTGTTTTTTGTCTGGTTTATTAAATATTTAAAATAATAATCATAGAATAATTGTTTGTTGACTGGACCACAAAATGGACCACAATATAAATGTTTTATACCATTTTAAACAAGATTTATAATAACTATAATTAGTATGAAGTTTTCTTGTTTTTTTTTTACCTTTTTATTTTTTATTTTTTTAAATACCAGTAGTTAGTTGATGTAGGCATTATCATTTTATAAATATCATGTCAACAAAAGTAGTAATGGTTGACCTACACTCAAATAAAGAAAAAATATACAGCAAGTTTTTATTTAATTGAGTGTTTAAAATTTATTAAATCTAAGTAAATATAATAGTTTAAAAAACTAAAAAACAAGCTTTTTTCAAATAGCCAATCCGCCATCTTGGATGTCCGGCATATAGGATTTATGTCACGTGACTATTCTTTTCGTATTCCTGGCAGCAAACCCATTCATTTGATACCCATATTATGGGGGTGCATTTCAAATAGCCTGTAAGCCATCTTGGACGTCCGCCACATTGGATTTAAGTCAGGTGACTATTTTTTCCGTATTCCTAACAGAAAACCCTTTCATTTGATACCCATATCATGGGGGTGGATTTCAAACAGCCAGTACGCCATCTTGGGGAGGCTGCCATATTGGTTGTGTAATGACGTTTCTGAACTAGTCATGTTTTGTCATCTGAACTCAGAGCGTGTGCAAAATTTCATCCTAATCGAAGACCGGGAAGTGGGTCAAATTAAGATTCCAAGATTTTCTTACATACATAGTTAGTTACAAATGATGCTAATAAAAGCGTGTTAATAAAAACGTTAGGTCTTTACAAAGCAAGAAATATTCATAAATGTACGTATTTTCTCTATAAACAATTAGATTTTAATAAAATGTTCATCGTTTCACTGAAATTTCTTTGTATTTAGAAGAAAAAAGAGTTAACGCCATTATAAAACGGGCCTTGAGAAGTTCGCAGTTCTGCTCTATTATGAAATTTGCAAAAAATCAGACATTTAATTTAAAATATGATTATCTTTCAATTGTTTACATGTAATTCATATGGTATAATGTCAAATAAAAATTATTGAAAAATAACGATTAGTTAAACTTGTTGCATTAGAAATTGTGAAAATAAGACAAATTTCATCAAGAATATTTTTTGATTTAAGATAATAACTTATTTAAATTTGGTAAAAAATATTATTAAATTTACCATAGACTTCTATGTCTATCCACAAAATTATATTAATAAAGTAGGTAGTGTATCTTTCCACGAAAACTCCTGAGACGAAAACTAATGCACGGTGCAAATAATAATGGTGTAATGATGATTCGAGGAGGTTACCCTTCACCTTACCCCCAGGTTTTGTTAAAAACGATCATGAAAAGTGCTAAAAAGTGCTAAACGTCCTCATGAAAAATTTCCTGAAAACCTTTAGTTTTATTACTTAAATGTATTGAACCGAACACTTTTTAACTGTAAAATAAAAACTCATCAATCGATAACGAGACGGACACCCTTTATTTATAAAAATTCTTAAATGTAAATTATGGTTTTTTAAATATGTAGGTAACTAATTTTAATTGACATTTTTGGATATTTTAGTGTTTAAATACATATTATTACCTCCATGCACAGATATAGAGAAGATTACGTTTTCAAGTCTCCCGGTGCATTGCATTTTCTGAAATTTGAACTAATGACGGAAGTTATTTCCGTTCAAATAGTTTTAATTGCTTGTTGACAAGAACTATTAACTAACTTACTTTGCTTTTTGTTAAATTGTTTCTTGCGTTCGACTTTTACAAAAGGGTTAAAAGTACTAATTACAGGTTCAAGAACGTAAACAGTAAACAGTAAATTCGATAAAACAAGATGGAAACAGAGAAAATAAAAAAAGTTCATGTAGCTGTCACGCCAGAAACTGTTCTACTTACAATGGCAGTAAACCGTATAATTATCGTAGTAACCCGTACAAATTTCGCAATGATAGTCGCTTTTCTGGGGCTACTGTCTACGCCCACTCGCAATATTCATTACTAAACCCGGCATTACTCAATGGCATCATACGAAAATCGAACTCGGCTAAACTTTCTAATAAATGTAATTTACATTTAAATGTGGTAAATATTTTACCACATTTAATAATGAATTTAGCAAACAAGTTTTTGGAAACGTGATGTGTATATAGAAGTTTGTGACTTTTTACACCATTTTTGTTTATAAAGTTTTTATATAAGGTATTTGATCATTTTGATCTTATCAGTGTGTCATATTAAACACTGGTTGCTTTAAAGATTTTATACAGTGATTTTAAGCTGATATAAACATAGATTTAATAGTAATTAACAACATTCGATTGTGGAACTCTGTGATTTGTTGTGTAACAGGTATGTATCTAACAAAAACGATCATATCATTCTGAAAACGTATAAAATGTCAAAATACAGCAAGTATGAGTTTGAGAGACTACATATATACTAAGCAATGTGTATAAGAAATGTGTATTAGATGTATGCTTACCTGCTTGAATTGCTACTATTGAACTACTACTGTTCACAAGCAAACAAGTAGGCATCTAATAGTATCTTTCTTATACACATTGCCTAATGTATATGTACTCTCTCCTTTGTTTTAATGGTTTAAATTCTGCTTTGTTTGAGGAATATTTATTATCATAATTATACAATTAATAAATAAAAATAGTCCGAACCTACTTTCCTGACGTGCTAGGATGATTTTTAAGAAAAATTCCTAAACTGAACTTTTTCCCCATTTCAAATATAAAGAAGATTGGAATTTGTAAGGTATTTTCAATAGACATCTTGTTCTTTCAAATGTTGGACAAAATGATTTTTGCATTTTTATTTCGATTATAGTCAATTTTAAGGTTACTGTGCCCTTCGTAATTTTCTAGGCTCCTGAAAGTGAAATGAAAATTTTTAAGAATTTTTAAGTATGATATTGACAACAACCCATTAATTTTCCACCGTTTTCAAAATGGCTGTCAAATATTACACCCGGGATGCAATTACCTTGTTGAAAAGTTAATATAGTAATTAAATAAATAATATTGATCATATTTAATCTTAAAAAAAACAAAAATAAGACATAAATTTTTCATAAAAATCAATACATTCACTACCAAATATAAAATAATAATAATAAGTATTTTTATAACATTTAAATTATCACTTTAATAATAGTAATAAAATGAATTTTTTATATTATTTGATCATAAAACATTTATAGCATATTACCAGAATATTAAAAGGTATCCGTGTACAGTGTTATCAATTGAATATTATATCGGTTTAAGAAATCTGTTTCTTTTTATTAAACCAAAGACAATCCTAATTCTAATGGTTAAGTTGATTAAAGCATAACCAATTCCAAAAAATCATAGCTGATATACTCTGCGATATACTCTGCAAATAGCTGATATTCTCTGCGAAAAAGGTTGTAAAACAAATACACAGTGCACAACTGTTCTGTGGCCTCCCAGTGTGTGTTGGCACTGCCATATCTGTACATTCAATTTTCTACTTTTAAGCGAAAGGTCGAAATAGTTCTATGCTTTAGAAAATATTTCATAATTTCCATGGGAGTTAAATATTATTTATTAAATTCAACGAAAAAAACTCTAAAAAGGTATAGAAACATATTATTAACTATGAATTTTATCCCAATATTGAATTCCGAAGTCCAATTTTTGCTAAGATCGAAAGTTGTGGTTTTTTAATCTACACCCCTTTGCTCGATAAATATAGCAGATTGGCTGACTTCTACATTGAAAAAAATAATTATATTTTGTTTGACCATAAGAGAAACCTTCTACAGAAGTTGCAGTATTTTGTCCTAATTCCGCTGTTTACTTAAAGATTTAACATGGCATAAGGTTTAACAGATATACAATATGAACTAACGGGAATTCAATAAAGGGGATTTTTATTTATTAAATTAATTATAAAAGTTTTGACCCAATTTTCGGACCCAATCGTTTTTATTTCAAGATTGTAGCGTATCCAAGAAAATTTCTTGGTTGTTATGAGCCGATCGATATTTAGAATAACTATACTAACAAAAAGCTCTTGAAAATGGAAATTTACTGATATCGTTATGAATGCACGAAACTCGGTGTGCAACCATCATGGGTTTGATATATCTGACTCTTCATGTCGGGAAAAGAAACAAACTTTACACTTACAATACATGGTTCGGGAGGTGTACTCGAAAAATCAGTGCAATATAACTGCGTCGAGATTTAAATATCATTCAGAGATTACGTTCGATATACCGCTTTGCTGCAAGATACGTTGTCGTAATCTAAATTAAGGGACAAAGATATAAAAATCCCTTAAATAGAAATAATTCCGAGGAACCTTTTGCTACACGATAGATGAAGTAGCGATTACCTAAGCTAACTACTCATATTTTTCCCCTAAATTTTCCCAAAAACTACTACTGTCATTAAAGTATCTGGATGATATTGGGTAAGAAGTGATATTTAATGGTATTGTCGAAAAAGCCTCCCCGAAGTTATTTGAATTTTGGGTTTATACCCCATTGGAGGATCGTATCTTGGAACAAAATTTTAGATAGGACGATATCTTTGACTAGTATGTATTAATATCCCAATTCAGTCATCTCGCATGAATTTTTCCAGTACATCTCTCAAACCAAACCACCTTATACGAAATATAAACATAATTTTTATGTGTTTCAAAAGTTTCTTTGAATGACAAATATGTCTGTAATAACAAAAGATGAATTTAAAAGATTATTAGAATATACAAAATGATTTTATATTATCATAATATACAACGATTTTTTATAGTTATATTTTATGTTATATAATAAAATAAAAATAAAAAAAATTATGTCGTCCCTAGTTTACTGTGTAGGTACCATAGAAGAAGGGTTATCTCATCTTTAAAAACAACGTGTACATATTTATAAAGAAATATAAGGATTTAAGATTTTTATTTTCGGTACGTTCGTTTTGTTGTGCAACAGCTCAGAAAATAGAAAAGACTCTAAATGTTTTCTAAATAAGATAATAAAAAGATTTTTATAATACGATTTACCTAATAAAAATTACTGTATTACTTTTTTTATAAGCATCAAAAAACTTACAGCTTTTGTCTATGGTTTTTTAAAGCGACTACAAAAATAACACCATTAAAGAAGACATTTTTTTTTTAGAGAAAGAGGTTTTTTAATCTTATTTCTTTTCAGTTTTATAATAAAATGCATATGCTGTTAAATCTGCTCGAAAAAATGTGTTATATTCATTCTTTTGTAAACGTATAATCGTTAATGTCAAATTTAAAATGGCTTTTGCTAAAAATATGACAGTTGAAATTAATCAAATTAATAATTTTTTCACCCAGAAACGAATTTATTTAGCTCACTTCAAATCCAGTCCATAAAACGACACAAAAAGCTCGTTTACTACTACGCATTCCGGAAAGAAGCTGCAAAAGTTGCTAATTTTGCTGAAGTTTATTGAAGACATTTTTTTTAATACCATAATTCATGCACTTTTAGCAATCTAGTGTGACTGTAACTTTGAGATGATTTTGTTTTCCAATTAAAAATGTATTAATTTGCTAGACAGAAATTAAATTGCTTTACAATCGCTCATCTCGCGTTAATTAACGCGGTAGCTCTCAGATGCAGGGCGTAGTGCACCCTTCCCTAGGTTCAATAAGGACGGTAATATCCGAAAGGCAGCCTTAATTACACATTCAATTCCATTTGATAAATATTAAAAACCAATATTAAAAACGTGATGAGAGGGCCTATACGCCAGCAAAGTCCAAACAATATTTTCGTAGAGCGGCTTGAAATGTGAATTTGTAATCAAAATTACTTTACTTTATTAATGCCTATTTTTTGGAAAGTTTGAAAGTTCTTTGATATCCTCATCCTGTATAGTATACATCAATTTTTAATCAAGAATCTTGCATTTTATTTAAATTTCGCCGATTTGGCGGTTTCTTTTATAAACAAATAAACATAATAAAATCTTTTCAATATTTTATAGAAATATTAAATAGATCAGGGTCGGATTAATCAAAAAATAATCAGAACATACTATCTTAGAAAAATTAAAGTCAATAATAAAGTTGTCTTTGATGAATTAAGTTAATGAAATTTTCTATTTTTGAAACTGATCGCTAAACGTCAAATCAATGAAATTTATGTACATTTTGTGTTGTGTCCATATCGTTTTAAACCAAATTGAAGACATTTATTGTTTTTAAATTTTCTAATCTTTCTAATCCAAATATATTTAGAAAAAAATTATATTAAAAAGTAAACTGTTGTGGCAGAAATCCAGAAAGTTAATTTTAATGACTTATTTGTAATAAAATTAATTTTTTATTTGATCACCCAATTTGGGGCTATCTAAATGAAAACTGAAAGGCTTACAACGTAATTAAATTGAATTTTAAGCCTAAGAAGCTTTTATAAATTTTACTTTCAGTTTTCTTATATAATAACCTTCTATAAACTGCTCCTATGAACAAAATTAACCCAACTCATCACTACGTTCACCGATTTACTGTACTATAATTTGGTGTTGAGGCTGCAGATTCTTGAAAAATATCCCAAAGAAAAGCCGCCACATACGATTATTGGAAAAACAAATTTTCTAGAAAAAGATTTTTAAGATTTAATTTTCATATGGCATACAGAAATTAAACCGTTGGAATACATTAGTTAATTATAATTTGAAACACTTGACATGTATTGAGTATTTATAGGTTGGCTTTTTATGTCAATATGTAGAAGAATAGAATCAATTTTCATAAGAATACTAGCGGCCCCGACGGACGTTGTCCCGTAAAAACGTAACTCCAATTCATGAATACCTATACTACGTTTAGCCTGTCCGCTAAACCCATCCCGCTAAACCCCAATTTTACTCCTATTTATTGGAGTGGCCTGACCTTTGATAGTAGAGCTCGCTGCGCTAGCATATGGCTCTAATAAATGCCTATTGACAATACCTGAATACTATTAAAAATACATAGTACACATAGTATACATAATGTGATATGATTTATATGCGCTCCCACCATTTAATGAAATTTCATTTTTTTGGTACGGAGCCCTCAAAAACAGTTGTACTGGACCAAATTGTAAATCTAAACCATTCTCGAATCTCCGCGAAGACACACACAAAATTTCATCAAAATCGGTCCAGCCGTCTAGGAGGAGTTCAATTACATACACACGCACAAAAGAAATATATATATTAAGATTGATTAAAAAGTTTTTCAAAAAAATTCATAATGCAGTAATCGAAAACTTTGATCTTTATTTAGCTTAGAATACGCTTAGGTTTAATTCGGTCCTGCATCTCTTCAAATACAATAAAATGCTTCTTTTTTTCTTAAAAATCTTCTTATCAATCTTTATAAACAAACCAGATGGCGAAAGAATACACATTTTTTTTACTCATACATTTTATGTTAATAGTATGTTTTTATTATTTTGAATATATTTATGAGAAGAATTATTATTAATGTCGTTGAAAAATATTTAAACTTATGATAAGAAGATATTATAATTTAAAATAAAAAAAGTCTTTTTTTTAATTACTACTCAGTGAATAAAATTCACTGTTCCTGAACACAAGAAAGTACTGTTTTAGTATTATTATTAACTAAGTGCAGAGATTATTAAAACTAACATGTACTTAATTATTCTTATTAAATTAACTGATTCATCATTTTTTACTTGCTCGTATGTGGTATAAAATGCACGAACAAATATTTTAATTACTGAAAAAAAAAAGAATCTTTACTTATGTCTTTAAGTGGAGAGACATTCATTTATTTAAAGCAGCCAGCCAACCACTTGATTTGATTAAAATCATCATGTCTGAAAAAATTACTTATTTTTACTTCTATATTATATGTATATATTAAATACAGACAGACTAAAGGAATAATTTAAAAAATGTCCCGTAATGACCGCTATTGGACAATACAGAACAAATAGTTCCGCCGAATTTAAAAATCCGAATAGTTCTATAAAATTTTACGATCTGATTATTATTCTATAACCCACCCTAAAATAGAAAGGAATTTTTCAAATTTTTATTTAACTTGCAATGTATGGAAGTTTGTATGTATGTAACTGTGTTTGTTCGGATGGAATCCTACAACTCAATTTTCAAGCAGATATACCGATTGAGCTGAAATTTTGTTAAGTTTGGAAGACAGTGCATTTTTATGGTAAGCATGGCCTGATTTTCCCATCGCTTCCACCATATTCGATATACATTACATTTTATGAATAGTCATGTTTAAGTGACTCCTACAAAATTATTTTTACGTTTTAGTAAAATAAAAGATTGTCCTTGAAAAAGTATTTTTTATTTTCATTTCTTTTTTTTCCATCCTCTTTAATTAAAATTAAAACGTAATGAAAAATATAAAATTCGGCCGACACTCACTCACAGTTATTTTCTCGATGTCAATTTTCATCACATCTTCTAGAAAAATCCGAAGGCCTTATCCCAATTAAATAATTAACATATAACTGTATATAGAGGTGAGAATTTCACACCAAATATTATTTTTATCATATAAATAATAAATAAACGTTCTGTTTTGGTATAATATTTTTATTTATAAGTAGATATTTATAATATGAATTGTATTAATGAAGTTAATTGACCTCTTTAAAGTAACTATATTTTCTTATTCATAATTTTATAATAATGAGATTAACAAAAAAAAATCTTTTTTTTTTCCAAATTAGTTATTGAACTCTGGATTATTATTATTGTAACCTTTGATGCTCGTTTTTTTATTGGAATTATGTATTTTGAGTCACATCGGAAATGAACTGATTAAGTAATAATTGTATACACAGTGCATTATAAATTTTTATAGTTTTTTTTTATACTTGTAGAGATCAAGTATTTGATCTACTTTTGAAAAAAATTATTTATTCTTATTGAGATTTCGTCATATGTGTAATTTGATGCAGTAAAACCTCTGAGGAATTCAAAAAATCGAAAATAATATTAATATTTCTTTATTAGTTTTGGATTACTATTATCTACCATGAACTGAATCGATCTAAATTGTATAGGTTTTGTGATTTTATAAATCCCTAAAGACAATTGAAAAATGTCAAACATGCCTAGAAAATGTTAGCGATTGTAGGAATATTTTGAATTTCATTAGATTTTTAGCTTGCAAAAACTTTGGTAAAAGAAGAATTCCTTGTCAAGATTAGTTAAAAATGTCTTTGGGTTTCGTCATTAAGAAAAGTGTCTAAATCCTTTACAAAGATTACTCAACACCTCATAAAACAAAATATTTCCAAATTTCAAATTACTATCTGTTTGTCATTTTCTTCAGGACCTAAGAAAGGAGAAAAATGGCTTTCACCTAAACTATTGATAAAAAATTGAATGGAAATTCCAGCTGTTTTCCGGTTATTGAACTAATTCCACTTGTACGGCTTGTACGGATTGTGATTAAATATTAATTAATGCTCGGGAGACGCATTGCTTCCTTAGATTAAGGGATTGGGATCAATTGCGTTCCTATAGTATTACTTTTTGAAATATGACTTTTGACATAATTAAAATATTTCACTGTAATTTAATTGCATGGTTGATAGACATTCATTAAACTAAGATAATTTGAATAATTGTAAATTATTTATTTATTCACATGTAATGAAAATTTCGAATATATTCACTTAAAATAAAAATCAATTTTCGCAATATGTGTTGAAAAACAATTATTTCTATCGAATTTTTATTTCCTGAACTTAAAAATCATTTTAAAGATTGTGATGAAAGACTATTTATCAAATCGTAATACATTACGCATTAAAAAACAAGAAATTTATGCAATTTATGCAATAAAATAGTCAAGCCATGTTGAAGATGATGTCTGCCCATAGTCCATCTACTTACTACATTGTACCACATATAGTTGTCATTCACACGCTAACATATCAACGGTTTGTTATATAATGCACACGGTAAATAAAAACATAAACCTGATGTATGTTACGGTCTACAACAATCTACTCTACAATCATAGGCCTCCCAAGAGAGGAAGAGGTCAAGGTACCTATTCTCCCCTGCATTATACTTTACCAATGATCTAATTCGCTTCAGGTGTTAATGCCCGAATACTGTTGAAATTATGAAAGTTTTGGCCAAAATTATAACTTATTCCCCTCAAGAACAAATATTCCTGACGACATGAAAGCTGAGTCGCCTGCGAAACTATGCTTGCAAGAAAAACATAAAATATACAAAAGCAAGAACAAGAGTAAGATTGGCAAGGCTTTAGTAGTTTTGGTATTTACAACAGAATCAATACATGTTATTACGATATTATTACACAGCGTGCTGTGCTCATATCCCAGATGCCCTTAGATAAAAACTGCGCTCTGCTAACAGAATTTTTTTTAAACAAAATTATGGAGCTGAACTAACTGGACCCAATCACAAGAGACGTTGAAAATCGTATACTCTTTTTTAACATTACCAGTAATGTAAGTCTTCTCCTCTATCTTATATTCTTTGGTTTTAATTTAGCTTTTATTTCACTATAACCGTACTTTTCACTTTATTTCATTTACGTTATTGAGTGAATAGACTTCACGTTTGTTTTATTCTAAAAATAAGTCATCATTTTAAAATATTAAACAAAAATCCTATATAGTGAAAGCAACAACCAACGAACGAATGATTTTGTAAAGATGTTTTTGCATATATAATTCACAGCTAGAGACTTTTTACTATGTGTTAATGGTAGAAGAAAAAAAAATACATAGATACATCCTATTAAATATTTCATAGACACTTGATTGCAAGGTTGTTGATTTTGTATAGGCATATAATATGTAGAGAAGTTATGAAAGCAAAGAATATTTTAGTAAGCAAACATTAAACAACATTTTCTTTATCGCATTTCAAGAAATTGCTGTGTGTTGTGTTGAAAGAAAACTTCACTTTTTTTTTCAAGGGTTACTCAATAACGTTTATTCCGTTTGGCTGCTTTTTTTAGTTTAAGGCTTATTATTACATACATTGAAAAAAAATCTTTATTATAAAAACTTGCGGTCTGAAACACAAGAAGTCTTAAGAAATAAAATTGAAAATTGTCCCCAACGCTTAAATCAATTTTTTGCATTATAAGTATGCGGTTAAATGTAGAAACACCTCGCAGAAGAACCATTATTGATCATTGAGGCGAATTTGAAATTATATTTCAAATATATTGAGTTCTCATAGTGTTTTGGTCTTCGAAATTTTTTTCTATCCATCATCATGTGAATTACCTAATCGTATTTACTCTTTTTGTGTATTTTACTCGTTGCTAATTTGGTGACGGTCTCCAATATAATATCAATGTATATATATAATACAAAAATTGTTCTAGGAAATTGGGGCAAAAACCGAACTTTCTTTCGAAATATCTTAGATTTATCATGTTTTCTCTTCTGTCCGACAGTACATATGGACGTTTCAACCATTTACTATTATGCGTTCATAGTGTTTAATTTCGATTTAGAATTTATCATTTTTTAATGGTATATTCTTTTAGATGTTATGGCTTTTTTTTTTGTTCAAAAGATCCAGTTTTTAAAGAAATGAAGCAAATATACACCAATTAGTAACGATTCTTGCAAATTTAGGTAGTTTTTTTAACTTCCTAATAGGTACAACTAAAAGTTAAAAAAAAGGTATTCCCTGAACGTAAGATACAATCAAAATGTTGACACCACATTTCAAAGAAATTAGTAACAGATATGAACATATGTTCTTTAATCAACACAAAAATATTTAAATCATAGCTAACATTTTTTTTCGATTCTGCCAATCTAGTCTAGGAAACATTCTTTTTTAAGTACCTTTAAGGATAGATTTTTTTTGTTTAAAAATTGTTATGACAAACATTTTTTTTAAATAAATTATTTATGACAACCAAATATGAAAATATGTAATAAGGAAATATAAAAATTTTTTTAAATCATTTTTTAAATATTCAGTTTTTTGTATGTCTGATATGTATAAGGGCGTTAAAAATATGATTTTGCAGAGACAGATGTTTTTAAAAAATCAGATCGATATGTGTTAGTTAATTTGAAGGTTTTGTTTATTTTTAATTAGTATATGAAGAAATTCTTTAGCGATTGACATTTAAAAAAAAAAGAAAAATGCTACCACATGTCTAACAAAACTTTGCCGGTTATTTTACTTTATATACATCCAACTTGAGGACATTAAGCCTTGCTACTTTATCCGCTGTTTTATCCAGAAGGATTCGTTATTTAGAAGAGTTTCAGATAAATAATGATTCCGGAAAATGATAGAGGAGCTTACTCCTTTAATAGGGGATCGGACTAAATTTTTGTAATTACTTTAGATGAAAAATTCTCACTTCACGGATAGAAAAGTGAAGTTGGTTTTTAAAAATATTTTCTAGTATCCAAGATATGAACGTTTGAAATTCCTAATTAAACAAACAGGAAGATACTCACTAGTGACGTCATACGTGAGTATCACCATAAACATTACATATAAAACTTTGTTTTGCTTAAAGGAGATGGACAACTTTTGAATGCAATCTTCGATTGCTTTTAACTTCTTCGTTTTTTAATCAATTTTAATTTCACTTTCAAATTTTGTCATGGTATCAAGTCTAGTTTTACATTTTTATAGGTAATATGTCCAATTCGATATCTGAATTATCCTCTATTACTATGAGACATTATTATCTTGGCTGTGTGTTTGAAATTTTCACAAATTCATAGTAATTAAATGTCAAACATTACTGCCCAGTATTCCGGTATCTAGTAAGGAACAGTTAATGTTTAAGATATCACAAACCTTTTAAATCTTATACAGAAAGTGTGTTAAATATTATTTACCAAAAAAGAAAAAAAATTGTTCACCATTTAGACATGCACTTGATTTCAATCAATATATCTTACCTATAACCAATCAAGATTTGTTTTCAAAAAAATAAAACATTTTATCTTTTGCAATTCATTGATTTATTCATTTCCGTTCGATTATATCACATTTTTAAATTTATAATAATATTTAAATTCACAAAATAAAAAGTATAATCAATAATTTTTACTTTTTATATGAATTTATTGGTTGTAGATATCTATTTATTATTTTATTTTATTTATTAATAAAAAAAATTATTTTTAATAACTTTCTCCTATAAATTGTGATGTTAGTATGTATGGATGAAATTAAAAAAATCCCACACTTTTTGTCTAAAACCAATATTCATAATTGGAAAATATGACGAATTTGGATTTTATAGCATTAACGAGCTGCCTACTCGTTAGTTATATTTTGATCAAACTAAGTTCTAATAAGATTAAATATTCATTGTGTGAAATTTTTCAAAATATCTCGCAAAGTTAAAACTGAATTTTTTTCCTAATTGTAACCATTCAATTGATCTACTGAGTAACACAAAAACATTAACTTATTTTTAACCCCCGAATTAAGAAAAAGGGGTGTTATAAGTTTGCCCGCTATGTATGTGTGTGTGTGTGTGTGTGTTTGTCTGTCTGTGGCATCGCAGCGCCTAAACGGATGAACCGCTTTAAATTTTTTTGGTTTCACTTGAAAGGTAATTGAACAGAGAGTGTTCTTAGCTATGTTTCAAGTGCGAGCTTAGAGTTCTGTTCTCGAAAAAACTAAAAAATTGGCGACTATCTTCAAAGTTGATTCAGTTTGGAAAAGGCATGACGTATAATTTTAACATATAAATAAAAACTATGGAAATGAATGATCAAATAAATCTGTCTCAATTCATTTTGAAAAGTGAAATGGTAAAATAATAAGGTAATTCAAAACAATAATTTAAAAGAACAAACTCAACTCCAATATTTGAATTTCAATTAAAATATTTCCAAAAATTTGTCCCAAAAAAATGATAGCTCTCTAAGTATCCTTTTCATCTCATCTGATGTCCTTGTCCATCACTTTGATAATGATTTAAGAAAGAGTGTTTAAAGTTCAGTGTTTATCTGTGGCATCGTAGCCCTTGTATGTTTCTCAGTGACATCGTAGCTCCTAAACGGCCGAACCGCCTTGACTGAGAATATGTTATTGCTAAGTTTCCAAAAATCGGTTTACAAAGAATAAATCGCATTTGTCGGGGGTTTTGCTTTTTTCCATAAATATTGAACCACAAACCTCAAAAATTGCAATTTTCAAAGATTCGTACGGCGGATAACCTATATTGTCGAATGATGGACAAATGATATTCTTCAATTTTAAGAATATGGCGCAAATGAAAATTTTCCGTATCTCGTGAAAAGTACTAGAATTTTTACAAATTGAAATGAGGAAAAGAACCTCACTCTTTTTTGTGCAGCATATTTTTATTCTAGTTAATTATTTTGTGTGTGATTTTGCTGATATATATTCGTACATTAAGCAAAACAAACCTTGTAAACAACATACAATAATCATTCTTTTATCTTTTTACGATAGAAACAAATATTGCATACACGCCCTTAATACATCCCTTGAGTATTGTTTAGACTTTACGGCTTTAACATCTCTATGTAATAATCCTTTGGATTTGACCAATTTGTGTTAAGATAACACAAAATATAATTGGTCCTTTATGTATAAGCTCATTTTGACAGTTACAAAAACAATAATATTGGCGTCAGTTTTCCTCAGACACTTTTAAAAATTTTTTTTGAAATGGGTTATCTTATTAAACAGCTTAATATTGATAAATTATTATTATTCAAAAATTGCTTTAAAGTATTATATTTCATAATTTTGGAAAAAAAAATATGTTTTTTTAGCATACGCACGCCATATGATTTCGATATTTGACACTTATGAAACAAAATGTGCATTTGTGGATTGAAATATTTAAATGAGTGAAATCTGGTATCTATCTTAATAAATGGTCAAACCATATGGTCAGTCTTTGAAATAATGTTTATGGGCACGTGCTGTTACAAAATAATATCGCATTTTGTTAAGCATTTCTTTCCGGCTTAACACAATTATTTAGCAATGTGTATAGTAAACTTTAATATTGCTTATTTAAATGTTAACACTTCTGGTCACAAGAACAATGAAAAATGTGTCAGATATTGGCGTCATTTGCAGTGTCTAGGTGTCTATGGTAGTCGACTGTCACCATATCTTCCGAGGTAGTCTGTTAGAGAGATATTAATCTTAAAATACAACTGACAGTTTCATAAATTAACATCATTCGAAAAAAGCAGAAATTTAATAAGATTTGTATGTATATTGTTTCAATATAGGCACAAATTTTGGTGTGCTATAGATACATCTAAAATGAGACATCTTTAAAATTACATTGTAAACTTCATTCTCAATTTTGTCAATAGATAAATCTAAAATAGTCCTATTGTTCAAACTAAGCTTAATTTTATAAATACCTCTGTAGGGAAGAGTGGAAGAATTAAGAACACTTGAGGAAAAATGAAAATTGTGCTAAAGCTATTCGAAAAATCAAATTCTGATTAATTGTACTATCACATTAATTACCAAACTATTATATAAAAACAAGGTAAATTTTTACCTTAAACACGTTTAAGAGTCTTAAACTTTAATAAATAAAATTGGTAGGCCTGGAGTAATTAAGAATTTGGTGGGGTAATGACGGTCAGACTTGTATATAGTTAGTAATTAAAAATATACCAAAAATATGAAAGTAATAAAAATAAAGCTTTTTTTAATATAGTTGTAATATCTCTATTTATGTTCATGATATCTTATTGGTTCAAATGAAAACGCACTGTTCGCGATTAGACCTCAAACAGAATGAATCTATTACAACGAAACTATTTCCAAATTCTCTACCCCATTTTGTTTAGGAAAATTAATTGAAAACCTACTTGAGACTCTTAATTACACCACTTAGGATATATTAAATTCTTCCGAATGACAAAAATCTCGATTTTAACACGCTTTTATTAGCCTGGTACCACGCTTTTATCTATGTATCTATGTCTCGGAATATTTGAACGTTTTTTCACCAGATGTGTTTTCTTCAAATGGTCTGCTTGAATTGAAATTTTGGTATTTTTTTACACTTATCAAGGACTAATCAGTATTTTCAATATTATCGATAAAATAAAAAATCTATGATGGTGGAAGCGCAGATAACATTCGATAATATTAATACCTAAACAATACTTAAAAAACACGCTCTTGAAGCTTGATGAACTAAAAAGTAGAAAATAAATAATAGTTTTAAAAAACTAAAAAAAAAAGCGATTATGTAACTAATTGAACCAAAAAGTAGAAAATAATTTTAATTAGTTCAAAAAAAAATTAGGAAAATGATTAGGAAAAAAATCATTTTATCTTAAAAAAGTATGGGATGCTTTTTAAGATATTTACTAGCACCCCACCTTTTTTCGATAAAATGATATTTCTTTTTAAACAATCTATTTTTTTAAACTAATAGAAATTATTTTCTACTCTTTAGTTCAGCTATTTACAAAAGCGTGTTTATTTTAGTTATTTTAAACTTTATTTAAAAAAATACCATTTTTGCACCATTGAATCCGGAAACTGCAAAATTAACTACATCTAACAAAAAAATCACTTAGTCATACCATATTACACCTGATTAATGAACAATCGTTACCCCACGCTTCCCCAAATTAATAACATACAGAGTGTTACATAAACAGTATAGATAGCATGTAGTGTTTTTTTGTATACAATAAAATAATAATACAATTAAATATCAAACACCACAGTGGATGTAACGCTTATTTAAATTTTTTTACCCGTTACAAGAGTAATTAATTATTTATTTGTAATTTAAATAATATATTTTTGTAACAAGAGTCAGTCATACCAATAATAATAATAATGAAAGGAAACAGAATTTCACTCAACAATACTACAAAGTATTTTTTTTTTATTTTATATAGAATTAAAAGCATATCCTGTTAATAAAAAATAACATAGCACTATTGATATTTTTACAAAATTTATAAAACAATCAATAAAATTTTACATCACCCGCACGATTGTGTTTCTACACAATCGACAGATTTTTTTTTTTTCAAATAAAAATTTTAAGAGTTTTTTTTCTTGTTTTATTATTTAAAAACAAATAAAAAAATTATGTTTATTATTACATTATTGAATATTAAGATGCATCATCGTTTGCATACATGATTTCTCTGTTTGTTTCTATGCATTGTTGTACGTGAGATGTTTGTTTATTAAGGTTCCGAAGCCTTAAAGGTTCAGTGCTTTAATGAAGCTTCAATTTTGTAGCAATCAAACCGTAGGGGTATTTGCCAGGAAGTAAAGAGTATTTGAGTCAAAAATGAGACAGATGCATAAGTAGGGATACAGCATAGTAAAATTAGGCAATACTATAAAATAATTTTTATTAACTTTTGTGTCGTATGCACACAAAGCACCAAACCATGTACTTTTATTTCTACAAAAAATGTGAAAAACTCCGCAATTAATTAATTTTTTTTTAATAAATATCACAAAAAGCAATATCGGATAATCACTCCAGGATAGTGGTGACAAATGTATGTATTGTACTCAAAGTTTCGAGGTTGCTAAGCGAAAATATATTCAAGTCAATTTTTAATCTATGTAAAAATGTTTCCTGAGGACTTTTCCTGAGACTATTCGAAAAACTTTATAATTTCAATAAATAATTTCTATAATCTAAAATAGAATGGAACATAACAGCTAAAATAGACTATGCCTCACGCGTAATATTTTAAAAACTCACAAAAAAACTAGAGCTATTACGGTGCCAAGGTATATTTCCCATAACTGGGAAATTCTCAAAGCCAATAACATAAACCAAACCCGCATCCAAAGAACCATATTTTGTATTACTTACGCTGACAAATAACCTAAGTACACAACAGAAAGAACTATGGTGATATAGTAACAAAAGTATGTGTTCTTAACATTGCAGCAAGCTAATCCTTTTAAATACGTGTTAAGGCAATGCTCCCAAAAATGTGGTTTTGTTTCAAAATTTCACACCCTGTATCCAGAAAAGGAGGCTTTTCCGGCTTATGTATTAATAAACTATGATTGTTTTAATGTTGCCTATTATTTGCTTAAGTCCTGCTGTTATAATTTGTACCACCCGGTATATATCAAATTTATGTTAATAAAGCAAATATGCAAACAAAAAAACAAAAAATTTACTAGTAACTAGCTCGCGTAAAGAAAATAGACGTATATAAATCATGAATTTGTTCCCAATTTCAATTTTTTTAAATTTGTACACAAATACCGAACTTTGTATTTAGATCGCTAACAGTTTATAACAATACACGCTCAGAATAATAATAAAAAATCAATAATACATTTCTTTATTATTTTTTGTTTATAAGAGAAATTTATAATGATATACATAAATCCTTGAAAATTGTACATAAAATAAATAAGTACATTAAGTACATACATACTCGTACATTTAAATTTGAAATGCTAATTATTTTTGTATTTATTTACAATATAAAATATCGGTACTTACCTACTTAAATGAAATTGTAACTAATTAACTATTTATTCAATCAAATTTTACAATACAAACACTGTGAGTTTAAAAATTTATTTTTACTAATTAGTTAATTAGAGTTCTATTTATAAACCGTTAGATATTGTGATGTAATGAAGAAATATTCTAATTATGTAATTGTGCAAACAATTTAAAATCGTTGCTTCTTAGTTCTAGTTCTTAAATTTAGAATTACCGACTGAAAAACTGTTCCCTATATAACTTTTCACTGCCAAAAATGAATAGAAAATATAACTTTTTTTTCAAAAAAATGATGTGTTTTTTTTTTTTTTTAATTCCTTACACTTCCAAGCCTTATGCGATGTTCAATTTATGAACAATTAATTTCATTTCCAAGCTCTCAGTTCTAATTCGAGGAGCGTTGGTTCCTCTGAGTGCCTGTGAAAATGATTACATCAAAACCCACATCGCTGGAAAATAAAAGCAAAAACACATTGGAATCAAGGCGGGATTAGGATACTTTTTTTTAATGCAAGTCATTCAAAGTGTTTTTTAGAAGCTTCTAGTTAACTTGCCCGTTTCAGAACTACGATCAATAGATACGCAAGAAGATAGCTCCATTTACACTAAAACACCTCAATCCCATTTTTATCGTAAGTTAAACATAAAATATGAAACATTTATTTTTAACCAGAAGTAGATGAAGTTGCTTTACTTGATTTTCATGCTGATGAATTTCTTGGGTAGTATCAGAAAAATATAAAAATCCAACTTATTTTGTAATTAAATTACTTAAACACACGAATCTTCGCTCAGTTTTTGTGCATTCCGATAAGATATCAATCGAAAATTCCTCATTAAATAATAAATAAGCAGGAAACTTTAAATAAATATAAATTATAACCTTTTGTTTAAAAAATAATTACGATAATAAACTAATTTTTAAAGCTTTTTATACCATTAATGAAGGGCTCGTTGAAAAACAAAATATCCATTTTCATGTAACTTATTCATATGTAAATTTCCATAATCTGACGTCAGTCAACCAACCCTCTTTGATATAACAATATCAAAGTTTTTTTTTTTTGTATATTTTTAAAAAAACATTATCGATAATGTAAGTTAAACATTTAACAACGTAACTTTCGTAATGTTCGCAATACCGTAAAAAATCTCTTAAAAACTTTTTATAAAAATGATGATGTATTTAAATAAATCCTTCTTTATATAAGCTGTTTATAAATATTTGCAACTTTGACAACTGTATCAAGCAACCCATGGTGAATATGACCTTTAGAGTTGAGACCGTAAATAAAGGAGATCATTCCATGCGATCATGAAAATTAAATTTCAATAGAAAGCTTATAGTGACTTAATTATATAATTGAAACTATAGCTTGCCATAAAAGAATTTCAACAAAATCTTGCTAGAAGATCAATTTTAAAAAAATCTCCTGCCAAAGTAACAAAACAAAAATTAATATTACTATCAATACTTTATTTAAAAGATGAAAAGAGTAAAATCGAAAATATTTGTAGAAATTATCCAGATGATAAATTCTAGTAAAATTTATTTTCTTCAAGTTTGCTTTTAATAATAATTGTTTCCATTTTATTACTAATAATCAAGAAAATTCAATTTTTTTGATTCTGCTAAAACACGTAAATGTCTAGATGAATATTCGGCTTATACAAGGAATGTACTGATGATAAATTCTAGTCAACTTTATGAACTATACATTTTGATAAAAATCATGACAAATATCTTCCCTAACCCAGGTCCTTCTTTTCCATTGGCCATTTTGCTAAATTTTTCCAGAGTCCTTCGAATAATAAGTCCCCATACTTATTCCACGTACACCTTGAAAGATAAAGATATTATGCAATTTTTAATTTTGACTTTCGGAGTGAATATAATAACTTTCCATGTGAAATTTTTTTTAAATGAACTCATTTTAATATTTTAAAAGAAGGGCCAACGAACCTATGAATGTATCTAGAAAAATGTTACCTTATTTTTTTTACACCCTGCTTAAATTAAAATACATTAAAATTTCAAACATTTGATAGAGGGTATCTATCTCTCCGATTTAGTTTTAGTGTGTGTTATCTCAATGCATGGGTATAAAGTTGTTATTTATGGTATAAAAACCGTGTATAATTGCATATATGTATACAAAATGTAAATGAACTTTAAGGTTTGGAAAATTTCTACTCTAATTTTAATTAAATGCATAAATTGAGTATATTATTCATATGTTTGTATAGGTATGTACAGGATCTTTCATGATAAAGTCCACCATCCGCATCGTGCATGAGTTTTCTTGGTAACGTTTTCCATGGTTACGATTCACTACTTCATTTATATAGTTGTATGGATGGACATATAATTGTATGGTTTGTATATATACACTTACATTGAAAATTTAATAATATTTTCTATCAAATTATAATATTGTTAATATACATTTAAAAAGTGTTATTTATGCAATTGCGTTTCTTTTTTCCCCAATTTCTGATGTAACAAGTTTACCCTTTGACACTAAGTAGTCATCATCAGTATGAATTAGATAATCGTGCAGACCGTCACCAATTTAGCAACGAGTAAAATATGCTATTTATAAGAGTAATTGCAATTAGCTAATTTATACTGATGATGACTACTTGATAGTAAAAATAAGTATTTATATAATACAAAATTGATTAAGGAAATTGGCGTAAATATCGAAACTGATAATGTATGAAGTCCATTACGTTTAACGAACTTTTTCATTATGATACATTCTGTATGTAGATAAATGGATGATAGCATTATAGTGCGTATATTTACGCCCTTTTAAATAGAAAATTAGCATTCCTTTTACGTTGCGTTGGTACGATATTGATATAAATTTTATTGTAATTGAACTTATATTTTGTCTTTTTATTAGCATAATTTACATTTTAAGTATATTTTGTTTATACAAAGCATAGTATAAGAATACAACACCGAATTATCACAATTGGTCTTAATTTTGGTCAAATAAAGAAAATACTAATACCTACGCGTTCATTTCAGAAAGATAATAACGTTTGACATTATCATTTTATTTTTTCTTCCAGATTTAGTAATAAAAAGCATTTCCTTGAGTAAAGAGTAACTGTTACAACAGAGATTCCCTATAAATTTTCTAATACAATAAAATTATAGCGGCCCCGACGGACGTTGTCCCGTAAAAACGTAACTCCAATTCATGAATACCTATACTACGTTTAGCCTGTCCGCTAAACCCATCCCGCTAAACCCCAATTTAACTCCTATTTATTGGAGTGGCCTGACCTTCGACCTTTGGCCTGACCTTTGATAGTAGAGCTCGCTGCGCTTGCATATGGCTCTAATAAATGCCTATTGACAATACCTGAATACTATTAAAAATACATAGTACACATAGTATACATAATGTGATATGATTTATATGCGCTCCCACCATTTAATGAATTTTCATTTTTTTGGTACGGAGCCCTCAAAAACAGTTGTACTGGACCAAATTGTAAATCTAAACCATTCTCGAATCTCCACGAACACACACACAAAATTTCATCAAAATCGGTCCAGCCGTCTAGGAGGAGTTCAATTACATACACACGCACACAAGAAATATATATATTAAGATGTCTAAAAATTATAAAATTCTAAATATATGCTGTGAGACTTTTCCTGAAATTAATCTTTGATTTGTATAGTCAGAGTTAAGATTTGTATAGTCCAAATTGGTCTCACAATTTTCGAGGCACTGGATTTCTTTTTGATTTGAAGTGTATCCGAATTGTTTAAGTTCTTTTCTTAACTCAAAAAAAGAGAAAGTAAATGGAAAAAGTTATGTATCGTCTTTTTGATTCATTTTAGAGGAAAATTTTTGGAGCAAACAATCGACTCAATAGAATCTTGGTTACTTTGGTGGATGACTTTTGGTCCAAAAAAGAAGGTGGGTGCCACGTCATGTTTAAACCTCTTATGAAGTGCTTTAATAATATAGCAAAAAGTTATTAACCTGCGTCTAAGAAGAAGAGTGCAGAGTTTAACGTATCTGCGTACCTGTGTGTCAATCTGTGGCATCATAGCTCCTAAACTGATGAACCGATTTCGTTTTTTTTAGCTTTATTACAAGTGTGAGTTTAGGTTTCCGTACCCAAAACAACTAGAAAAGAGGCGAACAATCTCCATCAAATTACCTTTAAAAAAATAAATAAATGAATAAATTGGTTAATCCACTTAGGGGCTACGATGCCACAAAGGAATGAATAAGAACTGCTTTTATGTCAGGAGTTTCTTGAAATTTTTTGTTGAATTTTTTTTTCAAACATATATCAGATTTGTTTTTTTGATTTGTCAATGCCTATTAATTTCAATCCATACCTGCAGAAAATGATAGGAATTCCCAAATTTGTTATCGAAAGTTATAGTCGTAAGTTAAAAGTATGGCCAACTTTGGCAACCTTCCAATATTAAACCTGTTTTTTACTGAACTTATTTTTGATACTAACTAAAATCGGTTTCCGATATTAACATAAATTCATTGAAGGGTCAATGGTCATATAGCGCATCGTATTACTTCTACATTAAACACATATATCACCTTTTTATAGTATAAAGAACTACAAGGCATATAATATCGGTCAATACAATGGACATATTCATGTACCCAATATGATTAAATTAAAATACACACACGCATATGTTTTTAAGTGTCTCCATGTCCACCATGCACTACAAATGCATACGTCTGCAGAATATCAATCAATGGTACTTTAATATTAGAGCATGACCTCATAAATACGAGTACACAGAATATTTAAATATCAGCAAAAAAAATTATATATATATATTTTTTGTACATTATTTTTTTATCCGATATATGTGGGTTGTAGTTAATGTCCATACTGTAGCCCTAAATTTTCAGCAGTTTTGTATTGTACTTCGAAAAAGTAGGAAAATGAGTATTGAAACGTACCTATTGTTACATTCCTAATTTTCACACAATATGCGATACTTGGAATTATCACTAAATAGAAAATCGAATTTTATTTTCACCCGCAAATCAACTGACATGATCAGTTTTCACGCTGAAAAAAACATTCAAAAACGATTGTTTTAAATTGCCAATCGAAATAATTATTAATAATGGCAATTTCAAATAGTAGATATTAATGAATTCATTTTTTCCTTCCTTAGACAGACCAAAGTATTTTTTAATTTCTGAAACCACATAATTTTTGATCATCCTGATCAATTTAGACACTTGGATCAAATAGTTTGACCCTGTAATAATAATTGCAGGACTCTACCCTGCGTATTACATAGGTAAGAAGTGATTCCAACATTTTGAGCTTTCGAACAAGCAAATAAAGCATTTTTATCACTCTAAAAGAAGACCTAAAAGTAAACAAATGTTTTTCTAAAAAAAGCAACTTTTTCCATTGAAACATTATTTCTTAACAAATTTGAATAAGCGAACTCCACAGTTAAAAAGTGATTCCAACATTCTTGAGCTTTCGAACAAGCAAATATTTTATCAAAATAAAAGAACCACAAACACAAAGAAACATATTATATATAAATTTTGCTATAATAGACATATGTTACTCACTGTGTAAGAAGTATTAAAACTATTGATTCTGTTAGTTATTCTACTATTTCTTGTTCATATATATTATGTTTAATTTTATTAATTCACTTGAGATCTTAAAAGCATTTGAAAATATATATTTTATAATTAAATTCTACAAGTAACCTACTTTTTGTAAGGTATTAAAAAATGTTAATTAAATTTGCAAATAATCTTAATTGATAATTTAATTAGATTGTTCTAATAAATAGCATTTAGTTTTTTTAGCACATTATATAATTTATTTAATTTTATTATGCATTTTATTGCTGTATATAAATAAAACCTTGAAAGTTCATTATTATAACTATTTCCAGTAATCGTTTTATACTTGCATAGGTATTTGAGTAGTCATGGACATACCGAACAATCAAAAGTCTAAAAATTAATGGGAGAAATACAAACAAAGTCAATACGGCAGGCATAAGCAAACTTACAAATTTAAAAAAGCCAGCATTTGTCTCTGTAAAATAACTACACTTTTATAAGAAAAATTACCATGGTTTCTTTATATCCATCTATTTATTCAACGCTTGCCGAAGGCCAGCCTAAGCCTGTTATCGTAGTTCTATTTTAATCCTTCTTTTGTCGCATGGCAAATTGATTTTCCCACATTTTCCGCCCTTTTCGGAGACTAAAGAAAAATTATATCGTTAATTTTTTTTTAACCCCCGAACTAAAAAATAGGGGTGTTATAAGTTTGACCGCTCTGTGTGTGTGTCTGTCTGTGGAATTTTAGCACCTAAATGGATGAACCGATTTTAATTTTTTTGGTTTCATTTGAAAGGTAGTTTAACGGAACGTGTTCTTAGAATTTCTTCAAGTTCGAGCTTAGGGTTTCGTACCCGAAAAACTTAAAAAATTTACGATGATCATCAAAATCGATTCAGTCTGGAAAAGGCATAACATATAATTTTAACATATAAATAATTACTATGGAAATGAATGGTCAAATAAACCTGGCTTAATTCATTTTGAAAAGTGAAATGATAAAATAATAAGGTAATTCAAAAGAACAAAGTCAACTCAAATATTTCAATTTCAATTAAAATATTTCCAAAAATTTGTCCCAAAAAATGATAGCACTCTAAGTATCCTTTTCATCTCATCTAATGTCCTTGACCATCACTTTGATATTGATTTATGAAGGAGTGTTAATAAGTTTTAACTTTAAAGTGTTTATTTATGCGTCTGTGTGTTTCTCAGTAGCATCGTAGCCCCTAAACGGTCGAACTAACTTCTTTGAGAACATTTTATAACTAAGTTTCCAAAAATCTTCTTACAAGAAATAAATCGGGGGTTTTTTAAATTTTGTAAATTTCACTTGTTTTTTTTAATTTTCATTAGGATAACAAAAAACCAAAAGCGCAACAACACAAAATCAGTTTGTTTCAGTCTGAAAAATAACAATTTATTTTCTAAATATATAATCCTTGTAAAATATATATAACATCGAATTATATCGTACCAAGAAATATATGTTTTTAACAATGAAGAATATCATTCAGAGATATACGTACCTTATTATTTTTGATTGATTTAAAATGATTAATTTTATTATATTTCTTGACATGATATGCGGGCTTTTTACTCACATAATAATATAAAGGTATGTTTATGAATATTTACAATTTATGGTTGACGATTCACTCTTAAATTTATGACTAATTTTTTACAAATATCATATAAATAATTCATTTTATTTTGTGTTGTATATGGTCAAAAGGATAAAAATTCACAGAAAATAATAATGACTTTTGAAATACTGAAATGTCATCGTTTTTGAATACAATTTCATTCTTCATATCCTTCCATTGTTCCTCCACATCTCTAGACATTTTATGATATTTTTCAGTAGTTAATGTTAGTCATTTAAATAAGAAATTTAATAGTGTACAAAAATTGAAAATCCCGTACATAAAACAACAGATCTATAATCCGAATGTTTTCAATTCCTTAAGAACATTCCCGTTTACACTAGGATGTCTGTTGTTTTGGGTTATATCATTAAACCGACCTGCGCACCCACTCATACCATTCCTCACACTGTAGTTATGATCTAAGTCTATAAATACCTCCCAATTAAATCAACTTAAAAATAAAACTACGGCCAATTCGGCTGGAATTTCCCATAATAAAGACAAGAGCATAAGTTTTTATATGTTAATAAAACCTTTTTTTAACGGATTGACAAGTTAAAATTTTCTTTTTTTCTTTGAAAATCGGTTATAGGTGCTACCTATGAATGGTTTGGAGATCATCACGACTGGTTTGAATACCATGAACTTATACCCGGTCCTTCTCATACCAGTCGTGTAAACTGTAATACCTTTTATTATTAGCATTTCCAGTTAGAATTTCAAAAATTCCCTTGTTAAAATGTTTTAATCAATTTAGATTAAAAAAAGAGCAAGTAGTGTCGTAGGCACCGGCTAGGACCTATGCTCTTTTCGCTATAATTTATGTATTTTAATTTCAAAGAAAATGTTTTTAAAAATTTTTAAATTAAAAAAAATTGATTGGCGTAGGTGGGTTTTGACTTGACGACATTTTTGCATTAATAAATTATTAAAAAAGTGCCTTTTTTTGTTGTCTGACTTCCATACTCCGAACTTAATTCATCATCAGATCAAAATAATTCGATAATTGCAAGAATAATTTTTTTTAAATATCCGCATAAATTTTTGTCATTTTGAATTTTAATATACACTCCATACTCCATATTACGGCAAAAGAAGGTGATCAAAATCTATTACCGCGAATTCCCTGCTTAGAAGGAATTGTTTCGAATCATCTCTTAAAAGTGAACAAACAAAAGAGAATCGTCTGACTAATGAAATACATAATTCTTCACAATATCGAGAAAAATCAATAAATACATTTTCTAAACTTATTTTAACAAAAACATTTTTTTTATTATAGGTATTGAATGAAAACAATATGATTGCATTTATTTTTCTCGACAGATGGTATTAACAATATTTTTCATTTATATATTATATTATATATTATATATTACATAAAAATGTAACATAACATTTTTATAACACATATGTTTGATGTGTTATCATTTTATTATTAATAACTTAAATGAAGCTTGTTGAAAAATTTACCATAAAAACAAAAGTTCTCAGAGAACTAAATTCAAACGTAAAGTACTATGATTGATTGCAATATGATTCATTGATAAATGAAAAATTTGTATCTAAAAGATCAATTGAATAGCAGTTCTCATCAATTTCTACAAATTTGGATACACAACTGATAATAGCGTTTAAAACTTTAGTGTAATTTTTTTTTTCTGATAGCGTTACTGCCGTTAACTTTTGATGGAAGCTAATCAAAATTCGTAAAGATAAACTATACATAACATTTTCATAAAATAGCCTATATCTTCGGCCTTATCCGTGCAATGGCAGTTTAATCAATTAAATCTTACTATTATTTTCTTCACATAGAGTGTTTCATTCCACAATTCCTATAAACAAAAGGATATTTAATATCAAAATTTTTTTATTTGCACCATTTGAAGCTTTTTAGCTTTAAGCTTATTGACACAGAATCAAATTGGGTTTTTAGACAGCTCTATAAAAGCCATAACGTTAAGAACTTATATTGAATATGCCTTTTTTTTCCACATCTCTGTCTTATTTGAGTCCTCGCCGATGTATCTAAATTTAAAAAAAGAAAGGCTTCTTAAATATTTGTATACATTGAACATCGAATATCGGGCATTCCATAAAATTGTTTGTATGATACAAATCACATACTATAATAATTCAATTGTTACTTGATAATATTCAAATTTAAATTATAAAAATTAATCTTTTTTTTAATGGTCAAGTATTTGACTTTCATAAACAGAAGCAAACAAAGAATCCATTTCATTAAAATTTAAAAATATTTTAAATTATATATTTGTTTTTTCAATTAGCAAAAATTTTTTTTTAGCATATTCAAGTTCAAAATATTTTGTGTAGTGAACATGAATAGATTGTTAATTTTTACTTTATATTCCAATATCAATTTTAATACAAAATTTTAAAAATATTATTATATCATTAGAAAAAATAAAAACTTGTGATCTCGAATAATGAAAAATTGAAAATATTTATTTTATAAATTGATAATGATTTATACAATTAATTTCATCTGAAGCTATTTGAGGATTAAAAGTATTTTGTTACGAGATTATTAAAAATATTTGAATTAAAACCTCTTAATAATTGTCTATAGTATACGAATAAGTTGAAAAAAAATATGTTTTGTTCTAACATCAAACTGTGTTTAATCAAATTATGTAAATGAAATTAATTTTGTTATAATTTAATTTATATTGAAAATTAAATTTCCGTCAATTTATCTTTGATCGATTATTCAAATTTAAAATCAACACAACAGATGATGATAATTTAATTATAAAATTTGTTAAAATATAATTAATAGCAAGAGAAAAGTTGTATTATGCATTTTGACATTCAATAATTCATTTGAAATAGTTTTTCGGTTTTTTTATGACGTATTTAAATTATTACCCAGAAAAAATTTCTAATTTAAAATACTCCTTTTTCACTTATCCGGTCCGAAAAGTGACGTTTTTGTAAAAGGGTACGCAAAACTCTTTGTGCCTCGTCGATTCCCAGAGTTCTGCATGTACAAATCTAGTTTACGACCTATTATAAAAGATTTCATTTTTTCACCATTTTCATCAAAAAAATGATTATATCCTTAATTTTATTTTTTATAGCTTTTACCCGCGACTTTATCCGCGTTCTCGCCCTTAAATAACTGGCAATGACCATTAAAAAGTAAATAAACGAAATATATCTGATAGCCTTGGTTGAAGAGATGTTCATCAATTGTATCATCTCCACCCTGTTTTATGAAATGTCAAAACAATGAACATAATTTTTTAATTTTTGTTAATTATATCTTTATAAAATTATAGCTCGTGTGTTATTCTGATGTGTAAGCTATATTATAGTCAAGTTTCATTTAAATTCATTGAGTAGTTTTTGCGTAAAAGCGTAACTTTTTTCACATTTATAATATATAGGGATAAAACTAATTAACGGTAGGATTTTGATGCCTTCAAGAAGCAAATTTTTCCGGATGCCTTAGTTATTCTTAAAACATATAGGGTATGTAGATTCAGCATCTACTTTACGACATATTATGCACAAAGACTGCACTTTTTCAACATTTTTCACACAAAAAATGATTTTCTCATGAAATTTACTATTTACATTCAGTCAAATTTCTTCCACATTTGGCATATTGGTGACTTCAAAATTTTTCAAACACCTCTAAAGGTTCTTGAATAACATGTAGGGTTCGTATAAATATTTGTTTAAATGAACAACAAAATAATTAAAATTAATTTTAAAATAATTTTCAATACAAATAAATATATACCTAATCAAAATTGTAAATCTTAAACAGTTTAAATTACCCTTATCATCATCATTGGGTATGGATGATATGGTTTGTTATTTAAACAAATCTAAATGGATATCATCGCCATGCATGTATGTATGTTTTGTGCAAATGTGTAATGTCAACATGTGGGCAGGTTTTTTTTATTTTAAATAATAATACTTGTGTGATTATGATATGTACAATACATGGGGCTACATACAGGAAGGCCGTCAAGGTCACCCGGACTTCATTTGAAAGGCAAATCAAAGAAGTACTTCCTTACAAAGAGAAAAAAGAAGTATTTTACTATGAATTCCTAATTGATTGAATAAAACATAAAGAAGTAATCCACATTTAAAAATTGGTTGCCCCCTTTTTCGTTTCGGTTGGCTTATCTATTACTGAAAAGAGACTGTATCCTGAAATGATTGAAAATTATGAATTGGTACAAAATCAATTTTGCTGAATTTTTTTACTTCCCAGTATAGAAGGTTATTTTGTCCGACTTTCGAAATCAAAATTTTTGAAACATACAATTTGGAGAAGAAATATGTGTGTCTGTTTGTGTGTACATCCATACGTTCGTGGTAATTTTTTTTATCGTCTATATCGAGCGAACAAAAAATGATATCGTTGAGGTGTCGATCGAAGCGTATTAACGGCAATATGATCCAAAAAGAATTTCATAACATTTTTATTTTTGAAGGGAAAACTTCTTAAGCGACGTTGGTAACTTTTTTTGGTAGGGGAAAATAGTTGAGGGTTCGATTTAACGACATGCTTATAGCAGTATATTTGTAGCTATACAGCTGACGTATTGTGTAACATTAGTGTTGGGTATATAACAAGTACATTGAAATTTATGTAAATACAGATACTATCCACAAATCATATGATTGTATATTAATTGTTACTTCAATCGAACTGTATTTATATTTTGTCATAATCTTGCACAGCCCATAATATATTTAAATAATAAAAAACCATATAAACATGCATAGAATTGTTGCTCGGAGTCTCAATAGATGTGAAAACCAGATTGATGTTGATAATTTTAATTCAAATATTATGAAATTTCAAATTTTTATACTAAAAGTTCTAAGTTTTCACTTCTATCGGTAGTCCCTATGACTGCCAATTTTTTTTTGTAACTGTTTATTATGCTGAGAAGATATGCTGAGCAGTTATTGTGGACCTCAAGGGTCCTGCCAGACCCTACCCACGCCTTGTTTACTAATCGATATCGTGTGAACAAAAAATTACTTGTTAACTTATCGACTCATTATAAAGGATATTGCATAAATTTTCCTTATTTATTAAGGTACGAAAAGAATTCATTGTTATCACTAGTAAATATAAATAAATAATCTAATTTCACAATCATTTTAAAAGAAAACTAACTAACTATGGGTGGTCTAACCTTGATAACTTTCCCCTGTACATTTACTATGCTGGTGGATGGTACTAAAGTATACAGATTATTGATTGTGTACCTACGTTTTGAATCTACAAGATAAAACCTTCATGTACTACGTATGAACGTAGGGTTTCATTTCAATGTTATAAATGTACTACAGTTTAAAATCATCCCTATAAATTAACTGTATGATAGGGATACTCTTCACTACGTATACACTTTAGATTGTGTATATTTATTCATTACTACATATATCATAATTTTATACTATTGAATTATTAGGTATAGATTTGAATGTTGAAAAGGAGCTGTGAAAAATCACAATGACAACGAACGATTACGGTTGTAGTGTAGTTGAAATACACTTGTGCTTATTCACAAAAGCAAATTATGCTCGTATTTTGTAAGCCATACATCTCATATAATTTCCAATCCAATCTTCATTAATTTTGGGTTCAAATTACTCGAGAAAAACATATTTTTTAATAATATAAAACAAAAATTATTTTCTCGATTTTTTCGTATTTTTATAACATGTATATATGAAATATATCGAGCTATACTAACTTTAGTCGCAAGTTTGTAACGCTTAAAAATATTGATGTTACTAGCAAAATTTTGGTATTGGTGTTCATAAAATCGATTTCTGGTTGTCTTTGTGAATGTCCGTCCGTGAACACGATAATTCAAAAATGAAAAGAAATATCAAGTTGAAATTTTTATAGCGTAGTCAGGATGTAAAAAGTGAGGTTGAGTTCGTAAATGAGTAGCATAGGGAATTGGGTCTTTGGTCCGTAGGACTCATCTTGTAAACCGTTAAAGATAGAACATAAGTTTAAATTAAAAAATGTTCCTTATAAAAAATAAACAACTTTTAATATATGGGAATTTCAGCTATCTGGGTATGACATGTAGGTATATATGGTTGATCTAAGACTGACTTTCTTTCTTTATTCGCATGACGTAAAAAACAAAAAATCGGATCGAATTGATCCGATTTTTTCAAAAATTTCCTCTAATTTCAAAAATTGGAAGTTTTGTAATTAAAAAATAACTAAAAATTTTATTTGTAAACCGTTGGTCTGATCAAATTTTCAACTATATTTTTGTTATTTTTGTGTTCAAATTTTTCTTGAAAAGCAAATTTTTAATGAAACATATAAAAATAAGTTTCTCGATTTTTTTTATGAAGAGTTTAAAAAAATTTGTAGCAAATCGAAAAATAATTTTTAACAACGTTTTTAATGAAAATCTTTTTTTTTTTTGGGAAAAATTTGAAAACCCGATACATTGTACTGGAAAATTTCTTCTGAAACACTCCCCTCTCAAGAGAAACCACTCAAAAACAAAACAAAGACCACACTTTGTAAATCATTCGTCTGCTAAAATTTTTATCCCGTGTTTTGTTACTTCTTACCCCAAATTACTTTAAAAAATCAAACTTTTTAATGAAAAAACCGAAAAATTGTCTCAGAATTTCGAATTTTTTTTAATGAGCGTACTAAGATAGCTATTATTTATATTGTTCGACATCTCTTCTAAATATCTCTATGACACGATAATTTCAAAATAAATGCACTTATGTAGGAGTATCAGCTACGCACATTATAGCAGTAGCAATCTTCAATATTGATATAGCAATAATAAATAAACCCCTATTATATGAGACAAATGAAGTAAACCCCCAAAAAAACAAATAGTACATTCATTTATTTATATACATTTCCTTCGCCCCTAAAATTTTGGGAGAATATTGTCTAGTTAATATTCATATTGTACAACGAAAAATGACGCTTTGTTATTCAAAACAATATATATCTATTAAACAGTCGGTACGCACATGCAACATGCATGCATAAAACAGTTATTATTTTGTGGCTGGCATTAATTTTTTGGGTATTGTTCAAAAATATTGTATATCGTTTAAATGTAAATATTTATTTTATAATATTTTACGCAAATCATATTTGGGTTACTAATACTCTTTTTACAGAATAAATTGTTTACTTACGAATTATTTCATAAATTTATGTGGGAATAACTTTTTAAATAAACAGATGAAATTTTTGCAATACTTTGGAATTATTGAAATATTGATTTTTAATATAGTCATAGGATGACCGTATTCATTGTGTGCGTAGTCATAGTAGGGACAATAAAATCGATGCCAGCACTTCCAAGGAAAAATTTTGGCGATAAAGGAGGCTGTAACGACTAGTTTGCAGTTCTTTACATGTTAATGTTATAGAAAATGTCAAATTATAATTATTGAAAAACACTAATTAATTAAACTTAATGCATTAAAAATTGTGAAAATAAGAAATCAAATTGCACAAATATTATTTTTCAAATGTAAATTATCGTAATTATTTATTTAAATTTGTGAGACAATAATATTAAATTTTCAATGTAAGTCATAAATGCAATCCATAAAATTATATATGCATCCATACAATTGTATAATTAAAGTAGTGTATCGTTACCGTGGAAACGCCGCTTATAAAACTCACACACGGTGCGAATACGGATATTATAATGGTATAGAAACAAAAATTTCAAGCGTTAACAGCTCAGTAAATAAACTGTCACGGTCCAAGCTGATAGTAGTTTTATTAAATTTATTTTTTAGAATCATACAATTTAAAAATAGCTTATTACCACCCAGTCTTCCTAGATTTACTCTAAAACAAGTGAAAACAAGCAATTGAAAGAGTTAATTGTTGAAATACCATGTATAGACAGTGTTGTTGACGTAATTTTTTAACGACACGTGAGTAAAGAAAGATATCCACTCTTAGATAGCCACTTTTTGTCTTGTATTGTCACGTTGATAAAATCGAGAAAAACGCATTTATTTTTGAATTTGATGAAACTCGGTGGATGGGGTAGGTTTGATCCAAAAAGTATAAAAATCAGATTAATTTAATGATTGGATGCAGAGTTTCTGAGATATTGCAATATTATAACCGATTTTTGTACTTTTTGGGTCAAAATTACCTTATTTACTAAGTTGCATCGAAATTGGAGATAAAAAAATTTAAAAGAAAGATATCCACTCTTAGATAGCCACTTTTTGTCTTGTATTGTCACGTTGATAAAATCGAGAAAAACGCATTTATTTTTGAATTTGATGAAACTCAGTGGATTGGGTAATTTTGATCCAAAAAGTATCAAAATTAGGTTAATTTAATGATTGGACCTATGGAAAGTTAGAATGTCAGCGAGTATCATTGGCAAAACTTCATTTTCAGCAAAGCGGGCGGGTGTCTGCTAGTGTATAATAAATGACGTCATATGCCATACCAGCATTGTAATAAACGCCATGCATTTGCTTACCATATAGACGGGTATCTGGCAAAAAAAAATGAATTTGTATTATATGTTAGATACTATTCAAAAATCTTTCTAGTCTACTCCGATAATTTTCATTCACTGTTAATTCGAAAAATTTGCAAAAAATAAATTTTATTATAATTCATTTTTCAATGTAATAATGTAGATACTAATTCAAAAGGCTTCTAAAGGTCATTTTCACGATTATCGCATAATTGAAATTGTAATTTTACTTTCATTCAATTATGTTTTTTTTTTTTCACTTTACACACATAAAAGGATGTTGGTACAAATGGTTTCTGTTTTTCCGTAATTGTTTTTGATGATGGTACATAAAAACATAAAAACAAAAAACGATAACAACAACAATAACAAAAACCATACGTCGTAAACCTACCTACCTACATTCAAAATAAAAGCACACTCAATTTATAGTTAAATGTATGGGAAAGTGAATTAGGTTTATCTAAAAAAGCACACTGCTGCGGTGACAGTGACGGAAAATCATATGAAAAAGTACATTTACTGCTGTTGTTTTTTATTGTTCTATCTGAAGGTAGAAAAACGGTATGAAATATATAAAGGTGAATAAATAAAGCTTCGAAAGTTTTGAAACGATTCTTGAGATTAATTTCTATAACTTTTGTTGTATTATATTCAACAAAATTTGTCAACAAATATACAAAATTTAAACTTCTTCCCGATAAAAGTGAAAACCTGCAGTTAAATTTTGTTAAAAAGTTTCATTTTTTAACCGATTATATTGCAATGTTGAAATGTAAGCGACAGATACGATGGAAATTAGAACCTCTACAGTTTCGATAAAGACTCGAAAGACGGGTGAATAAAAGTACTACCTATCTGAAAATATGAAACATAAAACCGAGCATTTTTTCAAAATAAAATAATTTCAACTGTAAGAACCAATTCAGGTCAGATAATTAAGACTATTATTAGTCGATACAGTAAGTATACAATAGACAAACTAATATTCTATAAACACACCCCCCCCCCACCTTCACCGTACTATGATTTTCAACAGATAATTTTTTTCCTCGTTTAATGAATAAAATTTTGGTGGAAACGCAAATAACATTCAATTTTTTCACAAATTATTATGTTAAATGAATTTATCTGCGCTTCCACCAATATTAAGATTTCTAGAATAGCTATAAAACGACTAAAGAGCTTTCAATATAACAGAAAGAGGTCTTAAGATAGCCACTTGTAATCCTGTTGAAATTAAAACCTGTCTTTAATACCAAGGATAAAAATTGAACATCTAGAAATTTAAATATTTTTCATGCAAGTCGAAAGACAAATGATCATTTTAAAACAATATAACATACAAATATTTTTCAATATTTTATTCAATTTTGAAATGAATCTTTTATACATTTTTTATGTTGCAATAACTTTTAGTAATAAGTTTGTTTTTCGTTAGTGGTTCCTTTTCGTTTATCGAAAAACGCAACGGAAAAATTTCAATTAGTTATTGACGTACATCGTATTTTGTAAAAAGGCCAACCCCCTTCACTTTTCTAGTAATTATTTAATTTTTTTTTAATTCGTGTTATTTAACAATTTTAAAGTTATGACGCAAACATTTTCGAAAGAAAACCTTCCATTTTCTCGAATTTCTCAAGTAAAAAATGTTTTAGGTATAAAATATTCACGTAGGAGTTTACTTCAGTCAGTAATTGCTGCAGATTACAACTGAAATAACGTTTTCTGAAATTTGATAAAAATTAACATTAGCTATTAAAACCGCAATAGTCCTCACATAAAGCCAGCACTTTTTTTGGCCCATTAACTTATGAATCATCTATAAATAATAATATATCTCCAAACAGATATCAAAAAATATTTATTTATAAATTTATGATATGTCCACAAAAAATATAAATTACATGTTGTGAAAAACATGTTTACGTTAGATAGTACTCTATATATATACAATATTACAATACAATACACAGTGTACTAGATAGGTATCCCAACAATCATCTGAAAAGCTCATGGTTACAAAACAGTTGGTTCATTTAGTTTGCACTTGTTATCCCTCCACCAACATAGAATACATTCGTTACTAAATAAAAAAAAAGGGGAGAAACAGAAACTACCTTCAACTCATAAGAGGTATCATACACAGATATTACAACGATATAATGGCTATAGTTAATTCAGAATTATTTTCATGACATAGTTACGTAATATGTATATTCATCCTTCTAACAACCGACTATAAAGAGGGATGTGTATCTGTGTGCTCGTCTGTGACACCGTAATTCTTAAATGAATTAACCTAATTTTATTTTTTTTAAGTAATTTGATTGAGAATGTTCTCAACTATGTTTCAAATGGAAGTTAACGGTTCCGTATTCGATAATTGGTAGAAAAGAGGTTATCATTTTCTAACGGGTGACCAGATTTTCTTGAAACCTAACTAAGAACATTCTTGATCAAGTTATATTTCCAAAAATTTAAAATAATGTCATTAAATTTTTAATTTAATATCATTTCTTTGGCCACACCGAAAAATATGGAACCAGATAGATTTGCCCTATTAATTAAGCAAATACTAAATTTTATATCTGTTCTGCTATACTAGGATTGATGGAGATGCTTGCAACTTTTATTCATAACCACCCAAATAAGAAAAAATTTTGGATTGTATAAAAATACAGGTGACAGTTCTGTATGAAAAATATATTTGTAAAAGATTTGATAAAGCCTTTATGATGTCGCAATACTTATAATCCATATCACATATTGCTCGGATAACTTCTCTCCGTTTAATATAATTATGAATGATTCTGTATTAAATTCTGAACAATTTTCACTTCATTCCCACGGTTTTGAGACACTGAACCATTAAAAAAGAGACCCATAAAATAAATATTCTAGAACTATAAAAGAAAATTTTTAATTTTTCTAGACAAGTTTGTTACAGACACTACGAAAAAAAAAATCATGCGCCAAAAATTCAGAATCTAGAAGTCCATTGTGCAACGGAACTTTGACCTGCCCGTCTCTTAGTTAATTGATTCATGTAAACAGCTAAAATTGTCATTTGATTGGGCATTTTAAAATTTTTCGCGTTCAATAAATTATTTTTTGCTAAATCAAGATATACATAGACACAAACAGATCACTTGTTTTGGCTTTATAAAAACATGTTTATGTATTCACATAATAAAAAACCACTAATAAAAGAGTTGATTACAAAAGAAATTGTAGGTATTGTTAAACCAACTATAATAAAAATAGGGATATGAATACTACGATTCAGTCATATGAAACATATTCCATTGGGATTATAATACAATTATAAAACTTTACAATTATTGTGTGTACATTTTAAGGGTAGTGTTATTTTGGGTTGCTATTTATATGTGTTGTATGTTCTCACACAGCTACTTACACCCCTGTCAAATTGACTACTAAATCACATTGAACGAATGTCGACAACATATAACGCCACTGTACTGTTATATGTACGATCGATATAAGTAGGTACATTTACTTTTTTACTGCACTGGTGGTATGGGGTGGTGAAAACAAGTGAAACACATGCATACACGAATGGGGTGGACCAGGGATGAGGGTTGCTTTTTTATGGTGGCAATGCGCTAAATTGATGAATTGGCAGCAATGATACACTTGTTTTATTCATCAAGTGAATTTTATATTATTAACTTCAAATTGCTTTAAGGGTTTTTTTTTTGGGTTGGATGGTTGTTGGCGGTGTAGGGGTTGATGATAATTGAAATTAACTATGTATACATAATTCATTTTTTATATTCATAATTTCAAAGTTAATGAGATTAAGATAGAGTCACATTGTTTAGAAAATCTACCAACAAGCACTTGTAAATAATAAATTTTTTATGTTTGGTAATGATTTAAATGAAAAAGAAAAGCACAAGGACAACAACTCTCTCGGTTGCTTGCCTCGTGGTAAGATAACTTTGTCTTAATTTAGTTACCAAATTATTCTTAAATAATCTTTGAGGAATATATCACCTATTTTTTAGTTTTTCCGGGTACGGAACCCTAAAATTACACTTGAAACATACCTACGAACACTCCCCATTAAATTACCTTTCAAACGAAACAAAAAAATCAAAATCGGGTTATCCGCTTAAGCGCTACGATGCCACAGACAGACACACAAAGCCAATAATCGTTTTGAGTGTCCAAAACGAACAGAAACCTGATTTAACTCGTCAATTAGCTCTGAGTTAAACTTACTGTTTAACTTACCATTGCCTCCACCATTGAACCATTTAAAAGAGGTTTGTTTCCCTTTGCCTCCACCATAAAATCGTATAGTCATTCTGCGAAAATGAGAGTTATTGAGTAACGTAACAAAAACGATGTCAAAATTTCGTAATTACTAAAAATAAAGGCTGCTTTTATATAAAACTCGTTTGCTTGCCACCTAGTGGCAAGACTAGATCAATATTTGTTCATATTAGTACTGATATAACGTACAAATCTCCTTACAAACCAATAGTTACGTTGATATTCATCAGAAAAATTTCCTTTTTTTAGCATAGATCGTTTATATTGTGTGTTCTTCAATTGCTATTGAAGAAACAAAGATGATTGTGGAATATTATAAATATAAAAAATCAACTTTATGCATATATAATATAAAGTTTTCTATTGTGTGAAAATTAAACAAACATTAAACTAAATTAAGTTTCATTTTCATATACTATATCTATGTATTGATAAACAACATTTTCTCATACTCTTCTGATATGTATTCTATCTAGGTTTTCGATATATAATAATATTATTGTTGTATTATTATAATAACTAACTTTTAATTGGTTATATTATTTTTATTTGAATAAACAATTATAGTACTTTTAATTGAGTAAACAATTAATTTAATAAGTAAGTTATTTATAAATACATATACTTACAATTTTAGTTTATTTAGATACCCAAAATATATACAGCACAATTTTTAACTCGTCCAAGGTTTTGTTGATAACATTAAATTAATTTTTAAAAAACTAAGCTTTGTAATTATATTATTTTAATCATTATCGTTCTAATTTTACCTTTACAGGGTAATCCAGGTTATAACAGCAGGATTACATCAAATGGTAGATAACGTTAAAAAAATAACAATTTCTCAACACATTTATAGTCTGAAGAGCATTCTTTTCTGGACGCAGGGTTGATATTTTAGAAAAAAAGAATATTATTGTGAATATTGCCAAAACGGCTAATTAGAAATATTATTTGCAATAAAGTTAGTAGTGTAAGATATTTTTTCTGGAAAGCAGATGGAACACACATATTTTTAACGTAATTTTCGTAATTTTAAATCATCCTTAGCTCATACTGTCCGATTTTCAATTTTTTCAGGAAAATTTTTGGTAATATTCGAAAAAATATTTTTTCTATCAAATCTAAAGAGTAAAAATAATGTGAGAAATTTCAACTTGATTAACAGAGATAACATTTACAAATTTTTTAATTCATCAGGTGAAAGGTACATTTAGAGTCCCCAAGGAAGTAACTGTAGCAAGCTCTATCAGTCTATCACTTACAAAATAGACTTAATGACAACAAAATAGAATGAATTTTCGAATCATTCATTGAACTTTGAAGTAAATGAACAAATTAACCCGCCCCCCTTTCAACAATTTCTCTACTTTAATCAAAAAGTTGTCTACTATAACCTGTGAAAACTTCACCTCCAACACCTCTGAAAACTTCAAATCGATTCCTCGGTCAAAGAAACATGGCTAAAACTAAATAAATCTGTTCATAAAATATATAATTCAATACTTTTTGGGAAGGAGACCATAAAAACATGAGAAAATATTAATTGGTATTGATCAATTATTTGGTGCGGTAATTACATATTATGTTAAAAATAATTTACCTTAAATGCGTTATTCGCATACTACCGATGGTTAAAGGTGGTTTATGAAAATACATTCATGAAAGAAGATAAACCTTGGTTTAAGTGCTTGAAATATATCTATATATGTCGAAAATTGTATGTATAAATAATGTATAATGTAAAATTTACTACAGCATAAAATTTTTCCAGTTACAAAGTTACAAAAATATGTTTTGAATAAAATTTCAATTTATTATTTAAATATTTCCTCAAGCTGGGTCGACCTTTTTTTGGTAAAAATATCACAAGGTAAACGTTCAACTTTGGTAATATTTTATAGTTTTATTTTTATTCGTCTTTTTCGTACTTGCTGTACTTGAAAGAAGGTAGTCAAAATATGTCATTTTTAAACTGATTTGTTAATTCCGCCCGCGGTATGCTTAGGGCAGCCGGTTCGATTCCCGCCGTCACAACCAAATTAATCTAATTAATAGTTGTGATGGGCTAGTGTGGTGCTTGGTATATGCATGAAGGAGGTTCACTCAGCCTCCGAAATTTAGTAAAACACATATATGGTATCACAATGTATCACAGTAGTTCAGGGGCACAGTAACCCTTCTGCGCATTGAGTTAAGTTTTATCTTGCTCGAATAACTCAAGATTATGACCATCTTAACGATAATCAATAATATCCCTCTAAAAAATAAAAAATAAATAAAGATGATGTTTTATAGCAAGTAAATATTACTTAATTAAACTATCTCAATAGTTAATTCAAGAGAATAAGTATTTGATTTCTTAAAAATTTTGTTGAACCCAAAAACATTTATTTACTTTTTATCAATCATATTCGTCATAAACTAAATGATTTAATAAAAATTATGACTTCAAAAATAACCACATTAAACCTGACAAGTCATATTTCTTTAATGAAGTATAAATAATATGTGGCCATTTGATAATGTCAAACAAACATCCTTATAAATTTAATAATATATTACAGATTCCTATTATTCCTTATTATAATCATATTTAAAATACACATATAACATAAAAAAGACATACAAAACATATTGAACGCAGTAGCATAAAAAAAAGCTTTTAGGATAATAAAATTTTTAAGTGCATGATCATGTCATTTTAAAATATTTAAGAAATGTCTACGATCTATCTAAATCAACTTTTTAAAATTTTCAAATATATGTTTGTATTTGTATATGATACTATTTTACTAATAATATATGTATAAGTAATTCGTTAGATGTTGAAGAAATTTGTTACTTGTTGAATTCGTTAGATAAGTCATGCTCAAAGTGTGAAACCCTCGAAACCCTGGTGCTTCGCGTGGTTTCTCAAGAGATTTCCACAGGAATAATAACCAGTAAAGTTTAGTTAAAATAAAGTAGATGTTAATTTTAGTTTACACATTGTTAAAACCTTGAGAACCACAGAGCTCCATCACTAAGATTTTCTTTTCGCCTGATTAGACGTTTTGTAACCCCCGACTAAGTATTAGGGTGTTATTTGTTTAACGTGATCTTTTATCTGAAATGTAATTTGATCAAGAGTGTTCTTAAGTAATTTGATCAAGAGCTATGTTTCAAGTGCGTGTTAAGGGTTCCGTAGCCGAAACAACTAGAAAAGAGGTGATGAGTTTCAAATGACTGAATAAAAGTTTTCTTGAAACAAAACCAAAAACAATAAAAAACGGTTTATATTTAAGAGCTTCGATCTCACAAACGAATGGATCCGACCCTATTTTGGTGCTGTATTATCATATATAAGTTTTTCCACGCTTGGAATATTTACATCAAGGACAAGAAGGGGCTATGAAGTTAACATTACCAAAAGACATTTCTTTTACATTAACTAAACATACAACATTCTATCCCTGTACCTACATTGTTATCCCTGTAGCTAAATTTGAAGAGACTGTATAGATGAACAAATCCTTAAAACTGTTTTTTTGCTATAGAAAGTAACTTTACAAATAAAACTATATATAAAAAGAAGAAAATAAATTTCGAAAGCTCTAGAGCTGAAATAGGATGTAATTTATCGTGTAATTTATAAACAATTAACAAAAATTACTTTTTGACGAATATTTAGTCTAATTTAGAAGTAAATTATAAATTATAAAAGCAATATATGAGAGTGCGTTGTAGCGTTGCCAGATTTACTAAGAATTTCTTTCTAAGGTATCATGTTCTCTCTTACTCCGATTGAAATACCTTAAACTGATATTACTCTATCCACAACATTATATTATAATGTATAAATGAGAAAAATTTTACCTAATCTCAAATGATTAGATTAACAAATGTCTCGTGAAATGCAGTATAAGCTTCAGGCTTGGGAAATAACTAATTTCGGATTTTTCACTTCAGAATTTTTCACTTCTTTTCATTGAAATAGAATATGTTCTATGAATCCGGACTGTAAGAAAGATGAATGTCCGCAAGCAATCCAAACTATCATTTATACACAAACTCTTTGTAATATATGCATGTTTAATCATCTTTGAAAACTTTCCCCGTTATAAAATACTCGTATATCATTTTCAAACCTAATTGACATCAACTAACTCTCAACAATAAGAAATGTAAACAAACAATCTTCTTAGCAATGTAATAGAAGCTTTAGAAAATTTTAAGGGATATAATAGGTAATATACTTTATACTCCCTCTAAAACTTTTAGTTTTATCGTATATAGGATGCGTTGTAAGCTTTCAAAGTGTTTTATATAACAAATTTATGAAAAACTATAGCCATAGATATAGTTTTATTAACTTTTCATGCCAAAAAATTTTCATACCCAAGAACTTTTCTTCCAAGTAGTCTTAAAATTGTTGAATGTTTACCTATTGAGAATGACATTAAAAAGTTAACTGCTCACGGAGATATTTACGTTCAATGTTCTAAAAGATTTGCACCAAAAAAACAAATCTTTTAACAGAATTATCTCCGTATTACAGAACAAAAAGATACATTTTAGTAAATTTTTTTTTTATAAAAATTTTATTATTAACTAATATTAATTAATAAGATATTCTAAAGATAACATTTAACAAGATTTAACAAGATTTATAAAGATAACAAATGACTATAAATTTAGGACGGAAAATGGGTCGAGACTATAATTTGGACACTTCTCGCATCAATTTGTTAGAGTCTCTTCAAAAAACCATTTTTTACCTACTTCAATAATTATCAATCACGTTCACTTCGAAAAATTGCGATATATATGATCTTTATCGTCCGTTCGGCGGGTAGCGGGTTTTTAATAAAATTCTCAAAGAGGTCGTTAATCTTCTGGTTATAATCATCGGAACGTCGGAAGGTCAAAACCCATCCACGTCATAGACTTTTTAAAATTTTTAATTTAAAATTATTTTAAGAATAACTAATACATAAATTATTACATATTAAAAGAACATATTTCCTACCGAGTATCTTACGATGCCACTCTTTTTTTTTTTTGGTCTTGACACCGTTTAAATACCAATCTAAAACGATAATAAAAGAAATAATAACGATAATTAAAGAATTCTATATCTTGCTGGACCCAAAAATTTCTAAAAATGAACTTTTCCATTAAAATTCTATCCTTTATCTACATTGTTTTACTCTTCTTATAATACACCCCATATTTGTACCCATAAAACTTTTGATTGGTCCATATTGTATACGATATACCTACATACAAACTTATGTAATTACAGCCCCCCCGTATATATAATAATATAATGTCAATATTAATTTAGTATCCAAATATTACGAATACCAAACCCAACTCAAACTCCAGCGTGTGTTCAGTGCCTTTGTCTGTTGGTGCTATGATACAATTAAATTTTCTTGTATGTTTATTTTGAGTTTTTTTTTATTTTAATTTTACGTTTCTCTACCTAATTATATGAACACAAATTTGATATTAAACATGGCATAAAGTAAATAAATCATAAACATACGCTAAGGGTTTGTTGTATATTATATGCACAAAAATTAATTAGTTTAATAAATATAGGTACTGGATGAGTTTACACAATATTATGAAGTCCCTAAAAAAACCTTTTTTGTAATTAGGTTTGTTTTCTTGATGTATAAAAATTTTGTAAACCATCATAATTTTATGTTATAAACTTTCAAAATATAGAGGTACATTTTTGATGTTTTTGATATGAAAATATTTGTAAAGTATGAACTTGATTACACTACCAAGGGCTTCGTAACTGTACACACTGCAAATTTTTGTTACATATATTAGGAAAATTTCTTCATAAACTACCGTGCGCTTAGAAAAAAAGAAATAATAATTCATACTCTCCATTGAGCTAGTGCCCGATTATTTAAATAAATAAATGACTTAGGCATATTTAACATTGGTCTTATGGTAAAAGCCTTCTACTGTTTGACCACATGTTTTCATAGATTTATCCAAAACTAGTCGGTGGGAATGAAAAAACAAAATATTTAAATTAAAGTTATAAGCTTAATAAATTATTGAATACAAAAAAAGCCGTTGTGCCCGACTAATTATAGGTGTATAAAAAACGGTAGTGAGAACACAAATTGAAAAAAATATATATTTTCTTTTTCTATGGAAAATTATGTTATAACTTGACAAAATAAGACGAAAAGTATGAATAAAAATTTTCGATATCTGAAGTAATTTTCAAAATATCGATAATTGAAAATTTTGTTTAGTTATTTAGTTTTCGATACTTCGAAAACCAAGGCAAATATTGAAAATTTTGATTCTTATTTTTTGTCTACATTCATAAAGTTATATATGGTGCTATAACACTATTAAAGTTAAAAATAAGGTTCAAATAATTTCAACCTAAAACTGCCTTGGCGCTCGTACTAACTTAATCGATAACAAATACAGATCTACGATTAACCCAATTATTTAATCGAAAATATATTGAGTTACCTACTATTTAACTAAACAAAAACTGCTGATTATGAATATCCCACGATTATTGGGAATTTTGAAAGGTCAAAAACATTTTATATCATGAACCATTCTTCTTATCGCATGAACAATTAATAAAATACAAACATTGCACCGCTAATAAAAAATGCTGAAAACGAATCGCATAAAAATCGTTATTCCGGATACATTTGCAGGACATTACTTCATCATAAAGTGCATTTATTATTAATTTTTGCGTGTTATATCCTGTTTTTTTCTTTATTTTTTTTATTTCATTTTTTTAATGTAATTTATCTTAATTATTATTGACCACTTCCGTTGATTTGTGAACGAGCAATACAGAAATAAATATATAAATAATAATAATTTTTATTCATGTCATCGAAAATTATAATTTAAATCATGTGGGAGGTAAGTATAGTTTAAACATTTTAACTTGGTCAAAATAATGGCAGTTAAAATTATTTTCCAAAGTGTACGAAAATTCGATTCATTTGACGAATTAACATATGAGATGCCGACAGTCTCTTCATCTACTTCAATTGATATCTCAAAAAATTGCTTATCAGATCGTGAAATTATTGTCCAAATTTGATGCAAATATTGAAAGAAATCCAAATTACGTACAGATGTTGATAAAATAATCGAATTGAATGATAAAAGAGATATCAGAGATGAATTTTCACACTACCAAATTCAATTATATTAAACTAGTGGATCAATTTATTAACAAAATAAGACAACAAAAGTCGAGTTTATTATTTTCAACTTTGATGATGAATGCGTAGACGAAACTTCATGAATACGTAGACGAAAAATACGAATACAACTTTTCGATATCTGCCTAAATTTTCGAAAAAATTGAAAGCTAATTAATTTATTTTTCACTAGTTTTGGAGAAATCTATGACTAAATACTAAATAAATATCTATTAACGACATTTTTGATTGCTCAATAAACGATTCAAGATCAGTATCTGATTTTTATACCATTATATTTAGTTTTATACCTTCTGAAATTGATAGTCTACGCTATAGTATTTGATAGTATAAATTATATTGTGGCATGTTAGCATCAAATATTATTTATTTAATTACTTTTTAAAACAAATAATTAATAATTAAAAATAAATATTAATTTGAATTTTATCAATACGCAAACAATATACAACCGTGGCGATCGTATAAAATTATTTAACCAATTTTAATATTTATCGATTATCGATTAATGTAAACATTTGAGTTATTTTTATTATAATTTATGTGGGTGACTGAAAATAGTGAATAACAGAATATCTAATGTTTTATATTATGAAAATTATAAAACTCTGGAATTAGTCTGGTCAACAAGTTTAAATTGGTGAATAATAGAAATAATGGTCACAAAAATACGTGCGATAGCTCGTTGGATTTGGAATGAGGTCTAGAAAAATGTGAGAAATGCGTTTTTCAGAACAGTCAAAAAAAAATACTGGTAGAAACGTTTACCTAGCTGTTGTTATTGCTCTTATATCAAGTAAATATTTTTTCAGTTAACGATTTCAATTCTTAATTCATAAAAGGAAGTATTTGATTATTTAAAAATTAATGTATAATAAGTAAATATTTTGTTGAACCAAAAAATCTGAATGGAATAATATCAATATAAAAAATAACTTTTTTATTTATTTATAATAATGACAATATATATTATAAATAGATAAATTCAAGTTATCCAAAACAGGCAGAGTCATCTTTTCCTTCCGTCCATACATACATCTTTATTTCAAAATTAAAATAACTTTATAACACAAAATATGCTTTGTATAAACTTCCGATTGAATTATTATTCAAAAAACATTAAATAATTCATAATTATTAGTCAGTTAGTCCTCTACCAATAATGTTCTGGTTGATTAAATAACACTGAAACAATTTTAATTAGTTAAAATTTATGGATCATCACACATTAATTATAATAATACAGGGTGATCCAACAGCAGGATTCCATCAAGCGACAGTTCACGTTAAAGTAATTACAATTTTTCAATACAATTATTCCTTTTACTATATACAGAGTGTTGAAATTTTTGAAGAAAAAGGTTATTTTTGTAAATATCGCCAAAATGCCTACTTAGAAATATTGAAAATTTGGCAGTATGAGCTAAGAACTCTCCATGATTAAAAGCTTATGGTGATAAATTACGAAAACTAATGGCAGAGATATAGAGTACCAACAAACCGTTTTGAGGCAAAAAAAAATCTCTAGCGCCACTGATTTAATTGGGGATACATTAGCGTTATTCACTTCCATAATCTTGAGGCATCGTGTGCCGAATTTTATTTTTTCTTAGCAGCTGTTTTGGTGATAGTAAAAATTTTCTTTTTTTTTAAACTCTGTGTCAAGAAAAAGATACTTCCCACGCCTGTAAGTTTATTGAAAAATTGTCATTATTTTAACGATCTACTATTCGATGAAGGTTTGTTGTTGGACCACCCTATATACATAAACCTCTAAAATTAAATATTTGTGGCTGTAAGTGACTCTTTCATCAAAAACCTTTCTAAAATATTTCAATTATGTGTTTAAAGAGTAGTCTGAAGTCACAACGCATATTTTAATAAACGTAAATTATTAGTTGAAACTGTTAGAAAAATAAATTAAGATTAAAATCACAAAATGATTTACTATTAAACAATTTTAAGTGGGATAATTAATTATTTGGGTTGTTAATTTTGGGTAACAAAGATTTATTTTATAAATTTTCATGTTTGTTTAAAATAAATGTGTTTTTTTTACGTTTTCTATGTACAAAAATAATCAAAAATTTGTCTTCAGGCATCCCGTTTTCACATAGAATAAATTTTCTTTTCATTTATGTAAGTAAACATTGAAATCTATTAAAAATAACAATAGTTTTCTTCCCTTAATAAATTTGTTTACATCGAGTTGCAGATAAATTTATTTACATATAAATATTTGAATATGTTTTATGCTCGAAAAATTCCAAAAAATCACAAAAACTGTATTCATTCTGTAATCTGGTGCCTGGCTTTCAAGATATACTTGCTCGTGTTTATCTGCACTTCCACCATTTTTATGCCGTATATATGCAGAGTATACCTATTAAGTTTATAACGCTTGGAAATATTGATCCTACAAACAAAATTTTGATGCAGGTGGTCGTCATCACGATAACTCAAAAACGAAAGGGGATTGAGCTGAAATTTTTATGTAAACTGAACTTGTAAACGAGTAATAGATCAATTGGGCTTTTAATCTGTATTCATCTTTGCTTTCCCGTGAAGGTCCAAATTTGGGCAAAACTTTAGTTCCATTTTCTCTAAAATCATAAAAGATAGTTGAAAATTGGTAGGTAGCTTAAAATAGGGAGTCTATTGACTCTAATTTCATACCGAACATATCCAATCCGATAATGTTAAAGGAGTCAAACGAGTCAATTTTAAGGGAGAGCGAATCTTTTTGGAATTCAAATAAAACACTAATTATTAATATCTGATCGGTCAGTAAAAAATTAGGAGAGCTTTAAGACAAAATTTATCGATTTCTGATTAGTACATTTTCAAACTATTTAAATCAATATAGATCGATATGAAAACCCATCGATATCGAATAATTTTCGAAAATTAGGATTCTTATTATCGTCTTGTCTCTCCTTGACACATTCTCGTATCGTCTTCGTATAATTAAGTACAGTTTTTCAGCTATAGTGAATATTTTAGTGATAATGATAGCATCATCCTGCAAAGCTTCTTCTCATAACCTTGGCAATTCTCCACCGGGTCACCCTCACTAAAAAATTCACCCATAATTTCATATTCACAGTAATAACATTAGTTTGTAATACAATATTTCCAACCCAAACAAAACAAAACGAAACAAAAAAATACAAAATTGTTTTTTTTCTCTTCAATTCTTCCTTTTTTTCAATTTTCAAAGCACTTGAAAAGAATAAATAATAAGAATAAAATAAAATATCATATAAAATTCTATATCCATGTCGTCGTATAAAACACACAAACTTCTATAGCAAGTGATTACTAAGCTACCGTACCGTATTTTGAGGGTGAAGAGGTTTTTTAAAAAAAAAATCTATTTTTTTGTTTGTATTAAATACAAAATACTATACATCCATATATAACACAGTACATTCGTACTTGTTGTTCCACCTACATTTACCAGTTTCATTTTTGTGCTGGAAACATGTGAAATAAAGTATTCCCACACTTCCTGTCTCTATTAAGAAAATAATAGAAGGCCTGATACATGTTGTATGAATATTGTATAGTGTAGTATATTTATAATGCTCTGGTTTTTTGATAAAATGGTAAAATAACTCAATTTTATTAAACTACCTATATCTAAAGTATGTGTGTATAGTTCGTTCAAAGATTCGAAGAAATTGAATGGTGGGCAAAATCAGAAGATTTGAGATCGCAATCAAAATCAACGTGTTTCGTCACCGTCACAGAATTTTGTCACAATGGAATTATCAAAAAAATGGTCGTAATTCGATCTTGACCATATACAGCTCAATCGAAAGTATGCATTTTCAATTTTTAACCCACAAAATGTGTTTCTGCTTTTTACTAGTACTAAAAATAACAGTTCAAATCAATGGTAATATCAGTTTTCCTGCAAAATAAAAATAAATGGAAAAATCTTTCCCACTCTTTTCATCCTCGAAGCAAAACGGTAAGGGATGATAAACACTTTTGAGTCTGCTTTCGAATGAACTGTATACGGGCAAAATCGGATCCTTTTTCGCGGAGATACAGATATCTGAAATCTGTCGATATCTGAGGCAAATATCCTTGTTAGCTTTTAATGACACTTATAATCAACGTATCTATTTTTAACTTTGAATTTATGTCTTTCAGAATATTGTAGCTCAAAAAATTATTAATTAAACCAACTCCATCGACTTTTGTCGTAGTTCAAAACCCGTGAAGTAATAAGCTCCAGGTGAAGATCGTAATATCGCTATTCTCTTTTTAACTTAAATAATTCCCATGTTGTGTCTTGATAGCCCTGTTTACTCAAAATACTTGGGTTAAATCCATTGGCTTTGTACGCAACTCAATGGGTTTGTAGGTGCCATTTGTGAATAGCTACCCACCAATTTTCAAAAGCATTTCACCTAAGAAGTGTAATAGTTTTCAAATGAAGCCGTATTACTGGTCTATAAAATGACTATAGCCCAAAAGAGTGAGCTATTTTTATAAGACAGTTCATTCGTACATTAAAACAGTTTTTTTATAAATTGCTATGGTTTTTTGATATACATCTATTTATTCAATTTCGGCCGAAACCAAGCTTAAATCTATTTTTCTATTTTGAACAACCGGTTACGCATGGTAAAGTGATTTCCACAATAGATATATTTTAACAGAGTTAATAAATAACTTCCGAAAGAGAAATAAAATTCTAACAAATTTAGCAATAACAGGGAAAGTTGATAACAGTAAAAAAAATGTATAAATGGTATAAAGAAATAAAATTTAACAAATGCAATGCTATATGTATGTATTGGAAACGAAAGAATTTGTCGGTATTTCTTAACAAACTATATTCATGCGTATGTGAGTATGTGAATATGTATAGACTATAGAATAACCTTTTACCCAGGTACACACATATGAATAAAATTGGTGAATATAAGGTAGAGAGTTTATAAAGGATAAAAACTTCCGGCAGAATACGTTCAGGTGTAGAGTTTATTTAAAAAAAAAAAAAAATATTATAATTTTTAAAATATACTTTATATGTGATTTTTAAATATTTATTTTTTAAATAATTTATTCTGTGCAATATCTGTGCCCTTTTCCCGTTTATGTAAATTTGTCAATAATCTCACGGCTGCAAGAGAGAATTAATAATAATTACTATACACTACACAAATGGTGTTTTATAATTAAAATTAGTTATTTTTTTAATAAATATCTATAGTTATTATGTAAATTTGAGAAATGAAATCGAAATTTTTCAATGAAAAATCTCCCCCAAATATGGAAATTGATATCTTTTGATATGCATAAATGATAATATTTGATAATTTTATGAAATTAATTAATAAATTATTACAGCTGTTGCACGTTTGTTTATTCTAAACAAAGGGTTAAGCACGGGATTTTTATTATTTTCTAAATGTGTAAAACCTTGGGAAAAAATGTCCGGAAAAGTTCAGTTTAACAAAAATCATCCAAAGCATTCAATAATTTGAAAACACAAGAAAATTTCTGTTCTGTTTTGGACCTTATACTTGTGATTTAAGGAAAAATCCATGAAAAACTACACTCTATAGTGGACATAAAATATGGCTAAAAGGACTTTGAGACTTTCTTTTATGAAAATATTTTTACTATAAAGAACAATTTTTTGAAGGGGGCTCTATTTTCATAATTCCTGCATAAGTCTGGCTTTTAGGTCATTGACAAAAGAAACTTTGGTTATAAAAAATTTTTACTTTTAAACAATATTTCTACCCGTTTTACAATGACCAAGATAAAAACATTGAATTTTGAATTCTTAACTTTAAATTTTATTTAATTTGAAAGAAAATCTATTTAAGATTTTCATTCAAATACAAATTCTTTGATTTTATTTTCTAAAATTTATTTACCATTGTAGAAAAAAATCATACCCTCAATAAATCATAATGTTATTACAATATTTTTAAACCGTATAAAACCAATATCTGGAAATACAATAAGTCGAGAATTACATATTTTCATTTCCTCGATATATTCTTATAAGTTTAATCAAATTTCTATTTTATGCATACCTAATATAAATATGTAAATATGAATTTTTCAATTCCTTTTATATTTAAAATTCACGATGAAAAGTTCGTTGAAAAATCAATGATAATCTCTTGTTTGATTCAAACTTTCTGTGCTTTTCTTGCAAAAAAAACCTCCATTTCCATTTCTCCAAACATGAGCTCAATTATACTCGATAAACAAGAGCTACTCAACTATAACTTTCGTAAAGGTAAATTTTCCAATTTTGCTTCTCTAAAGACTGATTTTTCTTTTAAATTAAAAAAAAATTTTTAAACTTAGCAAAAAAACACTGGTGAACGAGTTTCAAAAATTTTCGTCAAATTTTTTAATTGAACCTTCTAGGAAGATTAACACACTGTGGCTGTTACTCAAATGGATAGTACAGAAATGAGTATAGACACAAATTAGCTATTTTGGAAGTGTTCAATCTCTATAAAAAGTAAACAGATGAACCGATTTTAATTTTGTTGGTTTCATTTGAAATGTAATTTAACGGAGAGTGCCTTTAGCTAAGTTTCATGTGCAAGCTTAGGGTTACATACCCGGAAAAACTAAAACATTGGCGATGATCTTCAAAATCAATTCAGTTTGGAAAAGGTATGATATATAATTTTAACACATAAATAATTACTATGGAAATGAATGGTCAAATAAACCTGGCTTAATTCATTTCATAAAGTGAAATGGTAAAATAATTAGGTAATTCAAAAAAATAATTTAAAAGAACAAAGTCAACTCAAATATTTCAATTTTAATTTTAATATTTCCAAAAATTGGTCCCAAAAAATGATAGCTCTCTAAGTATTCTTTTCATCTCTTCTGATGTCCTTGACCATCACTTTGATATTGATTTAAGAAGGAATGTTATAAGTTTAAAGTGTTTATCTGTGCGTCTATGTGTATCTCAGTGGCATCGTAGTCCCTAAGCGGTCGATCCGACTTGATTGAGAACATTTTATAGCTAAGTTTCCAAAAAATCGGTTTACAAGAATTTGTAAATCTTAAATCGTATTTGTCAGGGGATTTTTAAATTATGTAAATTTCACTTGTATTAAAAACAATACTTTTTAAGATACTTTCCTGTGCTATAATTTTGAAAAATATCTTCTATGCTCATGTAATATAAAAGTAAATTGAACAGAGAATACTGCATAAAGCACATTCAAAAAAAGTATATAAAATAAATCCCCCATAGTTAAATGAAATCCGTAATACTTTTGAAAACATTTCTTGTCACAAGAAACGTGTTTATTATCGTAGAAAATAACACAATAAAGCAAAAAAGAGATTTTTTAGAGAAAATATAATGGCAAAAAATAATTTTGTTTTGAGTATTGTGGTTGGTATATGATGTTTTGTTCGTATAACAAAAGAGAAAATTTTCAAGTGGAAAATAATGATACATTGAAAAATTCTATAGTTTAACGGTCACTTGTTTTCATTGTAAAGAAAAAAAAAAGGATTTAGTTAATCCTTGTTATGTGGTTAAAATAAATTGTTTTAAATAAAAATATTATTGACAAAAACTTCGTCATATTTATTTCGTTTACTCAAAAATCGACATATTTAAACTCAAGCTTAATAAACTTGAGACTTTAGTCGAAACACTTTTGAATTTTTAGGGATGATCGGATAGTACACTACCAATCTACAGTAAACTCTAAATTTTTTAACAGAAATTAAAAACATTTCTATTCACAGCATGTTAAAATTTCCAATTTTTAATGATTAATTACACGAAAAATCTTTATTTTCATAAAAAAATACTCTATGTATGAGTTATTAATTAATTACATATCAAAAATTCAGAATTTCATCTATAAATTGCCTTATTGTCCGATCAACCTTAACAGCAATTGAAACCCAAAACACAGTTTATTTGACCAGCAGAAAAATTTCTTTCTTTGGTTTAAAAAATCATCGGAATCGATTCAAGGAATTATTAGCTTAATTAGCGTTTCGTATAAGATTTTGATTTTATGTCGAACATCACTCTTCCAAAAGTCAACTATACCAAATTTTGTATTTTTTTAGTGAAAAATTACCTTATGTATGGATTTATGCTAAAATTGGAAACAATAAATCGATTTTTGGCAATTATCATAAGGGGTTCCTTGAAAAAGTCGAAAAAATTACATAAAACTTTTTGTTTTAGAGTTTGATTAAACTCGTTATTTAGAGATAGTTAATTTTGATCCCAAAATAGAAATATCGAGTTCATTTATCGATTGGAATAGTAGTTTCTACGATCTAGCCTAAAATTCAATACAGAATGAGCTTTTCCAAAGGGATTCCGAGTAATATAATATCACGGTAGCTACACGATAAGAAATGTATGGCCTTTATTACAATGCTAGTATGGTATAGAGACAGATACTCAAAAAGAATCTGATAATACTCTATATATTATTGCCGTAAGATCCATAACGATGGCGTTATTTAAAATATCCTTATATACATACCAGTATTGTAATAAACGCCATTCATTTCTTACCGTGTATTCAACGTCGAATGAACTAGAATTTGATTTTTTTTTTATATTTTCTTTCCATATTCTAAAATAAGCGACATCTAAAAATTATTCAATTAAATTTTAACTTTTTATTTTTAGCATTTCATAGAAAAATTTTGAAAAAATTCATCAAAACGTCTTTAAAAACATTGAAAATCATCAAACACTCTTTTTATCGAAATGACTCCTCTGGGAATATAATTGGCACCCTATAGAAACATCACACTTAAATATGACTCATGTCACATACATATACGATTGAGATCTCTTGGGTATTGAATCTCAAAGCAACCAAGAGAGTGACACCTATTAGACATAAGCACATCTCTGATGAAATTTTCCTAGAAAACAAGACAACGACCATTGAATTTAATTAGCATGAAATATAAATCCCTGTACATTTTAAGTAAATGGAATTGCATCCCTTTGTTTTGTAAGCTAACCATAGTGCCTGACATACAAAGATCAAATGAAATATACTTACCTTAATGATATAAAACCTTTAAAACAAAAACATTAGACGCTAAAGAAGATAATATACCTTCAACTAAATTTAATTACAACTTATCAAAGAAGCCATTATAAAAAAAAATTATTTCTTCTTTGATCCAAAAAATTAAGGGGTGGGTTTAACTTGTCTTATATATTTTATATGTATATACAGGAATAGATTGTTGTTATAATAATAACGCATTAACTTAAATGATGGCAAACGCATTATTGTAAGGTATTTTATTAAATGAAACCTTTCAAAACTTTTTCTATGTTCTAATAGGAAATGATTGTATTCATCCCGAAATTTATAAATAAAATTTCAAGAAAATCAAGTTTAAAAAAACGAAAGGTATCATGGGACACTCGGTAGGAACTATGTTCTTTTACCTATAAATTATGTATTTTTGAATAACAAGGACAATGAAGTAATAAAATTTTATTTAATAAGTTTTCACTGGCTCGAAAATCATCTTTTTTGGTAATTTGTAACTTGAGAATATAGGAAGTTATTGTAACGTAAGATATCCTTACGTTTCATGGTTAGGATAAAGCATTAACACCAATTTAGGGAGGAGGTCATTTTTTTCGTCATCGTTAAGATATCGTCTTCGTTGAGGTATCGATCGAAGCATATTGACGACAATATGATCCGATAAGAATTTCATAAAATTCGGTTGAGTCGTTTCGAGTCGGTCGAGTTGTTATTTACCATGTTGGGAAGTTATCCGTGGAGACTTCAAAGTTCACACCAGACTCTGCCCACGGCTTGTTTATTTAAATTCGATAGCCGGGCGGTGCCGGATTATTACATCTAGGCATCTAGGTATCTTTTTAATTTTATCGATAAATTACCAAATATCAGAATAATTCTGTTTTGATTACTTTTGATTATTTGATTCATAGTACATCAAAACAAAAAATTTTTTTCAAATTTTATGTCAAAAGCCATCTATGAACAGTAATCAAAAGTTATCAAAGATCAGAATCAGAAGTTATTAAACAAAATAGATTTCGAAATTCTGCTTGAGGAGCGAGCATAAAAGTGTCGGTTTGACAGTTTTTTTGACTAGACCCCATCTACCGAACGGACGATAAAGAACTTATTTCTAATTAGCTATATAATCATTCCGTTATTCGAGGTAGAAAAATTATTGATTTTCTAAATCTTAAATATGTTGATATCTATCAAGGAAACATCCATACCCATAGTTTTTCAATTTAAGTACCTAATACGAACAACTGCGTACAAAAAGCAGAAAACACAAAATTTGGAATTTTTTAGTTAACATTATCAATTTAAATAAAAATTTCAATAAATCAACAAATAATATTTATCATAACTACAGTTGGAGAAAATAAATTTTACTTGAATTTATAAATATAATTTTAATATTATAAAACATCTAGCAATTTATACTATAGATTTTATATTTTCGAATACAAAATTTGAAAAATTTTGAAAGTTATTTTCTATAATAAAAAAAAAGGAAAAATATATCATAATCAAGCAAGGTTGTAGAAAATAAATATTATCATAATTTATAAACATAATTTTCTTTTCTGTCAGTCTAAAATTTGCAAATATGCTTACGATTTTCTAACATACAAATTTTTGAACTTCACTGACTTGATTTTATCGATAAGTTCAATAATTTATTTAAATCAGAAAATTAAGGATCTTGCGTCCAAGGGGCATACCAATGACGACGGTTTTTTAAGGAAGGTAGTACCTAGGTATATGTTTCAAACAAAGAACAAATTCTATATTATCATTGTAGATACGCATTATTTTTTTAATATTTTTTTTTTTTTAGTAATTATAATCTAATCGAAAATTATATCGGGATTAATAAGTTGTAAGGTTAAACCTGCTTAAAAATAAAAATCCTGATTCGATTTTGTTTACAAATATTTTAGTATTCAAAATAAAAAGGGGTTGAAATTTAATTTTTGGATGTATTTAAAAGGTGACCCACCACTTGAATTGAAAACACTCAGAATTTGATATCTGAATTTCTGAGAGTGATTGCTATATAAACAACAACTTTTTGAATTTATTAGTTTCTTGTAAATTTGAACCAAAAAATTAATAATTTTCTTTAAAATCAACAACCAAATTTGCAAAAACGATATTTCAAAAAAAATTTCGTGTGATTTTTGAGATTTTTCAGATCAGATTGCCTAAAAATATGTCAAGTTTAATAAATCATAATCTTTTTCTCCAGATTTCGATTAGCTAGTTTGTTTCAGTCAATATTCTAGTCTTGCAACAAAAAAAATTCAAAAAATTCTTCAAAATTTTTTAAACCCCATTGTAATCCATAAAATTCCGTAAAATTAAATCGAAAATTCATTAATTTGACTTCTGTTTAAGCTCAAAAAAATCTTTAATAATTTTATTTTTGAAAAGTAATGGTGGAAACGCCGAGTAATGAATTTTTAAGGACAAAATGATATAATAAATGAAGTGCCCTGCGCGTCCACCATTTTTAATGCTATAAAATATAATGGCAAAAAATCATTAACAAATTTCTTTAAACAAATAATAGTCGTTAGAACTCATAAGCCGCTAAAAGTTACAGTTTATTTTTGAAAAATGGAAAAATGAGTTATTAATATCACGCTTTCAAACATCTTAAGATATTTCTAGCATGAATGCACTTGTCGACAGATTTGGCATATTTTCTTTCACAGACTCAGAATAATGTTAGCTGTGAGATTCCGAAGTTGCAAAATTTTTGGTCATTTAGACCTTGAGATAATTAGCTGCAAAGTTCGTGAATCGTCCTAATTCAAAGCATCTAAAACTCACTCGCCTCCCAGCTACTTTTTACGATATTAAAAATTATCTCGGCAGCGAATTGAAAAAAAAGTGGGCTAGTTAAAAGGAATGTTTTTAGAATAAAATTTAAAAAAAAAAAATAGCACCACGTCGTTTTGTTTTCGAGATATTAATTTTGACGTAAATTTATCAAAATACTATCTCGTGTTTTTAAATATCGTGTCAAAATGTTCTTATATTTAATTTCCCGTTAAATTTTATCGAACAAAAATTTTACCACAGCTTTAGCATAGGAACCGCAAATACTTTGCTAGAGTCAAAGAAAGAAATTGTTATATTTATACGACTTTTTTAGTCTCGCTAGAAAATTCTCTATTAATAGACATAATAAAATTTAATCTAAAATTTTAAAATTTTTTAAATTAAATGAGAAAATTGAAAGAAAATTTCATATTTTCAGAAAAATCGCATCGAAAACAAACTTTTGTTCATCGCAGCAATAAAAATTTCATCAACAACATATTTTTTATAAAAAAAAATAAATAAAACACGCTTCACATAAGCAGAGCATAATCTGAAATTTATTCAACTATAAAATATACATTAACGCCCTTCTGACCCTTCTATTTCCTCACTTCTCTGAACATATAATAAAAAAAATAAATAAATATTACTTCATATTCAGTTCAAAACTAAACTCATAATGTTTTTCAAATAAATAATATTCAACCTTTTACAAAACTAACTCAGTACGATTTACAAAAAATACTACAAAAACCCCCACTCTCTGTAACGTATTGTTAAGCGTGGTGGTTCAATTGTTGAAGCGAAACATCAACGCATCGTTGAAACTTAGAACATCGTCAGTCAGTGACACATAGAGCGTCCGACAGTCAAGTTGTGTGTTTGACTATCTACATTGTTGTGATTTGCGCACACAAGTTTTGAATTTAAATTTGAAAATATTATTAAAAAAAGACGAATTTATTATTTTTTAAACTAAAAATGATTTAAAACTTTTTGTGTTGTTTTGCTAAAACCCAAAATTGTTTTTTGTGTAAATTTTTTAGTTTATTTTTAAAAATAGAAAAGTGTGTTTATAAATAAAATCGACGATTTGTTGATTATTTCGTTGCCATGGTGAAATCGATTCTAATAAACAGTTGCCGGATAAACTAAAAAAAAAATTTGTTTTTTCAAAACAATTTTAGTTTTTTATAGAAAAAAAAAACATTTTTTGAGCTTTTAATACATAAACTTGTAAAAAGTGAAATAAAAAAATGTTGTTAAAAGCAGGTGCCCCTATTATTGATAATAAAAAAATGTGTATTACAGGATTATTATTTGTGTTGATTACATGTGTAAATACATTACAATATACGGGACAACAAAATATTGTTTTTCAATCAGGTGCATATGAGGGTATTAATATACAAATTGCGGATAATTTAATGCCAAATAATTGTAAAACGATTTTGAGTAACTTAGAGGTAAGTTTCCTAATAATGTTTATTCATACCTAATATAAGTTTAGCAAAAACAATCATTCATCAAAAATCAAAACATATAATCAAATATTAAAGGAAATAGTTATTGATACTTCATCAGAGGCATCGGAAGCAAGTTCCTATCTCACTCAATCTTTGCGCCTTTTAAATATTAAAAATATAGATACTTTTTAAAATGATTAAAACGCGCAACCGGGTTTTCCGCCTATGGCGCCTCAGTCCTTGTTGCCCTTGCTCTGAAACTAACATCCTTGAAAGATTACTGGCCTAATGATAGCCAAATAAAAATACAATTGCCTCAAACATTTGACAACTGTTTTAAATTTAAACCGGCATATTTTTAGCCGAAACGGATTTAGAAAGAAATAGACCGAAAAAAATTTATGTCCCATTTTTTTAACACAAGGGCTTAAAACTTCAGAACCCAACCAACTACTCTATAGTCGACAAACTCAACCCAACCAACTCTTAAATACAACAATAATCCGGGTCTATAAAATTTTCGGTCTATTTTTTTCGATTACCATCTACAAAAATATGTCCGAAAGTAGTCCGAATAGTTACGCAACGGGGGAAACAGTGGGGTATTTATCAGCACTTAATCTTGAAGAACAGGCCCATTGATATTTTTAGACAGATTTTTGGTAAATATTAGCTATAGTACGGTCATTTCGAAGATTTAAGATTAAAAATCTCTATTCTAGTCGAAACCATGTTTTATATAAGTTTATATAACAATTACCCGTGTACAATTTAATTTAATTTCACGTAAAAAAAAAACAAGGTAAATTTTTTTAATTACTGTTAAATTCATAATATGGTGCCAAGGTTTTTTTAGTTTTATTATTAAAATCTAATTATTTTTGTTCTTTTATACACAAAAAAATAGTTAGTGATATATAAATTAAATTAACACCTAAATTTGTGCAATCAAGTATTTAAAAATATTGTTTTTTGTTCTTGTTTTAATATTTCGTAATTCATTTAAAAATAGACAAAAAAAAAATTAGGGCTTAAATTGTTATCAAATTGGTCGTATTTTAGTCATTTGTCATCAGTCATTGAAGATGTTCGTAAACATTGGATAAAGGAATCGATTAAAGCTACGGTATTATCCACGCATTTAAATTCCCGCACTTTGAAATAATACATAATATTTTTATCCTAAACAGATATTGTTTAGGATAAAGTTTTACATTTCTTTGCGAAATTTATAAAAAATAAACCTTTGAATAATTTTTCCTTAAAAATAAAATCTCAAACTGGAACAATTTGTGCATTTAAAACCGGTTTAATAAATTTAAAGATTTATTTAATTAAGTAAATTTCAAAATTGAAAGTTGTACATAAATATTATTATTATTAATTTTTCATATTAGAGAAATAAATTTTTTTCCCATAAAATTTCTCTAAAATGACACATTTTATCTTCCAACCATATGATTCAATTGTTTTGTTATCCTTTTTTTTTCTATCCTAACTATGAAAGTACATAACACAGTTACACCTATAATACCCAGATTTCTAAAGAAATCAATGGATACACATAAAAACGCATATTAATTGTATTTCACAGGTATATTGTGGGTGTAATAAGTACCAAAATATATTAGTTTACTTTTTACCTGTACATCATCTTTTTTTTTAAGGTCAGAACCATACTCAGTGTGTAATATTAGTGTGGGAATATTTCATATTTAATAAACACCCTTTTTTCTCGGAGATCCTTTTTATAGTGGGTACCTTTTTTTCCATTGTTTGTTGAAGTTTTTAATAAACATATTAATGCTAAAAATATTGAGAGATTCATGTGAATATTTTTGGGTGTTAAGACAGGTGTAATATTGTTATAAGTATTAATCGATAAGTGTTATTGATTAGATAAATGATCGCATTTCGACTTTCGTATTTTGAGGTTCAGCGTCGTCTTAGAAGAAATTAGGGATCTTTGGCAACCAGAATTTGACACTATATAAAAAATAAATCCAAGATGCGAAATTTATGTAAATTTGATAGTAATATGTCAATCAATTTTCGGTGGCGTTTTCGTAAGATCTTACATTTTAATTTTTCTTGAAGACTCTTATTTTGTACCACTCTTGCCCTTACCACTTAAGACGGAACTGCTGACCTTTAGTAACGGAAACACCCTAAATACGCTGTCTATACAAGAAAATATCAATCCGATGAATTTTATTTTTCAACAGAAAGAACTTTTACATTTTTACGTATCTCGAAAACCACTGATAGGTTTGTTTGTTCAAAAAAGATGATTTATGCATAAAAATCTTGAAAAAACTCATCAAATGGTTCAAAACTTAAATCCAAATAGGAATTTTTCTGGAAAAATACTACCATAATATTCAAAAAATGATTTATTTCTGTATCACACGAGTAATTTTTTTGGAAGTATATAGCCTTGGCATACCTACCTCCAAATACATATTAATAATGTATATATATAGTTAATTAAATTTTATTTACATAACAATTAAATTGAAAATTAATTAAAATTTAATTCATTTCAAATTTATTTAGAAAAAAATGAAATTTTTGATAAGAATAACTTATAATATCAGCAATATCAGTAATAAATTGCAATAATAATGATGTATTTGAAAAAAAAAAACTAACCATAAAATTGAATAATTTTTGGGCTCATAAAAATCTCCTTGAAATTATACAGAGTGATTCCAGAGTCACTATTTCTACACATAACGTAACTATCACACAAAATTTCTGTTAGCGGCATTATTTCCAATTTAAGAAAATTTTAATGTTCCTGTTGGTAATGGGAAACATGATTTTGCTATGCGACAACCGTTACATTAAAATAGAATTGCGAGAAACGTTGAATAAATAAATATTTATTATGAAACCATAGTAATTTACAACAGTACTGTTCAAATATATAAATTTATCCTTTTAATGGTCTAGTCTTTCTTGATGTTTAGTTAAGATTTAAGCACACCTATGACTGTTTATGATTGGCTGGTCGACGTCATTCGTGGTTTTTCCAATGCCTACACAGCATGTCTTATCGTTTCCCTAAATATGTACATCCTGGACGTATTTATTTGGATAACAACCTACAATTATTTTTTGACGCCCTACACATTGATTAAATATTTAAGAGTTTCGTAAATTAGGTTATACCTTTCATTAAAATTTCATGGCAAAGTTTTGATAATGAAAATTAATGTAGGGTGAAAAAATTAGGTATAAAATTTTTATTTTTGGTGTTTTTGAGTAAAACCAGAATTTAATACCAAAAATAATTGGATTTTATTAGGTTGATGTATGTTTCTATGTATGTATATAAATAAAACTAGCCAGTATCGTTTAAATTATTAAATAGGGTATATCAAGTTTATATAATAAAATAATAATTTCACTTTGCTATATTTTAATAAATGTACAGGGTGGTACACTAAAGTCCCACACTTTATATATACAATTTTATTTTTTATTTTCAAACTGCTTCGATTTTGATTCAGAGCGTTGAGAAATTAAAAGAAAAATTTAATGACTTTTTTGGACACACTTAAATCGAAATGTTTTAGACTGGAAACATAACTAATGAATAACGTTGATTCTTATTTTAAGTCTAAGGCTATGTTCAGAATTCATCGAGGTTGTGCGTTTTCACAACCGGAGACAGGAAATATAGGATAATTGTTGTTGAATAACGGAATATTTACTTAAAGTATCGGCTAATCAAAAAAATTTTGATCTCGCGGAAGAGAAGTCCCTGTCCATTAAAAAATGATGGGCACAAACTTCGAGCCGTTCTGAAATAATTATCAAATTCTACATCTGACTCTTAACCTATTTAAATATTAAGTATCGTTAATATAGGGAAGCGCATAAGCATTTGTGTTACTCTTATGTGATAATAATGTATAATTGATGATACACAAGGGTGACACTCTGTACAAAGGCTACCTAGATAAATACAGACATGAATTTATTAAACGTTGAAGATTCTTCTTTCTTTTTTAATATTATTAGTATTATTATTTAATAAAGATGAACTGGTTTTTACCTTAAATAGACTGAAATAAATATACCTTTATAAGTACACACATACTAAATGTATGTTGATTAACTGACTCCACACTGCAATGCTTACTTACTACCTTTACTGAATACATAAAATATATTACGGAAGAGTGTTATACCTTGATTCACAATGTACATGTACCATGAATCGTAGTCTAAATGTACCTAGGTTCATATCTACTAAATGAACCTGAAGGCGCTTTCATCACCGTTCAAGGGAGACTTTTATATTCCCAACCTATTAAATGTATGAAAAAATTTAGATATTTAACACCCATTCATTCATTTTTTATAAGTTCTTGAGTATGTTGTTTTGATCTAAGATAGACAATGGCTCGCTCTTTTAAACTTTGTTTCTTTAATATTTTTAACACAACAAAATACCCAAAAAGCTGTAATTTAAAATATTTTTTACTTTTTACACAAAAGAAATCTTATTTCTATTTAACTTGAAAACAACAAAAAATTCCCTCGCCTGCTTCCCTTCTGGTAAATTAACCTTATCTTCATACAATATTGATTTCTCATAGATCAATATTGCCGTATCTTTAATAAGAAACAGAAAGATGTTCCAAAGTACATTGTCCCTTAAGATAGGTACAACATTTTACCCTATTGTACAAGAAAAGTAAATACAATAGATTGGAAATCATCATCAGCATCATCGTCATCTGAGTAGTAGTAAAACATGTGTTTGACATTTTATTAATAAAAAAAAATTTTAAAACAATGTTAAATGAAATATGATCTGTACACACTTTAAAACATAATCAAACTTTTAAAAACAAGTTTGTTTCGATTTTTGTTTTTTTTGTTTATTCTTTGATTAAATCATTATTAATATAATTTCAGCGGGGCTACTTGACTTACTTAAATCAGAGCATTGTTTTATGCAATTTGAAATTTGATTAAAAAATAATTATAATTTATTTTTGCCTCCATATATATAAGTTAAAATTATTATTAGTAAATGAAGAACAATTTCGTATAGAGAATCTAATCTGTTACAAAATCAGGGCCACAATCACATACACTTTCGATTCGAGAAGTTAAAATATGAGGAACAATTGTATTCAAGTAATAATTTTCTGGCTTCTAAGAGACCGTATTATCAGTTCATTTCCCAATATTGCAAAAGAAATTCAAAAATAAATAAATTATTTAAAAAATATATAATCATGTCATTTGGACGGTTTGAAGGACGATTAAACAAAAAAACGTTTCAGAAAAAAAAATTTCAACAATCCCTGAGTATAATATTTGTTTAAGATACATGCAAGTATATGGAAGTCATGCTTATTGCTCAATAGATTTCTTTTATGAAATAAGAAACAAAAATAGTACTCAAAAAACTACTTATTTGATATTCTAGTCGCTTTTATATTTATTTAATTTTTTTATTGAATTAAAATTTTTATTTTTTAATTTAATTTTAATTAATCTATTGAATTTGATTAAAAATATATATATATTTTTTTTTATTAAAAATACAAAATTAATAAATTTTCATAATAAACAAAAATAATTTAAAAAAATTGGAATTAAATAATAGATACGTTTACAATAATCCATGATTTGGTTGGTCAAAATCCGTTTTATATCAAATCCGCTATTGACCGGAAACTTCGAAGGAATTGAAAAATATTAACGAACAATTTTTCTATTTTGTAATTTAAAATTAATACATAAGTTAAGTTCGTGATTAATATAAAATTTCAAATAAATACTAGATATTGAAATTAACTATTTTGTACTAATTTATGAAAAGTTATCAAATACATTAAATTCGATCTCATTTGATTACTCAATGAAATTAAATAATTTTACGAATACAAAATTAATAATTAATATAACATTTCAAAATTGATATGAATTTCTTTTCGTGTTCATACAACGCAATTCGTTTCATCTTCACAAATTATTACAATAAATTTTTTTTAAAAATTAGATATAATTTACAAGACATATCAAATAAATAGGTATATATCAATAAAATCAAATGTTACTTTATTAAGAGTGTATGGCCACTAGAGAGAGACATATTTGGAGTTGATGAGAGCCGAAAATGAATAGTTTTTGAATCATTTTACGCCACCAAAAACTGAATCACAGAAACTACAATCCAAAACTTTAGTTGTGATCAAGAATTTTATTTTTCACTAAAGCTATTTACAGACAAAGTTTACAGTCGTTTAATGCAAATTGCGGTAGTGGCCAAACAACCTTAAATGTAATCAGAGCTTAAATATTTGCATATAAAGTGTATAGCTTATGTGTTGCAAGTTGCAAGTGCTATTATACAGATAATGTTTAATACGAATTGATAATATGAAGTGCTGAGTTCAACATATTCATATCTGCATATTATGCATTTGATAGCTATTTTGTAAGTATATATCACACTGATGTCTGTATCACAGCTTGATAGCTAACCCTATATTCAAGCCTTGTAAAAATACTAATAGATAGGTAAGAAAAATCCAGATTAGCTATACTAAAGTTTCATTAACTTTACGAAAGAAAACTTACTACAATGGTTAATCCAAGAACTTCTAATCTTGTAGCTACTAATTTTAAAATGGTTTTAAATTGCAAGCATATCTCTAATTCCATCTAAATATACGAATGCGATTTTCAAAAGATCTCAAACGATTTCAAATTATTTTGTGAAAAAAGCAACTCTTTATACAAGTTTTGTGTCAAAGTAATCAATAATTAACTCGGGCATTTTTTTCCCAAGTTTTAGCCATCTAAAATGAGCATACACATCTATGTAATTTAATAATACTACACCTATGTTGAACTGATAAGAGAATATTATTATCAACATTATTCTACCCACCTATATATTATACTTTATTTTATATTTAGAAATATAATATCTATGTAGGTACTCATATTATATACTACTTATAACTGTTATATAAATAGTAATAATGTTTTTTTGATAACAATATATGAAGAAAAAAAAATACAAGTTATTATTTTATTGTTATACAGTGCAAATATTGTTTGATTAAAAAAAAATTATCATGAAATTATTTCAAAAAAATATATTATGTAGTCAGTTTTTAGAATTGATAACGTTAGTATATGGTAGCAGAGCGGTTTAAAAATGCAGGTTGTTTTAGTTCTGTTTGAATGCTTTTATCAGGTTTGCTTTTGGGAACACCTTGCATTTTATAAATAATTTTTTTTTTTTTTTAATCAAAATTATCAAACGTTATTAAAACGTGGGGAACTATTGTTTGTAGTTTTTCGTAACAACTCATTCCCTCGTTTCATATTTTCAATCATCAACGTTACACACTATTGACACCCTCTTTTATCAATGTGACACACTAATAACGCTTCACCCCTTTTTTGGTACTAGCCTAAAATCAGTCCATCTGTTTCATTTTTTAGTAGAGTTAAATTTATTTATTGTATTTTTACTGCAAAAATGAAAATTCCAATTTTCAAGCGTAATTTTTTTATATCAATCAGTACAAATTCGATATTTGATCGATCTTTTTGTTTCTAAATTCTGTATGAAAAAAACACAAGTGAAATTTACACAAAATTTAAAAATTTTTCGGCTACGGAATCCTTTCGCACTTGAAACATAGCTAAGAGCACTCTCCATCAAATTATCTTTCTAACAAAACCAAAAAAATCAAAATTGGTTCATCCGTTTAGGCGCTACGATGCCACAGACAGACACACATACACTTAGCGGTCAAAATTATAACACCCCCTTTTTTTAGTTTGGGCGTTAAAACAAGATTAATCTCATGACAATACCTTTTAAAACATCTTTGCTTCGCTGTTAATATAAATAACTGCAAATATCATATAAGAAATGCGATTGCTTTATTCAATTCAAAAAATTCATGCTCCCACTAATTTCAATATAGGTAAAATATATTGATTGCCTACAATATTTTCAAAAAATATTTTAAATAAATCAATAATTATATATTCAATGACCTTGAAAATTACCTACGAAATAGTTTTTCACTTTATTTAAAAAACATACCTGTATAATTTAAAATTATAAATATCAAATTATATAAAACATGATATTTAAATTAATAATATTTCATTAAAATAATTTATTTATATTTTAATTAATGTTTATTTGTTTATGACTTTAAAAAATAAGAAAAATATATATATTAGTTTTAATAAAAATTGCACATTACAAAATATAGAATAAAATACCCGTTGAAAAATACGAAACTTTTTCTTGTCGTTGTCGACTGCAGTAATTAGGCTATCTCTATATATTATAAATGCGAAAGTAAGCATGTTTGGTTGTTTGTTACGCTTTTACGCTAAAAGTAGCGAATGTTTTTTTAATGAAACTGTACATCAATATAGCTCATACTTCAGAATAACACATGAGATATAATTTATAAGATATTTAAAAAAAAAATTAATTTAATTTGACATTACCATACATTACAGATTTCTGTAAAACCAGTCATTTTACATTACCATAAATTACAGATATCTGTAAAAATAGTCAATATAAAATATTTCACGGCCATCTTTTCTGATATACTCAATGAATAATTACGACTATTATACATTTAAAAAAATAGAAAACCATACATATATTTTACCTGTGTTAAAAAAATCCTTACCATTATTTCGAGTGTTATAGAAAGGGGATAAGGGAGAGCAATATTTATCAATCTTTACTTTGGATCCCAGCGAAGCGGGTGGGTATCACTCTAGTAAATAGTATATTCTACAATTTTGTCATCGTCATGAAATATCATCTTTCTAAACGTATTTCGAGGATAGGTAGGACAGTATTGACTTCGCGGATTTTCAACAAAATGATACATATAATTTTATTTTTATTACTATCAAATATACAACAAAAATATTTTTGGGTGTAATATTTATAAATAGAATATTTTATAACCTAATTAAAAATGTTTCAAATTACAAACTAACAAAAAAAAAATTTATAGCCATACATTTTTTTCAAAAAAAATAAACTAAAAAAACTTTTTTTAATTCTTTTAATTACAATAAAATGTATTATAGGTAATTAAAATTATATTAAATAAAATAAGTTTACCTACAATTTAATTAAGACGAAAAAAAATAATTGTAATTATAACACATCAAATGTGTTTATTACACCAAAGAAACAGAAGAAATTATTGCCGTTATTCTTTTTTTGGAGAAAATGTTTAAAACTATAAATTAATTTGGAAAGAAAATTATCTACTAAAATTCGAATTGCAGATTTTTAATACATTTTTATTATTTTAACACACGTGTGTAATTCGATGTAGTAAATTACACATGTTTTTGTGTGTTAACTGAATCATACAATTACAATGTGTAAAAAAAATTCGTATCGTAGAAGTTGCGTTAGCTAAGCGAATTCACTCAGAGATTAAAAATATAACAAATTTTTCTTAAAATCGAATATTACATTTTTAATTTTTTAAGACTTTTTATTTAAAAAACTAAGTGTATAGTAAGCTGCGTTAGCTAAGCGAAGTCCCTTAGAGATAAAAAATATAACACGTTTTTCTTAAAATCAAATATTCTTTTTTAATTTTTTAAGACTTCAAAAGATTTCAAAAACTAAGCGTCTCGTGAAAAAAATCAAGAGAGTACTTTTTTGGTTAAAGTTGATCAAAAATTTTGTAATTTGCACTCTCCTCCCACTTCTTGTTTATCTGTTAATTTTTTCATTAACGAACTTGACCAAAACCCTTCTTGATACCAAATTTGATACAAAATTCCATCATCAGTACAAAAGCAATAGCTCCATTTCCTTCGGAAATTCACTAAAAATTCACGAATAATATACTTGTGTTAAATGTGAATAAAAATATTAACAAGTATCAATGGCCATATTTGAATGATACCTCACTGCGTTCGCACTTTTTTAACCACGAGGACACTCTCTCGATGAATTTAAAACCCCCCGTACATCAATTACCTTAAAGAAAAAGTTCACATCTTGTGCTAAATTTGCAAAAAGATCATCCATACGATTTGCTCGTGAACACGACTAATAACAAATGCATCGTGAATAAAAATGAGTCATTTCCATTTGATGTTAAAAATCTGATAAAAGATTTTTCAAACCTTGGAAAAGATACATATCATAAAATTTTCATTTATTTTCAAAACAACAATACTGTGTGCTTTGGATCATACAATTATACAAAAATACAATGGAAAAATAATTTTTCATAACCTATTTTTAGTTTAATAATGTAATAAGTTTTTCTTATAATATTAAATATTGAAAATACATGGTGATAAATCTATTAACATTTAAACATAATAATAATTATTATTAATATTTATAAATAATATCTATGACGTAAAAAAATGTATACCTTTATTGAATTATGTTAATAATATACACGCAATTCTCAAGGTTATATTATATTCAAGTATTATGTTTTCATATTGAAAGAAAAGAATTCCACCTTGTGTGATGATTCTAAAAGAGGAGCGTCCCCCCTTTTAAATTACGTAGTAATTGTTTTTTAAATACAAATTCAGCCATTTTAAATTTAAAAAATATTTTTGAAAAATTAAGATTTAGAAAAAAATTGTTTATACCATGTATATGAAATATACCAAGGTATACTAAGTTTAGTCCCAAGTTTGTAACGCTTAAAAATGTTGATGCTACGAACAAATTTTGGTATAAGTAGGTGTTAATAAAATCATCTAACTAGTCCATTTGTATAGCGTGTTTAAGAGTAAAAAATGAGGTCGGCTTCGTAAATCAGCAACATAGGTCAATTGGGTCTTGCTTCCATAGGACCTAGCTTGTGAACAAGGGAACGAGAATTAAAAATCTTATTACCTAAAATTTTATCCTCGAATATTCTTTCTCTTGAGCAAAAGTCCCAAAATACATTTTTATAAAATTGATGATAAAAAAGATGATAAAGATCTTCGATATAGTTTTTATTTATATGTAAAATTGATTTCACCGTTTAATTACTATGTAAAAAGAATTTAGTTTAAAAGGTCAAGTGTATTGTAATTAATATAAATTTTTCTACTCTATGAATTAATTACTATTGTTTTAATTATTTGTTGTTTATTGCAGTTTAATTACTTTCAAGTAATTAAATTGAAAACTATGTAAAAAAATGTACTTGATTTTAATTTTTAATTTTTTCACAAATAATTAGAGTAAATAATTTAATAAATTTTTTTTAAGTAATAAAGTAATTTTAACGCATAATTAAATTAATTCAAGGATAAATAATTAAGGAGGTTGAGTAGATACTTAAATCAAATCAGTCAACAGGGGAAAGTAGTCAACAGAGAGATAAATCGCTGCGATACTTTAAGAGAGATACAAGTGTTTTTTTACAAAAGGCAAATCAGGAATATAACTATGTATACATATTGAATAGGCGATAATTTTGGTGTCGAATTGGTCATATTACCCATGAAAATGTAAAACTAGACTTAATATCATGACAAAATTTGAAAATGAAATTAAAATTGATTAAAAAATGAAGAAGTTATAAGCAATCAAAGATTGCATTCAAAGATTGCTATCTCTTTTTAGCAAAACAAAGTTTTATATGTAACCTCTATGGCGATATCCACGTATGACGGCACTAGTGGGTATCTTTCTCCTTGTTTAATTAGAAATTTTAAACGTTCATATCTTGCAAACTAGTAAAGATATTTAACAATCAACTTCACTTTTCTATTCATGAAGTGAGAATTCTTCATCTGAATATACAGACTGAAATATGTCGTTCTTTGTTTACAGTCTCAGCCATCCTTAAATCTTATGTGACTCATTTTTTACCGAACCTCCTTGAAATTTCTCAGAAATATAAATATCATTCAATATATTATTACAAAAAAAACTACAAATTACATTTTCTTTTTTACTATTTCTTTATTTTTTTTGTGTGTAACTGAAAATATAATTATAAAGTACAAAAGTATACAAATCTAAAATGACAGAAGCGTGTCCAACATGGTTTATGCTATGCATTATTATTAAAAGGTATTATACAACAGTTGTTGATGGCGTAGCGAAAACTGTAACTAACAAAATCAGTGAGTATTATTTACAGAAAAAAAAATATCACCGTGCAACCTTGTTTTTTCTTTCTTTTATGTATAAAAATTATTATTATTGCTGAGTTATTATTTCTACTTTAGTTTATGAAAATTTTTTAATAAAAACACGTAAAAAAAACTTTCTTTTACTGCAATTGTTATTATAATTTGAGTGTTTTTGGATATAAACAAAATGAAAAATGAAGGTAAACCAACTTTTATGTAAATATCTTATTGATTGTTTTTGATCATTGGAAATCAATTTATCACGTATTATCACTGATATGTCATTAGGTTGACAAAAAAATTCGCTCAGTTAAAAAAAATCCATTTTTCAAAAATACACTGTTTTTGATTTTAAGATTTTGAAATTTTAAGTTTTAGAAAAATTCCATTTTATGAAATTCAATAACTAATATTTGTATTTATTTAACTTGTGCTTCGATTTATAATTAAATTTAACAACAAAAATTTACAGTTAACTAAAAAATAAATAATATTTGATTTCAAATGTCACACCCAAGTGCGTGAAGACATTATTTTTGTAAATTTATTGAATAAATAGATAAAGTATAGAGTGGAATTCAATTCGTGTAACATCCACTTTTGTTAAACAATTTATCATTAGTTTTTTCAAATACCTATTTTTCACCTTCCGCTAACCGATAACTGAATCGATCTAAATTTAAAGATCGATGAAATTTAAAAAAAAAATCCTAAAAATAGTAGAAACTCCTAACATTCTCAGAAAATGGAAGCGGGCCTAGTATTGCTTTGAATTTCCTTAGTTTTTTTTAATGCTTTCTGTAGTTTTAAGGTATCTTTACGGTTTTTTAGCTAGAAACGACTTTAGCAATAGGGAACAGCTGCAGCGTGTAGTAATCGTGAAATTAAAATAGTTATTATTATTGGACTTGATGCATCACGTTAAGCTATCTACCTACTACAACGAATCGAAAATAAGGACAAATCCGTATTTGTCCTTATTTTCGATTCGAAACACCACACCACATGACGTTACAGCAAATACGACCATATTTGACGTAAATTATGAAATACATTCTATATTCTAGCGAAACAATTTATTTAAAAAAATTATCAACATTTATAATTTTAGAGAAAATATTACAAAATAAATCAATTTACAAAAAAACCTTCCATTAAAAAAATAAAAAAAAAGGCAAGACTTTAAAAAAATTACTAAGCATCAAGTATTAAGTATGACCATTTAAAATCGATTATCAACTGTCAATTGACTTATAATAGTTTTATGTGAATATAATGAACGGATATTGTGTATCGATATTTTATAATTCAATTTACAAGAATTTTTATTTTTATGAAAAATAAAAATTTATTATTTATTACTAAACAATAAATAATATTTTTAAAACGTTTATATGAAAAGCAATACTTTATGATTATTTTTTTTTCGGTGTTTAATTGGTGGTGTAAGTGTTCAATGACCTCGCACGGTTGTAATGTTTAATAACTATGCCACTACAAATAAATTATGATTATTACACTTGCTACTGTAGTTAAGTGTACATTATAGAAATGTGTTACATAACAGTGTTTAAAATTGAGAAGAAAAGTTGCTTTTGATTTATTAATGAATTGCCAAAAGAAATGGAGCTATTGCATTTAAATATTCATCGATCCTACCTAAAAGATGTCAAAAATGACCATCGTTAAAATTTATATATACTGGGTGTTCCAAACCACCCGTCCAGGCTGATTATTCTGAATAGTTTTTAAAAAAAATTGAAACGAAAAAACACGTATCAAATATTTTTTGAAACTCTATCTAACCATACCAAAAACACCCTCCACCCTCAATCCCTGTTAGGGGTAGGGGGTGTAACTTGAAAAAATCAAATGGAAACCCCTATTTTTTTCTGCAGATTTGGATTCTTCAGAAGAAAAGACAAACATTTTGTCTAAGAAATTTTTCCCGATTTTCGGTAGATCGCGCTACAATCGACAAAAATCGTTCTTTTAGATTTGGCATAAGAATTGCGCCGTTCAATGACAAAAATCAAAACGAAAAAGTAAAAATAAAAATAAAAACACAAACACACAGAACCAAAACAAAAACAAAACAAAAGCAACACAAAAGTTAGAAATTCAACGAAAATAAAAGAGAAGCGAAAATGTCGAATTGCGGTAATTGAGATAAACCACTAGACAATTGGGAGGATGCTAAATAAAGCTCTTAGAAAGAATTAGATATGAATCATTTTAGATTTAATTTTTTTTCAGACTTTCCAAAATAAAAAAAAACATTTTTACAAAAATAATTTTTCTAAATCATAATAAAATATGAAAAACAAAAACAGAATAGTCTTTTCTTCAAAAAAACAAAAACAAAATTGAAAATAACTATTCTCGACTCAAAAAACTTTTCTCGCCTTCACTTGAACTGCAATTCTAATGCCAAATCTAAAAGAACGATTTTTGTCGATTGTAGCGTGATCTACCGAAAATCGGGAAAAATTTCTTAGACAAAATGTTTGTCTTTTCTTCTGAAGAATCCAAATCTGCAGAAAAAAATAGGGGTTTCCATTTGATTTTTTCAAGTTACACCCCCTACCCCTAACAGGGGTTGAGGGTGGAGGGTGTTTTTGGTATGGTTAGATAGAGTTTCAAAAAATATTCGATACGTGTTTTTTCGTTTCAATTTTTTTTTTAAACTATTCAGAATAATCAGCCTGGACGGGTGGTTTGGAACACCCCGTATATACATATCTTAATATATATATTTCTTGTGTGTGTGTGTATGTGACTGAACTCCTCCTAGACGGCTGGACCGATTTCGATGAAATTTTTTGTGTGAGTTCAAGGGAATTGGAGAATGGTTTAGATTTACCATTCGGTCCACTACAACTGTTTTTGAGGGCTCCGTACCAAAAAAATGAAATTTCATTAAATGGTGGGAGCGCATATAAATCATATCACATTATGTATACTATGTGTACTATGTATTTTTAATAGTATTCAGGTATTGTCAATAGGCATTTATTAGAGCCATATGCGAGCGCAGCGGGCTCTACTATCAAAGGTTAGGCCAAAGGTCGAAGGTCAGGCCACTCCAATAAATAGGAGTTAAATTGGGGTTTAGCGGGATGGGTTTAGCGGACAGGCTAAACGTAGTATAGGTATTCATGAATTGGAGTTACGTTTTTACGGTCCGTCGGGGCCGCTAGTATATATGATAAGTATATACATATCAATACGTTTATGTGTCTGTAAACTCTCTAGCGGTCGCAATTGTAGTCCGATTTGAATGAAATTTGGTATCAAAAAGGGATTTGGTTTTGGAATTAGAAAGGTCAAGTTCATTAATAAGAAAAATTGACAGATAAACAAGGGGTGGGGGGTGCGCAAAGTACAAATTTTTGAATTTTGTTAAATAAGAAATATGTGTTATTTTTTCAATCTCTGAGGTAATCGCTTAGCTAGCGCAGCTCCTGCGCTACGTATTTTTTATTTTATAACGATGAAGGAGTTTTACAAAAATTTCTTCGAATGTCCATCGAACTTAGCTGTACGCATCGATCAAAATAAAATTAACATTGCTCGTGCTCTCTTACTTCAATTTCTCAATATTAAAAAGGATGTTTGAAAAGAATCATATCTAGCCTCTTATTTCCCTTTTCCAATGTAATTTATTACATAACAACTTTTTATTTGATACATCCGATATAAAAAATAAATAAAAATCAGTTATAATAATAATGATTATACTTAAGTTATAAAATATGCACGCGACAATTACTTATACTAACATCAAACTAGAGTAACACGCACCGCTTTCAGCTGCATTTGTAGCACTCGCTGGGTAACCACTATGTGTATAAATCTGCTTATGTCAATTAAAAAAAAATTGTAATTTATTAATTGATATAAATTGTTTGTTCTAAACGTTGGCGTTTTAAGAAAACGTTCTGTATAATATTATGCTCATTTTTTATTTGACGCGCTTAATGCGTTTTAAATTAATTCAATCAAACAGAAGCTGTATAACTAGCAAGCTATATGCATTTATATGGTAACTTGTTATTCACAGGATATTTATATACAAAAAAGGATGTTTTATTCATTTAAGTAACAACATTTTAAGTCATTAAAAGTTAAATGTGTTCTAAATTTATACTTTGTTTTAATTTGTAATTAAAACCAATTGACTTAAGTATGTGCTATTTAAATATTTTTATTGATGTAGATTGATGTAAGTTTTTATTTTGCCCTATTTTTATAGGTTAAAGTCCTCTATTTGCCAATTTATTTAGCTTTGAATTGTTTTAATTAGAAATTTTTAATAACTACAGCATTTTTTAATAAAATTTGTAAGCGACTGAACTGTTGAACTTTTTATTCATTAGTCAGTATATTTAATAAACGGGTATGCCATAATCTTTATCCTCTGGGCTATTTTTTCGGGAACCTTTTCTCTGTGCTATTCACAAAGATTAAAAATAAATTTGGATAATATTAGATGACTTGAGTAATTAACCTTGGACAACTTTTAGAATACCAAAGCTGAATTTCCGAATGTTGGAAAAACATCGATTCTATCATCGACCTTTCCCTGCACTTGGGTAACATGTGAAAAGATAAATTAATAAATTTTTATACCAGGGGTTTGAAAATGATTTAACGCACCAATTGTTTGAAAAAAGACGGATTATAGGAAAGAAAAAATATTTTTTTAAACTATAATTTGTAAAAGGAGCTAAACCAACACCCAAAAATAGTAATAATTCCTTTTTTAAACAATGAGATGACGCACCTTTATTTTTACCTAGGTACATTTTAATTTAAATACAATTACGAAGAAATAAAAAACTAATTTAAATTTTTGATGAAATTAACGTTATTAAAAATCATTCAGGAAATATTGGCACCAATAAAAATAAGAAAAAAAAACCTGCAAAAAGAAAGTATATCAAAAAACATATATGGCTTATAACTAGCCTAAAGCCTTTAATTCTTTTTCAAGTAAAAATTTTTTTTAATAGCATAATTAAACATTTTTGTTGTTTTTTAAATTAAAATATTATTCTTTTCAAATAAAAAAATTAAATTGTTTTAGTTTCCAAATTATTCTTTCACTTTATATTATAAAATATTTACGCATGTAAGATACCACAAGAAAGAAAACTATATTACCGATATATAGATATATATTTTTTTTATGGAATAATATATAACACTTTCATTTCAAAGTATTTTTGATCATATTTTTGTTTATAAAAATTCAATTTTCAATTTATTTTTCATTTATTAATAATATATTACCGTTAAATTTCACGCAAATATTTTATGTTTATTATACCTAAAATAATTTTACTACTATTTTTTAATGATTAGAAAATATACAATTTAATCAATAAATTTAATTATTTTTCAAACCTTGATAAAGCAATTAAATTATATTTGTGTAAGGAAATTGAGTTAATAAGTGTGACTAACAATTATAAGTGATTTTGTTATAATAATTATTCTTGGTAAATAACCCTGGCGCATATTTTCTTGTATTTGCACCCTGCTTGAGTTTTATTGGAGGCGTTTCCATGGTAATGATACACTAATTTAGTTATAGAATTGTATGGATGCATATATAATTTTGTATGGATTGCATTTATGACTTACATTGAAAATTTAATATTATTGTCTCACAAATTTAAATAAATAATTATGATAATTTACATTTGAAAAATAATATTTGTATTTGTATATATTGATTTCTTATTTTCACAATTTTTAATATATTAAGTTTAATTAATTAGTATTTTTCAATAAATTTAATTTGACATTTTCTATAACATTAACTAGTAAAGAATTGCAAATTAGTCATAACCGGCTCCTTTAACGCCAAAATTTTTCACTGGAAGCGCTGGCATCGATTTTATTGTCCCTACCATGACTACGCACACAACGAATAGTGTGAAATAATTGAATACATTATGTTTACTTTAAATTACTACGGTAAACATTGATGGAAAATTATAATAATACTAATCCATGTTTCAATTATACGTTTGCATATGAAATTTACGTAAAATATTCAATTTCATTCTATCCCGCCTCGATATGCGATATATACTCGATTTTTTCACTATTGAGAATTTTTTTAAACCATAGCAATTTACAACAAAACTGTTCAAATATGAATGAATGAACTTATTTCACATTCTTTTGATGGTCTAGTTATTTCTTATATCACGGTTGCTTTTTTGCGACTTTCCCCATATCCTAAGCTATAATTATTTCTCCAAAATAATTCGACAATACACTCATAAATTTAAAATTTAGTTTTTTCTTTTCAATCATCGGAAAATGAGGTTAAAATCTTGAAATAAACCAAATAATTTGTACATTCTAAATAAAATTTAAAATCCAAAAACAGAGGAAACACGTTTTTAATTAAAAGGAAATAAAAATATTTTGAAATAAATTTTAGATAATTATTAATAAATCACCCAAAAATCAGTTTTTTTTTAAGAACAAAAATATTAAGATTAAGGTTAAATTTTAACATAAAATAATTATTTAATTAAAAAATTCGAACATTAAAAATAGAATTTTTTCTTAAAATTTTTATAAATAATAATTAATCATATTTGAGGATATGGATTTAGTTATAAAACTTCAATTTAAAAAAGTAAATAATTCTAATAAAGTTATTGAGTACGGAATGTTACAAAATTTGTCGGCCATAGATACAGAATGATATGTCATTAGTTCGCCCTCTCTGAGATTCTATTTTTTGGATATCAAATATTATCGTTGAAGTCTTAGAAACTGTGTAGTTTTAGCCAATCTTCTGAGATGAAGAATATTCTAAATTGTTCTCAATGCAACGATTTAAGAAAAACAGACTCCATTCTAATAAGAGAATCCATACAGACATTGTCTTCTGCAAAAGTACAGACTTCTGTTACCTTAGAAACTGTGTTAAGTAACTCATAAATTCTAAATTGTTCTTAAAATAACGATTTAGCAACTGAGTCGTAACTTATACGAAATCTAATAAAACTACATTGTGAATTTTTGTCTAATAAAACTATAGTACCTGGATATCCGAGCTTTGCACGGTATTTTTTGAGTTAAAGACACAAATTTTATCACTAATATAAGAACTTTTTAAAATGTCTCTCCACACATTAATCTTTAATTCGTTAACTACGATAAACACCAATAGATGTAAGGAAGAGTCATATTTTACAGTTTGTTTCAATTTTTCCTGAAAACAGGTATAAAACGACATTTTCTAAAATTAAAACTATGTCAATTTTTCGCCCCAAAATCCTCTTGCATACTAATTTTCATGAAAATCGTTGGATCCGTTTCCGAGATTGCTGATATATATGTATACAAGAATTGCTCGTTTAAATATATAAGATAGAATGAAAATTCAGTTTATACACATTTTATGATAACATTTTTGGGTGACACACTGTAGTTACAGATAAATATTTCCAAAAGTAAATCATTTGGAACTATATGACTTAAAACAAAAAAAATGTTAAGTACAGTTAATCGTAATACAATAATTGTATTTATCCGTGTGTATATATGGATAATATTACAATGGGTTCTACATACTATGATCTGAACTGAATTAGTTGCCACGGGCATGACAATGACTAATGATCGATGCTTTAAAATGAGATTTTAATCGCGAGACTTATTATTATTTGAAAAAGTTAAGAACAGAAAAAAAACAACATCTCTTACAAAATCAGTGTGATAATACTTATTTAAAACGTAATATTTTTATGTGATAAACACAAAAAAAATATATATAATCTTGGTAAAAACACAAGACAGAAGAAAAGACATTTAATTAAGGCGCGCACACCGCATATTAAAAGATGATTTTTATATTATGTGAAAATAAAAGTTGTTTTATTGTGTGATATTAATTATTATGAGATGATGATAATCTTTTTGATTTTGTAATCGAATTAAACTGCCTTTTTTTTTAGTTTTTATTTTAAATCTTGAAATTCATTTAATTTCGTGATTGTATAATTTTCAGATAAAACGATATAACTACAATTTTTTTTATCTTTAAAATATTTTTGCTGAAACTTGTTTTTGAATAATATTAAATTTTAATTAATTTTAAGAAATCTCCGACACAAAATTAGTTTCATTCGTTTGTGGCATCGTAGCTGATAAACGGATAAATCCATTTTGATTTTTATTATTTGAAAGATAATTTGATCGAGACTATTCTTACCTATGATTCAAGAAAATCTGCGCAGTCGTTAGAATCATCACCTTTTTTCTAGTTGTTATCGGATACAGAACCATAAACTTACAATTGGAGAATAGGTACACAAATCGGTTTATCAGTTTAGGAGCTTCAAGGCCACAGACTGACACACAGATACACAGGCATGTTAAACTTATAACACCGTCCCCTCTTTTTAGCCGGGGCTTAAAAACAAGAATTAAGTCTTAATAGTGTTACCAATAGGATATTCTACTATTTTTGAAAAAGTACCTCAAAATGTTAATTTTGCTAATAAAAAGCCACCAAAAATTTATTTCGGAAAAATACACACGCTTTCTTGCCAAAAACTTAAATTATATTTTAAACCTTTATTAAACTGTCAAAAACGCGGGCATCCAATTTGATGACGTAATATGGGTATCACTATACGAAATAACACAAATAATTTTGACAGATATATTCATAGACATCTGATTATAATGAATATAAATACTTATTATCTATGAATATATTATACCCAGCTGTCTACACTGAACTAACTGATGGTCTATGGCTCATACCGATATGACATCACGGCAGGGCTTGCCCGCGTTTTAGGTCACGTGATATACAGTTTAAAAATTACGATTTTTAATTTTAATATTTTAAAAGAAAAATGTGCTTTTATGACTCGAAATCAGAATATTTAACTATCTTTTTACATTAAGTTTAACTTTTTTCAAATTTCATAATTTATTTTTGACTAACGATAATATCCTATTCTATCGTGATTGTTGCATGATATCCAATGTTATCTCAAGGCTTGATTAAAAAATCAGAATCTAATTTCGCCAGTTACTGTGATTCCCAACCTTCGATATAACACAAGTAATAAAAATTCAATTAAAAACATTTTCATATGAAAATATATATGTCAAATTTTTCATAAAATTCAATTGAAAATCCTCAACAAAACAAACCAATTTTGTCCAAACAACACATTAATAATTTTTTTTTAATAATCGGTCAAACAAAACAATATTTCATTTTTATTGAACACAACGATGAAAACCTCAAAACATGTTTATGTGTTTGTTGATAAACATTTCTTTTTTTTTTCATGAAATTTAAATTGAAATTTTTACAAAATCATGTTTTTATTTAAAAAAAAGTACATTAATATCCGTTACATAAATTATAATATTGCAAGTAACACAAAAATAAATTTAAATATTGAATAGGCTACGGGCCAGGTTATGAATTAGACAATAATTTCTGATCGATTCTTTTTTAAAATAACCTTATCCCTGTCAGTTTCAATGGTTTATCATTTGTTTCCATTGATATATGTTAAGGTCCCACAAAAACCGAAAGTGGTAAAATATACTGACCAGAAACAAATATTAAATTCTACTATTTTGGAAAATTACATCTGGTTGACCTCTAAATATTCATATTTGGACCAGGACAGAAAAATTTAGGATATAATAAAGAGAAATTGATATCCGTTTCAAATTTCCGTCACTCAAACGCTTTTAAAATTACCATAAAATACTACCCCTGGCCCTAGTTCTAAAATCAGTCGGAGCTGAACGCCAAACACATTTGTTGATTGTGTTAACAATAATAAATTTTTAACAGTTATAATCAAAATAAATATAAAAAAAAAAAGCCCAACCCGTTGTAATATTATTGAATTGTTATAAATAATTGTGTTTATTGGATGTGTGGCCACGGCTTGGCCATCGCAGCATAATAATATGATCATCAAATAAAAAAATAATAATAAAAAACTTACATTTACATTAACACATTCCATATAATAATAGCATTCTTCATTGATATTTGATGTAAATCTACAATTACTAATTCGTTTTTTTTTCTTTGAATCAATATTGCAAAAAGCATTGTACCGGTTGTGTAATCGAACATTCGTCATTACTATGATAATGGTTCATGAGTTGAACAAAATTTATATATATTTTTTAGAATCTCTAAAAGTGGGTTACAATATTTTCTTGGTTCAAGAACACATATTTTGTTGAAATAAGTATTGAGATCGTTGAATCAATAACTATTTACTTGTTATAAGAATTGTATGGATGCATTATAATTGTATGGGTTGCATTTATGACTTACCTTGAAAATTTAATATTATTGTCTCACAAATTTAAATAAATAATTATGATAATTTACATTTAAAAAATAATATTTGTGCAATTTGATTTCTTATTTTCACAATTTTTAATACATTAAGTTTAATTATTTAGTGTTTTTCAATAATTTTAATTTGACATTTTCTATAAGATAAACATGTAAAGAATTGTAAATTAGTCATAACAGCCTCGTTTATCGCCAAAATTTTTCATTGGAAGCGCTGGCATCGACTTTATTGTCCCTACGATGACTACGCACACAACGAATAGTGAAAAAAAAAACCCAATGATAAAAATATTTTTCTCATTTTAATTTCAAATAATTTTTAATTTCTAAGAACAATAAATATTAAAAAATACCCATACAAATTCTACAATTGATGTGTTGAATTCTTTTACAGATATATTATTTTTCAGTTGAATAAAAAAAAATCAGTGACCGCCTAGTGATTTCTAAAATTATTATAAAAGATATAATTACATTTTTTTTGATTCTTTTTACCATTTCCATGAGATCTTTGAGAGATGTAATAATAATAAATAAATAAAAATAAATGAATATTCTTTCAAAAGATTTGAAGAGTTTCATTGAAAAGTGTTTTGGTGTGACCATGATAAGATGATATTTTCTAAATTAAAAAATTACATCCAAATGTATCTCTACAACAAAATGTGTCTTTGATATTAATTTATTTTTAATTTTAAAAATACAATTAAAAATAAATTTATTTAATTCAGGAATTTCAATCAAAATGTAAAGAAAATTTTTTTTGTATTATGGGAAAATCATTATATAAACTGTTTCCTGCTAAAAATTTTCAATAAGAATTATAAATAATTTTCAACGTCCTTGTCGAAGAAGTACTAGGTTTGGTAATTACTTAAATTTAGATAAACTTTTTAGAAAGAGCCAAGTACACATCTCTAAAATTTTGTACTAGCAAACGCTTATACAAAATCTCTATCTCTATATCTCTATATATTATAAATGCGAAAGTAAGCATGTTTGGTTTTTAGCGAATGGTTTTTAATGAAACTGTACAGGAATGTAGCTCCTACTTCAGAATAACACATGAGATATAATTTATAAAGATGTATTAATAAAAAAAAAAAGATTTAAATTAATTTAACATCACCATAATTTACAGATTTCTGTAAAAGTAGTCATTTGACATTACCATAAATTACAGATTTCTGTAAAAATAGTCAATATAAAATATTTCACGGCCATCTTTTCTGATATACTCAATGAATAATTACGACTATTGTACATTTAAAAAACATAGAAAACCATACATATATTTTACCTGTGTAAAACAATCCTTATCATTATTTCCAGTGTTATAGAAAGGGGATAAGCGAGAGCAATCTTTACTTTTAAACCCAGCGAAGTGGGTGGGTATCCCTCTAGTTTAATCATAATTTAACGGTTTTTACATTTTTATTTATGCAGAATTTTTTCTTGTTTTTTTTAAAGAAATAAAAATATTAATCCAAACAAAATGACCAACTATAAAAACTTAATTTTCCATTAAATTCAATCAAAATAATATTTTTGTTTAAAAATTTAAATTATAATTGCTTGAATGATTTTTAAAATAAATAACGAAAAAAAATTGAAAAATATATTTAAAAACACACACACAAGATATTGATTACTTGTATAACTTGAAACTCACTGCGAAGAGAATGTTTTAATTAAATCTAGAATATAATAAACAAAAAAAAATTATTCATCTTCATCTCTTCAAAATTTTTGGTTGTTGTTTAAATTAATTGAAATAACATGTGGATTAAATTTTTTTTTCAAAGGCTATGACTTGGTTGGCTTTAGGTAAAATTAATTTTCGATTGTTTATGCTTAAGTTTTTGTTGTTAGTTTTTTAAAAATAATTAATTAAAATCTTTTCTATATTCGGTCAACATTAATTCTGAGAATTTTGTGTTTATTTTATTTATTAAAAATCCGTACCAAAGATACCCGCCCGTTTCACTGGGCTTAAAAGTAAAAACCACCGCTTTATAGCTTCCACCTTTCTTGACCTCACTTATTCCCCTTCCATGACACTCGAAGGAATTGTTTCACACAGCTAAAATATATGCACAATTTTCAATTTTTTTAAAGTGTAAATAGCCATAATTCATCAATGAGTTATATCAAAAAGAAGGCCATGAATTTTTTAAAGCAAATATCAGTTTTAGGATGTTTTACGAAATTTTAAAGCAGTTGAAAAAATTATGTTAAAAAACAATTTAAAAAAAAGAAGCATTTTCAAATAAATTTTGAAAGATTGTTTATGCAAAATTTTAAAATGTAATTTTTGTTTGCTCATTATAATTAAACTATATAATTGTAAAATGGTGTTTTTAAAAATACTAATTTTTGTTTTTTTGTTTTCAGGTAAATATCGACAAATTAAAATTTGGGTTTATTTTAAAATAAAACAGTAAATAATGCAAGTTTTGGAATTTTTTGGTAAGAGATAAATTCAAATCTTATTATATTTCCTTCGATTTCGTCAAATTCTAGGAATATAGCTGATAATCTTCAAACATCTTTACAGATTTTCATCAAATAGATCTTGTTTAATTTAGACATACCTTTTAAAAATTTAAATTTGCATATAAAAAAGAAAATTCACAACTTTCATGTTCTCATCTACAGGATGTAAAAAAAATAGATTTAAATTAGACAATTTTTACTGTGTTATATGATCTAGAACGTCCTGTAAATATCAAAATAGATATTCATAGTCGTCAGTCGTCACATATGTGATGATAACTCAACTTTCTAAATAACAAATAAATATTTTATTGTTAAATTGATATAATATTTCACTTGGGAAGAAAAATATTAAATTACTTTATTAGAAATATATATTTTACAATAATAATAAATTTAAAAAATAAATTATAAATAAATATAAATTTTTAAATTAATATATTGAATTAATAATTATTAAAATACAAAAATATAAAACTATTATTATATCGAAAAAATATAACGTTACTTATGTAGCTACGTTAAATAATAGGGGCGAGTGTAGTGCCATGAATAAAATTTAAATTTATTTTGAAATTTTAACTCTACAATCCACATCCAATGATTGTAGGTAGAGAGTCAGTCAGAAAAATAAGAATTTTTTTGTTTTGTGTATTCTTAAAAAAACTTTCAACCTACCTACAGTCTTCTACACCCATTTCATTACAAATACCATTTAGTAATTAGCAGTATCTGCTGAGAAACTATATAAGATAATGCAATAGTACATTATATTCAAGGTACATCATCTTACCCTATTCAAAAAACAATAATAATTATAGAATACTTTTGTCTATGTAATATGTATTTATTGCTATTTAGTAGGTAAAATAGTAGGAACTGGGAATTAATGAGTATTCAAAACAGACAGATAAAAACGTAATAAAATAATAAGGGTATTTTAATTGTAATTTTAAAAATTGAACGTGACTATATGGGTAAATACTCGTATATCCATGCGTGTATGAGCACTGACTGAGTAGCTATTATTAGAGTCATATATGTGCAGTAGAGAATATATGTAATTTATACTTATTTTTTTTTTACATATTATAAAGTTTTTCGAATAAAAATAGTAAAAATTATTAATTTGTTTAGGATTCCGCACCGTATTTTATGTATTGATGACGGGACGGTAATAATAAATTTCTTGTATTGCATTGGATTGTAAAAATTTTCTATCGATACATGCAATCTTGTTCAACTATCGAAAGTTTTGAAAAATCATTTTTTAAAATTGCATTTATTTTTCAAGCTCTTCGGTAGGTTAAAGCACTCCCCCCCCCCACTTAAACAGAGAGAAACGTTTTTATAAACGTGTGTATTTGCTTGTGTACCGGGGTCTTGCAGCGTAGAACCCAAACGAATGAGCCAATTTTGATATGCTTCGATTTTAAAAGGTGGCTTAATTCTTACCTATGATTCACGAAAAATTTTGCTGTCTGCAGGATAAATTTCGAGGCCAAAAACCATTGGGATAAAGATTAAATAGTACGTAAGATATCACCAATGTTTGCTTTATAATTTTTTAATCGAGCTCCATAAATTTGACTCTCAAGACGCAGTTGAATTTTCCTTTATTACCAACCTTACTCATTTCAATCTTCTAAGCGACAGAAAATGGTGGTAATTTCACTTCACTTTGAGCCAGCTCATGGTTTGCTGGTAACATAAAACATAAAACGTGAGATATTAAAAATTATTTATCGTAGATGATTTTTTACATGGTATGTTCATACTTGATAGAATTTGATTTCAAATGGTAACGTACAATTGAAAATTTAATAAATAGTAATAATATTATTTTTTTATTTGTAAATATTACTTCTTTTAATATTAGATATTACTGTAATAATAATACAATAAAAATACGGTAGATATAGCGGAACCAAATATATAATTGTCATTGACGTTGTTACTATAGTCAGCCATCATCATCATATCATAATACGTAATGTCCTCTTTTTTTTTTTGTCTGTAAAATGTTGGTTTTGAATTGAATGTATTCAAACATTTCAAATATAATAAAATAATAATTGTTATTATATTTTGTAGTTCCTGGAATTATTAAAGTTATATTTATTTATTTATTTAATAAAATAAATAGATACCTATTTATAAATACTTATGAAACATAAAAAAGCTCTTTGAATTTGTACACAAATTTAGTGGGAGATATTTTAAACATTTAGTGCTATTTAGTTTTCGATTGATGTTTTCAAATATTCAGGTGTTCAAGGCAAGCCAGGAATAATCATGAGATGAGACTAAAATTTAAATCATGAAAATCTATTAATAGTTGAGTACCATTTGTCAATAATATTCTTTAAATCTTTCTTAAAAATCCTTTTGGATGGTAAAGATTTAATTTTTTCTATTGAGAAAATCACTCATGACGTCAAGTAGTCAATATGATTATCATAATCAGGTTTAAATCTTAAAAAAACATTTGTGAATTGACTAGATCATTTTGGAAAATTTTTTATTTGACACCTTATACATACATTTTAACAGTATTATTGTAAATTACTATGGTTTCTTCGCTTGTTTAAACCAAGTTAAAGCCTATTATCTATTTCAAGGCACCGATTGTCGAATGTCAAAATTATTTTTACGATCGTCTTCTTTGTAAAGTATAAAAAATATTTTTTTTTAAAGCTGCTCACAACTAAAGTAGACAACCCAAGAGATACCCGATTCTCCTCTCGTGACATCACTAAATATGTCGTAGTCCGTTCGTCGTTTAAGTCTACTTAGAAAATTAACTTCTAAATTATCATCCAAAACAGCAATCGTGTAAAATTATTCATTTATTATGGTGGAAGCGCAAGGAAATAAAACATATTTTTCAAAATCCATAACTTTTACTCTTCTCTGCGCTTCCTCTTTATGAGATTCTATACTGATGAATTTTATATTACCCTTAAATTTATTTTCCGACGCATTAATTCTTGGCGTTACAATGAAAAAATTAAAAAATAGAACAATAAATATTTGAACTATTTAGTTTAGGTACATCTAAAACATTTTGTTATCATAAAAATTATATAATTATTATTTATAATGACAAATATAATTTAAAATTATATATATTTTTAAAGACAATATGAGATTATAAAGTTAAGTTTATGGTTTGTTTGTCATAGATGAGTGTACTCATATATACTATTATTTATATCTATAAAAGTAAGTAATACTTAGTATAATCTTGTATGCAGTTTTCTTGAACATACAATGCACATTGTTCACTGTCTATATACATATCAGACATTAAAATTAAATTTTTTTACCAGTTGTCACGCGATTGAAAACAATTTGTTAAATATTATTAAATATTAAAATTGTAATTTTTTATTTGGCTAAGTCCATCAGAGGCAATATCTCTTATACCAGCACAGAAACCAAACCGATTTGGCTGAAAATGGTGAAATTTTTCTCTGTAGTGGATAGTTGTAGTAAATATTATGGTTATGACATCAGAAATTTTAGTTCATATTTATATTACAAATATCTTTTAATGAATTATTTAGGAAGTTTTTTTTTAATGCATAAAAAAAATTAATATTAAACACTTTTTAAGGGCTCTATTAATACGATCTAATAAACTAAGTTTCCAGAAAGTATACTATTAATTTTTCAACGTATTTTATCATATAAATAGATAAATATAAATATTATATGTACTTATAGTAAAAATTATTGAGAGCGTTGTCCTCAATAAAATAACAAAGTTGACTTAACATATATTAACTATATATGTACTTAAGTTACTTATACGTATATATTACTTACGATAACTATACTTATATTTTGTATATGTATAATATTGGCTTTTTCTTTTTACAATACAGTAAAATGTCTTTTTTAATTTATTATACTTATTTTATTTTAAAACAAAAGAGATTTCACTGAAGTTTTAATGTTTTTAACAATTTGTTATTTCCTATAGTGATCATTATATCAAATTAAGTCATTAAATTTTTTTTTTCCAAGGTGTTATACAATGACTTATTCTTGTCTTTCTTAATGAGTCAATTTCTTATTTGAATATCATCCTCAATAAATAAAAATTCTTCAATTTTCTCGAAAATAACCTCTCAAATTTCTAATCATTCTGAAATGACAAATACTTCTAGTACAATCTCATTAACTCAATTTTTGAGAAAAAAAAAGTCGAAAAAAAATTTTCAAATTCATTAATATTCAACTTCTTATTAGTACTTAGAAGTGCGAAATATATTTCAATACTTGCGCAATTTATTTTCAACCAGCAGGATTGTCTCCATAATATGGAAAAAAACCTTTGCTGACAAATGAGAACTATAATTTTCAAAGGAATAATTTGCTTGATTTAGATCATATAATTCAATATGAATAATTCATAATTTTATTATAATAAAAAAAAATAAATATTAATATTAATGAATGCATAATATATTAAGATGCCTATTCGCCGCTACTTTAAAAAAATGTAACTAACCATCATTAAATCATCATTTCAAACAAATTGGCCTTCACATAATATTTTAATAGTCTTAATTGAAATCATAAAATTCTTCTATATTAATCATTATTGTAATTTAATTAATTATATGATTAATGAAATTTATTTCCTTGATCAAATATCATTAAATTGAAGAAAAAAAAAGTTTTATGTATCAATTTTTTATAGCGGGCTAAAAAGTATAAAATAATTTTATTTTTGATAGCTTTTAAAATACTCGTAAGATTGGAGACCAGAAACATACATTTCACTTTTTCATGCATTGTCATCCACTTCTGAGCTATGGTCTAAATTTCAATTCACTAACTCATCGGGAAGTTAGTTTAAAATCAATACATATGAAGGATATGTAATAAATACATATGAAGGATGGATTTTTGTTGACTTCGAGTTGAGACATAGTTATTTGATTAATACCACGATACTCGAAATAAAATTATTTATTAAGAAATTTTATTTAAAAAATACAATTAAAAAACATACAACAGACTTACATATCGCTAAATATCGATATTTCGATTGCAAAGCAATCATCGTCAGTAGCTAAATTTATTCATATAACACATTTCCTGTTTTTCAAAATATAAAACGGTTTGAACAACTAAGCCATTTACTCCAAATAGAAAGAAATCGCATAGAATCGGTAAATTTCTACTAAAGCGACGTTTTTCACAGTCGAATACAAAGACAAAAAATTATCCCTTTTTGTAGCGAATTAAAACAACCTGCTCGGTTTTTAAAAATTCATTCTTTACAAAACTTGTATGTTCTATTATGCTTGATAATAAACTATTAATAGATAAATAGATACAAAAATTAATAGATTACATAACATAATTTTATTAAATTAAATAAATAATAATTAAAATAAAAATTTTCCCATAGAATCCTCAATTGAATGTTGATGAATTTTGATTTTATTTAAACAATTAAATGTCAATTACATAAAAGAAATCAATAATTCTTCTTCATGTTTTTTAAAATATGTTATTTATTAAATAAATTGATAAACTACTTTTATAAATAGGTATATAGGAATCGATACGATCGCTGGCTGCGTTGATACTTATGAGAAATATTTTATATAAAAATCATACAGTTCATTTATTACATAAATGCGTATTACGTCCATAAAAAATCGTGAAGTGAAATTTTTCTTTTCTAAGACCTAATTTAATCTCTTCGATATGCCTAAGACCTAATTTAAATACCTAATTTTTATGTGTTTAATATATCCATTAAAAAACTATGATATGAAAATTTAACCAAAAATTGAAAATTTTTCTAATGACAAAAAAATTATGTGATACGAAGCGTACGTAATATGTATGTATTATATAAATCGTCTATAATTTTGTAGGGAATAAAATGTTGATAAACCAGAAATAAAACATAAATCTATTCCAAACCTCATTTTTAAAAGCATCACTTTGATATATAAACATACCATTTTTAAATAGCATATTGTTTGTAAATTTACTACAGTGAAACCTGTTTATTTGATATAAAACAAATCAAAATAAATATTATATACATTGTTTTAAAAAATAATTAAGTGGTCGTTTAATAAATATATCATAAAATTCCGCATTCTTAATGAGAATTCGTTTTTTTTTTTTTTAATATAAATAAGATATATATACCAAAAAAATGTAAAACGCATTTTAAAAAAAAATACTTTATTTTTTAACAAATTATTAAAAAATTATTTCTAATTATACGGTGAACCTCAAATTAAAAAGTGGGTTAATAATAATTATTTTATTTTCGTATATGTCTCTACTAGTTAATTTAAAATTTTTACGTGTGTGTGTGTTGTTTTATTAAACGCACGGTTGACGAAACACACACTTTTGAATATTTTATAAGAATTTTGGTTTATTGACTTTTTATAAAAAAAAATTTTAATTAGAAAATAATTTTTATTCATATTAAGTAAAAAAGGCCATTAAATTAAACCCTACCCCAATTACTGTGTACGCACAAGAATAAACCCACGGATTTTAAGGAAATCCTAACCATTTTACTTTTAAACAAATTTATAAGACGAAATTGGTCGGTGTGATTATTTTAACCTTTGTCAAACATCATTTAGATTTTAGAAAGATGAAATTCGTTATAGATCTATTCTAGGAAGTAGTATTTAATAACATGACCTCTTCTTAGCGATACGTATCAAAAGTAAGTTTTGTCTTTGTTTAATATTAAATTAATTCGTTTTTAAAGATAATTTTTTTATAATTTGCTGAATTTTTTTTTATGATAATTTTATTATAGTACTTTCAAAGAACATTATTATGTGATTTAAACAAAAATTCACTTTTACGAAACTTTTCATTTCGGTTAATTTTATTAATAACACAATGTTTAAATAATATTCATTCTAAATTGTAATCCGTGACTTCTATATAAATATTTCTTTGGAATCAAATGGAACTAATGACAGGTCATGAAATTTTTAACTGAAACGCAAAACAAATAAATTGTCTTACATTGAAAAAAAAAATTGCTTCTTTGGCACAAAAAACTCCTGAAAGGGGTGTTATAAGTTTGTAATATGTGTGTGTCTGTCTGTGGCATCATAGCGCCTTAACGGGTGAACCGATTTCAATTTCAACAAGCACGCTCAACTTGTTTCTTACTATCAATACCACAATTCTAAAAAAAAAGATTCCTTTAATTATCCTTTGTTAAAGAATCAAAGGTCGTTACTTAAAAGATAGTTTACGGTTATAGCAGGTGTTATTCGTTTAACCATTAACAAAAGAAATCACGAATTATTTAGCAATTAATGAAACACTTGATGCATTAAATAAGAAAAAAAAGAACCCATTGACAGGATAATTATTTTATAACAAAAACATTTATTTCAAGAAATTACAAAATTACCTCAAAATTAAAAAGAACACATTTTTATAAAATAAAAAGTGTTAAAATAGCTTCAAGACACAAAAATGATTATGAAACATCTGGTTGCCTAGTTCGATGTATCACTTACATACTAATATCTTATTAAAAATGTATAAAGTTTTCTTTTCATAATAATTAATAATATTTATATATTGATGAAACAAAAACTGAAGAAGATTATTTAGTTAAATTTAAAAAAAAATAGTCACACACCTATTAAAATACCAATTTAATAATATTTAACATACATATAATTAATATTCATATTAATAATCAGTAACGGAGGAAGAGAGAGGATTTTTAATCAAAAATTATATTTCCACTTTCAAATAAATTTGCATGATCTGCCCTCAAAGTCCTTTCCAATCTCATTTTATAAAACGCATTTAATAAAAGAGCCATTTCACTTCAAATATCACTATAAAAAATAATAAACATAAAAATATCTCTCCCTGTTGACAAAATCCAATCTACGCTCCTGATTAAGATGTTTTATGTAAATTTTTTTAATGACAGGTTGATTTGTATTCAATTTTTACATAATAATGTTTTTTTAATGCATAATTTGACATTTGACTGCTGTAATATATGAAAAAAATATGTTTATGCAAATTTTGCAAATTTTTTATAATTATTATGTGTCCAATAAATAATAATTAGTAATTAACATTTTCACCTTTCTCATTTTATACCTAACTGTTGATTAAAAGTAAATTTTAATTTATATATCTGTCATCTTTTTTATATGCTGATATCTTATGCAGCTGATCAATTTTCTTAGTTAAAAATAAAAGAAGTTTGAAAAAATGCACTTCGATTGAGAATTTTGCTTAAGATCTTAAGACATTTGTTTTTCTCGATCGCCCCTTTAATATTAAGCTACCCATACAAGTGGCTTATACGCCAGGAGCGCCACAGTTTTATCAAACAATGTTAGACTTGTTTTTATCTTCCAATTTTTGTATTGTTTTTAATTTTAAAACACCTGAAGTGCCTTTTAAAATTAAATCTCAAGATAATTTATAATTAATCAGCAGAAAACCCTATTCTCATTGGAAATACAGAAAAGATATCAAATTATAAAAAGCAAAAAACCAATTATTCCATAAGTTAATTTTATTACCATATATTTTTACGGAACATCATTAAAAATTGTACATATAGGTACATATTTCCAATAATATTTAAAACAATCAAATAAATTTAATTGAAATTAGAGACCATATAATTTTCTTTTTAAATATCAATTTCAAAAACAAAAAAAAGTATAGTCTTCAAATAATTTTTAATTTACAACCGAATCGAAAAAATATAAAAATATAATTTGATGAATATAAATATATGATTAAGTTAAATTAATATTTAATAAGCTACTTGTTTGGGTAATTGAAAAATATACGTAAAAATTACCTTTATATTATTGAATAAGTACCTGTACTTATTACAAACACAACTAATAATATTAATCAATCCAGTACTTATCTACTATGCTTCTGCAGCTATAAAATGTTATGTAAAAATTTTATTTTGCAATCGAATAAATAAAATATAAACGTGTCCTTGTTAAAATGAAGATGAAGTTATTTTCTGAATTGTAGAATAACAAGAGAGAATGTAAGACGTTAGAGATGAAATCATTGTATTAGGATAGGTTGAATATATATTATTAGAAAGTCTATACAATGTATTTATTGCTCAAAGGTATTTTTTATAATAAAATCAAATAGTTTTATATGTGTGCGATTTAAATGTCTAATCAAAATACAGAATGATTGAATTTATGTGGCGAATATTTAACTCTTCTGCATATCATTCAAAGTAAATTTAATATATACAGGTGTGCCGCAAAGCTCTATACTTGGACCTCACATCTTTTTTATGTAACATTAACGGTCTTGTAAAGTATCGAGCTACGATGATATGATATTTTATTGTTCTCTTTGATTATTTTGGGTTGTACCGCAAGATACCATACGTGGACCTTGAATATTGTTATATATAATATTAGTGATATTCCAAAAAAATTAACTACGTAAATCATCCTTTTCACAGAAATTTGTTTTTCTTCTGAACAATTTATTACATTTTTAAAAATTGACGATTGATTTTTCGTCGATTTATCAAAGGAACGTAATTGGAGCTCCAGCGTAGATATTTGTATTACTGAATTATTGATTATTCCTTTCTTATGAGACAGTTTGACATTAAAGAAAAGATTATGCTCGTGATATCATCCACATATTTTTACGATTTTGTTCACCCTGTACTCAAAATGATAAGTATAATTATAATAATATTTTTAAACAAAAACCAGTATACAGCATGGTACTTATGACCTTCTAACATTTTTTTTTCTTTTTTAAATGTTTACTCTGTATCTCGACTCTGGGTAATTTATTGATGGATAGGTAAGATGAATGCATACGTAATGTGTACGGTATTTAAAAAAAAACTTGATAACCATCCATCTCCTAAATGCTGCGTTCTTAATTCTTATAAAAAGATTACATAACACACATCATACTTAGAGATAAAATGTGATATATTCCCATCATATAAGAAGATAAATTAAATTGTTATGAATTTATAATTGAAAAAAAAATTAATATGTGCAGAATTCTTTTTTAATAAGATTTATTAACTAACCATCCAATTATGTATGCTTAAACTTAATTAATATTTACATAACACTTGATTATGAATTATGAGGAGCTAAAAAATTTTTTTATTATTCAGCACGTCTCTATAATTTTTACACGTCAATTATTTTTTAAGTAATTTTTGTTTATCTTTTAATTTATACTTTTTTAAATAAAAACTCAGAGTTTAATAAATACCTACTCGGGTTGAGAGATTCAAACAATATGAAAAGTGGCTTAACTTCTTGTTTATCCAGAATTTTTTCAATCAACAAGGAATTAATAAAAGTAAAAAAAATAATCAAGTCTATAGTAGAAAATACACAAAATTTTTGGTTTACGTTATAAGTAATCGAGTATTTTATATGTGCTGGAAGATAAAAAATGGTAGGTCAAATCTGACAATTTTTCTAGATTTTTAAGAACGTTCCCAAAAAATCAAGGTTTCTTCAAATCGTGTATATGCATTCTCATTAATGCCTTTTATAAGCAGGTATATTTTCAACACCTCTTACGGTGTTAAATTTATTGATTTGAGCTGTCAAAGTAGACAAACGCTCGTCCACATAGGCCTCTATAGGACATAGAAATAGAAATGAGCCAAAATAGAAATTATTCTATATCAGGATTGAGTTCGATGACTTTCAAAAAAAAAAAATTAAGATTCATTACAATACCATGTAATATGCAAATTATTATTTATTTTTTCGTGGATAATTATTCATTAACTATATATAATTTTATAATAATAATTATTATCCGTTAAAAAAGTAGGTATAATCATTTTTCATAAACAATTTTGAAAAGATAATCAGTATTCATCATCACTTTCTCTTAATTGAACTTATTTAATAGAATAATATAAACTATACCTACGTTTGCATGTTTAAAAAAATATATATGAATATTTTTGTTAATTTACGTGTGTGTGAATAATAATGCTAATAATAATAGCTGTTTGTCTAATTGTAATCATTCATCACTTAAATAATTCCATATTTTTATTGGACAATTAGCTACTATTTCCTACAATTTCTAAATGCTACGAAAATAGAATCAAATTTCAACTTCATTATTAATCAACCTTATCTTTGGATAACCTTATCTTATTGTAGAATTGAATAATAATCGCATACATTTATTTAATAAAACCTTTCACCGCTAACTTTGAGGTATCATCAGTAATCAAACTTTGTTTCAAATTTTAACAACTATACAATTTAACAAGTGAAATTAGCAAAATTTAAAAACTCCCGACCAATTTTTCGAGTGCCTAACCCTAAAGTCGCACTTGAAACATATCTAAGAACACTCTCCTTTACATTATTTTTTCCTTAGAGCCTTCACCAAACTTAACCGATTTTGTTTATTTTCACCTACTTTTTTAGTTGTTCCGGGTACGGAACCCTAAAATCGCACTTGAAACATAGCTATGAACATTCTCCTTTGAATTACCTTTCAAACGAAACAAAAAAATCAAAATCCGTGCATCTATTTAGGCTTTAAGATGCCACAGACAGACAGACAGATGCACATATATAGCGGTCAAACTTTTAACACCTCTTTTTTTGGTTTGGAGGTTAAAAAAATGTGTTGTCTAAGCGAATTTTCGGTGATAATTCAAAAAGTGCTATAACATAATCAAGATCAATCTGTATCTTTTTTCCTTCGACATGAATTTTTCCCCACAACTTAAGCTTTACATTTAACTCTTTTGTAAGTGATAAAATTGACAAAAAAGTATTTTTCTTTGTTTAAACTGTATTTTACATTTGAATGATTTTAACAATTTGCTTTCAATTAAAAATTAAAAGCAAATTGACTGTTAAAAGCGTCTTGCGTATTTATTGTTTTCTATAAGCAAAAAATTAACTTCCTTAAAACATTTTAAGTTGAAATTATGTGTAAATTGTAATATAAACAAAATACACATGTGTGTTTATCGATTGGAAGCCAAGAAAAGTTTTTTTTGCACATATGTTACGTTAGCTATCAAATATCGCATTTTAGTTAAATGTATAAACCATAAAGGATGAGTTTTTAGTATGTTTAGGTAGAACGTCAATCAGTTTGTATAATGTTCAACTTGCCATATGTTTTTCTTGAATCGCTTCTAACAAGAAATGTATAATTTTTATATCATCGCAAAGACAATACAGTTCGATTTATTCATTCAAAACACATACTATACGATGACTCCTTCATGCATTTATAGTTTTATATTCAAATTTTATATGGCTTCAACGTCATCCGACGTCCGTTCTGTCTGCCCTGTTGTTATAAAGTACATCGTCAGTTTTGAATATTGCATGTAGAAAAAAAAAAAGAAGTTTTTTTTATTATAAAATTATTAAATTTTATTTTTAAACTTTAGTAGTTTTTTTTTTGAATCGTCCTTCATTCAACGAAGTAGGAAATATATAAATTTTTTGTATAATTTGTTTTTAATTTCAAATAAATGTTTTTAAGATAAACCACGAATCGTCTGTCAAATAAAAAGCAAAAAATTTTGGACTTTAAAATCATTAAATTATGTTTATAAACAAAAAATTTATTAAATGATCAAGTATGAAGTCGACTTTGAAACTTATTGAGTAATGTTTTGAAATAGATGAAAGCAGTTAAATGTCTTAGGCAAGGCCCTTCTTTTCGACTGGGCACTCTGGATAAGTACCCAAGACAGTTCAATCTACGAGAGCCCTGGCTGCCCTCCAAAAAATTTGCCTTTGTCCCATTCTAGACTTTAATTACACGATTCAACGACAAAATAATTTATTTACAATGCGATTTTCGAAGTTTCTAGCCCTAAACTTATGCAGTATTAGTATTATATTTCTTTTATTGGTTCAATTGAACATTGAAAGAAATTCGATTTGTCAACTGTCAAACTAATTAAGACGAAAAGGTTAAAGTTACCTCCAAAAGGTTAAAGATGGCCCTGTTTAGGACTATGATACCAACCATGGAAGGCCCAATTCAAATCGATCGTTGGGATTCCTTTAAAATACAATTCTCCGATAATTCACGTTTACTTCCAAATATGCCACCTTCATATTTTTTTCAAAAAAACATTCCAAATTAATTTTTATAAGCCCACCTTTCAATTTATTGTATTATTAATTAAAAGTAGGTAATTCAATCCCGCTATATGTCTAATAAAATATAAAACCAGATCAAGTTATTTTTTTTTAATAATATTTAATTCAAGTAAACTTGTACAATGCACTTGATATTATTCTATTTCCGTTTTACAGGGGAGCCCTCATGACCGTCTGTTACATATTTATATTAAGTATTATATTTTTAAATGTCTTATGATATTAATAATATATATAAACAATACTGCTACTTGACCTAAGGTTTCCCTTCAATAATTACTACAAGAAATGTGTAAAGGAAAATCATAAATTAATTTGAAAAAATTAAAACAAAAAATGTAGTAACTGGTGACCCATATCAGTACAGGTTACTTTAATTAATTATACTTATGTAGGTAATTCAATTAAAGTATTAATTTATTGTTTTACTGTTTAAAAGTTTAATTAACGTAGATTTTATTAGATCCTGGTTAAATCTTAATATGATTTATGTCAATCGACAAATCATCGCTTTTGTAATAAATAAAATAAAATTTAAAAATGATCTTGCCAATTTTTTGTCAATACCAACTTTTTTTTATTAATATTTCAAAAAATCAAGGTTTGATTTTTTCTAATTAGATCTTTTCTAGCCTGCCAAAGGTCCTGGGTTCGATTCTTTCTCAGATATGAATTAATTTTGCATATCAGGAAGAATATTTTGATAATAAAATATTCATTATATTCCTATACCAAAAACTTTTATAAAAACGTTAAAAATGATAATAAAATAGTAACTTTTCCGTGTATGCAGGTATATTTTCTATAATTAAATTACAATTTGATTACGTAGCCTATTATTACTTTGAAAGGGCACATCATCAACACTCATACATAATGTAATTACCCTAAATAAATAAATAAACACATTATTTGTGTCGTAATCATGAAATATTATTTAATCTTTGTATAAAACAAAATGATGAGCTCAACCTCAAACATTATAACAAAATAATAATGATTTTATTAAACTGCCCGAAGTTAAGCATTCAACATTTTTTATTTAATATTTATTTAATTTAATATCATTTAAATTTTTTACTGACAGGTGAATTTTTTCGTATTATTTCACTTTCATCACAGCTAATTTAATCAAATTAAATGAAATTAGTATTTTTGTAAAATATTTTGTTGTTGATTTTAATATTTACGTCCATATGCAAACTTTGTGTGATTAGATCTGAAATTTTCAAATTGATTAACAGCATATTTCCACTATCGATTAACAGCACACAGGAATGAGGAAATTTAAATATGGTACATAGATAAGGAGAAACTCTAATTTTGACTCAATTATTGGAATTTCTTCAAACAACAATTCTAACACGTTTAGGTACTTAGGATAAATAACGATTTAACGAATTTTTTAAGCATAATTTTGATCTCATTTTCATTAATACCAATTATCAAGAATGTAGTATTGAAACAAAATTGATAAAATTGTTCGAATTTCAATTTATATTAGGATATGATAAATAGTAAATAATCTGTTAGTCTAAATTGGAACTACTGAAAACGGGTCCTTTTCCAATGTTAATTAGTACGAATTATTATCGCCAATTGGCAGAATTTATCTGATTTGAATTTGATTATTTTGATTGGTCGTTAAAAATTAAGTACAAGTATTTTCATTTGGTAGTCTAAATTGATACTACTGAAAGCGAGTCTACTTCCTGTTAAATTAATACAAATTATTATCGCCAGTTGGGGCGTTGCAACTCCCAATTATACAATTTGTTTTAAAATTATTTGGTCCTTTATTTAAAAAATCGACTCTCGGGAATGAAAATAATTTTTAATCGTCTGAGTCTCGACCCATTTTTTTTTCATAATATCAAATTATAGTTTTGTTTAAATCAGAGGTCATTTGAGTGTTTCACATCAAATTTATTATGATGTAATTGTAAGAAAGAAAATCGTGAATTTTATTAAAGAAGATATTTTTTACTTACAAAGTACTGAGGCTGTTTGCTGTTTCATTTAAAACATATTACAAGTTATGATTATTTTTGAAAAGTTGTTTTAACATTTACTTTAAAATAATATATAAGCTATTAGTAAATATATAAAGTAAATGTTTTTACATTAAAAAACGTGAATTTTGTAATATTACTTACCTTATACCGTATGCCGTGTACCTTCTTATAATTATTATTTTAAATTAAAAGATATATTTTACAAGTACTTAAATTTAATTTATAAATAATTATTCAAGCAATTGTTTTCATAAGAAAATTTTATTATAAAATCTTCCTTACTTGCAGCATACACGTAATTTTTTTTAGCCTGATGGATGTTTTACATTTTCGAAAGTTGTATATTTAATTTTATTACAATAAAAATATTGAGTTATTCTTTTCCTTATTTTGAAAATTTACGTTTACATACAAGATAAAACTTAAAACACGAAATTAAAAACATTTTGTATATAATTACACCATAATTACTATGTTTACAAATTATTAAACAGTTGTTACTAAAATCATTATAGTAATTTAATTATAATAATAATTAATAATTTTACCATCCCTATCCATATCCCTACATATTATAAATGTGAAAGTAAGGATACTTGTTTGTTTGTTACGCTTTCTTACTTTTATGCTCAGTGAGTCGGGCGGGTATCAAGCTAGTAATATATAAACCTAAATATGTTAAAAGAAAAACATAAAAATTTACTTTGTTTTGAAACTTTTTCACTAAAAAATTATTTAATGACGCTAAAATTTGCACTAATAGGCGTACAAAAATTATTATCTTCAATAAGTTCTCTAAAGAATGAATATTTGAAAATTAATTAGTATTATTTTTTTGTTACAGGCAACATTAACAACTGCATCCCATTATCTATTCACCGCGTTAGATGGTCGAGCATTTTTTCAATCCATTAACGTAATACTACCCACATCATGGCCAGATACATGTATACCAGGAGGAAGTCGTGTTTCACCTGCTACAAATAGTTATAGTGATATAACAATACAACGGCGTGTTACACCAGGTGGTACAATTCCAGCATGGACACAACAAACAGGCGGTTGTGGTGAACCAGGAAATCAAATATTCCTCAATTATGATACGTTGGAGAATTATTCAAACTCATTGGGACGGACAATTGTTAAAGAATGGGCTAAATATCGTTATGGTGTTTTTGATGAAATTGGTTATCATAATGATCCCGTTTACCCAATGTGTTATATTAATGATCAGGATAAGAGTCAAAAGATTACTGGATGTTCGGATTTCCCAATTAATGACAATGGGTAAGTTTCTATTGCTTTTATTTTTAAAACCAAAACAAGCCGTGGGTAGGGTATGGATTGGCCTTTGAGATCCACACGAATAACAATTCCCAGCAAAATAAATAGTTATAAGAAAAAAATAAATAAACTGGACAGGCTCGACCGAATGTTATGTAATTCTTTTCGAATCATATCGATCAGGAAAAAATGACCACAAACGTACCATACGTACACACATACTTCTTCTCCATATTTTGTTTTAATGCCTTGACCTGACCATGAAACGTAAAGACATGTTAAAAATTTCGGTTTCGAAAATCACCCATTACAAAAATTTCCTATGCTGGGAAGTTAATTAGCACCAAATTTTAAAAAGATTACCAAACTTTATTTATTTAGAGATTTCGGATTTTTCACGCTCTCAGGAAGCTAATTTACAATCGATATCAAATTTCTGCTTTTCGTATAATAAGTCAAAAGTAGCCAAATACTCCAGGTCTCGAATTTACTTGGGCAACTTTTGTATTTATTTTATTCCCACCAAATCTGATTATTAAATTACCTTTTTTTTTTTGTTACAGATTATGTGCCGATCCTTCATTAACATATAATGTCTCAGCATTAATTGATGAAAGAGCACGGACATCAATTATGTTTGCAGCCGAAGCCCCAACAATATCAATGTTCTGCGACGATGGTAACCATAATAAAATGGCACCAACCAAACATAATTTCCTTTGCAACGGTCGAAGTACATTGGATGTAATTTTAAAACATGATGACTTCTTGAATAAAAATCTTGCATTCAATGAAACCGAAGACCCAACGAAAAAAGTAATCGATACACGTCCTCTATTTGTCTACAAAAAACATCAACTTACCCGATACGTTTTAATTATTGAAGATACTAAAGATATGTTATTACGTGAATCATGGAGTTTCTTACGTCATGCTATTCGTAAGTGGGCTGTTTTTGACTTGGCAGAAAATACAGAAGTTGGTCTTGTACTAGCCAATGAAACAGCAGCAAGTGTTCTATTAAAAATCAGTTCATTAAAAGATCATCGGGCTAGAGATTTAGTTGCATCAAATATTCCATACACACCAAGTGATTCACGATCAGGATGTTTGAGATGCGCTATCGAAGAAGCTATCACTATGTTAACTGACCGTAGCAGAGTACATGGTGCAGCTAGTTCAGTTATATTAGTAATTGCACCAGGTATGGACTATACAACTGATTCCGTCTTAACATCAAAAGCAAAAGCATCCGAGATTCGTATCAGTACAATTAATTATCCAAATATTTTACGTCAACAACCCTTGGATATTTTGGCCGAAGAAACTGGAGGTGTTGCATTTTCGGTATATGAAGAAAAACATAACAATATTAATTCACATTTTTCGACATATTTCAAACTTACCAACGTTTTATACAACATTGCCGAAATCTATTTTGAAAGTGGAGAATCCCGTATGCCAATTGAGGTAAATATCAAACTTTTTGTCTCTTCAAAAAAAAGACCAAAAGAAAATTTATTAATCTTTTTTGTTTCTTTACAGATTCACCGCCGTGAAATTACCGATGATGGCCGTAACTCCGTAACAGGAGGTTTTGTTTTATCGTCTGAATTAGGTGAACCTGCAAGATTCTCCGTTTTTACCCACAACAGTGAAATGCCATTGATTCGAAGTATTACCCTAGTGAGCCCTAGCCAAGTAACATATTCCACACGAAGTGATAGCTTGTTAAGTGTTAAATTGCTTACCGTTCCTGCCAATATAAACGAGGTAAATATCCTTTAACCAAAAGACATGCAAAAAATTGATCCAAACTTTAAACTAATATTTTATTATTCTTTGCAGACTGGTACTTGGACATACACAATTGAACGCTTTGCAGAAAATCCTCAACCACATTATGTTCAAGTATTTGCGACACCAAAATCACATAATGTAAATGCAGTTACAGCCAAATTCTGGACTCGGCGTGTACAAAATGGAAGCATATTCGTATTGTACACAGAAGTTAAACGTGGTTTTAATCCTGTATTAGCTGCCAAAGTTGAAGTCACTGTTAGTCGCACTGAGAATAATGGAACTACAATTAAAAAAGAACGATTTGAATTATTGGATACGGGCAATGGTGAACCAGATATTGTGAAAGGTGATGGAGTTTACACACGTTATTATAACACAGCCGCTGGAGGTCCTGGAACATACACTTTTGAAGTAACAGTCACCGATAATGGAAATGCGTATGCAAAGACTGAAGCAATTTCTAAGCCAAATGATAAGCCATGTTGTGGAAGTTCAATCCCAACATCAGCAGTATCTCCTCTAGCATCATTCCAACGCTTTTTACCACCCGTTACAGTGCACGTTACCGCCGAAGATATAGCAAATTCGATACCACAAATTGGACGTATCGGTGATTTACGTGTCCATATTTTAAACGATGAATTAAAAGCACGTTTAATATGGACTGCTCCAGACATGGGAGGCACAAATGTGGCTCGATATGAAATTAAATACGCAAACAGTGTGGAAGATATCACCGATAAATACGAAACAGCAGCTGTTATGTGGAATAGTGGTTCACCATTCCCTCTAGCAGCTGGATCTGAAACTACATTTACATTAGATCTAAGTCAAGATCCATCATTCTTAGATCAACCATTATATTTTGCTATTCGATCCTACGCCCTATTAACAATGAATGCACCAGCAAGTCCCGTTTCAAATTGGGTACGAATCTTTGTTCCTTCACCAGTAATTCCATCAACAGTACCTCCAACATTCGAATCCCCCGATTTATCTTCATGGCCATATGAGAATGAACAAGGACTTGAACCAGACGTCATTCCACAAATTGCAAAACGTTTCGATTTCGGTGTGGAATTATTATTGCCAATTATTGGCGGTATTCTCCTTTTGGCAATTTTATTGACAGTCTACTGTTATTTCTGTGTTTTACGACGCCATGATAACACCGAAAAGAAATCACCAAAACATTCAACCAACAAAGCATTATCGGGAATAACAATTGTGCCACAAAGTCCACAAAATGGGAACACTTTAAATCATGAATCCCCAACGCGAAACTATATTGCGGCAAATGATATGAATGATCATCATACGATTGGTTTACCGATTAATTATACAATGGATGAAGAACCTAAAAAACGGTATTCGATTGTTCAACAACAGGAAGCTCAATTAATTGAGGAATTAAAACAGCAACAGATTCAACACCAACAACAACAACAACGGGAATTCATGCAAACACCTAATCAAATGGGAAATGTTAGTGTAATCTCAAATAATACACTGCAACGAAATGGTGGTCGTATCTTAAGTCCGTACGAATCATGGACTGCATCACAATTGTTGTACGAACACGAGCGCCGTAACAGTCCCATGGAAGATATGATGAACCAACAAACTCAATTAATTAGCCAAGATCAAAACGATCATATGTCAATAAACGATCATATGTCACTAAATGGTGAACAAGATCCAAATATGGCTATTATGAATGGACAAAAAATTCAAATTGGTAATGATATTTATGGACAAAATATTATTGCTCCACCGGTACCCCCTTTACCTACGTATAGTGCAAATGGTTATCCAATAAATTATCCAATTTATGGGGTACACCATAATATTCATTCAGCACCAAATACGTTATATCAAACGCATAAACAAAGTAGTAATCTAGCTCCATTTAATCCAAGTTTACAAGGATCATTAAATTCAGTAAATAATAGTGAAAAGAAACGACGGAATGTAACAATGGTTTAAGAAAATTAAGTTTTTTTTGTTTCGTTTTAAAAATTTTACAAAAGCCATTAATTGGAACTAGTCAATATACTAATTTAATAAAAGAAATATTGTTTTTATAAATGTAAATAGACAAATCTCTTAGATCCAGTTTCACAAAATCTCTAATACGGCTCAAATTATAGTTAATTATTGAGTGTTTTCAACAAATAATTTTGAGACCCCAAAAATAATTTAATAATGCGTCTGAAAAGAATCTGCTTGTCAAATAAATTTGGAAAATGAAATAAACCGCTCACTTTTTGCTTAAATGTTTGACGTACGAATTTTTAGCTAAAATTTGAAGCCATATAGAATGTGAAACTTTGGGTAACAACGTTTTTTATTATTATTTTATAAAAAATTTTGATTTTTCATTTCAAAATACGTTGTTTTTCTCTTATATCGAACATTATGACCTTTTAAAGTGAAATTTCTTTAAAAATGACGAAATAATGTAAATTAAACATTTCAAATCAGTCAATATTTCTTATACATTAATTCTTGTAAAAAAATAATCTTTTAAGAAATTTCACTTTACAAATTTTTGAGATGAACTCAGAGATGAAATTTTTTTATAATTTTTGTAAATATTTTTTAGAAATACTAAGAATGTATTTTTTTATGTTTTTTGTGATATTTATAAAAAAAAAGAAAAGAATATTCTATGTATTTGTAATTAAATAATCATTAATGATATCGAAAGACTGATAAACAGACCAGTAAAAAACTACTTAATAGTTCTTTTGATAATCAAAAGTTTACTTCACAAGCCAAAATGTTTTGTTAAGTTATTTTAAGGATTTAAAAAACATAAAATTTATTAAAACATTCATTTTAAGTTCAAAAGTAAAATTGATTATCAAAGAAAGGATAGGTAATTGAAAAATATAGGGTAATTCTAAATGAGAAAAATTATAAGAGTTTATTCAACGATTAAGGTGGTTGGTGTATTAAAAAAATTCAATGATTCATTATTTTATGCGTTTCTTTAATATTTAATACTCAAAAGATCAAGATGATTCCGACTATTAAAAATATCTCCCATTGATATCATTTGCTCAAACTTTATCCATTTCTAATTTTCTTTTACACCAAAAATCTTAAGTTAAAAAATTATGGAAAAATTCGAATAATTCAAATTAAAAAAATTAAAAATAAACTTCTCATTGATTAATAGAAACTCGTATGTTTAGATTGGCTTCAAAGGATTGGAAGATGTCAAAAAAAATAATTTAGAATCAATTTAGAGATCTATATTTTGCAAACTATAAATCTGTTGGAAATTTTTAATTTGTAATTTTAATCTGACTCAGTATTTTATACCCTATTTCTATAAGGACTCTTGCATGTAAAAATATATAAAAAATTGACGAAAATATATTGACTACTGGGTAGTTAAACTTGGAATTCAGTTTCGAAGTTAATTACTTTAGGGTCAAAGTTTCCGAAATTTTTACGTATTTTTTAGAATCACTCTATATGTTATAAATGTTGTATAAATGGTTGTGTTCAACATTTGAGAGTGCTCAGTTAGTAACAGTACCCACTTATATCGACAATTTATTCAATTTGTTATTTTATGATACATGAGGTGCAGGATGCATGGAGATTTTAAGCAAACTAATAACCGAGTGCTCAGTTTTGTGAAACACAGCCGATAATTTCCTATTTGAAATAAAAAATTGTTAAGTAATTTGATCTGAATACAAATTGTATATAGGTATATATATATAAAAATAATTAAATACAAATTAATTAAGATCAAAAATAATTAATTTTAAAATTATTGTTTTTTTTATGTCATTTTATTTTTGTGTAGAAACATTTTTTGTTTGTATTTTTTTGTAAATATAATTATAATTTTTATTTTTGTTTCTCCATTTTGTAAATCTTCTCTTTCCAGTAAAAATAATTATAATATATTAATGAATTAAAAAATAAAAACTTTTTTATACATTTAACGATTTTTTTATTAATATCATTTTTAATATAAAATTTCACATTAAACGTTTTACATTCTTTAAAAACTATCAGTGTTAACACATTAACATATTTTCCGTTTGGGAATATGAGGGTGTGTTTAATAATTCCATAGATCTAATTGAAAAAAATTATTCAACGAATAAGATTTTATGAGATATTATATGCAAAATCGTCAAAATTTTCATATTTTTGGATCCCACTTCTTTGAAACGTAATTTCGATTTAGTACAAGAAAAACCTTATTTTTTAATTTCATGTGCAATTGTTTGCCAAGGTAAGTACTTAAACAAACTTAAAGCCTAAGTCCTTGTAAGTAATAGAAGGACATTCAATCATGAAAATTTTTTTGGGCGCAACAATGGTTTAAGTGGTGATTTATTTGTTTAATAAATACGGAAAGAGGGCCAGGGTAGGTAGTAGACTTTTTCTCGATATCGGAATTTACCTTACATTTAGCTGGTTATACTGTTGTATGTATGAAATTTTGCCACTTATTAGGCCAAAAAAATTCTGATTGGCCAACTTTTAAGCCAAGGTGTCCAAGAGTGTAACCTTGCTTTTGTCCATAAAACTATTATAATACTCGTTTAAAATTTACCTGCAACTCATCAATTTCAATGGATGATCAACAAATTTGATACCCCTCTTGCATTCATTAGTTTCTTTTTTCAAATATTAGTCAAAGATGTCACTAACCTATAGGCTGGATTTTTTATATTATACCAGATGCAGCTAATCTTCAGAAATTTTATTTAGTCCTATTCCATGTGCACTCTGTAAACTATATATCGAGAAATATCAGTCGGACATCAATTTGGACAGGATTTTCTCGTTTTTTAGACAAAATTACCCAATAAAATGGTTTTATCGCATTTACCTCTTATCAGCACAATATTAGTTTAATCGAAAAAATAAAATTCAAGCTTTCATCCAATTTCAAACAATTAAACTGGAAAAATTACCTGTAAACACATTTGAGAATTTTTTTCCATTAATACATTAGCGCAACTTCAAGAAATTTTGAAATTTTAAGGAAAACGAAGGATAAAGGATTACTTACAAATGAATGGAACGGGAACAGAACAGTGGCGTAACGGAAAATAGGAACTAATATTTACACACCTCCATAACATGTACAATTTGCTTTTTTTTGATTTGCTAATCCAGACGCTTTTTTTGTTAACGATGAACTACGTCGTATTGATGGGAACTTACCACCCTGTTTATGCATAAAATTAGAGGTTAAAAAAGTAAAAGCCACAAATTTTCAATAAAATGTATAATTTTTTTTTGTAAATATATATTTAGAATATTCCGAATATGTCTTGTATAAATTAGAAATAATGATTTTTTTTCATTAATAAATTTTTTAAAACAAATAAAATATTCCACACATTTTTATATAAATTTATTTTAATTATTTTAAAATAATTAAATTTTTAGTTCTTAAAGATTGTTTTTCAATCGAGACAAGGGATCAAGATTTCCAGAAAAACCAGAAAAAATACAAAAATCTAGATTAATATCAAATTGCCCTACTTGAATCAATATCTAACCAAATCAGCAAATAAGTACGGCCGTCTTATTTTTACCTCCATCGAACAGAATAATCAAATAGATTCAATGATTTGAGAGGAAATTTCTGAGACATCTTCCCTTCATTTTGTAAATCTTATGCACCAGACATATTTTTAAGATAAATCTTTAAGACAAATAATATTCTTTGAAAATATTATTTCCTTCAAAGATCTTTAAGAATTTGACCATGATAAATTGATCCCTTAAGTTAATTAAAATTATTTTAAAATAACTTTATAAAATATAAAAACAAATTGTATAATATTTTTAATTACAGATGGTTTAACAGTCATTGTACATTTTATGCTTAAACAAGTCTTGTTGGACGGCAAAGTTGTTTCATTGTACTTGGAATCAACTGTCGTGATATGAACGGAAATTCTACTATAATTGGAGTCACCAGAGAATAGAGAGAAAACGTAGCAAAAAGGGCACATTTTGTTTTGGTCAATAGATTCGGCCTCGTAATGTTGTATTAAAAAACTAGTCCAAATAAATTGCGAAGGACCAAATTAATAAAAATATTCCATACACAGTAATCGGTTGTTTTTTCTAAGTTCATTGAATGTTAACATACAGAAATAAAAGATGGTGCACCCGTTATATACCTCTGGGATACGAATTTGGGAATATTGCCTATATTTACACACACCTATTGAATTCCGTAAACTTTAATTAAATACCAATGATGGTCTTAGAAACGCGGTTTTATGTAGAAAATATCGAAATTTGTACTTAGTCGAATGGATCAATGTAAGAATTAGACATTCCTAAAAAAAATTATAGGCCTGCGTTCTTGTCGAATGTACTTTTCAATAGAACTTTCTCAAACATAAAAGTGTACAGTGATATGTTTATTATGAAACAAAAAATGTAAATAGAATATATTATTTTTAATAAATAAAGCGCTATATATTTTTAATAAACATGTATAATATACTCAATTATCTCGAAAATTTGACAATGATCAATAATAAAATTAAGTTAATAACAGTGACGTAACAATATGGCATTAACATTTTCAAAAAATCACCAAGGATCCATTATTATTCATTAGCTATTTTCATTTATTTCATTATATTAGGCCGTATGTTCATTATAATTCGAAACGTTACAATTTTTGCAAGAAAAAATGTTAAGGTGTGTGAAACTAGCAAAGTGTTGAAATAGAACATCAAGAAATTTACATTTTAGGATTACGACACATATTAATTACATTAATATCTTAATATTTATAATTTTTCAGTAAAATACTCAATAAAAACAGTAAATTATTATACTATCTAAATTTTTGTTTAAGTCTTTTGGAGTCACTGTTCAGACTTTTCAGTACGGTTGAGGTTTTATTTGTTAAAAAATTTCAAAAAAATTACGATAGGCAAGATTCAAAAGACATAATATCACTGATGAAATCTTGATAAATTTTATTTTGAAAAAATTTCCAACAAATTATCAAAAAGTACAGAACAAAATCGAAATTGGCACAGTCAATTGGTACCCATTTGTTTTCTATGCTTTTTAAAAACATTTGAGTAGCCTCCCAAATCCAGTATTCATATTATTCGCAGATTAAGCCTTCCCTTCTTAGCTATAAGATACCAAGCGAAGAATAAAATTGAATGTTATTTTACAAATTCTCTTTCCTCCGCTTTATCATAATGGTTCGTTTTTCAATTGTTCGTAGTACTCGAATCGAAATTAGCATGAACATCGGAAAATTTAAATTAATATTATGAATACTAGAGTCGGGAGGTTACCAACGTTTTTAAAATTCTAATAAATATTTATAATAAGGTTTTTAATGAATTTAATTCAAATTAAAAAAATATTTTTTAAATAAAAATAAAAATATTTAAGCATTTTATCTTCCTAGAGGAAAATTATTCAAATTGAACTAAATTTCAATTAAAGTATTGATTCAACATTTACCCCTTCGCTGGCAACGGATCCTCCTGCACCGGTTGTATATGTCAAATACAGATTTTCATCTTCATAGGCGGATACGTGTTTAGCTAAAATACGTAATAATGGTCGTAATCGAAGCCACCAAGCATGTTTTGCAGTACGATTCCTAGAAACATAACAATAATCTTTTTAGACTTAATGGATTCTTTTTAAAAAACCTTTTTTTTAAATTTGGATCTAATAAGAAAAACGAAAATTATCGAATCTGTAATTTTCGCGATATTCTTTTACTTTTGAAAACTTACACAAAGTTCGTTTCATTTCTTAGGTTTTCAAGTGGTGTAAACATATATTGACGTTTTAAAACACCAAGAAGTACAGCCGATTCGGCAAAGTCACAAGTAACAACACCACCTTTATAATTTGCTTTAAACATTTTGTACATCCAATCGATTGATTTGGCGCCAAATTTCGTTCCCATATTTCTATCAAATGGTGTAGGAGCACCTCCTTGTTGCATATGACCTAGAATAAAAACGATTTATTTAGAAAATATACTATTTATCAGATATGTCTATTCGAAACCTAATAAATCAATCTATGGAGGTATTAAAATGAATATTCGGAGATAAGATTTCTAATTTTAATAATAGACAATATATTAAAATAATGGCATAATATTTAGTTATATTGGGTTTTCCATATAAGAGATACTTTATCTAGCATTTTTAATAAGAATCAACAAAATCAATAATCACCAATAGTTCTTAGACACTTATGACATAAATTAATAATAATTTTTAATAGACCTTTTCATCGATTCGCTTTTGTTTCGGGCAGTTGTCAAAAAACTATTTAACCTAAGAAAGTTAAATATATTTTATCTTTTTCGAGCAGCGCTTTTTGATAAAGATAGAAGATATGAGATATGTCTTTACTTGATTGAAAACAGTCCGAAACAAAAAAGAATCATTTTATAAATGAAAAGCCCTATTTTTGTTACGTTGTTTCTATGGTGTTAAAAATATATTTTGATTAAAAAACTGCTACTTGATCTTAAATCAGATGATGGTTAATATTGGTGTCATTATTCTTCATTCAGGTGAAGAATTCTCACTGCATGGACAGAAAAGTGAAGCTGGTTTTTTAAAATCTTTAGAAGTATACAAAATATGAACGTTTAAAGCTCTTAATTAAACAAAGAGGAAGATACTTAAAAGTGACATGATTGTTGAGTATCGCCATAGACATTACATATAAAACTTTGTTTTGTAAGAAAGAGACGGGTAACAATCTTTGAATGAATAAAAATTTTTTCGTTTTTTAATCAATTTTAATTTAACTTTCAAATCTTGTTACGGTATCAAGTCTACTTTTACATTTTTATGGGTAATGTGGCAAATTCAATATCAGTCATCTACACAATTAGCGATTTAGGTTTCAAATATTAGTTTCAAAACATACCAGGTACATTCATTCGAGCACTGAATAATCCTTTTCCTTCTTCTGAATACAAACGATAAATAAATTCCGTATTATAAAATTCACTAGCTTTCTCATTACGTAAAATTAAACCACGCTGTACACCTTCAGACATTTTACCAGCCATATGATATAAATCTTGTTGTAAATCTTTGATCGAAAATTTCTCTTCGTAAATATAAGCAGCATCTGAACCACCAGCTAAGCCGGCTAATGTTGCTAAATAACCACAATAACCACCCATTGTTTCAATAATAAATACACGTCGTTTGGTACCTTGTGCCGATTGACGAATTTGATCACATAATTTGGTAATTTCATTTAATGCGGTATCTGATCCTAAACTGAGATCGGTACCCGGTACATTGTTACTAATTGTACTTGGTGCTATACATATTGGGATACAAAATTGTGGATATTGATAACGTGCTTCGGCTAATTGTAAGCCTGCTTCGTAAGCCTAGAAAAAACAAAAAATTACAAATGCATGATTTTCTAATCGCAATAGATCTTTTTCATCTTTGTATATCTGTCGTATCAAACAGCTATACAAATAACTTGGTTCGATAACGTTAAACTGCTTGCCTATACTAGTCATTGTATGAATGGCCTAAGCATCAGTCAGATAATTCATTAAATGGCGTATTAGACGCTACAGCTGAATATCATTCAGGCCGCTAGTTGAACGGCTCCGTTTAGTAAAAGGGCAAGGTTACTGGAAGGCTAATTAAGCTAATTGACTGCGATATATCTAAGTTATAAAAACGCCATTCTTGAGAGTAAACAAGGTTGAATCTCTTACCTCAAAACCACCAATTATAAATAAGCCTTGAATTTTAAATTCAGATAAACGAGCAGCAATTTCTTTGAGACGATGACCAGGTAACGTTCGTTTTGTTCCCAAATTAGCACCACCTTGAGGCACCCATCCAATTACATCACCCCAATCTATAAAATTGAAATACAACATAAGGTTTTTCATTTAAAAAATTATTCAACTAATGAATAAAAATAGACAAAAGGATCTTAAAATATCGGGTTCTAGAGTAACATGTTTTATGAATACTTTTTATTTTATAAATACCTAATTTTTTAATATTTCCAGCAATAAGTCCATCAATTCCATCATGGATACCATAAACTGTACCTCCTAAAAGAATACCATTTCGAACAAATGATCGTACAGCAGCATTCATACCACAAGCCGGGGCTCCAATGTGCATCACAGCAAAAACAAATGCCTAAATTCAGTATATTTTACATAATTAATAATCGTATCAAATTTTTTCGCGATAAGCTATAGAAAACTTACATCGGCAGCTGGTGGAGGAGGTTTTATTTGTGATAATGTTCTATATGTATTCAAGTTACGTTCAAATGAGAATCCTCGTAATTCTAAAGCTTTTGCGAAATTCTTTTCTGCTGTGGCCTAAAATTTTAATTTAAGTGAATTAAAAAACAAATGCCCCAGCAACAATTTTAAGTGATAAACGAAGAAACATACTTTTGCAATAAGTTGAGTCTTTTTAACGCATTCCATCAAATTTACACGAACAATTTGATTTCCTTGGATACCAATAACAAGTGATTCAGCATCATCTGCAGATTCCATTAAAGCTAATACAGCTTCTGCTCCCATTCTACATGCCTAAAATGAAAATAAGTATATTACATTAAAACATATTTATTGATAAAACGTTGTCATGAAGCGTTGTCTCAGATACGGAACTGCTAAGTTTATCCGCGCAAGTTCTATAAATAAAGAAGTTGGCCCTCAGCCTTGGATTTGCAAAACTACGGACGAAACCATGTTTCTCAATAGCGTATCGTGAAAAGTGTAAAACAATAACTTACGACAATTCGATCAAATGCACTGGTATAACCACCTCGTTGAACATGTCCAAGAACAGTTACACGTGTATCTTGTTTGATTCTAGTCTCTAATACTTCTTTGACTTCCTCAGCTGTAATTACTTTTCCAGTTGTATCAATTGCACCTTCAGCAATTATAATAACGTTCATACGAGCACCTAGATGTCGAGCCTATAAGAATCAAAATTTATTTTTATATAAATTAACTTGCTTTTGTTAGATATGAAAAAATTATCGAACAAAATGCAAGATGATGAATGCTTCAAATTATTTTTAATGGGGGATGCGATTTGATAGACGAATTTAAGATGTCGTAGATTATTTTATGAATTAATTACATGAACTTCAGGATGGTTTGTAGACAAAAGTCAGCATTTAAATCAATACATAACAAGCTTTGAAGCTTTAAGCTTTGAATAAATCCTTTTCTAAAGTTATTTTAGCACCAAACAACACCAAAATACACTCCGCAAAAATAGAAACACGATTTTGTTTCTTTAAAAGTACACCACATTTACAGGCATGTAATTTTGTTATCCTTGGTACTTTTGCGCCTTATCAGGGACTCGTATTAAGGGAAAAGAAGTGAATTTGAACATGTAGTACTCCAATTTACTCTAAAAATCGAAGTGTTAATAATTACGCAAATTCAACTTCAACCCGAAAATGTTGTGCTAACATCCTGAATGATTCAACTTTTGATCATTTAAAGAAAAAAAGGCAAAGAAATTTTTAAAATTTGTTAGATCCTTTGAAAAGAAGATCATCATCAATATATTTTATCGATATCAATGGAAATGAAATTAACAGCCTCATGATGCCCACTAATAAAATAATAATAATACATAAAACTAAATGCATTGCATATCATAATTTTCATTTGCGCTTTAAAAGAGTTTTCGCTGAAATACCTGTTGACATTTCTCACACATTTTATCTTTCCAAATGTTCTCATCCTCTGGACTTTCTGGTACAAACACATAATCCGCCTCAGTTGCGAGTGCAGTTACAAGAGCCAAATATCTACGTTGAAATATTTTTTTAATCATAAAATTTAGAAATTTATCTTTTAATAATTTTTGTTTTATACATTTTAAATACTAACCCACAATGACGACCCATAACTTCCATAATAAAGGTACGTTTATGAGAATTAGCTGTACTAAAAATACAATCAACGGCTTCAATAATTCTACAAAAATATAAAAATCGAATTTGTATAATTTTTTCTCGATTAAGTTACCGCAACTAACATGCATAATTAAAGCAGCAAAATAAATTTTGAAACTTGTTTCAAGCCTATGTTTTGCGTTTATCTAATTTCTTTTTTAGATATGCAATTTTAAACACGTTGCAGATAAAATTTGGCTACCTTATCTATCAAACTGTCAAAAAACAAACAAAAATTTCAAACATCGAACTATCGAAACGTGGAAGCAGAGAAGCAACAATAGTCAAATTTGATAAAACTGCGTACATAGAGTAATTTTGAATCAAAAAATAAAAAATCGGTTTTTTTTTTACATACATATTTTGCAAAGTTATCGACTCAACAACTGAGGACTACTAATCTAGTCGTCAAGTGAACAGAATTTTTGAGCTTTTTGGAACTTATTTACTCAAGTGTTAATGTTCCAAAAATACGATACAGCAAAAATTTTGAATTTCTTTTGAGCTTACCAATAAATCTCTAAAATTGAATATCGGTAAAATCAAAAGAACCATTAAATATTTGTTTGTGATTTAGACAAAATTCACTGCTAAGGTAAAAACCCACAAATTTTTGCTTTCTAAAATTTGTGAATACGTCTTAGATTCGGATATATCTTAAAAAACACATTTCATTTTAATAAATTCGATAGACGAAAATCAGCCAAATTTTTTTCACCTTGCTACGGTTATTTAGATATACCTGTGTAAGGCACTATCCGTACCAATGGTCATATCAGTACCATAAAAATCATTATCAATTGATCCAACAAGTCCAGCAATTTTCAACACCGGATATCGATTCATTTGTTCTTTGGTAATACGTCCTGTACAAAAAGAACACGGTTAGAACAATCGAAAAACGGCATTCTTATTAAAACAAACCATTTGCAACCAATTCTTCTAACAATGATTTCCATTCTTGACGGAATGTGTCTGCTCCAGTCAAACTACCGTCACCACCAATGCAAATAAGGTTAGTAATACCCAAGTTCACTAAATTCTGGGCAGCTTTCAAACGCCCTTCTCTAACCCTAAGTAAAAGAAATAAAAAATCTTTCGAAAGATTCGTAAATAAATTACGACGTGCTTACTTGAATTCCATACAACGGGCTGAGCCAATAACAGTACCTCCTCTATGGATAATAGAACTTACAGAAGTCCACGTCGCTTCTTCTATACATTTACCACCATCGATCATACCTGAAAAAAATTTCTTTGTAGGTATATAATAACTCATTCCTTGATATGATTTGGACGTTTACCTTGGTAGCCTTCTCTTATAAAATATACTTTTACACCCAAAAATATACACATTCGAACAGAAGCTCTTAAAGCCGAATTCATACCCTACAACATATGTATTACAAATTATCTTAAATTTATACAGAAAATTTTAATTTTTGATAATACCAACCTGTGAATCACCCCCAGAGGTAAAAATTGCTAAGGTCTTTCCCTTATAGGCCCCGGTTCTTATGTAACGAACACCTTGCTGTCCGTCATCAGGCATGTTGAACTGCTAATTGAAACAAAATGCAAAAAATTTAATGAAAAACCCACCCCAAAAATTGGATATAATCAAAAATTTTTTAGTTTTTTTATTATTATGACATAAGTTTTGTTTTGAATTTAAAGAATTTCAAAAAGTACCCATGGAAATTTCACAACAATCTAAATAATATTTATATTTTTTTTTTTAATTTTGAAAATTTGATTCTATAGCGAAACTTTGGAAACTTGTAAAAAAGCTTGATAACTTACCACTTTAGCATCACCCATTTCTAGCCAATTTACATAAAAAAATACTCAATAACTATATAAATAAAATTTATTTCAAGATCGTTATTCAAAAACTAAATAATAATTAAATCAGAAGATTGAATTGAAGGTGACCCTTGTGCATACCCAGGTGTGTACAGTGCCGGCTTTAAGATAAATATTTATTTGTATGCATATAATTGTACTATTTCTAATTGTTGTAGTTTTAATCTAAAAGCGAGAGTAAAACCTGCAATATTACGGCGTAGCGATTACATCATAATAAACTGAAAATGATTCGTTATGGTACCTCGTTATGAAAATGTTAAACTTAGATTAAAATTCTATAAGAATGAACTGTTATAAATTTTATTATTGAACTGTTGTTTGCTATTGTGGAATGTTCTGACTCTCCTTTCAGCTAAAATATCCATTTCGACAATGAAACCAAACATTACTTTGTAAATGATAAATAAAGCATCTCTTTAATTAATTAGATGTTAAAGTTAATTAATCTGTTTTTGATAACTTTTTAGTATTGTGAAAAACTTTTTAGTATTATATATATCCTCTTTGAAAAGAACTCTAGGCGGTCCAGAACTCATTAAAGAGTGAAAATGCTGCAGGGTTGAACTCTTCTAGCAACAAACGTAATTCCAAATTACATTATCCCAAAATTCCAAAACAAAACACGTTTAGAATAATGTTAAACCAAGTCATGAGCGTTTGTCAACTGTAGTAGTTAAGAGTTAAAAATCAATGATAAATCAGAATTACCCCAAGTTGTAAGAATGTAATCTGTATATTGACAAAAGAGCATGTGGACACATACAAAGATTAAATAATATATTTAATAATCTTATCAATGAGAAACATCCTTTCTTCTCTTATCGAAGTGATAACAAGCAAAAAATGTTATTAACTAACCTATTAAATTTTTATCCAGTTATTTTTAAACCGTCTACTATAAATTGACTACTAACTAAAGTTATGAAATAACTTCAAATGATTATTAATAGCAGTAATATTACCTATTTGACATTAACCAAAATTTTAATTAATACGATACTGCTTTTTATTATGAACTACCAAAATGAGTAATGCGTCTGCTCAACTAGCGTCGTCACGTGCATACTAGCACGTTATACAAAAATATGAAAGTATGCCATAAATAATATGATACTTATTTGTTTATATTTAGTTTTAAAAAAAATAAACCACATAAAAAAATGTTATGGTTTGAAATAATTTTTCTATTTCTCTCTACTTCCGTGATTTGATTTGAACATAAAATGCCGCTAGGCGTAACATTAATGCAGCGCAATATGTTATAATTTTTAAACAAATTTAAACATATTTATATCAAGAAAATTAATATATTGTTTACTCTTGCGAGATAAGGACTATCATAAGCACCGTCACGGCTGGCGCTGCCGCAAGATGACTTGTCCAATATAACATTTAATAATCCACGACTTATTTGAAAAAGTTACCAACATGTTTCGATGGCTGACTAAATAATTTCATTCCGGCAACGCCTATGCAACATATTGTGGCTGAGACATTTTTAAGTAGTTAGGTCTTATGTAAGTAATTTTCAACGGACAATCTAACGTTGACTTTCCAGTTCTTCGACCGTCCCGTTTGATGTTCAGATTAAATATGTATTTATTAATAGTATTCTTAAAAGACTTGTATTCATACGTAATGATAATTTCAATCATTCATACTTTCTATTGCAGAGATGAGCGACACCACCGACGGTTAATTCGAAAAAAATACGACCAATTCGCCTAGCAATTATGTCATGAGCTGAGTCCAAAAGAATTGAGTGCTCACTTAGCACCGGCACTTCAGCTATCGCTAATCTATTTTTCTTCTTTCATGGAGTTTCATGTATCACGCAGTTGCGGAAAGTTTTAATACGTTTAATAGTTGATTTTGGAAACCACATGTCGGTATGCTATTACAGTTTCGTTTTTGGTTCTCTGAAAAAGATACTATACATAACCAGGGAATTTATATTGTATTATTTTTTATTAAAACTAAAATTCTAAATACAGAATTCTAAAATCTTATTGAGTAAAAATTCCACCTCCTACTTTTAGATATTTATATGGACGACTACGATTTCTTCCCCGAATCGGTTTGAAAAATATTTTATGTTGAGGAAAATCATTTGTTGGTAACGTCTCTAAGAAAATATCAAAACAGGCTAATAATCGATGAATTTGAGCACCTAAAATAAAAGTTTCTTTTGGACTTAATTTTTTTGGAGTTTTCTCAGGCCACTCAACATTTACAACTTTTTCCATGTCCTGAAAAAAAAACATAAATATAAAATTACATAAAATGAAACTTAAAATAATAAATAATAAATACACACCCGAATAGCTTCACAATTTCCAGTATTCCATTCTTCGTTCCAATGAACAGATACACAAAATATTGGTTTTTGTTCTGGATAATTATGTTTTATGGAAACATAGGCAATAAGTTTGGCTACAATTAAAATTATTTTAAATTTATTATTGGTTCAGTAAAAATAAAAGACTTTTAATTTTAACACTTTTAAAAACTGAATCTTAATGAAAATATTTTCTTCTGTGAGGTCAATGGAGCATTTGAAAAAATTTCGAATGTGTTTCAATATATTAATCTACCATTTCTTCTAAAGGTCCATAAGGCAAAGTAAGCACGTGACTACAAACGCGAGGTTACAAAGAATATAAAAAGGAACACAAAGAAAATACGGAAGAGAAAGCTCACAGCAGATGAATTTGCCAAAGACATTGCTTCTTCATTATCTGGCCGGGAAACATTCAGAGTGACAGTATATCTAGTAATTATAGACATACTTGTGGCTCCACTTCAAAAGAGGCCAGAATTGAACATAAATTTTTATAGTAAAATAGAGCAAGTATGTTAGTAACGATGTATTCTAGTGTTTTAGAAAAGTGTTTTTTTTTTAATGAACGTATCCATCTACGTTCTTATTTAACAACGATAGCTAGAGTAGCAGAACTGCCCCGAGCAACCAACGCGATTTTACATATCCTAAGAAAACAAAAAAGAAAGAAAAAGAGGTCTATTGATAGATTTTTATTACGCAAAATTTTTTAACTTGCCTCTGGTGAATAGAATTTAGTCAAATTATTTTACAGAAAACTAAAGTGTTATGAGAAAGAAATCCAATTTTTATTTCTTACTTGAATTTCGCGAAGCAATAAGTTTGTAAATCATATCATTAGATGAAAAAATTTGATTTTCTACGAATGGTTTTGATGCTGGAATTTTGATAAAATCAGTCCAATTAATACGTTTCCATAATTCTAATTTCGATTGTACATTATCTGGATATTCGTATGCATGAGATATTTCAGCTAGACTAGATAAATTACATTGCTCTGCAAAGAAAAATTAAAAAAGGTCATTTTAAATAGTTCACTTTTAATTTTTTAATTTCGGGTTCCTTACCAAAAGCTTGTATCTGTTTCGATAAAGCTAATCGTGCTTTGAATCTATTCTGTATAACTTTCAGCACAACTTCAACACTTGATTGACTTAATTCTTTATTCGCCGTTGGAAGAGTACCCTCGCGTGCTGACAAGAAATCTAATCCACATATTTTTTGTGTCCAATTATATGGAATACCGAGCTCATCAATTAAAGTTGGGAATGTACCAAGACCCACTTGACGTAATTGATAATGATTTGCAATATTTGGGCTGTCTTCACCCGTGTCTGATTCAAACAATTCTGTAAGAATTGTATTTTTGGATAAAACATCCCTAAAAATAAAGGACGTATTTATTGTTCTATTTTGGCTGCACATAAAAAAAAATCTTTCAGTTGTTTTCGGTAGAATTTTGCTGTATTTGAAATATATTTTGACACAAAAAGTTTGTATGCATGAGCTTTAGAATTATAAAGAAAATAACTATTAGAGCTTCATACTTTCAAAATTATTCGTAACCAAGTACGATGATTTTAGTTCAAGAAGGGATGTAGTAAACTGAGGGCTGGTGAGAAGTTTCTCTAAATCTTGAATAGAGTTGTTTGAATATCCCTCAATAAATCAAAACTAACAGATTTTTGTTTAAAATCCGAGTAAGCTTAAATTTCCCACATTAAATCTTGGGCTTGAGGCTTCGAAAATACTGAGACTGAGTTTGGTACTCCAAATTCTCGATTACGAATAGTTTGGGATTTTGCACTAATATAAGGAATGCTCAACCCCTGGAGATTATTAACTATACGAAAATTCAACCAAAAACAATATTTCATAATTTCAGTAGAAGTTGTATATTTAATTACCCGGATGTAACTCCTCCAGCTACTCCTGGAATAATTTCACATTTAGTCGTAACAATATGTAAATGTGTTAACCAATAAAATGTGATTTGAAGTTTAATTAAATCATCGGAATTGTGAGCTTTGATTGAACTTTGAAAGACTATTTCAACACTCAATGGATGTTTCGCTAATAATTTTTTACGTTTTTCCTCATGACGATCAGATCGGGAAGCTTTACGATGACGACGTTTATTACGACCATTACTTTCTTCTAGCTCAGGATCCGAATCTGAATCAGAAGCCTCATCAGGTGTTTCACTTTTTAATTGACGAGCATCATCTTCATCGCCTTTAATACACACTGATACTGTTTTATCTGTAAACAAAATCCGTTGAAAAACAAAACCCAGGTATTATAATAAGTTTTTAAAGCTTACCATATACTTTCTGATATGCATCGACCTGAAAATACAATAAGAACAGAGGATCTGGTAATAAATATGCCAGATTATTTTGCTCTTGTATTTTGTCCGATGATATACCAAAATAATCTTTTAATGGTTTCGTAACTTCTAATATTTGATTGAGACGTGGTGCAAGGCCATCGAGACGCTCTTGTTTGTTAACTATTTCTGTAGCTGCTTGAGTTTTTCCAACTTCAAGTTTGTGACACGATTCTGACAATTGTTTTCTTTGTCTTAGCTCCCATTCTAATCGTGCTAATCGTAATTGATGTTCGTCTTTTTTCGTTACAGACTAAAAATAATTATTAGTTATAAACTATTACAAAACTAAAAAATTTTCTTCGTTTTAAGATTCATGAGGTAATACAAACAGAAGCATGAACTAATTTGTAAAAATTTAATGTTTATATAAATCAAAGAATCTAAAAATTTCTCACCGGGCGAGATATACTCTCTGGTGCTTCTTTATAGAAATCTTCTTCCGGTACGAGTTCGATTTCTTCATCTTTAGACCTAAAATATGAAACTAATTATTATCGAAAACACATTAAAAACAACTGCAAACTTACTTGAATTGAAGACATTTTGAAATTTCTTTTTTCAAATATTCCAATTCATAAAGCAAATTATGCAAATGTAATTGTGTACTGTCGACGCGTTGTTTCTCTTTATGTAAAGCATCTCTGCTAGCTTTTGTACGAATTTTTTCGTATCTATTTAATTTTTTCAACAGTACAAATTGTAAGGATACTTGAATACGTTTTTCTGCAATTTGATTTGTTTTATCTTCACCATCAGGTAAATTTTTCAACTCTTCTATTTCGGATAAAATTTCTCGAATGTTTTCACATGTTCGACAGTACAAATTCGCATCTTTATCTGCTGATCGATTTAAAGCTTCATTTTTTTCATACGTTACAACTTGCTGTAAAATTAATAGTCAAATATTTCATAAAGATATCTGTATATGATAATGGTATGGTTTTCAGTTTTACCCGATAAATATCTTCTTCAGGTTTTGTTGTTTCACTTGTGGTCTTCTTACGACGTTTCGAATTCGCCTCTTCGTTCACTTTTACCATTTTTTCTGCCAAAATGAATCAGTTTTTCACAATAATATAAAACTACTTTGTATACGTTGTTTGAGGTTATTTTTCTCTTATTAAATTGAACGCCGCATATCTTTACGTCATTCTTTCTTTTTGCTATTTCCAAGGAATAAGATCGACTTACTTTTTAAAGTCTATGGTTTGACTACAGACTTAAAAAGTATGAAATACTACTTTAAGCAATATCTCAGAAACTACTCGCCCAATCGACGAATGAGTCGATTTTCTGGTGCCGAAATAATCTTATATCCTGAACATTATCGAAATCTAAAAAAAAAATGTTGTCTCGATTTTTTGCATTTTTTTAAAGGCTACCTCTGTTAATATCCAAAAAAGCATTGCAATAGAATTTTATAAAACCAAGTTCGTACGGATAGATTTAACCAAAAAACTGCTGTGTTTAAATATTAATAAACTGACGAGTTTCCGATATTCGTAAAATTGAAATTTTTTGCTGTTGATACAAATTAATGTTGAAAGAAATTAGGACCCAATAAACACTTTCAATTAAGATATTTTGAAGATTGAATAACTTCAGAGGTTTTTGAAAAATATCAATATGTAAAGATCGTGATAACCATATAGGATAATAATTCATTTATCTGATTTTCTTTTGTGCTAATAATAGGTACGGAACGGATTTGGAAATTTATTTTGAAACATAAGCATCTTCTTTATTATTTAAAATACATAAATACAAAATCAAAATTATTTTAAATAATAATATTAATACCAACAATAAAGTTTTAACAAAATTAACTTAAAAAATATTTTTACCTATAATCTAATTTCTTTCAGGTGAAATGAAACTTCTAGGATTTCATTTTCTCGTTTATTAGAATCTTTGGTGACCATGTAAATTTTTACAAATTAAACTTTTATCTGAAAAAAAATTAAGTTACTTATAATTTTCATTTTTCTACAGAAGTTTCACTTCAAAAATAACTTTTTTACCACAACCAAATGAATTTTTCCATTTAGAAAGTAATTTTACTAAACTTAAAAAAATTATATATTTTGAATAATAAAAAAGTCTTCAATTATTAAATAAAAAAATAATTTGCAATTCACAGTCAAGCAAATGTACAATGCAGCTTAATATAATACAATAATAGTACAGGCGAAGAGGGACATAATAAACAATACTTGATCACGAAAAGGCTTCTCTCCGGCTACATAACTTTCCCAAAATAGTACCTACTTTCCAGAAATGGCATCGCCGAAAGCCAATTTTTCAATATTCAATAAGTATTTTTGAACAAAATTTGTCGCCTTGACTATAAACATAATTAAATTCAATAGTAAATTATAAAAAAAAGTAATATATATGGTAACATTTGAAAAAAATGTATAACAATGCAAATACTGTGGAATAAATGGACTTAGCAGATATTTAGCGCCACGTTAACTCTTAACCAATATTAAGAATATATTACCAATGTAGTTGGTAATATATTTTAGAAATATATTACTAGCGTAGTTTTATTACGCTAAATGTCTGCTAAACAAGCTCAGTGTTTTATTTTGCTCGGTTTCTTCTCAACTTTGTGACACGGAATGGTTTGTAATTATAAATTGAGCAGAATTTACTAGATAACAAAAATATTGAGCACATAACTAAAATTAAAATTTTTTTTAAATACTATTTTAAAATTGGGGTTTTGTCTATAATTCATAAGGAAAAAAACCAATCATCTTGGGAATCTGAGAGTACGTTCGAATACGAATGTAAAAAAATGTGTCAAAATTAACCACCAACGTTTAAAGGCAAAGACACCTCTGGCAGCCAGCATGATAAATTATCATTCTGTATATCAACGAATTTTTTAAATTCGTATACGACATTTGACGACACAGACTTCTAAAATAAGTTATTATCTTCTATTTTACTTAAAATCAAATCCCTTTAAGATCACAATTATTTCGTAAAAGTATTCGTTAAATTTGAGATCCTTAATAACTATTTAAAATTAGAAATAATTCCGAAGTTAATAAGTTACTGGCTGATGTAAGGACATATTTTTAAAATATGGGAGATAATCTAAACATGGCAAATATCTGGGTTGAGGGTCCCTTAAATGCAGCAAAATTTTTTAAGGAATTTTTGTAGGTTGATATATTTTTACAATTTATTTTTCTGATTATTTAAAGACTGTTTGTTCGTTCATGAAATCATTATTAAGTGTTTTAAATGCCGCGTTTACTCGTAAACAGAGAAAGATGTAGACTAATATTTTTCAAATTAATAAGTCTAAATATAAGATTACTCTTTTAGAGCCAAAATAAAAAACAAAACAAAAATCGTTCATAGAGTTCTCTATAGTCAAAAATCAAGATCTTTGGGTGTAATATTTAAAGCTTGTTATTGGTTTCTATGGAATTTTAAATTTTGTGATAATTATATTTTGCAATCGTCATATTTGATCAAAGCAAAAAAATCTATCGAGACTACATAACTATATCCATTGCATCTAGGGACCTTGCTCGTAATATTGTAATTTAAAAAATCATTTCTTTAAAAAATTTATCAGGTTTATGTGGGCAAGATAACCCTGAATTCCACATGGATTTTGTTCTAATCTTTAGACACAATTTACTGCTTAGGTCTAAAAATAACCAGATTTACGATTGTTCTGCGAAACTTTCAGTGATTCATGCACAGAATTATCAGCGGTTAGAATACCATGATCGAGTGTTCTCAAGCACAGATGTATTTTGTTAAAATAAAAAAATGGGTATATCGCTTCCGCAGCTTAAATTTATCATGTAATTAAATTTATAATATAATACGCCTTTTAAAAACAGGAATATTACATTATCATACCTATACCAGAAGTTTTCTAATTTTAACATGAATTACAATTTTAAATTGATTAATTTCGAAAGACTCCTTTTTTTAGAAAACAAAAAATTTAGCACATACTATTTATTTGGAAAATATTTGTTGACATACAATTTTTTTATATTTGAAAATTATTTTCATAAATTAATAAATAATTTAAAATAATAAAAACTCTATTTTAAGTCATGGTAAATTTTATGGTAATGCTAAATACTTCTAATGATAATGAATTCGAACCATTGTACAAAATACTAATATCTAGTACGTTTAAACCCGCAGGATAATCAAGTACCATTATCCATTAAAAAACAAATCCAATATGAAAATGACCGATTGAAAATGGTCTTCGTACAACAATATGGCACATCAATAACACAAGTGACATAAGAACCTTAGGACAAAATGATTGTTTTCCCAAAATATGAATTCTAAACTTTTTGGTTTATCTAATGAATAGAAATTAAGTCTTCTAAAAGATAGTAAACGTGACTGAATATAATATTTTGATTGTTTTTTGTTCAATGTTTGATGATAGCAAAAATATATGAATTATAATTAATCGTATGTTTTATTTCATAAATGTTGATGACTAGAGGAATTCGATCAGTAACTGGAAATCTTAAGAAAAATGTTTAAAAACAACAACCAACATCTTAAATTAGCCATAAATATCAGTACGAGGTGATTTTTCATAGAAAAGCATGTAAGCATTGCTTTGAAGGACTTCTTCTAAACTTGATTCTCGAATTTCCACATCTGATGCGTAGAACCATCTGAAAACAAACATTTTTTTGAATTTTAATTGTTAATATACTTCAATCATTTTGATTAGTTGGTTAAAGCGCTCCGCCCGAAATATTAATTTCCGCGAAATATGTCTAGTTTTTGCAGACAGGCACATGCAGGCATACTTTCGCATTTAAACATGTCCGTTTAAGAATACAAACAATCTTCGAAACATACACACTATCTCATTATAATATTAATAATACTCACTTCCGATGTGATGGAGTCGGACCTCGCCGAAAAGTAGAATAATGGCCAGAATATGCACTACCTGAATGTACCACAACTGCTTGTAATATATACAAATTTCTTATTTCTCGAGTTTCTGTTAAATTATTAAACACACCCCAAGCATTTGGCATACTACTAGATAAAGGACTGCCGCCTTCACTTGAACTTGCAAATAGCTGTAAAAAATCTAAATGTTAACAAAAAATACTGTTCTGGGATATCTATTTTATAGATACCTGAGTTGGACGCCGATGAGATGTTTGCGATTGCAAATAAGTATAAGCTGATAAAGACAATCGTTCTGGAAATTGAACAGGATCTTGACGTTTACCCGCACCATAACCCGTAGTCCAAGTACAACGGGAAACGTGAATACACAAACAAGCTGGTAACTAAAAAGTAATCAAAACATTATTTACTTATTAATCTAGAAAAGTTGCTTAAACATACTTTTCCGAAGTATACAACTTTAATATGCTTCGATCTAAGAGGAGAACCTTCTGCTTCGTGTCCTTTATTGCACCCATCGCAAGCAACACCCGACACAACTTCGGGTGCCACAAAATCAGCTAACAATCTATGTAATTTATGACGACCCCATGCTCCAGCACCCATTTCATCTGGTAACGTTAATGATAGACTTTCAAACTTATCATATCGTACTGGTGCCTTATAACCACATTCCGTACATTTTAACTGAGTGGCTAAAGTTCCACTAAAAGGATGTTCACTAAGTTGTGTAGGAGGTCCACTTAAACCTAATCCTCTGCATGACTGTGATAGCCATCTATGCCTTCGGCGCAACCCACCTAGCCATCTTAAGCTGCCTTGTCTTGATCGCATGCTCATTGTCATATCTTCATCATCTGTATCACCTAGAAAAAATAGGAAAAGTTATTCTCAGAAATATTAGAAATACATGCAAATAATAGTTTTACATTTATTAATGGCGTCACAAAGGGATAATGAACTTGTTGATGCAATATTTCCAATATTTGGACCATCGCCTCCTTCGCTTTGTAAACTCCAGGGACCATCATTTGCTAAATTATTAATACCATACATTGAAGTGGGACTATCTAAATCATCGAATGCTAGTATATCCGATATACTGCCTTGCTGAAATAAAAATCAATTTTCATCAAGAAATCAAAAATTTAATCAACTCAAATTTGTTAGTCTATCAGTTTCGAAAATTCCAAGATGTCTATTCTCTATATTTTTTAATTTTTCTACAAGCACATATATAGTCAACGAAAATCTAGTAGATTTTGTGATAAGCTGACAAGTTTCTGACGAACGAAGTTGCTCCGGAATATCGCCCCTCATATATAATTTTATTTTTTATCTCAATACTCGTTCAATTTTTGGCATTTTAATGTATTTAAGCTTTATTTATTAGACAAACCCATCACTTATTCATTTCAATGACGAAAAATAATAATTTACCCCTTAAAAGAAAAACTTTCCAGCCTAAGAAAAAATATTCAAAATATTTTTCGCTTCTTTTAACATTATTGCCATTCAACTATCGAGACATCTACGTTTTTTTAGAAAAATAGTAAAATTGAGTTTGTAGGAAACATCTACGTGTCTATTAATACATTAATGTTAACATACCTCTCTATGCGACCTATATTCTATTTTTAATTGCTTTCCTAATCAAGAAGTTCCAGAAAATTAGGCCAAATGTGCTCTTTTTTAACTTAAAATCGAATAGAATTAAAAAATATATTTTATTTAAATATTTACCACTTTGGAAGTTTTACTAGCTTCTTCACTTAAAGACGATAAAATCACATGCAATAATTCATGAGCATCTTGTTCTCCGGGTGGAATTGCCCAACCTAAACGTTTTAAAGCTGCCATCACCGCGGCTGGGGCGAAAACTCCACTCTCACGATTCGAATCACGAACTGAACTGTGAGTGCCATTCACAACTTTCAAGAAAACAAATTAATTTTAATTAAAGCGTTATTTTCATTATTTAAATAAAACTTACCAGCTAAAACCATCGATAACGTTGCTCTTAAACTAGTTTCACTTGCATTTCTATCATTATCAAGCCAAGCAATAAATGTTGAACATGAAGCAAGCGCTTGTATTAACGTATTCAAGAAACATGTTTGTCCTAAATTTACCAATCCTAGCAAACGACTTTTATTCCGTCCACTGCCAGTTTGTGGCCCCCATAATACAAATGCCCCCACAACGGCTGCAGCCGTCAATCCAGCAGCTACTAATATATGATCCGATTCCATTTTGAATACTTGATGTTAAATTTTACAAGACAATTAGAAAATAAAAATTTTATTTGTATGACAACATAATTTTAAAATTTAGTTTTACATTCTTTTTTATGGAATACGTTTATTAAATATTGAAATAATCATAATTGTGTTTTGTTAGGTTAGATTGATATTTTTTGATACTTCAAGTTGAAATGAAAGATGAAACAAGTATAGTTAAATTGAGGTAGTCATTCAAACCCCCACCACAACTTCATTTGTATATCAAAACATACCCAGTTAAAAAAATCAGTAAATTACAAGCACCGTGTTGGACGGAGACAAACCATTTTCACTTTTTATTAGAAGAGTTGACCTTATTATTTTGAAATAATTTGTTTTGGAGTATTTTCACACAAAAAATGATTGAGGAGGATTCTTTAGTTACATGCCCAGAATTTTCTGATTATGATATTGACCATATGTGTCGAGTGTGTTTACAGGATGGTGTCTTAAAATCAGTATTTTCTGATGACGAAGTGCCAAAATTGAGTCAAAAAATCAATGAATGTGCTTCAGTTCAGGTAAAAATTTATATTATTGTTGAATTTATTCTTGAAATTCATGAATTATCAATTCATTGAATTTGCTACAATGATCTGAAACGTAAGCGATTCTGAAAAAATAAGTTACCTTGTGATAATAAAATTGTTTACTGTTTGAAGGCCATGTTATTGTAATAAGTAATAACCAAAGGTATCATGTATATTAAATATTATAAAATTTATGTAATATATAACTTTATGATCGGACTTCGTTCGTGTTTGAATAGATTATAATTTTATATTGAATTGTAAAGACACAATTTCAAAGAAATATAAACTTAGTATTTTCAAAATTACGGTATCCGACTTCGATATTCGTTCCATTCAAAAAGTGTTTTTATGCATTTCGACGTAAGAGCAATTGAGCTCGGATTCTAATATTGACAATTAATAAATTGTTGTCAGTGTCCCTACACAAAATCAATAAAAATAATATAAATACAACTGATTTTTATAAGATATCTGGTTCAGAATAAAATTCGCCAACGGATTCGTAATCAACGTTAAAAGTGCTCTCATTTGGGTTTTTTCCTGACGTTCTAGGATGTTTTTTTAAGAAAAGCCGCTAAACTGAACTTATAACACAGGATGTCAAGGAATAACGGGCACCCTTGTTGCATCAGGCAGAAAATGAAATTCTAAGTCGAAAAGTCCTCTCCCATTTTGTGATTCGATGCACGAATAATTAGCTATTAATTAAAATAGGCTCCAATCAGAAGCGCGCTACAGTGGCAAGACAGTGAAGAAAGGGGTTAATAGTAAGAAACTGTGAGAGCTTAAACATACGTGTGCATGTGTAGAAAGGGGCGGGTGTAAGTGCATCGGATGAAAAAATGGAAGAGGGCATTTCGTATAAAATTTTATTTTGTACTTCATGCAACAGGGACGTCCGTTACTCCTGGGACACCCTGTATAACATTGGCTAAACTTAAAATGGCATATTTTCGAGTTATTCAACTTGCAAGTTGCAAAATTTCACCACATCAAAAAAATTTTCTATACTAAAATCATAAATATATATATTATAATATTGACATTTTTGAGGCACGCAATACACATTATGTAGGTGTATAATTTTTGCATAGATCGGAATGAATCGGAATGATATAGTGGAGGAATAATGCAATTAAAAAGTTAACTCGAAAACCTGTTTTTTTTTTTCGTTGGGTCAATGATAACTTTTATAATCACATAGACTATATTATAAAGAACTATTGAACCAAATAAGGCGCCGATATGCCTAAGCACCAAATTCTTTAAATTTACGAATAATTCATTGTATGTTGGAGGACCGAAAAACACAATGAAATTGCATACCTCTTTAAACATTCTTGAAATCGAGGTACTGATTACGTTATCTCTCCAAAAATATACCAGTCGGTGATATTCGTTACGTTACGAACAATACGCTAAAAAACTAAAAACAAGGGCATCAGGATTTTAAAGTAAAAATCTATGTATTTCTAGGTACAAAAAGGCGATGGTCTTCCAGAAAATATATGCGACTACTGTATCAGTGAACTAAATTTAGCATACTATTTCCGAAACCAATGTCGCAACTCAGACGCAAAATTAAGACGAGCCTTTCTAAAGAACAAACACAGCGATGAATCTGGCGAAATAATAACTGGCGATTTAATCAACATCTCAAATAACAATGTTCATATAACAGACAATTCAATAAATTCCGATAACGCTGAAATAATAACTGACGAAATAATAGACGTCTCAAATAACAATCAGATGATAAATGACGTATCAAATGAAACTAACGAAACAACAATTCCAAATCATGAACAAGTTCCACAACCAATGCAAATCGATCCCCTCACAATACCAAAATCGGAACCAAATACAGAACCAATACCCGAATATTCACCCCTTTCGCAGAATTCGTGTCTTGGCGGAATGTATGATCCTGGGAAAAATGGTCCCGATAATGAACTCGATATAAAAATCTTAAATGTGCAAGCATTTGCAAGAAATCCAAAACATGAATTAAGCGATGAAGAGAAATTTTTGAAGCATAATAATCTAAATAATCTAGAAGGTAAATTTAAATGCGAACATTGTGATAAAACTTTTTTGTATATTTCCAAATTAAAGCAACATGTAATCGCACATTCGACAGAACGTCCTTATAAGTGTGAAATGTGTGATAAAACCTTTAGTCGAAAAGACACACTTCATCTACACAAAAACACACATACAAATTATAAACCATATAGTTGTGATAAATGCGTTGCGAATTTTAAGCGGCGTAATTCCTTAAATAAACATTACTATATTCATACAAATATTAAACAGTTTAAATGTGAAATTTGTTGTAAATCATTTGGTCGACGTGATAACTTTAACGTACATATGAAGTCTCTACACAGTGGTGACGCGGAAATTAAAGAATATAAATGTCCGATGTGTCCGAAATCATTTAAACGGTCTGATGTGTTCACACGACATACAAAAACACATGAACAATTTAAAAAGAAATATATATGTGCAATTTGTTTGAAAACATATTCACGAGCGGATGTCTTACGAGCACATTTGAAACAGCACGTGAAGAAGTTTGAAAGTCAGCAGTGACAAATACAACATGAGACAAATGTCTTGAACATTTATAATATGTTGTAAATTAGTATGAAGTTCAATTAATAAAAGTCTAAAGGCATATATACACTGTTTCTAGATTTACTTTAACTAGATCTGTAGACTTCTCTAACTAGACCGTAGAATGGTTTAGCTACAACTGTACTCTATAGATCGCCGTAGACCTATCGACTTCTCTGCCTAGAGCTCTTTATAGATCTAATTAGATAAAATCTGGCAACAGTGTATATATATCTTAAAAGCCCATTATATAGATCTTGTTTAGCAGATAAAAAACTACATTGATACAAATCAACTTTAAACTAATAAAAAAAAGCGATTTCATAATTTATTAGCTGTGATCACGTTTTCCGTACTTTAATGCCCTTAATTTCTGTTAAAAGGGCCCAATGAGTTGCAATCAAGCTTAATTCTTGAGTAAAATGGTTTGTTTGATTATTGTACAAATAACACGAAAAATTAACATCTTTTGGGATATAATTCAGGAAAATTTTGTTTTTTCTATAAAATTTATAAAAATTTAGATTGTGTAAGGTATCCCAATAAAAATGTAAACATGGAAATGACAAGGATATTATTCATATAATATTGTCTGCTAATGTAAATATTTCTTTAAGAATTCCCGAAAAACGAAGGGTCTTCGACCTCCCACAATATTTATTTATAATGAACAAATAAAGCATTTTTCCTGAAAATTAAATTTGAATGCATTGACTTTTATTAATTGATATGAATACGTAAACTGCAATTTTGTATTAAAAGACTGGTGAATTAAAATTTATTAAGTGCAATATTAAATTCGTTTATAAGTAAATAAATTATTAATAAGTTACTCGATACGATTATCCGATTCTGATTTAACGGCTTCTTAAATTCTATTATAATGATGAAATAGTACTATTTTGTTCACTTGAAATGAACTTGCATGTTTATAATTCTGTTAATTTTATATTGCATATTCCTGCGCGAAACAACGAGCGTTAATTTGAATGAAAAAAATTTGAATCAGAACCGCAATAAAATTGAATTAGAACTTAATCAATATACATTAACGACGTTCTATGAAGCGCTCATCGTTATAATAAGAGTTTTTTTATAAAATAAGGGAATACATTCTTTCAAACGATCAATATAAAATATCATTAAGAAAATTTAATCTGCCGAGCAGAAATACGATAAGAGGACTTAAATCAGCTACAATAATTTTTTTTAACAGAATTGATTAACATCTGTCATTCAATTCGTTTATTATTCTGTCTTTTGTTAAAATTATGTATGGTCTAGAATTAGGTTCGCACATTAATTTGCTGGACAGAAATATGATACAAGAACTTAACTCCGTTAATTTTTTTACTATGAGGTTGACCTTTATACTTTTACGTTAAAACATATTCGATAAAAGACTATTTGCTTGGGATTATTATAGCGGATTTGTAGATCAAATCCGCTATGTATAATCCCATCACAAATATCTGGCTCTTGTGGAAAAATGATCGGTAGACTTTTACTCAAGGTTCTGATTTTAAAATTTCTATTTTCTGTTTTTGAATACCGAAAGCCTACATCATAGTGAGAATTTCAAGTTGATTTAAAATTAAATTAAACGTACGTATAACATCAGAATTCGTGTAAAAAACGTACAACAAAAGAAGAATCAATAAAAAGGAATTCAATTTTGAAATAAGATATCATTTATAAAGGAAAATTATGTGTTATTTTAATATCGATTATAATTTTTGAACTTCAATTATGTAAAAAACAACTGAATAAAAATTATGTTTCTTATATAATAATTATGTAGAATTAGTAAACGAGGAGAATGCATCAAACAGTAAAAGTCTATAGCAAATAAAATTAATTCAAATCAAAATGTGATTCTGCTGAACACCCTAAATTATTAAAAATATTTTATATTAGAATATTTACATATTTAATATTATTTTTAACAAACTTAACTAATGTACGAACAAAAATTAGATAATCAGAGCAATGCAGTGACGAGTAATGAAAAATGAAGTACTATTTATTAAGAAAATTATTATTTTGAATTCTATAATTTTACCATCTATGGCTATAAATAATTATTGACTATAGTGAATAATTAATTTTTGTTCTACTAAAATTTGTGATCTCTCAAATATTTATTTAAAATATGATTTGATATTAAGTAACCTTGTTTATATCGCTACAAACTAAATTCGATTAGATTATTAAAACTGGAATATATTTCAAATTAAGCCAGTGTTCAGCTGTAAATTGTTGTTTATACGGTTAACTATCGTTTGTAAATGTGAGGTAAAAAGGTTTAGACTTTTTGGAAATTCTTTCATGACAGTTAAGATGCATTTAGATTCTAAAATGGCAATATAAACAAGGCTGCATTTCATACTTCGATATTTTTAAAGAATATAGTGTTATATCGTTTAAGAAAGAAAATAATTTTTGTTAGGAATTGAAAGAATATTTTACTTATGTTTTTTTTTCCAAATTCCTTAAGTATTTAAAGAAAATAATTTAATAGAAATATATTTAAAGATTTAAAAAAAAAAATATGTGTATAAATCGTAAAAGAAAATAAGTATAAATATTGATATTATAATAATTATGTACTAAATACTAAACTTAAAAGTAAAGATAGTCATTGCCTTATTTATACATCAAATCTTGTATAGCATCTTAGATACCAAATACTTCGCAACTGCTTTGAATAACGGTAAATTTTTGTGAAAAAAGTAATATATTTCAATGTCTTGTATATAACGATATTAATTATTACTAAATTAATCTTACTTATCTTAGAGATTAGGTTTTGTAAGAATTGAATCAGTAAACTTATGTTGAAACATAGTTTTTTATTTTTCAGTAATTTTGATCGTATTTCTTACCGTGTATAAAGACCCGAAGCATTAATACCTACGATAAACGTAAGTGAATTGACTGAGCGTGCAGGAAATGGCATAGGATAGAATAACGAATCGTATATGACGCAATATATTAGGGTGAACGAAGTATTCTGGTCAATTTCACATTGTTTAATTATCGCTAATAAACTGATTTACAGTAATCACGGGATAAATCTGCACATGTAATGAAATTTAGTTTACATAAAAGTAATGACACAAAAGTCGCGTAATTGCTTCTGTTAAATAACTCTACCCACAATATCGTCAAAGCGCTTAAAGATATGTTAAAATGACATGTGAAACCATGCACCTGATCACATTTTCTATTGACCGATCATTAAGCGCTTTGACGCTATTTTTAGGTCATAAGTTACTGAAAATGATTCAAAAACTTAAGTGTACGTTGGAATAAATTTTAAAATCACTTTTGCTTCTTAGAAACCCACTATATTCGTGCCAATAAAAATGTAAAAGTAAATTATGTGATTCGATTTCGAGATGAAATCTATTTCAAGCATTGAAACCATTCTTTATTTGCTTTGATGTATTTCTATAGGTATATTTTATTTCCATCCAAAATATTGAGAAATTTTATTTTTTATATTAAAAATCCCTATAATTTGTGTTAAAATTTAAACTTATAATTTAAAAAGAATGTACAAAATATTCATATTTTTATAAAATCTCATTACTGGACAATATTTTTTAATTGTGTAGTAAGTTAATTAAGCGTTTGTTTGTTAATAGATATTATAGTATATATATAATAGTGTACTGTGTTTTCGAGGTGTCAATGAAAAATTTAAAAATAAATAAGATTCGAATCAAAATCTATTCTTTGTTATACTTTTTATTCAGCGTAAATATCCACCCATTGTAAAACAGAGAGTGAAGAATTATTATTCCAAACCACTGGAAATGAAACCCTTGATTGAATAGCATATTAAACTGATCTAAGAATTATAAGTCGTAGGACATTTTATTTAAGTAGATATTGCTTTTTAGGACTTAGAGCTTGTTTATTTGATTATAACGGGTACCGGGACCAGTACAATATTAATAATTTTTCTCATTACTTCGAGAGAGTCGCCTAGAAGAATTTTTTTGGTGGTAATTGTCACTGGAGTACCCGGTATATTAGGGCAGGGCTTATTAAAAATTGGGAAAAATAAAAGACAAAAACACCAAAATTTATATTACCGGGAAAATTTATTATCGAATTGACGTATTTACATTAATATTAACAGTCTTAACAAAATTACAAAATTTGAAAAAAAGAAATTAAGGCCTAATTCAAACAGAACACAATTGGCGAAAAAATAATACAGAAATCACACGATCAGGTTCTGCTTGGATGAGATCTAAGAAAAATTATATAAATGCTAATTTATTGCTTTTTCTCTTCGACTTGAGATTGTTGCTTCTTAACTGGACCGGTTTGTGTAATTGGAATTGCTCGCTCACTTGGTGAACCTTCAATAGCCAACTTTGGTGCAGATATTGTTAAAACACCATCTGAAGAGAGACTAGAAGCTAAATTTTTTCCGTCATATCCTTCTGGCAACGCATATCTTCTAGTAAATTGTCTTGAAATGTATCCATGTTCATCCTGTTTTTCCTCGTGTTTTCCCTCCACGATAATATGATTATCATCGATGGCTTTTACTTGAATTTCGTTTGGAGCAAATTGTTGTACATCCAATGATACTTGGAATTTATCTTTGTCAGCCACTACAGTAGATCCTTGATCCAATTTGGCTAAAGCTGAACGCCACGGTCTGTAGTAATTTCGGCTTAATAATGATGGTACCACGAACGGCTCCAATAAATCATCATTTCGTAGTCCCAATCCAAAATGTTGATCATACAAGCGAGATGGTCTTGCCCATGGATCGCTTAAAACGTCGTTGAAGATTAATGGAAGTAATGACATTTCGTTAATATTTATTTATTTTCACAATAAAATAATATTCACTTGAAAATATCACTTGAATTCGCTTTAACTCACTTCTGTAGTTAACTTGAAGAGTCTGTATTGTTATCTGACCGTATTGCACACTGTGCGTCGTTTATATAGTTACAGTCAATTAATACCGTAGAGTCTAGCAAATTCTAGAACATTCATTTAACTTGTATATGTTTTCTATCTCTGTTTAAGTAATATAAAACGATATTGTTTTTTTCTTTTTAGAATTGTCTAGAATTCTAGATAATTCTATATTATTTCAAAATTACATTTGTTTTTAAGATAGTACCATAGATTTATTTATATAATGACCGATATTATATTTTGTTTTAAAAATATGATTGCAGAAATTATATCTTATAATTGCAATTTTCAAGAAAATATTTATAAAATAAAAATGTAGTCTTTTTATATTTAAAATAGGTAAAATAAAATGTTGAGTTTGAAAAAACATCAATTTTCCAATTTCTTATTTTGAGTGTTGAAAAATTATGTTTTTCATCATTTATTTAATAAAAAATAGCAAAAATTAATAAATGGAAAAAATTTGTATGTTTCGGAATTTGGATGAAAAACAGTTTCTCGAGTTTTGGCCGAAAAATTTAAAAATCATTTTGACGATTTTTTTCGTTAATTAACGATTGACGATTTGACGATTGTGTAATAAGTAGTTTCAGAGATCCACTGAAATCGTAATCGAGGAGTGATAACCCGGATTTCAACCATATTTTTGTGGTAATTAGGATAATTGGGTCCCAAAAAAAAAAAATAAATAAATAAAATTCAGCTCATTTAATGATGAGTATTTTTCGACAAATCTCCAGATCGACTCGAAATAAAAACTTTTCGGATTTTAAACAATATCTTAAAAACTTACCTAAAAAACCAATTAGTTCCGACAAATTCTAAAGCAAAATTTTTATGCCTCCGGTCGTAAAATCAAATCGCAAAATTTTGAATTATTTATGAGTACTATTTGGAATTTATTTACAATCATAGGTATTATTTAGAATTTTATTAAACGAGATGGGAAAATTACTTATCTTCAAAAAGTTTTTCTAAGTACGCCACTGCTTCAATAGTATTACATATTATGCAAAGCAGGTATAAAACCCATGAAAAGTAAGTAATGAAAAACAAACAGAAAAGTTATAGGTAAAGTTATTTCTAAAATAAATGTAAACAATATAAAATGGCTCGCCAAGCGGTCATTCTCTAGAGAAAAATAAGACGTTTGTTTTGACATGTTAAGGCATGCAGTTATATGTCATAATTAGATAGATTATAATGTTTTTTTTCTTCAATAAATTAATATAATAACAAAGTAATAGGTGGTAAATGCTAAACTTACGTCTTTTGCTTATAAACAGTATTCTGACATTAAGTAAATATACTGTTAAATGACGATAACAATTAATCGTTCTCGTAAATAAGGATGGTTTGTCCAGTTCTACATTGGGTTAAGTAGAACAGATTGCAAAAAACCATAAAATGATCCCTAAAAAATTTTTCTATTAAAAATAAATTAATGGCTTCTGATTTTTCAATTCACCGGATCCGCCAAGAGGTCATTTGCCTATACTACATAAAAGAAGAAAGAGAGGTCTCGTTAAAAAAATCTATTGTGCGGGAACCGTAATCACAAAACCATGGCCTCGTTGAGAATACTATTAATATTTCAAGATAATAAACTATAAAAAGGTGTCGACCAAACACAACCAAATTTTGTCTAGTTCCCATCCGTCGAACGCACGATAAGGAACTTTGTAAAATATACTACAATATAATCCGTATCATAGATTCAAAGATAATAAATCTAGCTCATTTGACGATTAAGTGAGTATTTTTCGAAATATTCCCAGAAACGCTTCGAATACAAGTTTGTTCGAGCAGGATTTTAGATGATTTTTCAAAAATTCATCCATTGTTAAATGAATCAAATTTTTGTATATAGGTACTTATATGTACTAAATTTCTTTATTTACCAAGTTCTCAAGCTCCGAAAGGTAAGGGATGGGAAGGGAAGTGTAAATTAACTTAGAAAATGATAAAAATGGCATCAATTTTTTTGTCTTCCAAGGATTCTAAATTTTGCACTTCCTTCTCTGTCTCTGAGACCCCATTCTTTTTCTTTTTGGATTACATACCTAACACACATCTTACTAAATTGTTATAAAAACATTGTAGACGATAACTTTCTATCAGAAAGAAAATGGCATGATAAGAAGAAGAAAATGAAGAAAAACAAACAACAGGGTTATTGGTAAAGTTATTTTTAAAATTAAATATAAAACGACTCGCAAAACGGTCATTGTCTATACAGGAAAAATAGATGTCTATAGCGACATATTAGGGAAGTCTTACGTCATAATTTGATATTATTTTTCTGTTTTTTTTCATTAAATTGATCACCTCTGATGTCTATTATAAAATATTTCTTATGGTATTCCGACGTTTAATAAACAGTATATGTAGACACTCATATGAGAAGGGTGGCATTTTTATTAACTGCTTCTTCAATTTTATCCTGGAAAATTCTCCCTGTAAAGAAAATGAAAATTTATATTCAATAGAATAATGATTTAAGCCGTATTAAAACCAAAAATATTCGCGTGGATTACGAATCTCAAAGCATGATAAAAACAAAATTCACTTGATCGACTATTGGCATTTTAAGAGTGCTGGGCAGATTTTTGATAAATTACGCCTGTGTGCATCTCTACTGGTTGACAAAGAGTAGTTGAATCCTATAGAATACTTATAGATATCTACCGCACTAAACTAAATAGCCTATGTTTGAATATTTGCAAGTATATACTATCTTCGGTAAACATAGAAATTTGACACTATGTCTAATTATTCTACCCAGTCGAATAGATTGTGGGAGTGTACATCATCGAATGGAAATTAATAAAATTTATAAAGAAACTACTATAAACACGATAAAATTTTCTAGAATACTGTTTTAAGGTAGTTGGGTCTCACAAACAAAATCTTAAAAAATCTTCAAAACTTTGAATATAAGTAATTACAAGAATAATACATATTAAAATTTGAAGAGAATTTAACACGCCTAACATGAGATAATTGGAATTAAAAAAAAGCGTGAGAACATGGAAATTTTTCAAACATTTTCCAGTGAAAGAGACCTACCGCTTTGACCATGGATTTTTAGTGGAAGGAATATGCGTGTATTCATCCCAGTATATATGTGTATTCATTTCTTGTATATGTGTGAGACAGTATGCATGGAGGTACAGTAACAGTAAAAAAACTTGGTTTATAACCTTAGCTATGTATGTAAACGTATGCTGGGATAGAACTACCTTAAAAGATGAAAGGAGTTCTTCGTATACCTACTATGTTTTGAGGACAACTTGTTTCCATTTTCCGTTTTCCTCTAAGCATTGTAATTGGTAAAAGTTAATAGCGTTCAATTAAGCAGCAGGTCAGAGGACAAACACTCCGATTTGGGTGTTAGGGAAAAGTCGACAGTATCGGAAAATCTTTTTAGAAGAATAAAATAAAATGGAAATATTAATCAATTTTAAGGTGCGGTTGCCAATTAAAATTTTCCCTGACCAGAACTTAAATAGAGCAGCTTTCTCAATAACACCCTTGCTCTATGTTGGCTACCCAAGGACTTCGATAACACAAATTGGTGACCATTTGTAGGAAGCGTGAAAACGAAAATTGAAACAAGTCGCCCTCAAAACACAGTAAGTATATAAAGGAATCGACGGAGAAAAAAATTCAATTCGATGATGTAGGTCGATGATGTAGGACCTCTCTCGGTTGAATCAAAGGACATTACTATACTCTCATAACATGCTGCTTTACAAAAACAATTTATGTCACTCATCGAAAAAACAAGTAATCGAAAATGTTTACAAATATTATTAAGTATTGTTGACTTTAAATTATTATCAAAAATGTAACAAATTAATGCCATCAATAAAATGAAGATAAAAATGGAAGCTTTTACCTTCTGTTTACAAAACTAATTCAAATTCGTAAACATTTAAGTGGTCTGGATTAAAATATTTTAACATTAAACGATAAATAGAATTGGTTTGATTATGATGTCACATATATTCTTCGTTTCAAATGATAGTTATGGAGCTATTCCTATTCCGAAGACTAATAAAAATTTAGAAGAACAAATTTTTACAGACAAACCCCACATTTAAAAATATAGAGCCTCACTGTGGATGTTGAAGACTAAAAAGCTCACGCGATAAGGATATGTACCTACTTAAAATTCGAAAGGCGGGACATTTCTAGTGCTTACTGGCGGTAAATTTTTTTAAATCTGGCGATATTATAGCAATAGCAATTAAATTATGCAATCAGAGAATAACACGAAATAAAGATTATCTTCTGTTCATCATTTTAGGGTTGGTATTTTAGGTATCTACAGAGAAATTTTATGTAAAATATATGTAATATTTGAATACAAAATCGAATAATATTCTCGAGCACCTAGTATGACCTAACCTTTTACAATATTCTTTCCTTTGTAGAAATTGTATTCTGCCTAATTCTGAGACCATGTCTGGTAACATTTTAAATCTGCTTATAATAATTTGGTCCTAGCTATTTTTTACTCAGTAAAAACCCAATTGGAGCAAATTCAAAAGACCTCAAATAATTATTTGCAAATAAAATTTCGCATATCGAAAAATTAGAAAGGCTTTATGCCTCTTCTGCCTGAAAAAGACGCGGAACTTAGTTGTACTTTTTTGAAAGCGCCTATTGACGAATGTACTTTACATAAACACAAAAAAGACGCTCGGAAAAGAGATGTAAGAACTGAGAAAATGAGGCTAAACGATTTGGAATATATTTTAACCATTTTCCAAGTTCTGGCCATTTAGATGAATCTATATCTGTATCTTTTTCGTGATTCTTGATTCACAATGTCTAAATGTCTAAATGTTTTGCGTGTTGCGTGATATTTATTTATGTGATATAGCTCCAGAACTAAAGTGGTATTTTAAAATGTAAGGTAAACCATTATACATATACATAGACACACCATCGTCGAGATATGATGGTAGAACAGGACGACAGGGGTTGATGATTTTAATTGATGATTTCTGTGGTGGGTGTCAAATGAAAACCGTATAAGAGCGCATCACATTTAATTGTTTTTTTACAATCATTTCGATTTTCATCGAAGAAAAGTCGATTTACTAAACTATCGATCATAATATATATTCTTTTTTAAATCATTTTATTTCGTACTGTATTCTCAAAATGAATACAAATTTTAATGTTTTGTTAGTGATTAAATTTTTAACAGTTTTTTCAATTACGATTGCATTACCAATAGAGGTAAGAAAATATTTATTTTATTTCAAACAAATTTCTTGATCCTTAAGAAAAGTTCTGATTTTTTGATGATTTTTTCAGTGTTTATTTTTGTATATTATTTTTATAATTGTGGTACAAAAATTTTTCTGAATTTTCTTCATAGCATAATTTTACTGCAAATATTTTAGAAAATTGGTATATGTAGATGAAATGCAAAAAAAAAAAAGTTATTTGAAATCCTTTTGAAGAACTTAGAGTATTTTCCAAGAGTTTTATATTTTTATTTAACTAATTATTTCAAACTTGTTTATTATTGATCATTAATTGTTTCAAAATTGTTTATTACTGATAATTAATTATTTCAAAATTGTTTATTATACCGATAATTTGAAAATCAATTTTTTGAAAATTATATATTACTGACAATTAATTAATTAATTCAAAATTAATAATTATGAATATTAATCTATAATTTTTCTTAGATATTTATTTTTCTTTTCGGTAGTTATAATAGTATAATTAAAATAATCACTAGTTAAAAAAATCACTGGCAGGTATAATAAAATTAAATAACATTTAATTAAAAAGTATAATATAGTATTTAATCAATTATTCGGTTTATATTTTATTCGATACTTTATAACTAAAATAATTTACTATTACTCATAATTTTTCAGGACAATATTAAAATAATTAATTTTCTACCTTGCAGCAATTTATACTTTCATTTGTAACTAAAATGTTGAAAAACGAATAAAATTATTGAATTCGAGAATCGTTAATTAAAATATCGATTTTTATTATGAAGCATCATAAATAGTATCTTTTTAAAATCTGTCATTAACAAAATCAAATCGAAACTTGTTTTGTGTTTCTATAATGTTTTTAGCGTGAGTGAAAATTTGTAATTAAGTAGTCATTCAACAAACTGAGTTTGTTAATTTTAAAGTATAAATAATTTTAACAATTTCGTGAATAAAAATTTTTTATTTTAAACTAGCAGTTACTCGCCTGCGTTGCTGAACAATTTCAACTTTAAAAACAAAGACGAGTTATTATAGCCTTCTCTTCCTTTACCCTCACTTAATTCCCCTTTTGTTCGCCATTTAATGGGTTTTAATTTTTTGGTGCGAAATGCTATTTAAAAAAAATTAAATATAGCCCATGTTACTTGCTGACAATATAGCATTCTATAGGTGAAAGAATTTTTAAAATCGGTTAAGTAGTGGACTCAAAATTAACGGATTTTCATACAAACAAACGGGGTATAATTTCGGAAAATCATTTCTTAACGGATGCCTACGTCAAAAAACACACCCTCTAAGTTTCAGGTCTCTACGATCAGCGGTTTAGGTCGTGGGTTGATCCGTCAACCAGTCAATCATTCAGGGCAAATAAATAAATAAATAAGATTTCTAAAAAAGGTGGAGGCGCAGGGAAATATAAAAATAGTTAAATTTTTTTGCTTTTAATAAATTGATTATTGAATTAATAAATTAAGTAATATTGATAAATATAAAATATGAGAATGGAAAGAAAGATATACAATTTTTTTTAAATTTTTGAATAAATAACTTTAATAAATAACGTTGAATAACGAAAAAAATAAAAATTTGAAAACATCTAAACCCCTCCCTTAATATGCGAAATAGTTAATTTTATGAAGTAGTATTACTATATAGTATTATTGCCTTTTATTATTAAGTAGGTTTTACTTTTCGAAAATTCCTCAAAATTCGTTTCTATAAAACAAAAATTCGTGAATTTTTAGTGTTATTCTTAAAAAATAAGTTAAAAAATCGGATATTTTCAATATTTCCGTTTTTATTTCTCGATCAAGTAATAAAAATATAAAAAACTTTAATTAAAATATTTTTTAATATAAAAACTTAATTAATATTATTTGTCAATGAAATTCGATATGTATGTGGTATACCTAATATTAACTAGTTTCTATATACAATATATTAACTAGAATTTTGTTAAATAATATAAATGCAGCATACAATTCGATTTAAATCAACACATTCGAGAAATGTTCAAATATAGATTAATGAACTTAAATAAACTAGTTAGAACAGTTTTAAATTTCATTTTATTTATTCTATATACCTACATTTAATTTGGATTAAACCAATAATAGTCCGTATTTTATGGCTATAAAGGTAATCAAATATGATTATATACATTTTTAAATTGGAATAAAAACGAAACGGTATATGATCAATATGATTTTTTATTTATTTTAGACATTGGATCATGACATTTTTATTTAAACATGATTTCATGTAATTACTCTTAGACTTTATTAAAGCTTTTTCATTTTCAAATATACGATTCAATTATACTTCTATTCGCACCGTGCGTGAGTTTTATTGGAGGCGTTTTCATGATAACGATACACTACTTTAATTGTATAATTGTATGGATGCATATATAAGTGTATGGATTGCATTTATGACTTACATAATTTTCAATGTAAGTCATAATATTAATCTTAATTAACCTACAGCTTCCAATTCGTTAATATATCTATACTATGCTTAGCTTCGCCTAGGCCATTCGCTAAACACAAACTTTAGGTCCATCTCTTTTTAAATTTGACGGCATTCGGCTGTCCAATTCTATAATCATTAATAGCTATAAAAAATGTTAAAAGATGCATACAGTATAATTTCGAGATTGGTTAATACATCTTGTTAATTCTCGAAAAAACTATGAGATTTCTTTGCCCATCTGAATTTATCTTCTTTCGCCATAATATGGAGGAAGGTGCAAAATTATAAATGTATACAATAAGCATTAAAAAATAATATAAATATTATCGAAGATAATAAATGAGAACTCTAGGATATGTCGAAATAAAGGAATGAAACTGATCTAGGAATTGGGGCAAAAATCGAAATTTATTAAAAAATAAGTTGCTACATTTTTTTTTATCTAACCACAGAAAGTTATAGGTAATTTTCTCAAATGCCAATCTGAGATTTATTTTATACAGACTTTATAAGAAAAACTTTTTATAAGAAAAACATACTTTCAAAGACACAAATAAATATTTTAAAAAGAAAATCCTAAAATTTAACGATTCTTTGTAAATCTTTTTTGTTTTAGAATGAGCGCCGACCACAGTACTACTCATCACAAGCCAATTCAATTGGTAAGAAATATTTCTAAATATAAATTGTTTTCATGTAATAAGCTTTTTTTTCAATAAAATCCACTATTATTTGTAATGCTTTTGAATAATTTATGTTGAGACTGTTTGTGGTGATTTAAGCTGATGAAAAGTGTTGGCAGTCTGGTAAATTAGTTTACATTTTACTTATTTTAACCGCTTCCAAAATTCTTTTGCATGATGCTTGAACCTCCTCGAGCTCCACTTAAACAATCATGGTATCTTATTTAAGTATATTAAATGTATTATACAATTTGCAAATTCCATGCTTGCTTCACTTGGCTAAATAATTTTTTATTTTTTATTTTAAATGTTTAATTTTTGCATGGCATTATTCCAGAAACCAGATACAACATTCCCCCAAAATTAAAACTATACAATTTGAATTCAAATACCAACGCAAATAGTGATGACGACATTTTAAACAAAAGAAGATTATTTTTTATGGAAAATGAAAAACTATTAAATCGAGAACTTGAAAATGAGTATCCAAATTTATCAAAACGTGAATTAGATTACTTAGGTGGTGATAATTTATTGAAACGTAACCAGAAAATGTCAAAACGAGAATTAGATTACTTAGGTGGTGATAATTTATTGAAACGCAGCCAGAAAATATCAAAACGTGAATTAGATTATTTGGGTGGATCAAATCTATTAAAACGGAATCATTTAAACAATGAAAGAGTTTCAAAACGTGAATTAGATTATTTGGGTGGATCAAATCTATTAAAACGGAATCATTTAAACAATGAAAGAGTGTCAAAACGTGAATTAGATTATTTAGGGGGAGATAATTTACTTAAACGTGATATCGATTCATTGGGTGGTCCCAATTTACTCAAAAGAGAATTAGACTATTTAGGTGGAGATAATTTGGTTAAACGGGAATTAGATTATTTGGGTGGCTCGAATTTATTAAAGAAACGTGAACTAGATTATTTGGGTGGTGATAATTTAATTAAACGTAAGTAGTATCAAATAAAAATTTTATAATACAATTTCCCATTACGTGAGTTTTGTTTAGAGATTGATTCAATTTTAGATGAAAATTACTATAAATAATTCACGATTTTTATACCATTTAAAAATGATTAATTAATATTATTTAATTAAAAAAATCTCCAGTAGTTTTATTTCAACTCTTTTGGGCTTTGTTAAAATCGTGTAAAATAATTTATATTTTAAGTTTAAATCAGATTATAATCGAATTTGTGAAAAATACATTCTAATAAAAAAGTTTTAAGTTTATTTTTGTTTATTTTATTCATTTTTATAACGATTTTACCCCTAAACGTAAAAGCAGTCTTACACAGTACATTACAACAAGCTTTGAGATAATTTAAAAATACCAAAAATATTTTGAAAGCCGATTTCAGTAGGTTTTGAAATCAATCCCAATTTGTGCAAATGCAGCATGGTAAACAATGAATTTCTTGCATGTTTTACTCGTTATAAAATTGTTTTTGATTGTATGCGTGTATATTTTTACCAGAAAACAAAGAGAAAGGTAATGAATTAATTGCATGAGGAATGTATGTTAATGTAAGTTTTCAAACGACAGGATCAATTTGAGCTCTTAATTTTGTGAAATGTCTTTCCGTTATTATATTTAAGGTAATTATATTAAGAGATTCCAAAAAATATCATTTTGAATAGAAAATTGTAACGTAGTATTCTGATAAGGAATAAAATTACACACATGTTGTACATTATACTCAGGGCCGTAACGAGGGTAAATATAGCGCCGGTGGTATAAGAGGGTTTCAGAAAAAAATTCCAATAAGATCGAATCAAATTTGCCTATGTTATCAAAAAAACGAATTTTTTAGCTTTATGACGTCATCAGAATCCAAAACATTTAATTTTGTTCTATCACATCCAAATTTTATCCAATTCTGATAAACCAAGTATGTAATCCTACTAAATTTGGATCATACTTTTCAAATTTATGATCAAAATTAACCTATCTCTAATGGGTTTCAAGAATGCGAAGTTCTGGTCCCGGAATTAAGCAGATGAGTGATAGCTTTCAAAAAACTGATATCACAGCTGAAAAGAATGATCCAAAATTAGTGGGTTCCCAAAAAAATTTGAATAAGATCGGATCAAATTTGCCTATGTTATCAAAAAACGAATTTTTTATCTTTATGACGTCATCAGAATCCAAAAAAATTAATTTTGTTCTATCACGTGTTCATCATGTTCCATTAATTTAATATTAAAAGTTATTTCGGAGTTTGGAGAATTCTCTATAGTATTTTTCTCTACAAATTATGATATTTATAAAATTGTAAATTAATGAGCACCTTTTACATGATTCTTTACAATTTTTTTGTTTTACGTATAAAACATACTTTTTGTTTTACGTCTCTATTTCTGTTGCGCCGTTGGCAAGTGCCTCCTTTACCACGCCCTAGTTACGGACCTGATTATACTTTTACTGATAAATCAAATATTGACATAGGTAACTTCACAGATTAAGATTACATAATATTATATGTAACAAACAATTATTTTATTGATCAATGTAAACGAATCACAATTACGTATAATATAAAAGAAATCAAGGCGGTAATGAGTATACAAAAGTGGACTTTTTCTTTTGAGTCGTCTTATATGTCTTCGAAATATGGTACATATCTCCCTGATTGGAAGTGCGATGTCAGTAAACGTCTTTCGTCCGACTAACTTCATCCGCATTAAAGGAAATAAAAAATCAAGGACCTTACAACTAATTTATGTAAAAGTAAAAAGTCAAAATTTGAAAGCTATTGTCTAGAACAAACAACGTAATTACCTACATAAAAAAAAAACTTACCATTATTACCATTGTACTATAAATTTTTGGATTAGCTACTTTAACAATTATTAATTAACAATGGAGGGTATATAAATACCCCATAAAATTTTGTATAAATTTAATTGAATTTCTTGAGAATTAACGCAAATTCGAAAAATTTTGAGATCAAATAAAAAAACTTGTAGTCATACACTAAATATAAAATTATATTTTATTATTTTAATTATTTATTAAAATATAGTATGTACTACCAAAAACCTAATATAAATTCAATTTATATAAATACATTAAAATTTACGTTTCCATAGAAAAATTGTAAAAAATCTACTCCTCAACTTTTGCATACTTAACAACGGCTAAATACAATTCTAAAAAAAATTTATTATTAGTTTTATTAGAAAAAACAATTTTACTTTCTTAAACAATACAGGCAGGTTGTTTATCTTTTTCCTTTACTCGTATAAAATACACATAAATGTTATTTAATACTTTTTAAACATTATTGATTTTTTTTTTCAAAACCATTTTCGTAAATTTAAAACTTTACAAAAATTAAAAAAATTGCTTTTAAACGAAATAGGTTAACAAAGTTTTTTTTTAAAAGCTTTTATTATCTGAAAACTGCAGCATATATTATTATGCCGAACAAATTAATAATTGTAATAATGCTAACACAACTGCAAACTTAATAGTTGAAAATGGTGGAAGCGCAAAAAACATTATAACATTACACTTTTTATATTAAAAAAAATTCTTCACTGCGCCAACACAAAATATTTGAATAAACTAGTGATGCAATTCTCGAATAGAATTTGTGATTCGAATCACTCGTGTAAGTTTATCGTGTAACATCATTCTAGTCGTAATCGAGTTTTCGAGCCAATCGAGCTAGCTAAATAACACCTTTTGCAACTCGAGCAAGATTCGGAGATAGTAGGGATAATAAAAAAAAAAATAGGAAGAAAATTTGGAGAAAATTATAAGTAAAACATTTTTTTGAATTTTTTTATAAAATTATTAATTTGCGTTGATTTTTTTCTGAGAGACGCGTTTTTGAGTACAAAGGAAAAACTTTTTGTCCTTTACAGCCCTTGAAAGTTTATTGTTATATTTATGGAATACCACGTTTAGATTTAAAAATAAAACATTATATATATATTTATGACAAATATATTTTTTTTCGTCTTAAAACATTTAAAATCGATAAAAAATGAAGACAAAAAATAAAGTTAAAACATGAAAGAAAAATCATAACTTTTAATAATATTTTTAGTAAACATTTATAATGGTAATTTCCTCTTGATGATAATTTAATGTCCTTCGTAAAATCAAATAGCCGAAAGGTATTTTCATAGAAATGAAAATGAAAGGAAATTATAATTTAGCATCAATGAAAAACGTGTGTAATAATTTTCTTTTTTTTCTTATTATTTTATTAATTATTTTCTTTCATTTCTTGACTTTATGTAATTGTAGTCGGTAATATAACTTAAAACGTATAGTTAAGTATTTTCAAAATTTGGTTGTAGATAAATTTCAAATTAACAAGTCAAAACAAACAAATGACTAAGTTAATTGTTGAAATACCATGTATTACAGTGTTGTATACGGATTTGTTTGTTTTTTTCCGTCATGTAAGTAAAGAAAGATAGTCACTCTTAGATATCCACACAGAACTGACATTCCCATATAATACATAGTCTATAATTTGCGCCCTTAAGAGTAAAAAAAAGACGAAAAAATATTTCAAACAAAAGTTGTTTATTTTTTGACCCAAGACCCAGTTGACCTATGTTGGTCATTTACGAACTCGACCTCACTTTTCACGTCTTGGGCACGCTATAAAGTTTTCAGCTTGATATAATTTTTCGATAGAGAGAAATCAAGATATTCCATACAGATAAATTTTTGGGGCGGCAAAATTTTAATATTATAAACTAAAACAAATTTTAAAAGTTTCACATTGGCGAGTAGATTTTCGATTACTAAAAACAAAGATACACAATTGAGGTAAGACTTTGATTTTTGTAAGATTATCATACGACAAAAGGGTAAATCGCACAGGATTAAAGTAAAGTAAAGAAAACCGTTTTACCATTTCGTTACCCTCTTTAGACACCAAAAACATATTATTTGAAAATTTTTCAAAATTTTTAATTATAAAAATTAACGAAAATTTATATTTCTAAGGTGAATTGGTTACTCTACATACTAGATACTACGATTCATTACAAGCTGGAGCCTACGGAGAGGCGAAACGATTTGATACCACCTTAATAAAGTAAGTTATAATCAATTTTTAGTAAGTTAATTTGAAGGTTCGTTGCATGGAGATTAATTTTCTCTATGTTTGATGAAATTTTATTTCGCTGTTTCCAAATAAATGTGGAAGCACTGGAAAGAATAAACATTGAATTTATTGTTGATAATCTTAAAATATTTTTTCCAACATTTCCGCAATGGTAATATAATTTTAGCCTATGACGTAAAAAGAGCACTAGTATCTCGGGGATTTTTTAAATATAGCAAATTCATTTGTTTAATATTTGTCTATATTTGATTTAATTAGATCTTTTGAAGATTCATCCATGTTAATGAGTAAACGAAAAAATCGTGCGTCATTAAATCCATTAGCTGGAAACACGTTTGGCGCAAACAAAAGATCAAATAATGAGAGGTAAGTGTTTTTTTTTTGGAAAATAATTAGAACAAGTATCATACTAATTGTTTATTTTTAAGGTTTTCCAAGAAGGAAGAGCATCAGAAATTACAGAGAAACGAAAATATTGAAAATATTATTAATTTTTTAACGCACTTATTTCCATTAAATTTTGTTCGACGTTATGAATAGTGTAAATATAAATAAATATGAGTGTAACCATTGTAACATATCTGGGACTCTCCAAAGAAATCAAATTAAGGACGTTACCAAAGGCTAATTTTCTTAAAATTAATTTGGAATATTTATTAGTTAAAAGCATGATAAACATTTTCCTATAACGAAAATTATAAAAAGAGGCACTCGTTTGTGTTATTTCTTCTATAAGTGATTTTCTCTAAATCTTTGGGCATAATGGGCTTTTGGGCAAATAATCAATATTTCAAAAACTATAGTACCTATATATCGCAAAATTTGCATTTTCTTCTTATTTTCTCTAACAGAATTCACCCTCAAAATTTGAAACGTAAGTATCAAATATTTTCAAACAATCAATTTTTCTTGGGAACGTCCTTAATACAAACTTTTACCTATTCGTACAAAAATAATTACAGTTTATTAAAAATATAGACGATATAATATTACATAATTAACGCGGGTTTTCTAATAAAATCTCATTTAAATACTGAACTAATAATTAGAACTAGAACAGTACGAAATTATAAATATTTCCTCTAAGTGCTATCTATGCTTTTATTACAGTAGAGTCCCTGTAATCCGAACGTTCAGTAATCCGACATTTTACGCACGCTTTCTATGCCTACAACTCAGTCATATAATAGTGTATGCTTACACCACAGTCGTAGGGTTGGTTTATTTTATGTTGGACCATACAAACAAAGAGAATAAATATAAATACATATATACATATGTATTATTATTTACTCTCTCTGTTTGTAAGGTCCAAAATAAAATAAACCAAGTATATAATATATGACTGTGGCCTACACATACATAAATTTGTGTGAATGAATTTTTCAATACAATCCCAGTAATCAGATACTTCCTGATTTTTAATAGATCCATCCCGATCCGGATTATAGTGAGACTCTATTGTACTTCTATTTTTCAAGAGTCCCTGAAACCAAAATCTACCTAAACTCCTGAAATAAAGGAATATGTTATGATATTTAAATAATTAACAAAAATTTATCTATAAGGTTTTTGGAGATGTTGTAAAAGGTTCTAAAATAAATAATAAAATTGGTTTTATTTATTTATAAAGTAGTGAAATAAAATTTTAAAAATGTTCTAACAAATCTCAAGTTAACTAGTGACCTGGCTAAAATAACTGGAGACTAATCACCTCGGTGCGTGGTTCAATAAAAAATTTCGGAAATATTTTACAATTTTATTTCACTACAAAATTTACAATTTGGTTTAATAAATTAATTTTCAAGATGAGTTATATCTATATTTTCTTTTGTATACAAAAATTATCATAATGAATAAAATTTTTAAAATTGAAAGTAACTTCTTTTAAATTTTTCTCATGCATGTAAGTAAATTTAAACTATAGCACTGTAGCAGCCAATTTATGAAGCTTTTCGTAAAATAGGTAAGAATATTCGGAAAATAAATCATGGAAATCTTAGGAAGACTTCCTAAATTTATTGCACATCAGCTTGGTATTATTTAATAATATTTTTGATTTTTATTAGAATTTGTATAAACAGTCGTTAATTGTTCCATCTGTGTTTTTAAATGATTTAATATTTGACAAAAACTGAGAACACAAAACCATTGGTAATACATGTACACTAAAAATAAGTAAAAATAAATCCAATAAATATAGAAAAACAAATAAGAAAAAATACATCAATTACTTACATAGAAAAAATACTACCGCAATACTTAATACTGCTAACATGCCTAAAACATATTCCAATTCTTTCAGCAATAACAAAGTCCAAATTGCAAGTAAAAGTATTGTAGTTACGTATATAAAATATAGCCCTATAAATGGGTATGTTAATAAACTTTCACACTGAAAAACATTTTTAACATTATTAGCAACGATTATACTAAAATGGCCTACCCGAGAAAATTTTATTACACGTACATACACGAGAAATCGTAACTCGCTTCGTGCCTGTATAAAAGTAGCTATATAAGATATCGAGATGCGTCTTTTTTTGGTATGATTTAAATAATTCATAGCTGTATTTAATGAAAAAAATTCACAAATATGCAAATTAAATAAATATGAAAATTCAAAATAATAGCAAATACAATAAATATGAAAGTATGTATGCCATTTCTTAAACAGTATAGGCAATATATATTACATCTATTTCAACTGATTTTTTTTCTGATTTTTTAATCACATAGTTAAAAACAGAGGAGCAATATTATGGCTTTGGGCGCTTATGTATCGGATCTCGCAAAAAATTCATCTGCGTAGAAAGGTCATAAAGGTTTTTTATTCGATTTTTAACTTGATGCAAAGTTTTTCTACAAATAGTTTACCTAAATTTTAAAAATAATGGGCAGGCCGGATTCATAGTCAAATATTTTGTTAATAAATACCTTGTAACCACCAATTATTAAAATGATACAAGATAAAAAAAGAAATACGAAAAATATAAAAAGACTTATAGAATATGATTTAGGTTCTGTAAAAAAATTTATAGATGATTATAAGATATTTTATATGAATATTACATAATTTTTAATATGGATACCTGCTCCGATATCTTGGAATAAATCGTAAAAAAGTATATGCTCGGTATGCTCTTCATCAAATTCAGAAGATATTTCTTTTACAAAGTTTGTAATCCAATCCTGATGCTTAAATACAAATCCTAAAGCTATCATAATTAATAATGATTGAATCTAAAACCAAAAATATATAGTTTTGGGAAAATTGGTTTTAAAGTTATATTGCTATACATATAACATAACAAAGTGTTATATTTTATAAATATGTTATATATACATAATCCAGAATTAACGTTATTTGTGATCGAGTTCACAATAGAGAATTTAGAATATAGGCTAAAACTCATTACAATAATGTAGATATAATTGCATAAACCAAACAATTATAAACAAAATTTACCATCGTAAAAAGCCCAATAACAAGAACACCAAAACGTACTGAATAATAAATGCAATAAGTTTGCATATATGGTAATTTCACAGGTTTCAATATTCCAGTATTCTGCATTTTCAAGTCACATTTATATTGATATGTAATTATGAATATTTTCGATATTTCATATCAAACATTTTTTTACTAAAATATTACTATTTTCTGCTTTATTAATAAAATGCTTTTATATATTTCTAACTTAGTAATTTATAAAAAAAGAGGCCTGTGTTACATGTAAAATTGAAAAGCAAAACTATATTCTAATAAAAAATATTGATTTTAAAAGTTTCAATCAGATAATGTTATTACAAAAATAAAAATAATTGTAATATAATTATGATTTTATCAGATTTGTCTACATGATTAATGAAGCATGCAATTGTATTCTTACCCTTTAAAAGACTGTATGAGACTATAGCCCTCACTTATCCTCCCTTTTGTTCTTTGAAAATGAATTTGGTTAGTAGTTTCCATGATATTGCCTAAAATCGTGTGCGGAAAGCTTTTATTCGAAGCGATTTTAGATACTAGAATACTATCTATTCGTCAAATGAGTTGGACTTTTATATAAGTTTTTTAGTTGTTATTTACCCTTAATAATCCAAAGACACAAAAATCCGGTTGGTTTTTTAATTGAAGAGTAAGTTTAGGAGAACTCGGCTGAAGAAATTGCTCTGGGATATCAACCCTTGTATACGATTTTAATCGATATATTAGAACTACTCGTTCAAGAATCAAAGACTTTCGATTTCTATATTGTTTAGGTCAAAATTACTCAACAATAATTCAAAATGATTTTTATTATAATCTGAGAAAAAAAATTCATTTATAAAAGGAATACTTGAACAATTTTTCCAATCTTATTTTGATGATTTGTAGGATTGTGGAAATAAAACTATGGCAAAAGGTACAAAATAATTTTATTAAACAATTTTTAATAGAAAAATATAATAATTTTAAAATTATATTTATTTCGATTCAATTGAATTAGTATCTTCGATATGTTTGAGAACAGCCAATCGCATAGCTTCTAAAAATTCACGTAAAGACGACTTGTTTTTATTTAAAAATAATGCTTGCGCTAAAAATGGAATTTTCCTTAAAGTACGTCCACTTAAACCCACACTCAAGTGTGATATTTCTAATAAAACAGCACTATCAGTATTTGGATGTGTTTCAACTAATAAGAGAGCAGTGTGCGGTAAAATTACATCTCTAGGTGAAATTATTCCAACTCTTAATAATTCTTGTAAACATGTATAATAAACTTGATATATAGCATGCGCTGATGGTAGAGCAATAAATTGTTTGATATCTGCACGATTAACGAATGCCAAATCGATAGCTTCAGTCATATTTGATGTTGTTAAAATGAACACGTTGTTATATTTGCACATTTGATCGATTTGTGTTAATACTGCATTTACTACACGGATAGAATCTGATGGTTCCGTACCTGGAATTAAAAAGTTATTAACGCATTAAATTCCAAACACTATCAATTTCATAGTATCTTATTAAAAAAAGTTGAGAAGCTGGGTGTAAGAGGAGATGCTCTTAAATGGTTTGAGTTGTACTTAGAAAATAGAAACTTTGAAGTGGAAATTAATAATTGTAAATCGCATAAATATAAAAGTACTGTCGGTATACCGCAGGGAAGCAATTTGGGTCCAGTACTCTTTTCGCTTTATCCAAATGACCTTCCAGATCATGTTGGAGAACTGGAGAAGTGATTATGTATGCAGATGATACATCAATGCTCATATCTGCAGATACGTCAGAGAATCTCAAGATAAAGATTGATAAGGTGTTAGAAGAATTCCATAGCTGGTACTACAATAATCAACTCATTATCAATTTATCAAAAACCAATTTCATTATTTTTGAACGAGGTAATAAAAATATGGATGATATAAAGATATCATACAACAACATTGAAATTGAAAAGGTCATCCAAACGAAATTCTTAGGAGTTATTATAGACTCAAATATGAAATGGAATGCCCACATCGATTGTGTCTATAAAAAATTAAACAGTCACTATTATTACCTTAAGTGCTTACGCACAATTGTTGATATCGACACCTTGCTATGTTTTTATTATGCCTTTTGTTATATCACCATGAAATATTGTATTGCTCTATGGGGACATGCCGGAGAATGTACTAGAATATTCAAAACTCAAAAGCAAATATTAAGATTAATTTTTAATACTAACTATAGGGAATCGTGTGTTCGATACTTTAAGGAAAAAAATTATGACCTTCTACGCGATCTACATATTTGAAGTACTCAAATATACTAAACAAAATCTAACAAATTTAAATTTAAACTCAGACAAATATGATCATAATACAAGAGCTAAAGATAAAATTCATATTCAAAAGTATCGAACAAAGAGATATAGCAATAGTCCGATATGTAAAGGTAGCACATTATATAATCAGCTGCCTGCCGACATTAGAGCAATACAAGATTTCAACAGATTCAAATGTTGTTTAAAAGATTATCTAATTGATTTGTGTCCGTACAAGTGTGATTTATTAAATGTACAAATATGATTTTCTTTGTATGACATATTTATACTCTTATTGAGCCAAAAATAAATTGATTATTATTATTATTATTATTATTTCTAAAACTTCGTAACTATTAGAATAAAATACTTAGGTTCTCGTATTTACCTGATAGAGCTTGAGTACGAGCATGTGCAAGTGATTCAACTTCATCAATTAAGACAAATACCAATGAATTAACATCCTCAGATACATCTCGGATATGTGCAAACATTTTGGTGACTAATTTCCCACTCTGAAAACATAAATGAAAATTAAACCATATGATCCCCAATATACCCATTTATTAAATAAAGCAAACCTCAGAAAACCATTTTGAAAATAAACTATGACTGTTGATTTCAATCAACTGAGCATTCGTATAACGATCTCGTAATCGTGCAGCGACTTTGTGAGCAAATGCTCGACATAATGATGTCTTCCCTGTACCTGGTGGACCATGAAGTAAAACCATCCGATTGGATGATATAATATTTTGATCTATTTTATTTGCACTGAATAATAAAGTTGTTTCAGCAAATTTTAATAGCTGGGAACAAAAATTCATATTTAGAGGTATATTCAAAATAAAGATTTCTACATGCGACCATTTTCATACATTCTGTTTTATTTCGTTTTCATAAATTAAATTTTCCCATAAACAATGTAAATCAGCAGATGGTAAAATCCAATTTGTAGATAATGTTAAAACTTCATCGGAATCTTGTAAAACATCTTCTTGAGGCCCAAATCCATCTAATCTATAAACTACCCATCTTAAGTTGTGGCAACCACTTTCAATATCAGACTGCAAATTTAGAACATCAGATTATTTTCCTCTGCAGTTTTTAATTTTGTCGCTGAAATTAAATTTTCACACTGAAAACTAAACTACTCACAATTTTGATCTTCTCATCCAAAATAATACTTAATACATTATTTGTTAAATAATCAAAGTCATTAAAGTCAGATAGAACTTTTCCTGGAGAAATTCCTTCATATTTGTGTAAAAATTGTTGACAGTTTTTAATTAATTCATCTTTCGATTCAGTACTGAAAATTTAAATTAACTAATTGATTATGAATTAATTAATTCTTAACAACATTTACCTTGCATTTTTCTGAATAATTTCTACAGTAAACATCGTAAAATTACTTTGAAAATCACCTTTATTAAAAGCAAAACAAATTTTTAACTGTAGAATTCAAATTCAAGGACTAAAAATTTTCCCAAATATTTTTGGATACATCTTTTTTTAATGCAAGTTATGGATAATATATTTATCTCATTCTAATTCGCTAAAACCGTATGCCAGAGTTTGTTTGATAAAATTATAAAACCAACACCATAGACATATAAAATATATCGCTTTTAAAAACACGGAAGTTTCCCATGAATAATAAGAAGTCAGGATGCCAGTCTACAAATTATTCAGTCAAATTAAGCTCCGTATAGTTAGCAGGTAAAATTGTTATTTTTCACTCAAACTATTTCCATTCATTTGGGAATCGTTTGGGAGGATTTGGGAATATAATTTTAGAATTTGGGAATTATTAGTTTTCCTGTAATTAATGATTCTTTTTTCAGCGTATAGTTAGCAGGTAGGAAATTAAATCCACTTAATTTTTATGTTATTCGAAAGGAAATCATTTGGGAATTACGATAAACACGGTTTCAGAGTTTGGGAATGTATAATTAATTAATTACACCTATTTTTTAGTTGATTGATAGGTTATGTTAATTAACCGTACATTAATTGTTATATAGCAGTATGACGCCAATATTCAAATATTACTGAATAATTTATTTTATAATTTATGTAAATGATAAGTTTTATTTTGCCTTAAAACTGTTCTTATTCAATTGGAAATCGTTTGGGAAGATTTAGGAATATAATTTTATTATTTAGGACTGATTAGTTTTCATTTAATTAATTAGTTCTTCAAAGCGTATACTTAGAAGGTAAAAAATTAAATTTTCACCATTTTTACGTTATTTGATAATAATTTACATGGAGACTAATCTAATTAATTTGGGAATTACATCAAACACGGTTTCATCTTTTGGGACACTAAAATTATTTAATTAATTACATTTATTTTTTAGTTGATTTTTTATGGTTATATGAATGGCGGCAATATTCAAATGTTACTTCATTGACAATAATTTTGTTTTTTTAATTTATGTAAATGTTAAGCTTTATTTTTCATTAAAACTATTCTTATTCAATTGGGAATCGTTTGGGAAGATTTAGGAATATAATTTTATTATTTAGGACTGATTAGTTTTCATGTAATTAATTAGTTTTTCAAAGCGTATACTTAGAAGGTAAAAAATTAAATTTTCACCATTTTTACGTTATTTGATAATAATTTACATGGAGACTAATCTAATTAATTTGGGAATCATATTAATCACGGTTTCATCATTTGGGAAAGTATAATTAATTTATTAATTACATTCATTTTTTAGTTGATTTTTTTGTGGTTATATTAATGGCGGCAATATTCAAATGTTACTTCATTGACAATAATTTTGTTTTTTTAATTTATGTAAATGTTAAGCTTTATTTTTCATTAAAACTATTCTTATTCAATTGGAAATCGTTTGGGAAGATTTAGGAATATAATTTTATTATTTAGGACTGATTAGTTTTCATGTAATTAATTAGTTTTTCAAAGCGTATACTTAGAAGGTAAAAAATTAAATTTTCACCATTTTTACGTTATTTGATAATAATTTACATGGAGACTGATCTAATTAATTTGGGAATCATATTAATCACGGTTTCATCATTTGGGAAAATATAATTAATTTATTAATTACATTTATTTTTTAGTTGATTTTTTTGTGGTTATATTAATGGCGGCAATATTCAAATGTTACTTCATTAATAATAATTTTGTTTTTTTAATTTATGTAAATGTTAAGCTCTATTTTTCATTAAAACTATTCTTATTCAATTGGGAATCGTTTGGGAAGATTTAGGAATATAATTTTATTATTTAGGACTGATTAGTTTTCATGTAATTAATTAGTTTTTCAAAGCGTATACTTAGAAGGTAAAAAATTAAATTTTCACCATTTTTACGTTATTTGATAATAATTTACATGGAGACTAATCTAATTAATTTGGGAATCACATTAAACACGGTTTCATCATTTGGGAAAGTTTTTATTTCATGGTGAATGGTGAAAATTTAATTTTTTACCTTCTAAGTATACGCTTTGAAAAACTAATTAATTAAATGAAAACTAATCAGTCCTAAATAATAAAATTATATTCCTAAATCTTCCCAAACGATTTCAAATTGAATAAGAACAGTTTTAAGGCAAAATAAAACTTAACATTTACATAAATTATAAAATAAATTATTCAGTAATATTTGAATATTGGCGCCATACTGCTATATAACAATTAATGTACGGTTAATTAACATAACCTATCAATTAACTAAAATATAGGTGTAATTAATTAATTATACATTCCCAAACTCTGAAACCGTGTTTATCGTAATTCCCAAATGATTTCCTTTCGAATAACATAAAAATTAAGTGGATTTAATTTCCTACCTGCTAACTATACGCTGAAAAAAGAATCATTAATTACAGGAAAACTAATAATTCCCAAATTCTAAAATTATATTCCCAAATCCTCCCAAACGATTCCCAAAAGAATGGAAATAGTTTGAGTGAAAAATAACAATTTTACCTGCTAACTATACAGCTGTACGCTGTACGGTTAATTAACATAACCTATAAATAAACTAAAAAATAGGTGTTATTAATTAATTATACCATTCCCAAACTCTGAAACCGTGTTTATCGTAATTCCCAAATGATTTCCTTTCAAATAACATAAAAATTAAATGGATCTAATTTCCTACCTGCCAACTATACGCTGAAAAAAGAATCATTAAATTACAGGAAAAGTAATAATTCCCAAATTCTAAAATAATATTCCCAAATCCTCCCAAACGATTCCCAAATGAATGGAAATAATTTGAGTAAAACATAAATACCAATTTTATCTGCTAAGTATACGGAGCTTTAGCAGCATTTTATTATATCAGTCAGTTACATCTAAGAATCTTCTATTAATATAAACAAAATGGCGAGTAAGTCATTTCAAAACGAAAATACTGATTTATTTATCAGTGAAGAACAAATAAATAGAAACAAATTAAATACAGAAGTGATTATTAAAAATGAAATATTTGATGTGAGTGAAAGTGATTCAATAGATTATAAAGAACCATTCATTATTCAAAGGTGGACATGAAGGAATTAAAGAAGAGGGAATACTTGAAGAAACTGATATTAAAATGGAGAATGAACGAATTAAACTTGAACAACAATTAAATACTGAATTAATTATTAAAGATGAAATATTTGATGGAAATGATTTAGAATTTCATAATATTGAAAATGAAGAAACATCTTTAACATGTGAAGTGTGTGATAAAACTTTTAATAAAAAACACCATTTAACTAGCCATAAACGAACTCATACTGATAAAAAACGTTTTTCATGTGAAGTGTGTGATAAATCATTTAATAGAAAAAACAGTTTAATTCGGCATGAACGAATTCATACTGGGGAAAAACCATTTTCATGTGACATGTGTGATAAAACATTTACGCATAACAGTAATTTAACTACCCATAAACGAATTCATACAGGTGAAAAACCTTTTTCATGTGAACTGTGTGATAAATCATTTAATATTAAAATCGACTTAATTCGGCATGAACGAATTCATACTAGGGAAAAACCATTTTCATGTGACATGTGTGATAAAACATTTGCACAGACCAGTAATTTAATTCAACATAAACGAATTCATACAGGTGAAAAACCTTTTTCATGTGAAATGTGTGATAAAACATTTGCGCGGAATTCTTATTTAATTCAACATAAACGAACTCATACAGGTGAAAAACCTTTTCCATGTGAAATGTGTGAGAAATCATTTACTTATAAAAACAACTTAGTTCAACATAAACGAATTCATACCAGGGAACAACCATTTTCATGTGAAGTGTGTGATAAATCATTTAATTATAAAAACCTTTTAATTCATCATGAACGAATTCATACTGGAGAAAAACCTTATTCATGTGAAATATGTGATAAAACATTTACGGTGAACAGTAATTTAACTGCCCATAAACGAATTCATACAAGTGAAAAACCTTTTTCATGTGACATGTGTGATAAAACATTTACTCTAAAAAGTAATTTAATAAAACATAAACGAATTCATACAGGTGGTGAAAAACGTTTTTCATGTGAAGTGTGTGAGAAATCATTTACTTATAAAAACAACTTAGTTCAACATAAACGAATTCATACCAGGGAAAAACCATTTTCATGTGAAATATGTGATAAAACATTTTCGCGGAAAAGTAATTTAATCAAACATAAACGAACTCATAACGAAGATAAATCTAAATTGTAAAATAAAAATACGTATAAAATTTATTTAAAGGAGTAACGCGAGGAAGCACACTTGAGGAAGCTGGGGTGAGGCGAAGTATTTAATGGTCCAAATGTATGGAGGTTTAAGAATAGAAATTCCATCGAATCAAATTTTAATAATAATTGTCATACTAACATTTATTGTCATAAAAACTGTTGAATATTATGAAAAAAGTGAATAAATATTGCGTAATAATAAAAATGATTTATATTTATTTGATTTTCTTGAAGTCCTTTTTATGATAAAAAAAACCTTGTACTATGAAATTAATATGAAATTGTAATATGAAATTAATACGATTGTCAAGTTGGTACTACTGATACTGTTTATATCATGATTATTTTATCTATGTTTGCAACACTGTAATATGAAAGACGACGAATGTCAAGTTGGTACTACTGCTACTGTTTATATCATGGTACAATTATTGGAATCTGACATATGGGCGGGGCTAAAAAAACATGGCTGACATAAAGTGACAAATTTTAATAATAACATAGTAATACATATTCTTTATGCAATTTTTCAAGAAGAGAATGATTAATATTAATGAAATTTGTTGTTGGGAGTAAACAAAACCGAGTAATCGTAATTTTACTGAATATGAAAGACTTTTAAAAGCAAGTCATGTGATTAAATGTCGAAAAATCAAATCGAAGGTGATGAGAATGTGCTCAGTTTAACGTCATACTGTTTACAAATAACAGTATTTAAATAAATTGAATTGATTTTTTCTGATTTTTAATTGTCTTTTACCTATCCTTCTCTTCTTTCCGTCTGTCCTACCCTTTTCTTTCTTATTCCTTTATCAAATTTCATGATTTTCCCTTTATTTTCAAGCTTATTTGGTTTAAGATTGGTGAAAATATACTCACGATCTTAAAATGTACCGCTTAGGAAAAAACAGACAAATTATTTGAACGAAAAAATATCCATAATTTTTAATAATAAGTTTATTAGGCAAACATGTTAGTTGTTATAGATGCTCTCCTAATACGCCAGACATATAATTACTATTTTAAAATTTTAAATACATGTTCTCCTAATATTAATTTAAAAACTTTTGACTTTTTTCTTCACTTTTCTACCATATTTATTGTTTGTTATTTTTAACTACGGGAGCGGAATTCCTCACGGATCGAGCTGCTATAAATTATTTATAAGTTGTACGAAAGAGGTAAGTATGGAAAATTATCGATTATTATCGCAATTTACCACTGATTGACTCATTACGAAATCTCCGAAACTATTTGCCCGATTAACTTCAAATTTTTCATGCTTACCTCTTTCGTAACATAGACGTCCACTAAGAACGGATTTTACAGAATTCCCATCCCAAAAGATTTTCAAATTTTTTTCCCCACAATTATTCAACAGATGGAGTTACAGTAAAACGGTGAATTTTATTCCAAAAATATTTGGATTTTTGACTAAAAATTATTATTTTTTTTTTTTTATTTCAACATGTTATGTACTTACTAATATTCAGAGGAAAAGCGACGGGAACAAATTTTTAAAATTATATGCTTTTAAGAATGATGAACGAGCACCAAAGAAATTTTAAATAAAAAGCTTGATTTTTTTAAAATATGAAGTTGGACTGTTTAATCAATTCTGAAAATTTTAGGGGAAGGGGGTTTAGCAGAGATTTTTATAAAGATTAACTTATTTTCGTTAATTAAAAAGTTTTTCCATATGTAGCCAACTTAAGCATATCCAAAATTCACTCTTTATCGTGTAAGGATGCTTGAGTCGATTAATCCAAGTGAAATACGAGTTGCGAAAGCCTTGAGTCAAGATTCTTGAGTATGCTTCATAAATATTGAAGCGAATTCCCAGTCAAAATTGAAAGTGCTATTTTTCGTAGGTGTTATATTCTTGATTCCATCTAATCCTAAACCAAATGGATATGAATCTGATGTTTTGAAATAATACGTTCCTTTTTCTCTGAAAGATAAATTCCAGATTATTAATGGATAATTTATACTAAGATGATTGGCGAGCTCGGCTCGCCAATGAGTGCTGGGCCTAAAAATATCACAGAACAAAAAATTAAAATAATAATAACCCCAAGCCGAAGTTGGCCGCTAACAGCTACAGCTAAATATTTATATTAGAATAGAATGGGATTGAATTTAAAATGGGATTTCATTGATACAAAATCATTGAAGTTAAATAAACAAAATCATTACTTCTATAAAACAGATTGATTTTAGTTTAAGTCATGCATTTTATTTTGATGGAAAATAAAATTGTACTTAGTTGGAATATATAATCGTGTATAAATCTTAACGTTTGCTTTAAATATATTATTTGCTTACTACGAACACATATCTGTCATATTTAGTCTATATGTGGTTGGCTCAACTACATGAAGATTGTCAAAATAAACATAATTTTTATTATATATACCATATTTTGAAACATACATCAAACAACCATCAGTAACCCAGATGGTATAGTGATGAACTTAAGACACTATAATCAATAATAATCCATCCATATAGGTCGCTTTTTCAAGTACGACTCGAAGAAATCTAATTTTTATTTTTAAAAAACCTAATAAACCTGCTCATGTGATTGTGCCAATACATCACTATTTTGTTATAATATTTATAAGTAGTAGAACCAGTCAAAAAAAGATTGTTTAAAACTATGCTGCATTTCAAAACAACAATATTTGAAATTTGTTAGACAGTATATTAGTTTCATACAAACAAATCATGTGGTTGTGTCAACTTCACCACTCAACCCCGTACGGTAGTTGTATCACATTCGTGGCCCCATTCGCCATATTTGATTTCGCGATGAGGTTGAGACAACCTCATATCGGTTGATATTAAGAATTTTTTTTCAGAATACCTTAAATCTGGAGTAATCTCCTTAATATCACTATAATCGCATTCAATTTCATTACATCGAACGCCATAAAATAATCCATGACCTTGATTTTCAAATATACTCTTCCAAACAGGCCCAACGAATAAATGACTGCAACTCATTTGAGACTCAAGTTCTTCACATCCTGGTTGATAGCGTATTCCACCATTTACTATCAACTCTAAATCGGCATTCCAATTAATATTTCCACTGTTAGTGGAATCACTTCGTAGAGCTATAGTGAATTGAGCAAGACCACGACGAAAATCTGTAAGTGCACATCCTGGATCGAATCCAATTAATAGTTTTACAGGTGTTACCATATTTTCAATTACGGGCGCAACTATATGGGCTCCGGCTGATTGGCCCGCAAATTCAAAATTTTCCGCCGGTAAACCCAGGGAAACAAGTTTATCGATTCCAGGTCCAAACACTTTACCAATCTGCGAATAATATAATTAATAATTGTAGAATTTCTCAAGTTTTTCCTAGATTGAACAAAAAGGATCATGCAAAAAATAGCGAAGTTCGAAAAAATGATAAACTTTGAAAGACTTTATCTCGGAAACTATTGGGTCTACAGAGATAGTTATGGTCTTATATTGTAGCAAATTTAATCTACAATATTTAGGTACCAACAAAAACGAATCCTTTAGAGTTATAATCGCTTTAAAACCTGAAAAAATTTTCACGGATTTTCAATTTTTGACCCAAATTGCTATCAGAAAACAAAAAATACGTTGTTATAGAAGGAAACAAGCCAAGAAACATAGCGGTTTTTGTTTGCGGCTAATCAATGGCTAAATTAACCGATACGTCATCAAAAATTAAAAAATTTCACTTGCTGCTAAAATATCATGAACGAAGAAGTCTAGATGAAGAAATTAAGCTCCGAAAAAATGCTCTACCATAATCCCTCGATCAAAGGGAAAATTTTTACGAAAGGTGTCTTTTTTCGAAAAAATACGATATTTCAAAAAACTTCCTAAATTATTTGCTAAAAAAAAAACTGAAGATTTGTGATCCTTTTACTCATAACTTCACCAAATATCAACAAGAAAATCGAAAAAGAAAAAAGGTTATAAGGTTATAAGCAAATGAACAGGTCCTCAGTAAAGATCGCTTCCAGACAGGATTGCGAGGAGAAACTAGTTAAGCCAAAGGGCGTTGTTTTCTACACTGACGGATCTAAGTTAGAGAAGAAGGTAGGTTATGGGATCTTTTCTGAAGATCTTGATCTGCGTCTATCATTTCGGCTGCCGGATCACTGTAGTGTGTATCAAGCGGAAGTGATGGCTATTCACGAAGTTTGTGAATGTCTAAGACTGAACACCCTTAGGTGCAGGGACATTACAATCTTCACCGACAGCCAAGCGGCTCTAAAATCCTTCAGCTCAATCTATCTAACGTCAAAGGTAGCACAGGACTGACGTATGTCCTTAAATGAGCTGGCGGAACGAATGAATGTAGACCTGGTATGGGTACCGGGACACAGGGATATTCCAGGAAATTGCGAAGCCGACGAGCTTGCCAGAAATGGCACGATGCTGCCGGACACAAGCATCAATGAATACCCGGGAATTCCATTTGCGAACTGCAAGTTACTCCTGACAGAGGATATTCTGATAAAGGCCAATCTTAGATGGAGGGAAGAACGTACTTGTGGTACTACAAGACAGATATGGTCTGAGTACAATCGCAGGCGTTCCGAAGTTCTCATATCACTTCCAAGGGCCTCTGTTCGCAAAGTTGTTGCGGCTATCTCAGGACACTGGCAAGCATGCTGAACGCTTAGGCCTGGCAGTGTATCACGACTACTGCAGGAACTGTCACCGTGATGACGAGGAGGAGACAATGTCTCATCTTCTCTGTCACTGCCCAGCTCTTGTCATGAGGAGATGGACTTACTTGAGCCAGCCTCTCTTTGACGACCTCTCCGACCTAAAGTCAGTCGACGTCAAGGCCCTCCTGCTGTTCTTAAACAGCTTCAAATGGTTCATGGAGTAGTGTGTTCCACCCCAGGACAGCCACTCTAACCTAACCTAACCTATGATATGTAATGCGTTTATTTTAGTGTTTAGTTCCTGTAAATCGTGTTGATCACCTTTAGGTCGTGTTTATTTGTAATTATTATTAACTTACACCAAACTAGTAAATAATAATTTTAAATGTGTTAATAATAAAATGAAAATGCTATTTTGTTTCAAATATTACAATAAATTATTATTTTATTTAAAAAAACGTCATTTTATTTATTACAAGAAAAAAAAATGATAAACTGAATAGAAATAATTCAAATAATACATAATTCCCACCATTTTTTTTTTCTTAAATAGTTCACTTTTAGTGCTTTACTAAATTTTTCTGGTATGAGTTCGTTTATGGTGAATTAAAATGCTATTCTGAGTAAATTTTTTTTCACAAACTTCACAGGAAAATGGTTTTTGTCCAGTATGAGTCCGTTTATGTGTTTCTAATATAGATCGCTGAGTAAATGATTTATCACAAATTTCACAGGAAAATGGTTTTTCTCCAGTATGAGTCCGTTTATGTGTTTCTAATATAGATCGCCGAGTAAATGATTTATCACAAATTTCACAGGGAAAAAGATTTTCTCCAGTATGAGTCCGTTTATGGTAGTCTAAACCGTTTTTCCGAGCAAATGATTTATCACAAAGTTCACAGAAAAAAAGTTTTTCTCCAGTATGTGCCCGTTTATGATAGTCTAAACCGTTTTGATGAGTAAATGATTTATTACAAATTTCACATGAAAATGGTTTTTCTCCAGTATGAGTCCGTTTATGTGTTTCTAATATAGATCGCCGAGTAAATGATTTATCACAAATTGCACACGAAAAAGGTTTTTCTCCAGTATGAGTCCGTTTATGTATTTCGAAATTCGATCGAAGAGTAAATGATTTATTACAAATTTCACATGAAAATGGTTTTTCTCCAGTATGAGTCCGTTTATGTGTTTCTAATATAGATCGCTGAGTAAATGATTTATCACAAATTTCACAGAAAAATGGTTTTTCTCCAGTATTAGTTCGTTTATGTCGAACTAAATTCGATCGTAGCGTAAATGATTTATCACAAATTTCACAGGGAAAAAGATTTTCTCCAGAATGAGTCCGTTTATGGTAGTCTAAACCGTTTTTCCGAGCAAATGATTTATCACAAAGTTCACAAGAAAAAGCTTTTTTTCCAGTATGAGTTCTTTTATGGACAATTAAAGTGCTTTGATTAGCAAACTTTTTATCACAAACGTCACATGAAATATTCTTGATTTCATTTTGAATTGATTCATGTTCCATTGAATCATTTCCATCAAATAATTCATCTTTTATAATAATTTCTGTATTTAATTCATGTTCAAGTTTTATTGTTTTATATTTTTCCAAAGAAAACTTTTCATTTAAATCAATCATTCATGTTTTGTTGTAACATTTTCTTCTAATATTTCCCTCTTCTTAATTGCTTCATGGTCCTCCATTGAATCATATTCTTCTTTAATTGAATCATGTTCCATTGAATCACTTTCATCAAATATTTCGTTTTTAATAATAAGTTCTGTATGGATTTCTTTTTTTAATTGAATGTTTTCTTCATCGATTAAAAGACGATTATTTATATCATTAAATAAATTATTTTCCATTTTTTTATTCGATGCACTCAAATTATGACAGTCTATCAATGTTCAAGATAACATTTGAATCATAGACATATAATAATAAATAGCTCGATTCATATCACAGATCTAGTAATTATAGTAGGGATGTAGTATAAAGTCCTACTTTAGACGAGGGAGGTGTATCACTCAGGGGGGGGAAGCAATGTGCCTACTTTTGATTGGCTGCGGCTCTCATTTGCGGGAAATTCAAATAGAACGATAATATTTCGTGTGTTTTAGATTTTAATATTTCTATATCCATGGTTTTAGATTGCCTCAAGCAATATGCCTGCTTTTGATTGGCTGCGGCTATTCGCACTCTCAATTGCGGGCAAATTTAAATGGGTAGCGAATTCTGTTGCTTTCATCGAAATAAGTTAATTTATTAAAAAATATAGATGCAACGTTCGGTTGCGCGCTGTCCGTTCCACCGCAGCATGCGACAAACAAAAGAGTAACGAAGAGGCAGCGATAGTCTTATCTGTCACAAGTTTTGAAGGCATTGAATTTTTATTTAAAATTATGTAGAACAAATGTTAGTAAAAATTTTTTATTTATTTTTTCCAAAAATATACAAAGTATTAACACTAAATTAATTTAATTTAAGATATATTAATTACAATTTACATCTTCATCAACCTCGTCAATTTGTACTACAGGAGAAGGGTTTGTACAGCTATTACCATTGCAGTTTATACATGCAACTGAGCAATTGAGCTCACTTTTTCTACACCCACAAGCAGATCCACATCCTGATTTACAAGTACAAAAACGAATTCGCAGCAAATTTTCAGGACCTGGTGGTTTATTCATAATTAAAGGCTTCATGATGCCTGCATCAAATTGCCATCCCCATTTTTCAGGAGAAATATCATTGCCTAACCACATTTGTACTTGTAAATAAACTCGCTTAATGTGTTCAGAAGCAGAATCTACAGTTGGAGTTAAAGTTACCAATTGCACGTAACTATTTTTAACAGTCGTTTTAATAAATGAATGGTATCGAAATTCATTTAAATCTTTGATACTTTTTGGTGCAGAGTACAGAGCTAAGATGCACTTTAAGCCAGCGTCAATTATTTTATTTTCATCTTCATTTACATTTTTTAATACTTTTGCAGCGATATTTAAATCTTCTCGTTCTTCAAACATTTTTGCGAATTTGATTTTACCTCTTTTATAAAAATCTGACGTCGTATCACAACCTGTGAATGTATGTAAAAATAAAATATGTTCTTTGCATCTCGGCAATGTTTCATCTAAGCTCGGCGTTGAAAAGAATTCCCCCTCCACTTATTTTTACCTGTCCCTTGCTTGTTCAACTATTTTGTATACCTCTTACCGTATAGGTATGTGTACTAGAATATCTATTAATACATATTTTCAATTTAGAATCATAAATTAAAAATTATTTAAACCAAAATAGCTAATTTACTTATAAATAAATTGCAATTGTTTATAAATAAATAAATTTAAAAAAGCAACGAATTTTTTTGGGTAAACTTTGTTACATAGAGTACAAAAAATAATATTCCGCAAAATTTTTACCTATTCATCGATTTTACTTGGCTTCCTAGGTATAAATCTAACGACACTCCACTAAAATATTATTTAGCTTTTTACGACTTGACGCTGCTGAAGTTTTTTTTTTTCATCTAGATGGCAGCACGGCCTAAACTGACCGCGTGACCTAATTTAACGCTTAAACTCAGCTTCAAGCGTCATCATGAAAAGATACCTTTATATCTTGTACAATCATGAATTATATTTATTCATGAGCAGGCGCAGGCTTAAAGTTTTTAATATGGTATTTAGAATTTTGGTGAAATAAAGACGCAAGTTCTTTATTTAATATTGTATTTAATGAAGACATGTAATTATATAAATTATAACATAACTTTGTATTCTCAAATTGAACAGAACATTTGATTAATTAATAATAAATTGTATAAGAAAATAATATGTCATCTCATGACTAAGAAACTAACAACACTCTTTATCCTCCATCTTAGGTTGTCATTCCACACACATGCCACACACACTTATTGTATAAGGGTGCTTTCCAAAGTTTACACAACAGTGCACACAAATACACTGCGCACACTGAGAAGAGCGAGCAAGTGAGCGAATGAGGGTTGAGTTTATTATTTCTAACAGTTTTAAAATATACAGGATTAAAATTGTAAAAATAATGCCGCTTATCACTTATACCGTTTTTTTTTACGAATGGTTCATAATCCTTAATATTAGATTATAAATTAATTCTTTTGAGGAAACTTTGTAAGCGTTGATCTCTTATGTTGACTTAAATTAAAATTAGATAATTCATTTTTAAGGGAACTTAATTAATTTGTTTTAATTCAAATTTCTACACCATATCCCAACATTTTCATTTAAAAGCAATTTGAAAAAAACAAAAATAAATGTTTGAAATTAAATTTTTCTGGTATGAGTCCGTTTATGTCGAACTAAATTAGATCGAAGATTAAATGATTTATCACAAATTTCACAGGAAAAAGGTTTTTCTCCAGTATGAGCCCGTTTGTGATTTTCTAAACCGCTTTGATGAGGGAATGATTTGTCACAAATTACACAGGATAAAGATTTTTCTCCAGTATGTGCCCGTTTGTGATTGTCTAAGCCGCTTTTATGATTAAATGATTTGTCACAAATTTCACAGGAAAAAGGTTTTTCCCCAGTATGAGTCCGATAATGTGTTTCTAAATTACCTCGAACAGTAAAAGATTTATTACAAATTTCGCAGGAAAAAGGTTTTTCCCCAGTATGTGTCCGTTTATGTTGAACTAAATTAGATCGAAGATTAAAGGATTTGTCACAAATTACACAGGAAAAAGGTTTTTCTCCAGTATGTGTCCGTTTGTGATAGTCTAAGCCGCTTTTATGATTAAATGATTTGTCACAAATTTCACAGGAAAAAGGTTTTTCTCCAGTATGTGTTCGTTTATGATTGTCTAAGCCGCTTTTATGATTAAATGATTTGTCACAAATTTCACAGGAAAAAGGTTTTTCTCCAGTATGTGTCCGTTTGTGATAGTCTAAACCGTTTTGATGAGTAAATGATTTGTTACAAATTTCACATGAAAAAGGTTTTTCTCCAGTATGAGCCCGATTATGCTTTTCTAAATTAGCTCGAAGAGTAAATGATTTACCACAAATTGCACAGGAAAACGGTTTTTCTCCAGTATGTGTCCGTTTATGTTGAACTAAATTAGATCGAACAGTAAATGATTTATCACAAATTTCACAGGAAAACGGTTTTTCTCCAGTATGAGTTCGTTTATGTATAATTAAAGTGCTTGGATGAGCAAACTTTTTATCACAAAAGTCACATGAAATATTCTTGATTTCATTTTGAATTGATTCATGTTCCATTGAATCATTTCCATCAAATAATTCATCTTTTATAATAATTTCTGTATTTAATTCATGTTCAAGTTTTATTGTTTTATATTTTTCCAATGAAACCTCTTGATTTAAATCAATCCGTTCATGTTTTGTTGTAACATTTTCTTCTAATATTTCCCTCTTCTTAATTGCTTCATGGTCCTCCATTGAATCATATTCTTCTTTAATTGAATCATGTTCCATTGAATCACTTTCATCAAATATTTCGTTTTTAATAATAAGTTCAGTATGGAATTCTTTTTTTAATTGAATGTTTTCTTCATCGATTAAAAGACGATTATTTATATCATTGAATAAATTATTTTCCATTTTATTATTCGATGCACTTAAATTATGACAGTCTATCAATGTTCAAGATAACATTTGAATCATAGACATATAATAATAAATAGCTCGATTCATATCACGGATCTAGTAATTATAGTAGGGATGTAGTATAAAGTCCTACTTTAGACGAGGGAGGTGTATCACTCAGGGGGGAAAGCAATGTGCCTACTTTTGATTGGCTGCGGCTCTCATTTGCGGGAAATTGAAATAGAACGATAATATTTCGTGTGTTTTAGATTTTAATATTTCTATATCCATGGTTTTAGATTGCCTCAAGCAATATGTCTGCTTTTGATTGGCTGCGAATTCTGCGTGTGTTGTAGATTGGTCCGAGCAAAAAATCTTTCATTAATATTAATCATTCTCTTCTTGAAAAATTGCACAAAGAGTATGTATTGCTATGTTATTTTTAAAATTTGTCACTTTATGTCAGCCATGTTTTTTTAGCGCCGCCCATATGTCAGAACCCAATAGGTGGTGAATATTATTATCAATTGTTCAAAAAAAATACTTTGGAAATGGCAATCAAATGAAAATACATTTTTTATTTTTTTAAATTAAATCTTTATTCTCGTTTTATTAAAACATTAAAAAATATATAATTTAAATTTATTTATTAAATACTCTCAAAATTAATCCTGATAATAAAAATAGGATATACTTTTCTATGATAAAAAGTTAGTTTAAATCGTTCTGGATGAAAAAAATAAATTCTTTAGCAGTGTCAAATCGTAAAAAGCCAAACATTATTTAGCTTTTTACGACTTGACGCTGCTTCTTTTTCACCCAGATGGCAGCACGGCCTAAACTGACCGCATGACCTAATTTGACGCTAAAACTCATTTTCAAGCGTCATCATGAAAAGATATCTTTATATCAGGGCTACCAACTTAGGGAAAAAATTCCCAAAGTTTCAAAGAATTGAAAAAATTATTTTATTGGTTGAACCGTTATACGAGTAAAAATATGAGTCCCTATATCTTATACATACAAATTTAAAAATGTTTAGAATATAAATCAACGTCAAGAACTCGGTCCCTATTTTTATTTAGTAGCATGGCCTGAGTAACATCTGTCTTCCATTCAATTGTCAGCGTGGTGATGCTCGTATACCTGCCTCGTTTCAAAGGTCTCATACTCCACAAAATACTGTTAGTCGAAAGTATTGAAAGAGGTGGTGAATTTTCGGACTACCTGAAAGACTAGACATCTGTAAAAATTCATGTGCCGTGTCGAAAAATTATACTCGAAAGAGTAGCATTGATGCTGTGAAAAGACAGCACCAAGAAGAAGAAGCTGGTTCATCAAAATCAAGTCCTCATATTTTTACTCGTATAATGGTTCAAAAATGTATTCCGACAAAAATAATTTGTTCAATTCTTTGAACCGCTATATATATCACGAAAATGGCAATACTTATGAAAAAAAGGTGTAGAGACACTTTTGGTAGAGAATCGGTTATCTATAATTTTTGTCTGAACTATTTTTGCTGTGAAACTCATCGTTTTGCTGAAAAACGGGAAAAGTCTATTTTTGCAATCTTCCTCCCTCAATGAAATTTTTTGCACAAGGGGGATTGATGGGGACTTGTAAATTCACAATTCATTTATAATAGTATTCTGAACATTCATATCAATTATCAGCTCTACAAAATCTAGATTAGCAAATGATCAAGCCCCCAATTCCCATAAAATTAGTGTGGGGTCCTTTTCTTGATTGCTTGTCACTCTGAATTTCTTTCTTTTATTGATGTCTATTTCTTCTATTGAAATCTATGGTATTATTAATAAGTAAAGACAAATTATAAATAACTTGTCCTTTTCTATTTAAAAAAAAAAAAAAAAAAAACATAACATGTGATCAACCATTCAACTGTCTTTAATGTCAAAAGAAACCTTGACAAACAGAAAATCAAAATTTGACAAGTAGCTGTAAAATAAACATTAAAATGTCTTTGGAAGAAATAAATAACACAATTGATAATTTGGCCTTAGATTATTTAACTTTACTTGAACAAAACATCCAAGAAAATGTCAGTTTAGAACAATCCATAAAAGATGGTAATTATCATTTAGTAAAAGCAAGATACATCATGGGTCATCGAAATGTTTCATCACTCCAATTACCTAATGAAGATAGTCCAGATTTTAAAGCAATGGTTAAAATTACAGAAAATGAAGTAGAAAATAGTTTAGACGATAAATTTGATCTTGAAATAAAAAATAATACAACAAATAACGGCGGTGAAGGTGATAATGAAGATGTTGACATTGTAAATCCAGTTAAATGGTTTGGAGTACTTGTACCACAAGATTTAAAACATGCTCAGTCTAAATTCCAACATGCGAGTCATCATGTGAAAAATTGTGCAAATATTCAGTCGAAAATTGATGATATAAGTGATAAATTACTCTTTTTATTGAATGTTAAGGATAGCGTTAACACTGAAGCATAACTTGAGTCCTAATTATCATGAACCCATAATCCTTTAGATCATTTACCTTAGTTCGAGGCATTGATGTCGCAGACATTCTGGTTTGGCTGTTAAGATATTTGTCATGTCCTTAAAGTACCGAATGGAAAATAAAAAAATAGTGTTGTAAATATTTTGAAGCTATTTATGATATAAATATTTATAATTTGTTATTATGTAATAAATATTTTAAAAATTATGAGGTCAACTTTATTGTAATCTTAATACACAGGACGAAACAAAAGGGTCGGAATGCAGAATCGCATTTTACAACCAATTTCATTTAATTAAAGGGTGTTCAATGAAAAACGTATCTATTCCTTATTTGTATTTTAAGAATTCGAACTTGAAGGGAGCATAGCTTAATGACTAATAAGACAGGAAATTTGGGATTTTTTCTAAAGGGGTTATCAGCCTAATTCAGTGCATTTTTATCTTTTTGTGGTTGTTAATTTTTTTAACGCGGATAAGCCCTGTTGTGATGTCATAGCGGTATGAGTCATAGACCATCAGTTAGTTTAGTGTAGACAGTTGGGTACAATATATACAAAGATAAGTATTTATATTATAATCAGATGTCTATGAATATATCTGTCAAAATTATTTGTGTTATTTCGTATAGCGATGCCCATATTACGTCATCAAATTATATGCCCGCGTTTTTGACAGTTTAAAAAAGGTTTAAAATTTAATTTAAGCTTTTGGCAAGAAAACGTGTGTATTTTTCCGAAATAAATTTTTGGTGGGTTTTTATTAGCAAAATCAACATTTTGAAATACTTTTTCAAAAATAGTGGAATACCCTATTATTAAAGGCTTTCGCTGAGAATCTATTAGTTATGATAACATTATTAATCGCTTAGTTAAGCTGAGTGCGATCACAGTAGGGACATTTAAAGAAAAACAAAAATTTTATAACAAATAAAATTGATATATTTAAAAAGAAAACGATTATTAATCAATTTTAACAATTGATCTCTTTCGATATCTCTCAATTCCAAGTTTTAATAGTGATTGATTCTCATACATCCAACAAACTAAACAGATAGCAAATAAAACTGCTCCAAATGCAATGTGAATGATCATTGAAGCAGGATATACGTATATCTGAAACAAACAAAAAAATAATACATAATCATGTAAAACAATTTTCTAATAAATTTAATTTTTTGAGTACAAGAGGAAGACTATATATATGATTTTATTAAGACGAGGAGACAAAACAGGTCTAATTTTTCCAATGCTGGTTTATCCCTTTTAAATAAAATATAAGACAAGGAATGTAAATTTTACCAAGCAAAGGTCAAATATAGATGCAACAAAAAAAAATATATAGTTAGACAAAGGAGGAATTTAGTCCCACCGATATGACAGGAACTGGAATTATAACTGATATCGAATTTGCCATATTACCCATAAACATGTAAAAGTATACTTGAGAGTACAACAAAATTTGCAAAACAGTTTTATATATAATTTCTAGGGCGATACTCAATAATCGCATCACTTATAAAGAATCTATCTTTTTTTAATTAGAAATTTTAAACGTCATATTTTGCGTTTTAAAGTTTTTTGTGTAGGAAAAATTTTCTTGTTAGATTCGATTAAATAAGTATTTTTTACATTCAAAATAAATTACCAATAAACATACTTGCCATAAAACACTTTTTGCTGGTTGCATTTGTTTACGAAGGCGTGTAAATATATTCGAAATAGAAAAAAAGTAAACGTTTAAAAAAATAAAGCAAAAAATAAGTTTACATTATTAACGAAAAATTAACATTTACAACTTTATACAAAAAAAAAAACAAATTCAAGTTGATAGCCGATAAAAAAAAATTATTCCGTCACAATTTCAGTTGATCCAATTTGTCGGCGTAATTTCTCAATTTTAAACGGTAATAATTGTACCATCGATCTACAAACACCCAATTCAGCATTCATCATTTTTGCCGCTTCTTCATCGCGATCACAATAATTCACCAAGTTTTCATAAGCTTCATAGCTTTTCTCCGTATTAATTAATTGCTGTCGTTTATCCGCCGTAATCATTTTACCATATATTCGTCCAATATGAAAGTATGCAACTAACATTGGTCGTACTAAATCTTCTGGAACATTTTTCGGTAACGAATTTGTTGAAATTTCCTTTAACGAATTTAAAAAGTGATTAAAATTCTCAATACTTTTTTCTGCAAGAATGTAAATCTTTTTTAACATATGCGCTGTGGGAACACTTTGAGAATTTTGTAGTTTATCGAATTTAATATCTAACATATCACCATAAATTTCGGCTAACTCGTACCACATTTGTCGACATACCAACATATAGTAAGTAGGATTTAATTCCTTAACAACTGGTTCCAAGTTATCGATTCGCCGTTTTAACATCTTACATTGGCGTTCTTCGTCATCTTCGAAAAATATTAGTGCCTTATATGCTTGACTAATATCTTGTACCACGGAAACGTGGTCAGAAGCATGGTCCTCTAATGTGTAATATTCTTTCGCTTTATTCAACCAAGATTGTACGTTCAAAAATACTGGTTTAGCATCTTCAAATGTTAAGACAAATTTATCCGTGACTTGTTCTTCGTAGGCTGATAGCTCTAGTGGGAAAAACATTTGAGAAATATCTGTTTTAATTTCGGAATTTAACTGTAATTCAGCTAAATCTGATGATAGTGTACATATATCGTTTGACTCGATTTCATCGCTTTCCATTAAACGATCTCGAGAAACATTCAATAAAAGCAAACCATATTTAGCCCAACATCGTGCTACATCAGCACCACGGTGGCGCAAACGTTCTTTTTTCGCATTCATAACTTCCTCAGTCTCTTCAGTCTGTTGTAAATCAGCCTCATATTTATCTAAAATATACGATGCAGCTGCTAAATGATGTCTCGCTTGTTTGAAGCCATGTTTTTTCATAAAAAATTGGGACAATGTTGCTGAATTTAAAGCCCATTCGATTGGTTCATAGTCTTTACTCTCAAGTTGTCGTTTCAAAGTTATATGATAATAAACTGAGGATTTTATTTCCTCTTTCAGTGCACTACATATTTGAGCCAAATAGTATAAAGTTAGCGTATACGTTTTCTCCAAAATTAAGCCTGTATCCACGTGAATATTATCTTTCGAGACATTAAACAAATCTGACATATCGACTGGATTTTGTTTGGATTTCTTGAAATCAAGATACAGTTTTTCGGCCCGATCTAAATACTCTTTTGATTTCAGCGAATTTTCACGTTCTGACCACAATATACCCAATTGATTGAGAGCACATAAAGCGACCAGAATAAAATCTGGATGACATTCATGTTCCTCTAAGCATCGTAAACAATTCATAAGTTGTTCCTCACCAGTTGATAATTCTTCAGTTTCAACCGATATTATACCCAAATTTAACCATACAATACTTAATAAACCGGTTAAATGATGATAATCCAACGTATTGCGTACAGTGTCATCGAGTAATTTTGTTAAATTACTTTTCATGGATGTTAATATTTGGCGTGCCGCATATTTCGATAAATATGGTTCATTTTCTGGATCATTTTTACTGTCTTCATCAAGTAATTTTCGTACTTTTTCATATTTTTCTTGTAAATCAACTAAAGTTTCTTTATTCAGTACCATCATTTTTTTGACATATGACATATTTATTATGCGCATAGCGCATGTACACATTTATTTGGAACGTAATTTAAAATTGATTTTATATATTTTAAAATTTCTTTTTTAATTTTTTCGTTATTTAATTAATTATTTAAGTATTTATTTTACTTATTGTGTTTTAAGTTACTAAAATTTATTGTTCAAACTTTTGTTTAATATGAATCTATGCAATTATTATATGGATTAAATCTGTTGAAATTAATTACCTATACTAATATTTTGATTTAATCGAAGGATGTTATATTATATGTTTTACCGAAAAAATGAAAATGATCCAAAAAATTTGTAATTTTATTTATCAAATTCATATCGATTCGGGTATACCTCGATTCGCTGTACGGTTTAGGGTAAATTAACTATCAAAGTCAGCGTTTTTACCAAAAAAAGTTTTTCATTTTTATGTACAGTTTTTAATTTTGGTATGATTTTAAAGCTTAAAACTTGAGGAATATTGCTAAAAGTTTTTTATGTAAATGGTAAAACATTTTTAAAAGCACTTATTGATTAAAAAACCTACATTTATTACGACTTCTTCATGTACCACCATGTAAAAAGGGCTGTTTTTAATAACCAATTTATCGCAATACCATATGGAGAATCGACACACAAAATTTCAAATTTTTGGTAACACTTTCGTTTTGGAATCGAAACACCTCAAATCGATTTATAAATCGAATACTGCTTTTTTATAAAAGATGATTGAAATTCTATTTAAAGACCGAATTCTCTTTCAATTCTGAATACATATTAATATTGCGCTTATTTTCACGCTGACAAAGTTAACTTAATTTCACAGTTTGGCCAGAGATGAGTTTGTCTGAATACATAGAATAGTTTTTGCACCCTTTCTTTGAATTGAGCTAGTATATATAAAAGGTATAGTCTGTAAAACATATTTCGACAGTTACTACCTCCGAAAACTAAAACGCGCTCGAGAATTCAAACGATCTTAACTTTCGAAGTATTGCACTTACCTCAGATAATTTGACTAGAACTCCACTTGTAATAAGAATGACAAAGAAGGATTTCTTAGGAACTAAACCATTTAATGGACGAAACGATGTGTCCCGATATTGATTAGAAATGAAATAACAACTGAAATAAAAGTACGATAAAAAATACTTAATTCGGGAAAATTTATAATAAGTTGAATTTTACCTATGAGCAATACGGGCACTCATGTTGATACAATTAGCCATTATGAAACCAACAGGACCCATAATGTATGTTAAAATGTAAGAAAATAATAAAAATGATATTGAAAATATTACCATTAAATAGTTGTACCTAAAAAAAAAGTGAGAGTCAAAGTAAGTTCCATTTTCCAAATGATATTTTTTAAAGTATACTCTTTGAAATCGAGTTTCCTGAAAGATTGAACAAGTAGTTTCTGAGATATTACCTATAAAATTGCCTACCCATATTGTCCTATCTAAAAAAATTTTTGATCCACGCTTGTATAAATTTTGTCTTATCAAAAAATAGAGTTTAGAAACATAAAATTAATCATCCAATGTATCTATCAAACTATCAAAAGATACAAAAATATTTATTTTCAATTTTACCGATCTAATTGCTTATTATCCATGGTTGCAAACACATAGCCCTCGGTAACTCCATTAATAGCCAATAATATTATTGCAATACAATGGCATTGTAGCAAGGTTGTTGGTAAATTCGTCGAAGTCAAAGTTTCACCGCCATATAAACTCAATAAACAATGGCTGTATGATTGTCCAAATATAAGAACTGTTATTCCAATACTGCAAACCACAGCACAGAGTTGACTTAAAACTTCGGAAGTCTCTCTTATTTTTGTCTATAAATACAATAATAATTTTTATTCTTTTATTTAAAGCAGGAAAATTATTAACTAATATTTTTTATTGCGTCAAATAAAATAATTTACGAAAATGTAAAAAAGTTCGTTAAATTTAAAATACATACTTGATCTTGTTTTGCGATTAAAGTATCGCGACGAACCATTTGGGTAAAATAAAAGTATGCACTTTCTTCAATTGGACGAAATAAAAATCTAAAATTACCTCCCAAAAAATATAATGTTTAATAAATAATTTCTATTTTTTAATTATTTGTATAACCAAATAATATACCTTGCAGCTAAACTTCCTAAATTATTCACAACATCGTAAGTAGCTTGTTCACTAAATGTTAAAACCGGCGAAATAGTCATTACGTAGCGTTCTCCTTCAGTTAGAACTTGTTTAACTATGCATTGTTTTCCAAAACTTATCGATAAAATCATAAGATCTTTGTTGAATTTTGATTTCTGAAAAAATTGTGTTTTGTAAATAAAATGCTTCAAAAACTAGTATATACATTTCACGGAGAAATGTTTCCGATATAATTCGTTAAAATTGTGATTCCAATAATCGCTCCATTAGAAATCAGCAAATTTATTTATACTTTTATAACCGATTTTTATAACTATATAAATAAGAGTGGTGCTGCAACTATAGGTCTCTAGCGGGTAGCTCTTTAAATTTTATGTGCTCCCATTTCTTTAGCCCTTAACCGTAACCTTTTCAAACCAATTTCCATAAGATCATATAATTATTGTGCTTTAAAATATCATTTACCTTATTTTCCATTAAACCAGGAAAAAAATCAATAATTGATTTAAAATGAAAATCATCCATTTTCGAAAATATACTAGATTTATTTTGTATCAATTTTTTATCGACTTTTGATATGGTATTTATTGTTCGAATATACCACCAGAAAAATCCATAATATAATGCACATAAAAATATTGAGCTTAAAATCTGAGCGATTGCAAATGCTTTAAGTGCATCATTTTTATTTTGTACTGTTAAAATTACAAATATTATTGTACGAATTGAAGTATACAAAGTATCGAAACAAATCTATAAAAGAAAAACGTGTTTTAAATTCGATTAGACCTAGAAATAGCCATTCTGTAACATCTTGTTAAAACCTACATTTGTTTTAACGAAGCAATAAGAAGTTGCAATTATGTAAGGTACATTAGTTATTTGTTCGATAATACAAGATAGAACAATCGAATAACATCCTAGCTCATATTGCCGAAGTAATTCAGGTCTCGGAGCACTTAAACAATTAAGCCAGATGTATAATAATGGTATAGATAAAGCAGTACATGCTGGAACTCTGAAAATGTTATAAAAAATAATGATCAAAAAATGGAAATCGTTTAAAAACAGTTAAAACTTACGTTAGCCATATTTGATTAATAACTTGTGGCCAATGTAGATGTTTCGCATTCGTTTGGCAAGCTTTAATACATGGCTCTTTGCATAAAAAAAGTAACGTTGATTCAAGCAATAATAAACGAACATTCATAACACCCAATACTTCGGCTCCAACAATACGTAAAATCCAAGCATTTAAAATAAATGTAACACATCGGAATAGAATCTAATTTGAAATTTGAAAATAATAAATAAACTTAAATTTGAAAAAATTTAAGCGCTTACTTGAAAAATAATGCGAAAAGATGCATATTCCAAACTACTTTTTAAAATGTTCCGCTCCATTATTTATGTTCTAAAAATATTCATACCAATTCAACAAATTTTTTAAAGCAAAAAATAATATAATGTTTTGAGATAATTTTAAATTATTTTAAAATTCCAAGCATTGTTGAAATTTTCTAGATAACAATGGGTGCTAAGTATTTGTTATATATTTATTTAGGAATTGTATAATTTCGTTAGAAAAATGTTAGAAGAGAGAGAGAATTATTTAACCTCACTTATTGTAAGTTTGACAAAATAACAGTTAATAATCAGAATAATTATCAATTTTTGATTAAAAACTTAAGGCAGGTGGATCAGCTGGACTTGTTGTAGATATCACACTTTTTCCCATTGATACAATTAAAACACGTCTACAAAGTGCTCAAGGTTTTTTCAAAGCTGGGGGATTTCGTAATGTTTACAGAGGCATTGTGCCACAAGCAATCGGTAGTGCACCTAGCGGTAAGATAAAGTTGTTTTTCCATTTTATTTTTAATTATTATCTCATTTGATTTCTGAATATTATTTAGCTGCGTTATTCTTTTGTACATACGATGCTTTTAAACGAATTCTCATGCCAATTGTTCCGGTCGAACATCATGCATTTGTATTTATGGCTGGAGCGGCTATGGGGGAAACTGTTGCATGCTTGATTCGTGTACCTGTTGAAGTTATTAAACAACGTAAACAAACCTCCATAGGACGAATGAGTTCTTCTAAACTATTAATCGAAGCATACAGAGAAGGCATTTTTAAGGTACGTAAATTAACGTAGCTCGGAACGTTTCAGAATTCTTTTCTTTATGATATTTTTAGGGTATTTACAGAGGTTTCTTTTCGACTGTTATCCGAGAAATCCCATTTTCTTTAATTCAGTTTCCATTGTGGGAAGGTTTTAAATACTTTTGGCAAACAAATTTAAAAAATAACAATGAGCTGCTATCTTGGGAAGTAGCCGTTTGTGGGGCCTTAGCTGGTAATAGAACTAATTAGTGTAATAATAAACGATAGATAGTACACATCAAACTCAGAAACAAGACTTCAAACCAACGTGATATAAAAAAGCTTTGTTGGATACCACGCTTATGTCTCATGAAAGAAATAATGTTTTTTTCATGGATTAATAGAGCACTATGGGTTTTTATTTGAACCCATTGTTTCAAAAAACAAAATAGATAAACACTTAGTCAGAAAACATTACACATCTGTGAAAGTTGTAAAAAAAAGATTAAACGCCTCTGATCGAAAATATTTTATTTATGGGAAAATCTTATATCCTATTAGTATTTGAGCTTTTTTCTGATTTTGGTGATTATTATCATCAAAATTTCATTTCATTGTTACTATGTTTTTGTTGTTGTTTCGAAAAGGTGGAATATCAGCGTTTGTTACAACTCCATTAGATGTGGCAAAAACTCGAATTATGTTAGCTGATAAACATTTAGTATCTGATCATGAATTACGTATTACTAATACGTTGTTAAGAGTCTATCAGGAAGATTCCTTTAAGGGGTAAGCACTGTTTTTTTTCGAAAAGTAAGAAAAATATTTAGAAGTTTTAAATTAATTTTTACAGATTATTTTCTGGATGGATACCAAGGACATTATGGATTACATTAGGTGGTGCAATATTTTTTGGGACTTATGATTTAACAAAACAATTTTGGACTCCATATCTTGTCTAATAGATTTATTTAATGTTTCCTAGAAAAATAACAACTTTACCTCGCTTACAATAGTAAAAAAGAAGATTTGACAGGAGCATTTCCAAAGAGAACACAGGCTAACTCGATGTGGATAACCACATACTTAGCCAACTAAATCAGTAGAAAAGCCGGATCTAAGCCAACTGACCTTCCCTTCCCTCGGTATGCCCATGTTTGTCGTATTTTCAATTTATTCAGCTGAATCTTATATTCGTAGATAGAGGTGTCATTTGGTCATATTTTTCATCCATTTCGTTGACTCTTAATGGTAGGCAAAAGCAGAGGCTATGAATATAGCTTTCAGGCTTAGCAATCACATTACATTATTTGTTTTATTGTAAAACGAGGATTTTTAGAGATTATAATTATGTAATACACGTTTTAAAAAAATAAAGTTTTTAATTTGGAATAACACCGTTCAAACATTTTCCGTTCTTCTTCCTAATTCCGCTCTATAATTATCCATTAATTGTTCTACAGTGCTGTTTATGTGGTCAACACAGTTTTTCAATTGATCGCGTACATCGACCATTGTCGGTCGTTTTTTTTTCTCTTCTATACATAAGTTTGCTAATTCGAATATTTTTGTACTATAATCAATATTGTCATACAACCAAGTCCCAGCACGCAAATCAAGTAAATCACCTATGCCGTTTTCACATTTACTATCAATATACGTAACCTGTAAAGATAAAATTTTAAAAAAACTCGAAAACTAAAGTGAGCAGCAGAGTTCTATCACATTAGCTGCTTTTTAATGAAATGGAATGTTTGTCTTTTAATTTTTTGAAAACTTGAAAAGTTTACATAAATGGATGGTAAGTGCCCTGGTGGAAAAAATATTTGAAGAAAGAATAAGAAATTCTGAAAAAGTCTTAGGAACTTTGAATTTCTCAACGTTTTCGGACTAGTCTAATTCAGAGTTATTCAGAGTTCTTAATACTTTTTTAAAGTTTCTAAGACTTTTTCAGAGTTTCCTAAGACTTATTAAGACTTATTATTTTTTCAAATATTTTTTCCACCAAGTGGGGCTGGGGAGATGGGTTGAGTTGGGTTGTATTGCTGTTTGGTTGGCTACTACCAAAAGGTACTTTCTTAACATCTCTATTAACAAAAAAAATTTCAAGGGAACCGGGAAGTTGTACCACTAAAAGGTATTCTTTTGACATTAACTTAATCTGAATACACATTCTCAATCCACTAAGCCAATTTGGGAATTCCCTTTGAGAATCTCTTTCAAATTACTAAAAGAACCCCCGAGTTTATGGCATTGTTCAGTTTAGTAATAAAAATATAAAACATAGATATCAGATATCCCCAAATCAGGGCATACCTCGCTTACATAAATAGTAATAGTAAAAAAGATTTGACAGGAGCATTTCCAAAGAGAACACAGGCTAACTCGATGTGGGCGTGTCCAAATTTCAGGGGGAGGAAATTCACAAAGCACATCACTTCTCCCCGTCTAATTATAAATATGAATGTATCGTAACAAAAAATATCATTTACCATATCTGCGCCTTCTTCTCGATTATCATCCAACGAAGGTAACGATGTTAATAATTCAAAAAGCACAACTCCAAAACTAAAAGTATCCATTTTAATTGAAATGTCACCTCTGAAAAAAAATTAATTTACTGTCTTAACATTTCTAAAACAATTTACGAACAATGTTACCGAAATGCTTCTGGTGCCATATATGCTGAAGTACCACAAACTTTTGAGGTAAAATTCGTTTTTGTATCTGGTGTTAATTTGATTAGACCAAAATCGCATAGCTAAAAATACAAGACAAGCGCTTTTAATGAATAAAAAATTCCGAAACAAATTGATGTATTACCTTTGGTGTATTGCCTTCGGTTAATAAAATATTTTCTGATTTCACATCACGATGAATAAGAGGTGACGTATACGCTGTGTGTAAATACGAGATTCCAACGGAAATTTCGTATGCAATTTGTATTCTTTCTTTCCAAGATAATATGTTTGAGTTGCTCTAAAACCATAATATAAATGAAATCTTCTTAAGTTAATGTGAACAACTATTTTCAATCAAAAAGAGAATATTAATAAATTAATTAAAACAGCTAAAAATCAATCGAATATGAAGATTTACAGATAAATTTTCAAATAATCGAAAGGAACGGAGGAGAACATTTTTGTAGGGAAAACAGAACTTACAAAATAAGAAACAAATATATAGTTATATTAACACCCTTAATTTTTACTTTTGGATATTCTGAGGAAAGCTAAACTGAGACAGGGGAGGATTTAAATATTTTTCGGAGACTCTGGGGCCAACATTTGGTGGAGGTCTTCTAAGTAGACTTAAGTTGGACAACATGCATGATACATTTCAAACGTTTATTCTTAATCTTCTGCACCTTTTCTTGTTCGAAAAAGTGTTGATAATACCATTAAAATTCAAACCACTTTAATGATAAATAAGAATATTTTCTGATTTCCGTCCTAAATTCAACTGTGGTCAAGGGAGTGCAGGTGAGTAAAAGCTATTAACGTTTTAAATCGGTAAAAGATTTTGACCCATCCTATACATTAGTTCTAAAATAAAATTCAACTTACCAATAATTTCGATGCAAGCGATGATCCACAAACATGTTCGTATACTAAACAATAAGTGGGTCCATCACAAGAGTATCCTAATAGGGAGACTAAGTTTTTATGTTGATATTTCGATAAAATTTCCACTTCATTTTTAAATGATTTTGCAATTAGATCGATGGGCATATCTCCATCAAGCTTAATTCTTTTAACAGCAACATTTTGATTCATAAGTCCCACAGCTAAGTATACAGATCCAAAAGCACCTGATCCTAAATATCGGCCAGAATTGTTATCATTGGGAAGAAACGTATCATCATTGAAATTATTCGTATATAATTCTATTTTGGAATACTCGAAATGGGGTAATTTTGTATTTAATTTTAGTTGAGGTAACGTTAAAACATTTGCATTTTGCGAATGATTTGAGAAAGATGCGTTTGATGGGCTAAGAGAGGTTGATGAATTTTTAGTTTTTTGATTTGATAACAGTTCTTCAAATATAGGAAAATTTTCATTATTTGATATTGGATTTAAAGTTGAATTCGTCAAATTTTGACTCTTTGACAAGAGATTTGAAATTAATGGTCTAATTTCTGGATCTAATAAATCTTGCCTATTTGATAATAAAGCTGAAATTGCTGGTCCAATTACTGAATTTGGCAGATTTTGACTATTTGATAGCAGTTCTGAAATTATTGGTATATTAATTGAGTTTGATAAATTTTGGCTATTTGATAACAGATTTGAAATCAATGGTCTATTTTCTCGATCTGATAAATTTTGCCTATTTGATAATAAAGCTGAAATTAATGGTATAATTTCTGGACTTGATGAATTTTGACTATTTGATAGCAGATTTGAAATCAATGGTCTAATTTCTTGGCCTGATAAATCTTGTCTATTTGATAATAAAGCTGAAATTATTGGTATAATTTCTGGACTTGATAAGTTTTGACTATTTGACAATAGATCAGAAATTTGTGGTAAAATTTCTGAATTTTGATTATTTAATAGTAGTTGTGAAATTTCCGGTATGTTTAATAATTCATTATTCGCAGAATTTACTGATTCCACATTTTGATTAAAATCCTGGATAGGTTGTTGGGCTGAATTAATTAATAATCTAAGAAGATCTGGAAGTTGTGGTGGGAGTGATGCAGCAACCGATGAAAAACCACTATTTGAAATAGATGTTTGAACCGTTTGATTTGATTCTGTTGAATTACTTGTAGTGTCACCCTGAACTTTTGTAGAGATCGTTTTGTTCGAAATTGCATTATTCGTGTTATGGGACGATATATTTTCTGAACTAGCATTTTCTGAACATGACACCGTTGATAGTTTTTCCAATATATGTTTTACAGGTTGGTGAATAATTTGATTTTGAACATTTAAATTAATATCAATATTTTGATTTTCAGAATTTGATGACAAACCACTGGGATATGACTTTTCTTTTAAATAATTCTCTATTTCTACACGATCAGTTGATGTGAGTGGATAGTGAACTCTAGCATCTGGTCCTATTAGTGGTCTCTTTGGTAATGATTCTGGAATTATGAAAAATACATAGTAAAAAAGTCGAAAATTTGCTATTCATTCGCATTGATTTTCTATTCATTAATCGGATTTTTTTCATTTGGGATATTTTTCAGATTTAGAATAAAATACTAAATTTAAAACATACCGTTCAAAATTTTTTCAGCTACGTAATCAGCAGCTCGCCATAATTTGGCTGTAACTAATGAATCGAGAAGATGTCTCAGTTTCGGACGATTTTTTCCTGCAATACTCCATTCTTGCAAAAATACTTCTGCGGGTTCTTTGTTATAATGCTTGCTATGTTTCTCTATAAGACTATTTCTACTTATTAGAATTTAATAATTTGAGAATATTTGAACGTAAACGCATATTAATCATACCTGATATCGTCAGTTGTGTATCGTTTAGCGGAATCTAATACGTCTAATTCTTTGGGAACTACTTCTAACAATGTTTTCCAATTTTCAACATTTGTTAACAAATTACAATCTGATAACAAATTTACTAAAGTACCCATATAGGCCGGCTTTAATTTACGAAGCTCAGTGTTTCTATCCATGAAATTATGCTTATCTAGAGACATTGTTTAATATAAATTTATCACTATATATATTGTGAGTGCAGAGATGCATCAAGAAAGTTAAAACTAATAATGTATCCACAATTTTTTTGGTGGTTGAAATGAGATTAAATTATATACATATAGTGTTCGTGGGGAAATTCCTTATGAAACTTTTTACATTTTTTTCTTGGAATTTATGGTTGACTGTAGATAGTGGTAGATAGATAAATCTATAATTTAAACAAAATAATTGTTATATCACACTGTTCTCATAAAGTTTGGAATTATAATTTTTAGGTTATTTAATTGATTTTTTTAGGATTCAATTTATAATAGCTGATAAATTGAAATATCTTTACAAAAATAACTTTATTGATTTTATTTGATCAAATATATTTTATTAATCATTGAAAGTGGTAGAGGTTAGTTATTTTCATGGACGTAGCGAGAGGGGGCAAGAGCAAAACAACTTTCCTTCCCCTGGGTCTGTACTTATTTAAATTAATGAAATTTTAATGTCAAAAATTTCTGATTTGCCTTCCTCTAAAATAAAAATTTTTGTTTTGCTCTCTGATCTTGGACCAAAAGTTAAGTACACCCCTGGTAAGACTAAGGGTCAACAAAAGTGGCAAAGGCAAAACTCAATTGAGGCAAATCTGTCTTAATCAGTACACAGAGAAGATGAGAAGGTTGTTCTCAAAACAAAACCGTTCGAATTATTGAAATATTTCCGATTGAAATTATCAAATTTAATACCAATAATGCAAATTATTAAAAGAATTGAGCAGGTCAATTCGTGCTAACTAAATTCAACTATGGTTGATTCTGCGGAAGTAGAGGCTACAAATGTTTATAAACATATTCTGTGTATTAATCCTATCTAGTGTTTAAGCTAATTTAGTTACTCGTTTAAAAGCAATCTTAATTATATATATAAAACAGTTAAATAATAATTGAAAATTCTAAAATGTATTTTAAAATATGATAGGTCTTAAAGAAGGTGTTTTTATTGAATTTTGTGCAATTTTTTTTTATAAGTGTATATTAAGTTTGCTTTTTCGTATCATTTAATTTTAGCAAAATGAGTTTTCATGTCCTAAATTTCTTCGGATAGATATTTACTACAAGAAAATATTAATCTCAATAGATAAGTTGAAAATTAGGTTCCTTTGTTCGGAATCAAGCATTTGTATAATGCTTGTCGGAGATATTCCCTTAATATTTTCCACCTTTCACCTGAGTTCTAATTTTTTAGAGATTATTTGTCATAAGTCGATTAGGATAATCAGAGTTACTTAATAAATATTCTAAATAAATTAAAATAGACAAATGATTTTTTTGCATTCGATTGACCTTTATTTAATGTGAAAATTTTTATTTGATACATACTATGAATATTTATTTGGTTGACTGTACTTACTATCTGATGATTATCTATATACTTACCTTTGTTCAACACATTAAAACAGAGTGAGAACGGATACAAATCGATAGATGTTTTTTCTTCTGTGAATACAGTAGACCAAATAATTTTGTTTATGTCACCTAGTTAATATTAATATAGAAGTAATAAATATTTATTTTAAGACATCAAATAAATAGCGCATTCATCACTTTTCTTTCGATAAATTGTTCTAATTTCAATAGATGCAAACGTAGTATAAAAATTCATAATCATTTTTTATAAATAATATTTTTGTGTTTGAGTGTACCGGTGATTTTTGTATTATAAATTGGATGGACTCGGCCATTCTGTTGTGAATGTCTGACAGATCGCGTCTTTCATTAAAAAAAATTGTTGAATATAAAAATTTTGTAAAAATTTAATAAACTAAAAGTGTTGTGAATATGTGGCATTAAGAACGAAATGTTTGTGAATTCGTTAATAAATTAAAATACATTTATATTAAGTAAATATTGTTAGTTATTTAAGTGTTTCAAAAATGTACGCAAAGGGGAAAGGCTCTTCCGTACCATCAGATGCACAAGCACGTGAAAAATTGGCATTATACGTTTACGAATACCTTTTACACGTTGGCGCACAAAAAGCAGCACAAACATTTTTATCAGAAATCCGATGGGAGAAAAATATAACACTTGGTGAACCACCAGGTTTCTTACATTCATGGTGGTGTGTATTCTGGGATCTATACTGTGCAGCACCAGAACGTCGGGATACATGTGAACATTCATCAGAAGCAAAAGCATTTCATGATTATGGTTTTGTTAATTCTGGATATGGTGTAAATGGTATAGCACATAATGCAGGACCAGCACCAAGTCCATTGGGTCAAATGCCACCAAACGATGGAATGCCTGGTGGTCCAATGCCACCGGGATTCTTTCCAAATTCAACTATGCGTCCTTCACCACCCACACATCCATCCAGCCAACCATCACCACATCCACAGCCACCACCTCCACATAGTCAAATGATGCAAAGTCAGCCATTTATGGGACCACGATATCCAACTGGTCCTCGACCTGGCGTACGTATGCCACAGTTAGGAAATGATTTCAATGGTCCACCTGGTCAACCTATAATGCCCAACAGTTTAGATCCAACAAGGCAAGGAGAAGGTGGTGAGTTTGTTGGATGGCAAGGACCTGGTATGGCTGGCATGAATCCAAGAATGAATCCACCAAGAGGCCCTGGAGGAATGGGTCCAATGGCACCAGGTCAATATGGAGCTGGCCCAGGAGGTATGCGGGGACCACCACCAGGTGGAGCTGGCCCTGGTCCAGGAGGAATGCCGCCAATGTCAATGGCTGGTCCTGGTGGACGTCCACAATGGCAGCCGAACACATCAACGCCTATGAATTATTCATCATCATCACCAGGTAATTATGGCGCGCCACCTGGATCTGCTGGTCCACCGGGACCAGGCACTCCAATAATGCCCAGTCCTCAAGACTCTTCAAATTCAGGTGGTGAAAATATGTACACATTAATGAAACCGGCGCCAGGTGGTAACATGGGAAATGACTTCCCAATGGGTGGTGGTCCAGATGGCAGTGCAATGGGTCCAATGGGGCCAAACACGATGGGTCCTGTTCTAAATAGTGATGGTCTTGAAGGTATGAAAAATTCACCGGCAAATGGTGGTCCAGGCACACCACGAGAAGATAGTGGCAGTGGGATGGGTGATTACAATTTATCTGGTTTTGGTGGTCCAGGTGAAAATGATCAAACTGAATCAGCAGCTATATTAAAAATAAAAGAAAGTATGCAAGAAGAAGCAAAAAGATTTGAAAAGGATTCGGATCATCCTGATTATTTTATGAATTAAATATAAGCAATTTTTTCTGATAAATGGAATTCGTAACTTACAAATCGGTTTTATAGTTTATTATAGGTAATGTTTGAATAATTACATATTTATATAATATTTTATTTATTCATTTTTATTTTAATCCGTTCAAAATATCGATACTGTTCAAATAACATTAGTGTAAAAACACGCACGGAAAGAATAGGAACAGAAGCAAATCTTAGCTGTTCCTATGTATTTTACATTGTTAACGATGGCGTCTTTATACTGACGATTATTTATTGGCATATCGATATTGTAACGGAAGGATAATAAAGTCTTAGTTTTGGAGCCTTCATCAGATAAAAGAATTTCATGAATCTTAGCGTTTGTCTTTTTCGGTTAATTATGATTTCAATTAATTTTGAACTCGATGTTATTATACAATAATATTTTTGGTTGGGAAGGAACTGCTATTTTTTTTGTTGCAGATATCTTGAAAGAAACAGACATACAAAGAGACTTACAGAGTAAAGATGTATAATGCGCCCGAGAACAGGGCTCACGTTACTTTGGACAGGACAAAAATACACTACCTAGCAATCTGAAAATTTCGTAATTGTGTTTCAGACAACTACAGATAAAATAAAATCAAAATTCAACATTGAATTTCCATCAAAAAAGTTACCTTTTTACAGTTATCTTCTAGAAATTAAAATTTATTACAATTCATACTCTAAACAGAATTTACGGATATACGTTTAATTTTCTTCAATTCTTATTGGATTCATGGCTCTTATAATAAAAATATTTATCTGACAAATATTAATCTAAAAATTTTCAAAATTATAAACAAGAAGCCTCAAAGGATGTTATGTGCTGGTATTATTTTGGCCGTAGTTATCTGGGACACCCTGTACAATAAAATAATTTGGCGCACAAAAGAGATTATAAAAAATACGTGCGCCAAAAAAAAATTGACATTAAGTTTATAAATGGAACATCAAGTTGTTTTAGCACGCTAAACAACTGAGTTAGGGGGCATACTAGCGAATCAGCTGACAGTACTTCTGTACTGATCAGCCTGCTAGATTGATTTCAGAAAACACCTCTGGAATACCTTTTTTTTTATAATCCATGTACCTCAATTTGTGCATCCTACTGTTCTTTTTGATATTAATTGAACCACTATTTCTGTAACTGGCCTCATTGACGGCTATCGACGCTACCCTCCAAAAAATTGTATAAAATAGATTTAAAATTAGTTTCATTATTTTCCGTAAAAAAGTGCGTGTTAAGATTCGTAAATCTTTTACCATGATGGCTTCAGAATCATTTTCAATGATATGTAAGAATTAATAATAAAAATATTTATTCCTTTTTTCAGAATAATTCAGAAAATGCGTGTTCGATGAGAGAGTATTATGGGTGTAGGTGCCGAGTGAATAATTGTGTTTTTGGGAATAATTAAATTATATTTCTTTTTAAAAATAAATTTTATTGAGTATTATTGATTAGTAATGAGTATTACTGTTCTACATTAATATATATAGTATGTAAATGTACTTTGTTCGGCAAATATACAGTTTTTTGAAATATATTTTAGGAGTTACAGTCGAATTTGAATAATTGAGAATTAAACCCAGAATTTGTTTTTTGTTTATTTGTTTAGGAAAGTTTATGCATATAAAGAAATGGTTACTACCATCCGAAGAGATAAAAATAAATTAATGCAATTTTTTTGTATATAAACTAAGTTATAGTTCCGATGGCCGGTAACACACGTTATCATTGATAGATATTTCTTTAGAAATTATTTTAATTTCTCTTTTACGGGGCTTGGAGATATTTTAATTGTTCGGGCAATCTTAAAATTGACTGAAATCGGTTTTCACCGAACGTCACGAGAATTTTAGTAGAAGAAAAGTATTTAAACTAAATTTATTTGAATTTTATTAAACCACAAGAATTTCTAGAGATGTATTTATCAATGACAATATATGCCGATGGCCTCACGGATCATTACAAGACTAGACCTTATAATTAATTTCTATCATAGGATTTTCTCGTTTATCCAGAGTTGACTGTATGTACTTATTTCAACATTTCTTTCGAATTGATAACAGGCGATATAATATCGAGCCATATTATTTGGATGAGGACATTATTTACCAATCATATGGATTTCAGAAAACAATCTGGTTTGATTTCAACTCCAAAATGGGAAAAATTTTGTTTTTTTGGAAATAAATTGAAAAGTTGGACCGAAGGTGAGTTATTGATAAATTGTACAATTTTTAGGAAGTATTGTATTACTTTTTATGGAGGGAAAAACATTTTACTAGAATGAGGAATTGAGCTGACTTGCCGTAGACAATGATAAGACGCATTAAATAAGATAAATTTAACATAAAAATGGCAAAAATCGAGGTCATTTGATGAGATATCATTCAAAATCTCATTAGAAATATGATTTGTCGAATTTATTTTAGGCAATTTCTTAAAAAATTATTGCCTAATAGTCAAATGAACTGGATCTTCATGATTTTTGAGTTCTTATGAATCCAGAAAATCCAAAAACCCAGACAACATTTTTATTTTAGAGTAAATTAAAAATAATCGGATATATGTAAAATGGTAAAAATCACTAAAATTTTGCTTTCGATATCGATAAAAATTAATAGTAAAGGTAAACCTAAAAATTAAGATCATTTGAGTATTTAAGACTACAGCTTTTGAAATATGGTTAACTTGGCCATACTTAAATTCTCTCTTCTTTAAACTTAACAAATAAAATTGCACCTGCATGGATTCCTAAAAGATACAGCTAATAAGCATTTATGATCATAAATTATTTTGGAAAATAGGAAGTCATTAGAAAAGTTTTTAATTTGATTCTTGCGACTCAACAAACGAATCATTTTTGTGATTCAATAAGAGTAAAGATGTAATCCGATGGTAACGGAGACGCTTACGCTGACATTTAGCGTCAAATTAGGGTTCCACCTAGTTAAAAAAATACAGTTATGTCCTGTGTCAAGTTGTAAAAAAAGCAACAAAAAAGTTTATTAATATCAAAAGTGTATATCTTGACAGAAAAATGAGCGGACAAAAAAGTTTATAAATATGGAAAGTGGAGATATACATACTAAAAGTAATTTAATAATCCCCCTAATCTCATTTTTAATAAAACACATGGTAATGGTAAATAAATAACTATACCCATAATGGCTGGTTAATATGATTATCTTCTGTGTGTTTATCAGTGTAACCAGCCATTATCGATATAGTTGTTTATTTATCATTACCATGCGTTTTATTAATGATGAGGTTAAGGAATTACTGGTATTATGTATACCCCGAGATATCAACTTCGATATTAATAAAATATTGACGCTGACGCTGACGTTTGACTGTGGGCATGATTTTATTCAACTGGATGGAACCCTAATCTTTAGACTTTGAGGCATATACCCTTACGATTACAAGAATGGTCATTCATACAAAATTTTCCACATAGAATAGAACCTTGGGGTACCCAGTAATGCGTATAACAAAATGAACAGATTAGAAACAGCAAGGATATTTTATTATTTAATAATAATTTACATACAAGTATTGTACAATTTGCTTATGTTTATTAAGCTTAAAAACAATAATTTTAATAATAAATAGATTGAATTGAATTGGGTAAAATTTACTAAATTTGTAATTGTCAGAAGAACAGAAATATAATATTGAAAAGAAAAGTATAATTAAAATAATTAATATTTAGTTATTTAAACTAAATTTTGAATAGGTATATGAGGAGAGAAAATAGCTCTAGCAAATTTATTTATTTTTTTAACTCAAAAATATTTGAAGCACAACATCACACAATAAAATTTCTGATATATTTTGTTTAAAAATTACTAACAATAATTAATTAAGCTGATGTTTTTTTTTGGATTTTCGAGACGAAGAAATCATATTTCTTGCGTTAATATTGATGATCATCCATGAAGCATTTTCTATTCATGGTTTCGATTTCATATTATTCCATCAGTACTTTTTTCTTTTTTTATTTATTTACAAGTCCGACTCATCAGGACCTGAAATTTGAAATACTTTATTAATAAATGTTGTTCACGAAAATATTAAAATAAATATTGGTTTGTTTACAAAAATAAAGAAAATTATTGGACGCAAAATTACTAGAAATGTAAGATGATTATTTTTGTGAGAAATTATTTTAAATTCAACATTTTTTAAGAACATGGTAGGACACAATGAAAGTTATGGATTGGATTCCTTACACCTTTTTTTATTTCATTTTGAAAAAGAAATTTTAATTGAGTATTTTGCAAAGAGAATTCAGGGATTTTTTTAATGAGGCCAGCCATAGTTATTGATTGTTGTTTTGAAATTAGACAGTCTACTCTCTACTGTTTTGAATCGTTTAAGCCCTGGGCACAAATTTACCTTAATTACTAGAATTTGTTTTCTGAATTACATTAGAGGAAAATTTTACTCGATTACTAAATAGAGGACCGTTATGGCGTGCAATAGAAATAAGAGATCAGTTCCATGGTCGTGTCAAGCAACTTGTTTTTCATTTTTTCCCAATTTCAAACATTTTCCCTAGACTGCAGTATTAACCTTACCAGTCCTTAATTGGTAAAATTTGAATGTTTAAAGATCTCAATGGATTATGTATATTTTCGAAACGAACGCAATTTTTGATTTTATCGAAATAAATGTGAAATTGAATCATTAAACCTTTATCTTCGTAAACGTGGAATAAACAGAAAATAATATATATACATTGATAAGGCCTCATAACATTCGTAAAACGTGCTGTTATTGACAAATGCAAAACTTTTTTGATGTTGAAATTTTTCAAAAACATTTTGATTGACTGAATTCGAAAGAAAACAATACATGCAATGTTAAAATACAACAAATAAATCGAATTATTAATTTGCAAATTGAGGATGTAAAGTAAATGTTATGGTTCACATCTCGGTACATTGGTTATTATAAATTTTTAATAATTGTTTTTAATTAAAATTAATTTTTTGTTCATAATTTGGTGCTAAAATTATTGTTAAATTCTCAATTGAAGCAAACTGCACCTGTTGTTATACATAAAATTTGTTAAAGTGGTGTTATATATACAAAAAATATTTTTTGAGATATTTCAAATTACCTATTCTTTTCTTAAATTTATAATTAGTTGCCAAAATTATAGAAATAATAACAAATATTAAATGTTAAATTCTGATTTTGTTTCTAAGCTCACTTATTTCTTATCGGTTGAACACTATTATCGGTTATTCGGAACCATTTATCAAAATCATCCAATTGATTGAGTTGGTACTACTCATAATGTTTGAATAACATGTAAATCGCGTTTTTACTATGTAAATGGCTGAATTTTGCTGATACTAGCGCGTTCATAAATTTTATAAACATAATCATTTCGGTAATATAAACAAGTTTCTATTAATATTTCTAAATATTTGTTACAGCAGAGGATCCTTGGCTAAAAACTCCAATTGAATTTCGATTAAAATGCAAGTAAACAGGTTCTGATCGATCCATTTCTAGCTATACGAAATCCGTTCAACATTTTGGATGGGAATGAATTCATTTCAATTGGAAATAAATAAATACAGTTTTCTTGTTAAACTAATTCAAAACTTTAAATCGAAATGAATAAATGACTTCTGATTCAGTAAAATTATTTTGCTAGATCTGAATTTAATCGGATTTATTAACCAGACATGGGAGACAAACACTGGAGAGTATATTTATAAGGGGGATTTGAGAGAATCATTGAACATATGAACACAGTTTTGTAAGTTACACAGCACAATGATTTTTATTTGAAACCAAGAAATTAGTGACATTTTTTGAAAAATAAATAAAAAGAATAGGTAAATTCGTTCGATATTTTAGTGAATAATAACAAAATTAAAGAAATTAGTACACATTTCATTCTGAATGCTATGAAACTATCAATGTATCTTTTTAAATTCATCAAATTTAAGACTTGGTAAAGTTTACTCCATTGAGGTTGATTTTTTGGAACACAATGTACTGAAATATGATTTAATAGAAAGAAGCAAGTCGATTTCGAAATTTCGATTTGAATTGAGAGATTTTTTGGATTTTTTTTAAAGAAAATAAAATCGAATCATTGTTTATCTAATTTTGCCATGCATAATATTTGGAAATAAGTTTCCTAAAGCTTATCGATCGATATCGAAGAATTTTTGATACTTGCACATAGATTAAAAAAAAAAAATTAACTATACAAAAATTGATTATCAAACTACAATCGTTTAAAAAATATAAAAAAATAAAATAAAAACAAAAAATAGCATTTGAACTAAGACAAAGAATAATGGCACAAACACACGTTTTGTACCTTCTGGGCATATGTGACCCAGTGACGTTAAAATTAGACATAGTTTGCCTACTTATAACGATCCCCATTTTCTTCCTTTTGTACTCAGGTGGCACGTGCTTCAATTTTGTTGTCAGGATTTGATTCTAGGAGTGGGGATGGAGTTTCACGGGTTTCTGTCACTTTTTGTAATTCTTTTGGAAGATTTTTACCACTTAATACTCTAGGACATTTTGCCAAAACTGTGTTTTTGTATGGTTTGGTTCCTGTTGCATGATCTTGTAATAATTTAAAAGTTCTAGATGGTAAAATATCATAGTTTTCTGAGTCAGATGCCATATTCGCCCACGAACTATAGTATGCAGAATAATCGTCGTAATTTCCGTTAAAGAATTCTTGTGGAGTTTGTACTGGTGATGAATTTACTGTTTCTGTGGGAAGTGGAGATAAGAATGCCGTACTACCACCATCTTCTGAGGAACTTATTGTGTCATATCGATCCATATCTTCTTGTAGTATTCTTAACGCAGCTGCATGAAGTTTTTCTAACGGTAAATTTCTAAAACATTTACCTTTTTTTCGTTTTAATAAACTTTGTACTAATTCTTTAACTAATCGATCGTTCACCGTTGGTGATATCGGTGAATTAATTCCACTAGATGATTCTTCTTGGTCAATTTGTAACGGTAAAGTCAAACTCTCTTTTACAGAATTAATATTATTTTCATTTGTCTGTGTTTCATTTTCGTCCTCGTCTTTCGCATTGTATTCTTCTTGTAATAATTGGAAAAGTCTTGAATGTGTTGCTGCACGTCTATATTTATTCATTTTACGTAGTTCCGGGAAACATTCGGATGAATCTGTATCTGAAATATGCCGACTCATATCCGAAGTCACACCAGAGTCCTCTTCATCTGTCATATCTACTATTGATTTGGAACTATTTCTTCTAGAATTACTACTCTCATTACGAATATGCATTTCAAATGATTTGATCTTATCTTTTACATTCATTGAAATTGTCTCATCCTTTTCTATACCCTTTGCTCTTGCTAATAATTTTAAAATTTGTTGTTTTTCTTTTTCAGATATATCATTCATATCATCCTTTTCATCTTTAGTATTTTCTACTTCTGATTCACTTTCTGAGCTACTATCAGAACTACTGTCACCAGAGCTTGAAGAGCTACCTTCATCATTGTCATCACTATCGCTATCACTTTCTTCTTCACTTTCAGACTCCTCTTCTTCCTGTTTAGTTTCACATTTTAATTGGTCGCTAGAGTCATTATTCTGATCTGAAATTTTCTTTAACGATAAAGATATACTGATTGAAACATCGGAATCTTGAGTAGAATCAGTTAACTTTGAATCAGTTACTGAATTGTTTTGGGTTTCAAAACTATTTTTACGTGAAGGTATATTTATAGTAAATGAGACATCTTCTTTAGGCTTGTCTTTACAAGGAGTAGGACTTTTTAGTGTCACATGAGTTTCAATTATTTCACTGGTAGGTTCAACTATAATTGTTGTAATTGGTTCATTTTGTTCATTTCGTGAACATTTTAATTTTAATGGTAGTTTTACTGTAACTGTTGATTGTGTATGGGTACCTTCTTCTTCTTCGTCTGTATCCGATTCTCCATTGCCAACTGTTACGAAACTTTCTTCTTCACTAACTAGAGTATGTTCACTATCTTGACGAGGTTTCTTTCCTCGAACACTTTCATAATCGCTAACTTCATTATCATCTTCGAATATTACACTTAATTGATGTGGAATTTCTTCTTCTTCTTCGTAAGCAGAATATTCATCTTCATTTTCTTCAGTACTTTCTTCATCATTTGAATTGTCATCATTAGCATCTTGATCGTCATTCGGATAATTATTACTGTCCTCATAAATATTGATATCAGAGACAGATTTGATTGCTATCAATGATCCTGATTTTGTTTTAATAGGTTTTTGATCTCCTACTTCAGTATCTGCATCCGATTCTGAATCTGACTCAGATTCACTGGAATCCGAAACTGAATTTGCCTTTTCTATATTTTTGACTTCATTTTTTTGTGATTTATTTTCAGGGTTATTTTCTGCGTTGTTTTCTGACGTTACTATGATATTAGGCGTTTCACTTTGTTGTTTTTGTGGAATTTTAGGTGGTTTATTTGCAAATAATGCCCCATAATATGTCATCTCATCACAAGATGAATATGCACCCTCATTATCTGTATCAGAATTTTGATGGTAAAATGGATGTGGGGAATATACTGGAGGGTAAGAATATGGATAATAATTGTAGTAATATCCGTATTGGTCCCAATATTGTTGATACTGAGCATTAAGGTCTTGTTCAGATTGTTCATTCTGTTCCCCGGTTTGATTTTCATCTTGACATTCTTGTTGTAATTGTGGGGAATAACATTGTGAATAATATGCCCAATACGGATTATTCCAATAAGGATGTGGTGGGTAATTTGGATCATAGCCACCCCACTGAGAATAATATGGATCGTTTGCATAGTTCTCGACGTTCTCGGTGCTTTGAGTATTTGCTATAACAGAAGACGTCGAAAAATCTAATCCTTATGTTTTTTTGTAAAAATATTGTACGATAGAAAAAATAATCAATTTGAATCAGAATTTAAATAAGATGTAAATAGTTTTTTGTTTGTAAAAGCAAGAATATTTATGATTTTTTGAATAATTTATTTACAATGTAAAAGTTAAAAGCTCGTAAAAAGCTTTATGTATCATGCTTTAAGAACCCGCCAATATTAAATGCCATGATATTCATTTCATATATGAATTTGAATCTTTTTTTTTATTTTAAGTTCTCAGAGCATGATTTGAATAAATTAAAGTTTTTAATGTTTAGTTTGACAGCATATTAAACATAATTAAATCATGAAATATGTTTTTATGTTCCATCTTTAATAAAACTATCTATATTAACTGTGAACAACACGATTTTATAACATGCTTTTATTTTATGCAGGGTATAATAATGATTTTTGATAATAGTTTTTTTTTCAGTAATATCTCGAATTAATGCTGATTTTCGCGCCTTATTAAAAATGTCGATTTGTTTTTCAATTCTTTTAACGTATCGTCTTTTGCATCACTTCGAGGTATTATTGTGTAATTGTCAAAATTTCAAGCTAGAAACTTTTAAATTCAAAATTAAAAATCGCTTTAAGACACTATTCCTGCTTCCGAATAATAATATCAGGTTCATCTGAACGGTGCATGGATTGTTTCTCTGACATCGGAGGGTTCGTCCCTAACGACTTTCTCATCGAAACGTGTGTGAATGATATAAGATAATGCAACGCCTCCTCGTTACATTACATCTGTTGAAGCAGAGACTTAGATATAGAATGTTTCGGTAGCTGATAGTTTCAACTACTCGTCTTGGAAGATGTTCTGCGACGTCTCCAGTCTCTATTTGATCATGTAATTTCTTTGGATTATCCAGGCATAATAGAACCTCATCAGTTGCTTTCAAGGAGTTTGTTAAAGTGTTATAGGATCATTGTTAAGGTGCTATAGAAACTATTGATCTAGTTGATATAGAATCTACCGGTAGGGTGATTTATCCTATCAATAAATCAAAAAAAGAGAAGATTATTCTGAGGAAAGCAAAAGTATTTTCGGAAGTTTTAATTGAAGACGATATGATAAATGCATCAGTTCAACATAGAAATTACTATTATAATAAAAAGATGATATAGAAAGACCCCATTTCTGTCTTAGAACCAGTATTTCTAAACGTGACTGCCCGGGTAAAAATAATTATGCATAATATTATTTATAATTATTAATGAGAAGTTCTTAGATAGGGACCCGGGCACATAAACACTAAAGCCAGAATCTTTAGCCACAGTAAAGTTCATATATTTAATTAAATTATCTTCCTTTAGATGTTTTGTTTGAATTGCGATTATTACAGACAGGCATTCTATTCGAATAAAGTTAAATATTTAGTAAATTTACGAATTCAAAAGTAAACTTAAAATTTTGATACTCTGTATAGTAGATTAAACTTATAGTAGAATAAATTTATATCTTTAAGCAGTAAATCACAAATTAGATTGCGATTCTGAGTGAAAATAGAAACATAAACATAAAATACAGAAACTCAAAATCATTAATTAGTTTGTGATTTGGTGCTAGAACGAATCTTATGTTATCAAAATATTAGTATAAATTTTATGATATTTACCACAAGGTGTATTGTTTGGTGATGTCATTGCTTGAAGCATACGAAACGATCGACTTGGTATTGCACTTCCTGTATATTTTCGTGGATCAGCCGGTGCTTGTTGTTCACTAGGTGGTATATATTGTTGTTGAGCATTTCCATTATCTATATAATAAAATTTCGATTTGAAACTAAAACGAACGAATTTATAAAATTATATTTTTTACCTTCTCTTTGAATCGGGATTGTACGTATAACGGGACCTGGTGAATTACGTGGAGCTATAAAATAGACATGAATTAATTTTTTTATTTGGGTATAAGTATTCGTTTTAAAAAGCGACAAATTGCTTTGCTTGTTACTTTTTTGTGTTATAACTTGCTAAACTTTTGTACGTTTGTTAATTTAATTAATATTTTACATTGCATGTGATTTCTAAAACAAATCTTTAACACTATCGTGGAGCGTGTCTTGCTTTAAAAAGCCCCAAAATGACATAAAATATGATTTGGGTGAAATTTTATGCCAAGCTAGTTGATGCGTCCACCCCTTTTACTGTTTAATATGATATTATTGTCATTGAATACAGTTTGAAAATTAACGCACATTCACATGAATGTAATATATATTGCATACACTATTTGAGAATCGGCAAACTTTTTTTGTTTTGCCTTCAGGTCATACTGTTTAAAATTTAAAAATCTCTTCTCGATATCTTCAGTGGTTTTTGAATTATGAGACATATAGATAGAAAAAAGGTCACGATTTTATTTATAAAAACGATATTTTCTTGAAAATCAGAAGGAATTTCTGCGATTTGTCTCGATTTTTGAAAAATTTATATCTCCTTCTAAAATGAATTTTTTGAAAATTCAAATTTCAAGGAATTCGACCTTTAAATATTGATCAATCCGTATCTCAAAACTTGATTCATGCATTATTTCAACTTTTTGAAAATCACAATGACATATTTCATCTGACAAGAATTTTGACGCTATTTTACGATAAATTTCGGATTACTACTGTACATGGATTTCAAAAAATATCCCTAAACTGAAGAGTTATGAATCTAATGAACATAAAGGATGCACATTTTATCGAATTAGTACCCAGTTATTTGTTAATTGAAAAATAAAAGTAATTAGATAATTGTAATTCGTGCAATTAAATACAAAAAAAATGTGTGTATTATTGGTCCGTGCAAGAAGGCATACCATTCGAATATTGAGGTATAGGATCCGAGGCAGAATCGGTCATTGTTTGCAGCATACGAAAAGCCCGCGAGGGTATTGCAGCACCTCGGTATCTTGGATCCGTTTCATTATGAAGAAATGTATCTTCATCAACTATTAAGAGTAGCCGTAAAATTATTATTAGAAATATTAGTGACATTGTTTGTTTATTCTATTTTGGCTTAGTTAGGGTCATTTATTTGAAAATCAGAAAAAATTAAGGTAGATAAAATATGAAAAATAGAGATTCTAAAAAGGTTTTGAAATTTGAAAAAGGTTTAAAAACAAAATATATTGGACTAAAGATAAAAAATATTATTATTATTCGAGCATACCTTGATTTTTAAATCTATTCATTAAGTTTTGATCATCCTCTTGTAATTGTAGTTTTCTAAATTGGTTATTTGGGATTTCTTGAGTACGTTGAACATTTCCATTCGCTCGCCATTGTGGTTGATTCACACTAAACAAATTATGACCATTAAAAACATTGCCTAGTATTCTTATACAGTGTTTTCGAAAAATAGAATACCAACTAAGTTTTATCTCGTGATTTGCAAAAGATAATACATAGATTTTCATTTACGCATGTTTACAAGCTATTTGGTTGCATTTTGAATGTGTAAAAAATGGACACAACCTTTTTTTAAAAAAAAAAAACGGTTGCAAGTGAATAACTTTAGGAAGGTAAAAACGTTGATTAGTTTTATGGTAAGAGTATTTTTACTTTCTGGCACCACATTATGAGACGGAATGAAAATTGTTCTATGATTTTTTGACAGCCTTTAAATATAGCCACCAAACAATATAGATACACATTCAAAACCTCTCTCTTGAATGGCACTGAAGAGTCATAATTATTCAGGAAGTAAAAATTTTCTTTCACAGACGTAGGAAAACATTTCCAACAAATTGCATTTCCAAATTTTAGGACAAATATTCTTAATAAAGTATAAAAATTTCAATATTATAAGAAAAAGACACGTACCTATCATTTCGGGAAATGTTTGCAGCTGGACTCATTTGTGTAGGTGAATTGGATCCTTCTATTTGAATCGGAATAATTCGTGAATGTTTCTGCGCTTGTGGTCCCGGGCTCATAGGATGCGGTTGCTGTTGTGGTCCTGGGCTCATAGAATGCTGTTGTTGTTGTGGTCCTGGGCTCATAGGATGCTGATACATTTGTGGAGGATTTACGACAAAAACTTGCGGCCTATGTTGAATTTGAATACTACTAACATTATTTGGTTTGGGAGTACTTTGTTCAATTTGAACTGGCATCACTTTTGTAATAACTGTTGGTGGTGATTTTGGCTGGGAATCTTCACGTTGTGCCCATGCAGGTACGTTCGATTGTTGTTGTGGTTGCACGCGTTGTGTTAACCAAGGTGTGGGTGCTTTATTCAAAACTGGTGATTGCACTGAAGGTGGTGTATGAATATTTCTTGCAGGTGATTGAATATTGCTTGGTGAGTTTCGATTTTCCTCAATTTCTTGATTTTTCACTGGTGGTATATAAAGTGATCCCAATTGTGGTTTATTAGCTGTATTGTTAGAAGCTTGTAGTTTCTCTGGTGATGTAGGTTCGTCGACTGGTTCAGGTGGATAAGGTCCACGTCTCATGGGCCCACCAGTTTGTCGTAGCATAGCTGTAGGATTTGGTGGTATAATACTTTTGATGTCCGGCCTTTGAAAGTTTTGTGGAGGTGGCACTGGCTTGTTTACATTTGGTTGAATGTTATTTAAAGGAGGTGGAGGGGGTGGTGATTGAATAGGACCAGCATTTGAGGGAGGTGGAGGTGGAGGTGGAATACCTCCAGGTGGAAAAACTGGTGTTGGTAAATTTGGTTGCATGGCAGCTAAAGCAGATGGTGGTAGTTGTCCGGGTGGTTGAGCTAATGGAGATTGTCTTGGTTCTGATACACCTTCGGCTTGTGCGTTTCGACTAATACGACGTGCCATACGTGGGGACTTTATTTGTGATAAATCAAGTCCACCGGGTGTATATGTAAATGGTTTTTTATCTTTTGTCATCATTGCATTCTGTACGCAGGCTGGTGGTTCTAAACGTCTATCTGGAATCTAAAAGAAAAATAATTATTTTTTTAGGTAACCGTTTTTCTATTGTTGCTGTTCATACGAATATTCAAAAAAAATTATGCCTGATCCAGAACGTAAAAAAGATTATATGCAACGTTCAATTTTCACCGGAAAATTCATAAACATTGCGATTTAGATTTCCGATAGTTGTGCATAATTTACAAGGCATAATTGGTAAAATATGAAATTCCGTCAATTTTTTTAAAATCCTTAAATAAATGAAGTTAAAAGAACATTCTGTTCACAGGCTCAAAACTTGAAAACAGACTTTTTATCTAGCTTACCTCTGTACTGAGCCTTTTCGAAGGTAAATTACATGGTCCAGGAGGCGGTGGAGGTGGTGGCGGTCCTGCGAAACATGGTTGATCGTTTCCATAGTTTCCAGGAGAATTTGTCTGTTGTTGTCTACAATGAAAGAAAATTTCTTATTAAAAACAATCTATTTTCGAATGCAGTCTATGGGGAATTAAAGAGCGATCAAACGATGTTTTTAAATATAAAGTAAACATAAGAGGCGCCGATCAATTTTATGGCCTCGTTGCCTTGTTCACAACCTACAAGATTCCCTATATGGAATCATATGAAATCAATTATGCATCATAATAAATTTATTTGAAAAAAAATTATTGTGTTTACATTTTTCTCAAGGTTATTATCTGATTCGAAATCAAGTCTATGTCCATATAAAGAATATTTTTCTGCCATTGAACTATTCATCAACAATGTAACAAAAAAAAATAATTATTAATTTTTTAAAAAAATGATTTGATTTAATATTGCCGGAAGTATTTTATTACTTTTCATTATTAATTAATTTCAAGAAATTATCTTTAAATAAAACAAATGAAATAAAAACAGTAAATAAGCTTTTGAAGGAAAGTATTAAAGATTTATTGGTAAAAATTTGCCTGTTTTGGTAACCCCTTTTTGGGATTTTAATAAACGGAAGAAAGATTTTAAAATGATAAGGAAGTCATGACGCATTAGTGATCTGTTATATCAGACTTCCTTAATTTCGGATTAATTTTTAAGAATTTATTATTGTGTGAGTATTATTTTACAGAAATGTTTTACAGGTTGCCTTTTAGTTAAAATAATTAACCTTTTTCTTTTTATACCATGTTAGTCCCAAGTTTGTAAGGCTTAAAAATAATGATGCTAGGAAAAAAATTTTGTCATAGGTGTTCATAAAATCACCTAATTAGTCCATTTCTGTGGACACGATAACTCAAAAACGAAAAAAGATATCGAGCTGAAATTTTTACAGCGTACTCAGGACGTAAAAAGTGAGGTCAAGTTCGTAAATGAGCATCATAGGTCAATTGGGTCTTGGGTCCGTAGGATCCATCTTGTAAACCGTTAGAGATAGAACAAAAGTTTAAATGTAAAAAATGTTCCTTATCAAAAATTAAACAACTTTTGTTTGAAACATTTTTTCGTAAACATCACTGTTTACCCGTGAGGGCGCCAATTAGGGGGAAATTTTATAATATGTACTATACTTGATTATCAGTTATGTATGTGTCACATGTTTGTATGTGTAATGTGATAAAGAAATCAAAACTGGCTATGCATGATATTTCAACAATTAACTCAGTCAATTGTTTGCTTTCATTTGTTTTACTTAGATTTATATTAAATTATACAAATTCCATGAAAATTGGAAAATTTTGAAGAAGAAGACAATGGTTTGATACAAATTCAAATTGAGATTTAGAGAGTTTTTAGTTTTTAGTTTTTTTTTTTCTATTTAGAACAACTTTTATTTCGTTAATATTAAATTAGATGTTGTTGAACTTATAAAAAAAATTTCTTTTTATTATTTATTTAATTGTTTTGATTAAAATCAATATAAATTTCAATTAATTTTGTTTATTAATTGAACAAAATGCTCTTAGGTAAATATTTTTTTTTTATATAACAGTGTAACTCAAAAACTGTTTCTTATATTTTCCTCAGAATATTTTTTTTTTTTAAATTCAATAATGAGTAAATAATGATAATAGTGTTATAGTGTTTATTTTTCCACTTAGAAAAAATCGAGAAATTTTTTGTATCTCAAATTTCGATAAAACTCAGTATATAAGGTAAATTTGACCCTATATATTTTGACCCTATATTTGACCCTATATATATATGGATATATATATATATATATATATATATATATATATATATATATATATTATATATATATATATATATATATATATATATATATATATATATATATATATATATATATATATACATATATATATATATATGAAATATAATTTTGTTACATTTTGTACATTCTTAGCAGAATACACATAAATGTTTTCTAAAACAAAATACACAAAATATATTTTATGAATTATATTGTAAAAGAAGTGAAAACAAACAATTGACTGAGTTAATTGTTGAAATACCATGTAAAGACAGTGTCGATTACTCTGTCACATTACATTTACATACATGTCACACACATATAACTGATATACATATTAAATACATACTATAAAATTTACGCATAATTTGCGCTCTCACGGGTAAACAGTGTTGTTTACGAAAAAATGTTTCAAACAAAAATTGTTTAATTTTTATAAGAAACATATTTTACATTTAAACTTTTGTTCTATCTCTAATGATTTACAAGATGGGCCTTACGGACCCAAGACCCAATTGACCTATGTTGCTCATTTAAGAACTCGATTTCAACTTTTACGTCCTAAGCATGCTTTTAAAAGTTTCAGCTTGATATGTCTTTTCGATTTTGAGTTATCGTGCTTACGGACAGACGGACAGACAACTGGAAATTTTTTTTCGTAACATCAATATTTTTAAGCGTTACAAACTTGGGACAAAACTTAATACCATGTATATTTCATATATACATGGTATAAAAACGAAAATGAAGATGACACACTTTTTAATTAAGTGAAGACTGTGTAAAATTGTTTGCCAAAAATTTTATTTCAGTCAACTACATAGGGATACAAAAAAAAAAAACACGCTCCAGTAATTTAAGGAAATCAACAAAAATATGACACTAATTTGTAAAGTTCTAAATTTGGTTTATTAAATTTATTTATAGAAAAGTCTATAATTAATGTCATTTCCAAAAATATATTATGTCTCATTATATTAGTAAATCTGTGTTAATGAATAACACCTTTTGGTTGTGTACATAAAGAAAGATTTGATTTACGGTCATGCATTTGTGAAATTCTATAAATTTGGCGTTTATGTGTGCTCAATCTTCGACACTCTCGTTAACGAGTTATTTGGATTGAATGCGATTTTTTTAATTCAAGTAAGTCGATCGAGAAAATTTTCGGAGAAAGCAGTATAAATTTTTCTTGAGTAATACACCTAATACACGAAAATTTGCGGTCTAACTGTACGTTTCTGGGATATCGAATTGAATTGCTCCGAAATATTGCCCTTCACTAACGATTTTACTCGATATCTCACAGTACATGTCCAGTACAGTACATGTCCAATTGTGAAAGGGGTCCTATTTTGTGTGTCAAAATTAGGCTATTTTGCAATATTTTTAAGGTAGGTACTTCTTCGAAAACATCAAAAAATGCTAAAATATTTTGTTTCTGAATTTGATGAAAATTGATTTATAGCGTAGGTAATTTTAACCCAAAAAATAAAAAAATCTGATTCATTTTAATGATTTAGTGAGTAGTTTTTGAGATATTGCCCAAAATCCTGTAGGAAAAGCTTGTATTTCGTAGGAATTCTGGAGATAATATAAAATATACTAATTTACTTAGTTGTGAAATGGATTGTTACGTTTTTTGAATCCTAAACAATCCAAATGAATGAGAGTCTGGGGCCGCAACTTATTTGCTTACGTCTTCAAATAGTTGGTTTCCCAGCTCTTTGGAAGGCAGCAGGGGTTGTTTAATTGTATAGTCATATTTTTTGGAATATATAATAGAATTTAGTATAATGGCATTCAGAAATACGCTTCGAAATAGAATTGTGGTGGGAGCAATTTTCAAAATATATAAAAATAAAATATAATTAAAAATGATGAAAGCCTTGGGAAACTAAAGTTTTTTTTTTAAATTTAATGTAAAGGTAATTGTACTTTTTACATGAATTTATAATAATTTTTCGAAGTAGCTAAATAATATTATGTTATGCCTGTTAAAAATAAATCATTGAGAAAAAATATATTATTGTGTGTTTTTAAAATGTATTTTGTTTAAGACAATTGTGTCGATTCTAATGGTCCGTTTAATAAATTACACAGTTTCACACTTGTGATTTTTATTACTAATTAATTTATTACTTTACCTACTTAAAAAATTTCTCATTACAGAAATTAATTTAATCATTTTTCTATATTTTTCTAAAATTTTATACGCTCTAAATTCAGTTTTTTTTTTCTAACATATAAATTTTTCGCAAGAAAATTGCGAATAAGCATGTACTAAAAAAAAACTGTAAATTTAATTTACAAACTAGAGAAAAGTGGTCTAAAACGATCCCTTTTGAGAAATATTGAGTAGTTCTAAAAATTTGAACAAATCAAAAGAAATTTACATACCATTATTGTAACATTTGAATAAAGAATTCGAAAATATTTCGACGTTGTACATGTGTCGAATAGTTTGGCTATAACTACATTTTTTTCTTAGGGGGGTCATTTTAGAGCACCTTCCTCTATTTATTCCAAAAACTTTTAGAAAATCAAAAGATTTGCAAATTTACCTCAACCATTGTGCGTCAGAACTTCATTACTGTTTTTTTAGATCGTATGTTTAGTCTTCACTTGACTTCCGTAAATACAAAAATAGTTTTAAAAAAAAATTTTTTTTTGAAAATTTTGGAATTGTAAAAAATGATTTCTTTTGGGTAGAATTTAGAAAGTGCCTGCCAATTCTTCCACAATATTTGTAAATTATAATTGATGGAGGTAATATAACATGATGTATTACATGTAAAATGTGTTTAATTTTAATTCGGTTGAGTTCAATTCTCTATCAAATATATAATCTAGAAAAACAACACTATCGTTCGTTCACTGCGTTTATGTTTTGAGACCCGGCCAATTGCTAAATTTGGCATCGACTCATCATCTCATATCGGTGTGTAATGTGTATTATGTACACACAACAAATGATTTTCATACTGTTTATTATTTTTCTTATTATCTTTTCACTACTGTTGTGTTTGATCCATTAAAAATATTTTAAATTTCTTTTAATATATTTTCTAGCACGAGTATTATTGTAATAAAATATAATCTTTTAAAAATGTTTTGAATAAAGGAAATGAATTTTTTAAATAATTTATTTCCTCATTAGAAATATCGGTTTTAATATGATGATATTCTGCTACTCGCTGACTTTTTTCTATTAGCCATTCTTATGAGAATGTGTTAAAGCATTCTAATCAATTCATGGTTAGGGATAAATAGAATTTTTTAGTAAATTTTTAAAAAAAACACGGTTATACCAAAGTTTTAAGTTTTCACTTCTGTCGATAGTCTCCGTGATAGCTTATCATTTTTTTTATTTTACTGACGTTCTCAAGTACTTAGAAATTTTCGACTTTTTTGACGAGCTAATCAAACGTGATTCGATATGAGAAATTTAACAAAAAATTACGCCTTTTTCGTACAAATGGTAAAAAAGCAATCTCTGCAATGCAAGTTTCAAGGATGAATATCTTATTCTGACTTTGCAAGTGCATTCTTTTAGAACTCGATAGGGCGTATCCTCGTTCCATAGTCTGGGATCACATTAGCGCCCAACCCCATGAGAAATTGAAGATGGCTTTTGAGTCTATAGTGTTTAGTAAACTCGCTAAGCAAGATCTGCATGTATTTCTTTTTGTAACGATGATAGTTGCTCATTTACTTTTCTTTTCTAGGGCTACTAAAAAATTATGTCCTAACAATACGATTCATATTTAAGGGGCACTAGATAAGCGAGTTTGAGACAGACAACATTAAATCGTTTATCCTCATTTCAGAGTCTGGGATCACATTGGCGTCTAGCCCCATGAGTAATAAAAAATGACTTTTTCGTTTTGTAAGGATGATACTTGCTCACTTATTATGTCCTCACAATATGATTCATATGTAAGGAGGCACTAGAAAAGCGAGTTTGAGAAAGACAACATTAAATCGTTTATTTAAAATCATCTGTAGATCAACTATCGTGAGTTTATTCTTCTACCAATACATAGCTGTATTGTTAAAAACTGTTGAATGGCATCGGCACATGTTTGATGAAATTTTATTTTATATTTCAAATACAATATGAAAAAAAAAAAACAACTCAAAATACAAATACAATAAACTTGAAGTACATAAAATATGTGTTTACAAGTTCAACAAGAATATTATTTTAATTTCAAATGTTCCACGTGTGTTTGAACGACCGTGGCGATGGTGTTCGTGCAGCATCCATCTCTTATGTTGTAAGATAAATATTAGTGAAACTATGCACACGCTATGAAATCTGTTTTTATTTTTCTTCGGATGCATCTGTCTGCAATGATTGAAATCTTTTTACTTTTTTTGGTAGGTTAAATAACTAATAAATTTTTTAGTACATGTTTTTGGTGAAATTGGAAAGTTTTTGGATGTGAAATGCTTAAAAAACCTTGAATACTTTCTTACGTAAGAATTTTTTGTCCAAAAAGTAAATGCAAGTTCCACATCGGTTTTTTTTTACTAGCGCACTAATTATACTTACTCATAAAGTCAATTTGATTAGGTTAAAATTAGAATTAAGTTTGAAGAGAAAGATAGAGAGAGCTTTTATAATACGACTAGTTTGATTGATTGTAATTCTTCTCCTTAAAAAGTGTTCCGGTTAGGATTGCCACTTCAAAGCTCCGAGAAGTCGGGAGATAAACCAGAAAGTCGAAAGTGAAATTAATATAATTATACCATCGGATTGTAATGTTGTTAAGCAATTTAAAATAAAAGCAGGTCAGAATTGTCGAATTTACCTGAATATGAAACAATTAATAAAAAAATATCTTATTTACTGAACTCTGGAGACTTTATGTTGATATCGGGAGTCAGGGAAAACTACACGATTTCAGAAGTCTCCCGATCAAATCTGGAGAGGTGGCAGTCCAAGTTCCGGGAGTCCAACAGTTTTATAAACGTTACGATATAATCTCTTGGCGGCCCTTCATTGCTTCCATTACGTTACGATATCAATGGCGGATATAGCTCTAGTAGCCGGACCTCACTGCCTCTTTTGTCTCATGTTTTTTTAGTGAACATATCAAACCTGATTCTAGTGAAATTTTTTTTAAGGGGAATTGCCTCTGGACCTTTTTGCTCAAATTCACCACTAATTGGGTTGAAGATGTGCCATTCTCAAATGAAAATTCTTTTCACATTTACAAAAGGTGGACTCCTGGTTACAGAGACATTTTCCTACTAAGTAGCCTTCTATTAATCGCTCTATTCATGGCCTTGTATTTGTAAATATTTGTACGAGAAAGAACAAAACAACGCAAAAAACTCTAAAAGCTAAAATTTTTTGAATTTATATTTAGGCAACAGCCAACCATTAATATATAACCTTAGGTTAATAGCTAAGGAATCGTTAAAATTAAAAATTTAAAAATTAATATTTAAAAAAAAAGAAATTGAACAAGAAAGATTCTTTCTTAAATAATTGATGACTCAATAAAAATGTTCAGAAGAAAGTAAATAACAACAGATGATATAGCTTTTAATAAAAATCGAAAGTGATCATAAGATCATAAATAATTATTTATTTCATTTTATTACAAAAATTCCAAAAAAAAAAAACATACTTACATCATACTTTCAATTTGTTTGGTAATTCCTTGATCTTCACGTACCATTCGACGTGGTAATGAATCCACGATATCATTAGCTTTATCGTTATAGGAACCAAGCATATCACGATACATGTTATACACCAAACGTTTTACGTTCGGTTTATTTACGTTATTTGATGCTGGTATGGCATGATGTGTTGTCACAGCCATTTTATATTCTGATGAAAATTTTACGTTTTATACCAAAAATTTATTTAACCATCAAATTGAACAATATATTTTTTTGAAGATTTTCGTTTTTAGAGACTTTCGCAAAAGCAATATAAATCAATATCTTAATATAATATATTCGAAAATTGTTTTGCTCAGAAAAACTTAAAAATATCTCATTCCTGAGAGATAATTCATGTGATTTGGTAGCAATGTTCGTGAAGGAAAATTACAGAAAATTTTTCAAATGTAGAACAAACTTAGTATATTTTAATTCACAAATTTCCGATGCTGTTTCTAACTTAGCACTTTCGTCTGGGTAATGAAATTGTCAATTGTAATATACAAGTCCGTAACTAGGGCTTGGCAAAGGAGGCACCCTCACCGGCGCATAAGAAATACAGGCGTAAAACAAAAAGTATGTTCTATACGTAATACAAAAAGTAAGTAATCATGTAAAAGGCGCTCATTAATTTACATAAAAAATTCGGTTTTTTTGATAACTCAGGTAAATTTGATCCGATTTTATTGGAATTTTTTTTGAAACCCACTAATTTTGGGTCATTTTCTTCAGCTGCGATGTCTGTTTTTTGCTAGCTATCATTTATGTGCTTATTCCAGAACCAGGACTCCACATTCTTGAAACCAATTAGAGCTAGGTTAATTTTGATCACAAAGTTGAAAAGTATGACCCAAATTTAGTAGGATTACATACTTGGTTTATCAAAATTGGATAAAATTTGGATGAGATAGTGTAAAATTAAATTTTTTGGATCCTGATGACGCCATAAAGTTAAAAAATTCGACTTTTTGGATTATAAAGGCAAATTTGATCCGATCTTACTGGAATTTTTTTTGGAACTCACTAATTTGGGTCATTCTTTTAAGCTGTGGTGTCAATTTTTAGCTAGCTATCACTTTTGTGCTTAATTCCCGGACCAAGACTCCACATTCTTGAAACCTATAAAACCTAGATTAAATTTGATCACAAATTTGAAAAGTATGACCCAAATTTAGTAGGATTACATATTTGGTTTATCAAAATTGGATAAAATTTGGATGTGATAGAGCAATATTAAATTTTTTGGATTCTGATGACGTCATAAAGTTAAAAAATCTCAATTTTTTTATAACACAGACAAAGTAATACATTGATCTGACGATTGTACCTGAGACGATGTAATCTTCTCAGGATGATTTATCTCTAACTATTAAAAAAAAATTTGGCTCGAAGTATCTCGCAATAAAAATACAAAAAGGGACGATAGATTTCATATGGTGGTTACGGGATTGGCTTTGACGATTTTTAAAGATAGAAGGTTTATGAACTTTTCTTTATTCCTATTTCTTACACAGGAGTTATACCAAAATTAAACAGGTACAACTAAAATTTACCATTGCCTTATATAGAACGTCTTTCTTATTATTTAATGCCTATGGGCTATTTGTTTTGATAGATCTTCAATTTTTTTTCTTTCTGTTATGAATAATTGAATATTAATAATAGAAATATATTGATTTCCAATATGTTTCTATTATTTTTAATTGCTAATTATTCTAACATCTGGTGGGCTTCATTGTTTTTATTTATGTTGTTTTCTATTTTGAAAGTTTCCTTTTTTATATTTAATAAAAATCAATTTATTAACAATTAATTAATCGATAATCAAATAAACAATATTGTTTATTTATTTATAAAAATAAAAAAAATTAATTTTTATTATTATAATTAATTCTTGCATAATATTATAAGTTTTTTAAATTAAGGTAATGCGATAACGGTTACTATTACAAGATTATATCCTTTTTTGTAAAATGTAATTAAAATATACACGAATTGATAGAGATAAATTTCACTTAAATTTTCCTTTTCTTACTAGCTTTTAAAAGAGCTTATATTTTAAATTGCTTATAAGCTTCACTGGGGTATAAATGTCTATATCTGTATGTAAGGAATTGTTTTAATTTCAGTAATCATGTGCAAATAATCTGATTTCTAGTAAAGAAACACATATTGGTGGAGGCGTCGAGAAGGCATATATTTAGTTAGGTTTTTTTTTCATCAAAGCATAATAATTTTGAGGTTTGGGATTAAAACCACGGCTATTATTATTTAAAAAAACTACAAAAGCATCGAAAGTTTTTTTTCATTGGTATTTTTCTTACAAATAATTTAGAAACCTTAAATTTGGTTAAAAATACGATAAATATTTCCCTGTTATGAAAATAATATCCTATTTTATACAAAATTTATTAAAATTTGAAAGTCGTATTTTTTTCAACTTTCAAAAACTTTGAATCCTTTTTAACTTTGTTTTTTCCTCTTAATTTTCGTTGAAATTTATCCAATGAATTTTTTTAGTTTAAATTATATTTATTGATCAATTATTATATCTGGGAATAGAAACTACGGCACAAAATACGCAAAATTTTGTCGAAGCTTTCGAATGATTGAAGAATAAAAATATAAAAAGATTTAATATAGCCTAGATAGGTACAACAGCCAGCCCAGATAAATACAATGATCGTACAACCTTAAGATAATAAAAAATATTAGTAATTTATTTATAAATAATAACAAAAACTAACTATTAGTAAACGTTTATTGTATAATACCAAAAAAAACAATATTTAATAAAAATGATTGATGTTCAATTTGAATAAATTGAAATACTACGTATGCCGATTATCTCATCTCATAAATTTTTATTTTGCATGCTTCATTCATAATTTAATGCAAATCATATGTCTAAATTATAAGCAATGACATTGTATATGGTATTTTATATTATAATTTAAGCCAAGTTCATGGGCCAACTATATAGCAGTAAGAAAAACATGGCAGTAAAATACAAATCAATGTAATAAAATCATTTATTATGTATTAAATTCGACTTATGCTGAATTTATTTCAATTAAGAAGGTTGGTCAAACATTCACGATTGTTTAGTTGCCCTTCGAGAAAAACGAAAAAAAAATTTTTGTTTTGGAATTTGATGAAATGCGGTGGATGGGGTAATTTTGACTCAAAAAGTATAAAAATCAGGTTAATTTAATGATTGGATGCAGAGTTTCTGAGATATCACAATATTTGATTCGATTTTAGTCCGTATCTCAAAAACTATTCGACCAGCCATCAAATTTTTGTAGTTTTTGGGTCAAAATTACCTTATATACTGAGTTTTATCGAAATTGGAGATAAAAAAAAACTCGATTTTTTGCAATTTTTTAAAGTGTTAATTTAATGATTGGACCTATAGAAAGTTACAATGCCAGCGAGTATCATGGACAAAACTTCATTTTCAAAAAAGTTAGAGTTCCCCACCAAAAAATTAAAATCCATAAAATTGTGAACAAATGGGAGGATATGTGAGGGCTAAAGCGGGCGGGGATCTGCTAGTAGATAATAATTAAAACGGGTAAATAACAATTTTTCATAATTATTTTGGTTCATAAAAATTTACTTTTTAGTTCATTAGGTATATTAAATAAATACTTGGTTTTAAAATAATATTTTTAAGAATTGATTTTTATATTCTACAATTAGTTTTAATTAGATTTCATAAAATGATTACAAATAATACTTAATTGTTCTAAAAATTTTATGGTACTATTTATTATTTTTGAAATTACTAAAAAACATTTTTGTAAATAGGATTATTGCAAAATAGTTAAAATAGTTGTGAACAATTTCCAATTTTATAGATACACTACAGAATACACCGAAATAAATGGTTAACAATCCAGTTTGTTATAGAGTACACCACACCGAAACAAGCACTTAAGTATGCGAAACATGTGTTCGAGAACGCTCAAACTGTGTCGAATCTCTATCAATTTCGTTGTGTTTTCGAAAAACTGTTTCGACCAAAGTTTATAGTAATTTAATGAGAAATATGTTTGCTATTTAATTTTAAACTCTATCACACGTTCCTAAGATCAAAATGCTTTTTTCGGTGTACCCTATTGCGTCCTTGATTATTGACCAACTATTCTGATACACTCTGTATATATCCGTTTGTGTGTTTCTTTGACTGTAATACGTTTCCGAGTTTTTGAAATCTCATCAATTGTTCTAGAATTAGTTCTCATCAATAGTTTCTGCCATATTTTAAGCTACATCCATATCATTTCCCAATACCATCCGGAAGCAGCTTCTTTAATTATTCACCGGATGAAAAAACCATATAATGACGCCAACAGTGTATTTATTAAGAATTAAAATCTAGATATAATTGCACCAACATTTTTGCAATATTTACATAACTTTCTTTGTTTTAGAGACAAAATGACCTTGATTGTAGCCGCATATTTATCTCAAAAACAAATAAAAATTTATAATTTTGTTGTTGTTGTTGTTGTTGGGAGGATCATAAAGCCTTATTATAACAGAAATCATTCGAGTAATAATTACATTAAAATATTGTTTTCTATGTAATTTAAGTAAAATGATATTCATGCGAGATTGGTTATGAAATATAATACACCAACAATGTCATATATGAATGTAAAGTGAGTTCGTTTAATATTGAACATTGTATGATTTTTCGTTATTATTGCGGAATTCCATATTTAACGGGCGTTAAACTTTATTCAGCAGAATAGTTACCATGTAAAATATATTTTTTTAGCCCCCGAATTAAAAAAGGGGTGTTATAAGTTTGAACGCTATTTGCGTGTGTGCCTGTGTGTTTGTCTGTCTGTGGCATCGTAGCGCCTAAACGGATGAACCGATTTTAATTTTTTTGGTTTCTTTTGAGAGGTAATTTCTTAGGAGAGTGTTCTTAGCTATGTTTAGAGTTCGAGCTTAAAGTCAAAATCGATTAAGTTTGGAAAATGCATGACGTAATAATTTTAACATATAAATATTTACTATGGAAATGAATGGTCAAATAAACCTGGTTCAATTCATTTTGAAAAGTGAAATGGTAAAATAATCAGGTAATTAAAAACAATAATCCAAAAGAACAAACTCAACTCAAATATTTCAATTTCAATATTTCCAAAAATTTGTCCCAAAAAATGATTGCTCTTTAAGTATTCATTTCATCTCATCTGATGTCTTTCACCATCATTTTGATATTGATTTAAGAAGGAGTGTTATAAGTTTAAAGTGTTTAATTGTGCGTTTGTGTGTTTCTCAGTGGCATCGTAGCTCCTAAACGATTGAACCGACTCGATTGAGAACATATTATAGCTAGGTTTCCAAAACTCGGTTTACAAGGAATAAATCGTATTTGTAGGGAGTTTTTTAAATTTTGTAAATTTCACTTGTTGAATCGAATGGGTTAACTATTATTTTCATGATATAAGATAAATTGTTAATCAAATTTAATGAATATGAAAATTTCTAGCAAATGAAAGTGCACCTTATTGACGATTTCGAATTTATGTAAATTAGTTAGAATTTAAGTTGTTAATATATAAATATATAAATATCATCTATAAAAATCTACATAATTATTATTTATTAAGATTCTATGGAAGAAGGTATTATTTTGGGTATTTGAGTATTCATGGCTAATTTCTACATTCTGCTAAAAAAAGAGGAAAATTTTGGTTAGAATTTAACTAAACAACTACCATTAAAACTGGAAAATGCATTTTTTGTGAAAAAACACACGCGAATCAAAAACAAAAGAAGGAAATAATTTTAAGTGGAGCACTTTAATGCAAAATTTCAAGCATGAAAAATCTTATATTTGTTCATTTTCGAAGAAAACTATTTATAAATAAATATTAATTCTATTTTAGAACGTAATTATATTAATTAATCCGTTATATCCGTTAATTATATTAATTAATCATTCAAACATATCCATTTTCATGATAACAATTGATTGGAAAAGTCAGTATACATTTTCAGCGAATTCTTGATTAACTCTCTTACGCATAGATAATATTGATATCTTATAGATATATAAGTATTTCTGAATCTTTGTCTGATATTGTATTGCTGAGCTTGTACTTTCTTTTTTGGTTAATTTCAAACATAATTTCCTTAAACAGCTTTTTAATTATCCTTTTTTTCTATCGATGTACTTATTTCTTGTTAGTGTAAGAGTAAGACATTCACTTAAAATAATGTTAAAGTAAGACATTCACTTAAAATAAGGGAACATGCATTTTCTCTATTATCTTGAATTACAAACAAAAACCAAAAAAATTGCGGAAAGAAAATAACTGAAAAAGTTGCAGAAAATATTTAAAACGATTCTCATTGTGTCGATTATATTTTTCCAAATTCAATCAATTCAATTCAATCTGGATTTTTTTTCTTCAATATATATAGTGTACAGAACATGTCATAATAATAGGATTTGATGATTTATTTCTTCTTCAATAATTTCAATACTCATTGTATATTATTATTAACGCTATTTTATAATAATCCTTGATAGTTTTCACAACGAACATGACTCAAACAATTAAGAAAATCATTGGTTTTTCCTTCCAATTGTTTTAAAAATAAATTAATAAAATTTTCAAAAAATTTAGAATATTTTAATTGTGTATTCTTTAAAACAATGTAAGCATGTAGGTATATTATAATTAATCAAATTTTGAGTGTCTTATTATTATTACTCAACAAATAAAATTGATATTATCATCAAATTTTTATTACTTTTTTTATGTTGTCGGATTCGATAACAAAATTTTTAATTTTTACTTCCATGTTCATATTGTTACGTAATATTTAGTGTACAGGTGTTGTTTTTCACCTCTGAAAAAAAATGGAGTTGAACTTCACCTCCAAAAATTCGTGTAAACATAGTCCAAAGGTAGACCGAAAACACTAAGTAAGGGAGAGAGATTTGAACTTTTTAAGTATAGGTCTGAAACATTTTTAATTTCGTCATCAGCTCAAAATTTATAAATATCCGTTTAGCTGTTATTCGAATAAGAAGAATAGAAAAGAAGTGAGTAAACATCAATATTGGCAATGGCGAAAATAAAAATTTGACAGGGTCTGTACTTAAAAATCGCGGTTCTGCACAAAAATTTAGATTTGTTGCAAAAACTTCATTTCAAACTAGAGTCATTAACTAGTTTTAAAGTCACTAAAATTTTTGCTATACAGAGGTTGTGAGAGTGTTTAGCACCAAAAATTTTTTTTTTTGCTTACATATTAAATACATTTTAATGCTTATCAATTGAGCCGGAAATTATGATTTAGTAATGGTACGCTCTGGCACAAATTGAGAATTGAGAGTAAATTAATTTGTATTGTGTTAGAAAATTTCTTAAATAATTTGATTTGATTCCAAAAAATTGGATTTCTAAAAGTATATATATAGAAATAACAAATAATTGTTAAAAATGACTTCGATAAAAATGTATCCGTTTTTAGAAGGACAAACACAGACTTCGAAAATTATTCTAATTAAGTAAAAATACATCTCGGATATTCTTCAATGCAAATATACTCTTTGAAAGTTTCCCTATCGAGACTGTGAATTGTAAAAGATTGAAATAATTGAAATTTATGATTAATTTCAGCATCGTAATACCTCTACTGTACTATCTTAATTAAAAATTAATAAACGGCATACGTAAAAACAAAGTTGTATATAGATCAGATTCCCAACTCGTTTTAAAAATTGTTTCAAATTCAAGGTATAGTCAGTGATTAACTCCTACGCTATTTATTAAGCATTTTCAGATGCATTGAAAAACTAGCGAAAAATTTTTTCATCGAGAGGAATGTTTAAAGTCGATTTGTTTTTCGGACTAAAAATCGATTTTTATATCAAAAAATTAATACTTTGAATACAATTACAATACAATTATTATAATTCGGAGCGAACAACTGAAAATGATTAAGATGCAGCCGAAATACCTAGTTAATATAACTACATGTATCTCAGCTTAAAATTAACAAAAATTCAATTAAATTATTGCTAAAATGCCAAAAATTGTTTATTTTTAATTTATTTTTTATTTATATCTCGACGCAAATTTAATTATATTTTACTCATTGTTAAAATCTTCAAAAAAATATATTGTTCAATAATATTAAAACTATTTTAAAGACTTTTGTTTACCTTAATAATAGCCGTTTCAAACACAAAAATTACGAAAATTCAAAAAATAATACCGGTTTAATAAAGAATCAATATATTAAATAAAGCACAAATAAATACGTTAAAATTTAAAAACAGCACTTGATTAAAAATATATTTTAATATTAAAAAAAACACTGATTTAATTTAATATGAAATTTATTATGAATTAATTAATAATAAATGAACTATATTAAATTAATAAATTATGATTTAATAATTCACTATAATATTTTTATAAGTATAAGGTATTATTTTAGCTTAGTTTGATACACACCACAAGATGACTAAGTTGACCGTCATCCATACATAAGTGTAATGATTGCGCGCGGGCTATAACCACCAATGGTTTTGTATATCCCACTATTATTGTATAGTGCAAGTATAATATCATTGTATCAGATTATTTTATATACCAAATGAATATATAAGGAAAAAAAAACAATAAAAATAAAGCTATAAATGAATTTAACAAAAGTTTGTTTTAATATTTTTGGTTTTGAAAATGATTTGTTTGAGGTAGAAAACCCGGGGAGCGGGGCGTAAAGTCCCCTGATAAACCCTTTACATATATAAAGTATAATAATACCTCGAATAGTAAACCGAATTTTACGTGAAAGAAAAAAAAAGGAAAAATTATTCTAATTTTTCGATTGAATGACAAGGAAGCATCTATAAATCACGAGGACCGAAAAAAGGTGAAGTAGATTAATACAAAAGCTACGCTGAGCTACTTCAGGGAAGGGATGCGATGAAGTCAAGCTACGTAATTCTCTTGTTATATTTCTTTGCTACAATGAAAATAATTTGTAGTATGAGAATATACAGGCACCACAGCAATTTAAATAAAAAACTTGATTTTTTTAAATTTATATATGAAGCGTGGCTAAGTCTAAATCAATTCTGAAAATTTTAGGGGAGTTGCCCGATTAATTAAATAAATAAATGACTTCAAAAGTAGACATTTTTAACATTAGTTTTATGCTAAAACGGTAGATGGGTGATATGTTTTCATAGATTTCTCCAAAACTAGTCGGTGGAAATTAAAAAAAGAATTTAAATTAAAGTTAAAACCTGAATAAATTAAATCTAAATCTAAAACTGTTTACTCCTATGAATCATTAAGCCACGTATAGTTAATGGAAACTCCCCAACTTTTTTAAATATCACCATGAAAACTTCTCGATTTTTTTTGAATTTTTTAAAGGGGTGTTAAGTAAAAACAAGACTTTGTTTTGTATTTGGCTGAAACTTGGTATGTAGGGTAATTTTGGATTAAAATATACAAAAATCAGGAAAATTCAAGAATTTGGTGAGTAATTTTTGAGATATCGTTTAAATACGTCACGAAAAACTTTCATTTTAAAGCAATTTGGAAGGAATTTCAAAATATTCTTACCAAATCATCAAAAAAATTATATTTTTAAGTTTTTTGGATACTAATTACCCTGTATGACCCATTGACATGAAAATATGGTTGATTTTCTATTGTCTCAGGCAAAAAGCGATAAATTTTCTTAGATGAAAGTTTGTAGATAGATGTTATCGATGATTGAAAAGTGTGGATTAGGCTTATGTTTGAAAGATAATCAAATTTGGATTCCGCCTAAATTACAATAGTTTATTAATTAAATTATTTAATATAATGATAATAAACTAAAATAAAAATTGTATGTAACTTCTTAAAAGCGTATTGGTTTTGTATTAAAAGGTAAAAAAAGTACAATTTTTGTTTTTTGTTGTTTATTAATAGCTTCTTTCTGTGCGTACGATTCGGTTAGTCTTTATAAATAAAAATAAAAAGTGAAATTTAAAAAAAAAACTACTCTCGAATCTTCATCTTTAATACGTAGAGAAATAATTTATGCCCTTACTTAATTTACGCCGTTTCTCCATTGCTAATATCTGCGTGATTAGTAATTGAAAAACTGTTTAGCTATTATAATTTTTATATTGCTAATGGGTTATGAAAATGATTTTTAAAAAGTGGTTTAAAATAATTTTTAAATCGGGAATTTCAAAGTTTTTTTTTGGAAATGCGTATTAGCGAACGCAGTAAACGTAACCGCTCTTAAATGCCAGAATACTTCACCCCTACTTTATTTCAATAAGAAAAGAAATATCGAAAATTCAACCCTCTTGTAATCAACGTTTTCGTGACGTTGGTACCCCTAATACCAATTTATTTTCCTGTTTGTTTATTGAAGGTTTTAGTATTGAAACTTGATAAAATTGTAGATAATTCATCACCATCAAAGAAGTTTAATAAATATGGTGGAAGCGCAAGTAAATGCATACAGAAAGCATATACAGACATTCGAGCTACTGATTTATTGCAGTATATTCTGCATTCTGTGGGCTAGCAATAGAATATTAAATACTATTGGCTATAAAATCTTCGAAAGTGGTTTAAATATGATGTCCGTCATTTTTAGAACGATAGAAGACGATAAAAAATAAGAAGAAAAGTGGTAGAATTATATGGTAATTGGTTGGAATAGGCTTAAAACTTAAATTCCTTACTCTGGTTGTTACAATGATTTTATAGTAAAATATTCATTTTCGGATTATATCTGATATTTATGGATATTTATGTAGACTTTAAAGCAAAATGGCTGAGTTATGGTTGATGTCTTTCACAAAGGACAAAGGTATAAGTAAGTAAGTGTAATTAGTATAAAACTTCACACAAATATAATAATAAATAATTATTATAACTATTATTTAACATATTAAAAATATTTTAATGACGCATAAGACGCATTAATTATTATTTATTTCAGAAAAATTCATTATTAGTTTCAATGAAAAAATGTTTATATATATGAATCATAATCTTTTTTTTTCTTAATTCTTATAACTTTATGTAATATGTTTTTAGAATTCAATAGTTAATTTTATGAATAGATTTCAATCTTATTTGGAATTTGAATAGATATTACTGAATTCTGAATAGTTTTTAAGCTGAATTTTTACATCATACTCTTGTTGAGGTCAGTCATCATAATCTTTAGATACCTACATACAAAGTTGAATTTGTTTCAGTTTCAAATTCAATGACAAATTTCGTTGCAATTAATTATAATTTGTTTTGATAAAAATTTCCGCAATTTTGTGTTTGTTTTAGTTTAACAAAAATTTTAAAACAAAATCTTTTCAATTGGTGGTGACCTTCTAATACTTTTCTTCCCAAAATAAATAAAACATTTTTTTTTTAAATGTAAGGTAAATATTAAATTTATAGTTTATCCACCCCCGCAATCATCTTCACAACAGCCTACTTTTGAGCAGTTTGCTGTCCTTGGTAGTTGATTGATAATGAATTGATAGAAATCTTACAGAAAGATTTTGACGTTGACGACATTGACGATATAGCTAAAACGGACACTTTTAACTAAATCTGAATTTTGATATCGCCACATATAAGAAAGGACTAAACCAGAGATAGATATATGTATTATAATTTGATGTGTTATAATATTTATAAATTAAGAATTTCAATATTCAATGGTTAATGGTTTATGAGTTTTAAGAGTTGTCGAAAATTTTCGATGTCGTTACGTACAAGGAAGTGCAAGAGAGATGTGTTTTACTACATTCAATGATTGTGCTAGTCTCAAAATTTCAACATTACAGGCCTAAAAATTGTTGAATTGTGGGCGAATTATGAGTATGACCACGTATAAGTTTTTACAGAGTATTCCGATTTCGAAGTATAGAGGTCGGTTCCAAATAAATTTGATAAAAATTTCGTCTCTAAAGGTAGAAAAATAGGAAAAGATTGATGGTTCCTCAACCGAATTTTAATCTGTGAACCGATTCTTATGTATGTTCACCGATTGCACTGCCAATTGTGAACCGATTTTGAATTTTTTTATTGGTTTGGAAGGGTGTACTTTCCAAGTGGTCTCATAATTGATTTACCAAAATTGGTTCAGCAGTTTTAAGATATTAACAAATACGTGTAACTGTATTTGTTTCATTCGTAGGAAAGTAAAGTTAAACGCACTAAAAGGATTAAAAAGTGAATTTCTTGCAAAACATAAAACCGACTCGAAATAAAATGCATAAAAAAGGTATAAAATTAAATTATCGACTCCATTAAGTTTTCTGTGAAAAATTACGCTTTGAAATCGACGCAAATGAATCGATTTTTAGCTGAGGATATGGTTAGCGTCGAATTCAAAGCGCAATTGCTTACAAGGAAATTATCGGCCGATTGAGAAAATTGTATTTTTGCCTATAATAGTAATTTAAGCAATATTGCCGAAGGTGACCGCCTGGTAAAATAAATATTCATAATCAATATACTATCTCCTGAAGTTTATTAACAATTAATTTAAAAAACTTATCGGATATGTTATTTATAATTAAAAATCATATTGACAGATGTTCAATCAACAATAAATAATAGAATGTCAATACTCTAAAAGGAAATTTTTAAATAGGAAATCAAAACAATCATCATTGAATAAAAATAATAATTAAAATTTATCATATAAATCTTTCCCATAAAATTTAGATGATCATATTGCCTTCTTATATTCACATTAAAAATAGTGTTGTATTGGATAAATTCGATTTGATAATCGAAAATAAGTAGTGTACCTACATTTTTGGAATTTGCATCTGCAATAAACAACATATCTGCATAGATTATATACATACGAGGTTAAAAAAATGCGACTTTAAAATGTCTCAGAAAAGATCACGGAAAAATGCTTTAGTCAAAAGTTGTCAAGGGCAATAGAGGACATTCGCCTGTGTCCATGACTTTGACCTACAATTATCGATAAACTTTAAGCTTATTTTCTTTCGATTAAATGCAATAATGACATATTTTTAATTCGCAATTCGTACGAAAGCTTACGTTTTTCGAAAATTTGAACAAAAATTGTTAATTTTTTTACTTTCCAATTTAAAGTGTTATTGGATCTTTTACCGTTTAGAATCTAAATTGGCTATTAAAGCAACCCGAAGAACTAAATCCAATCTGATGTCAAAACATGATATTCTCCATCAAACTCTACAAAATGTCAGAAACTTTGTTCTTCTTCGCACTCTTCACTCTATTCCGCACTCTGATAGTAAGACCATAGAAGCATTCCTTCTTAAAATTAACTTTTAGTAATGAAATGTTCAATTCGTTAGTTAGAGATTGAAGATTAACAACAAAACTATTCGTAAAATATAATAATGTAAAAATAAAAATGTAAATCTGGACAGGTAGAAAATGTAGTAACTCAGCTAGAAAGAAAATTTTCGTGATAAGAATTCAATTCAGAATCAATTTCTGAGATAAAACAATTGTTTATTTATTCAATCCAACACTAATTTATAAATATTAAAACATCGTCTATATTTAGTAAGCAAAGTTTTGTCTACGGAAGCAAAAAAATAGTTTAAAAAAATACTTTATTGATATAAATTATAAATGTTTTTTTTTAAATAAAAAATATAATAATCTCATTTTAAAATCGAACAAAGAAATTTTATAATCAGATTTACTTTATGAGTCAATTTAAAGGAATGCATTTTAAAATATTACAATATACTATTTATTATTTTAAATAATAAATTAAAAAAATTGTATATATTATGTTTCTAAAAACTAATTTTAAATTTACCAATTTTGTGAGAACAAAATAACCAAACGTTTTGTTCAAATAAATAAATAAAAAAATGATTGGCGTTACAAATTTTACAATGTTGGACTTGTTCGCAGTATTGGAAAAACTGATTTGATGAAAATTATTATAAATTGTTTTGTCATTTAAAAAAGCTTATACTTATAATTTTATAATATTTTTCAAAGTAATCATGATCTTAACAATCAAATTCTGAAGACTTCGAATTTACTCATATTATATTTATGTTTTACAAATTCTTTAAAAATAATTAATACCTCTTAAGAATATTTAAAAAAAATTTATTTACATTTTGCTAATTTGCTAGTTAATGGGCATATACTAGTGGTGTAAAAATTGAAAAATTATCGCTTTTAAAATACATATTGTCCAGTAAGGTGTTACCACTTTTATGTATTTGACTACCTTTGTTTAATTTAGTACGAGCGCCAAGGCAAGTTTATAGACTTGTAATTGAAATTTTCTACCTTATTTTCAACTTTGATGATGTATTTTATTATAACCTCATGAATGTAGACGAAAAATAGAAATACAATTTTTCGATATCTGCCTTGGTTTTCGAAATATTGAAAGCTAAATAATTAAACAAAATTTTCAATAATTTGAAAATTACTTCAGATATCTAAATAAAAATGTAAAAATTCTATATAAAAATGTTTCAAACAAAAGTTGTTTATTTTTTAATAAGGAACATTTTTTACATTTAAACTTTTGTTCTATCTCTAACGGTTTACAAGATGGGTCCTACGGCCCTAAGACTAAATTGACCTTTGTTGCTCATTTACGATCACGGCCTCACTTTTTACGTCCTGATTACGCTGTAAAAATTTCAGCTTGATATATTTTTTCGTTTTTAAGTTAAGTATAATGTTCACAGACGGACGGATGGAGGTACAACCGGAAATGGACTAATTAGGTGATTTTATGAACACCTATACCAAAATTTTGTTCATAGCCTCCATATATTTAAGCGTTACAAACTTGGGACTAAACTTAGTATACCTTGCATATTACATACATGCATGGTATAAAAATCAAATAGATAGTTGCAAAAAATTTGATCTATTTTCATTATAAGAATGATCCCATTCACATTTAAACAGGTTGAGTTATTAAAAAGTGAAATAAAAAGAAATTCATATTACTTTAGTTATGGTATATCGTTTCAATAGTGGGTAGAGAATTATTGACACTCCTAATAATTTAATGAAATTTATTGTAATCTTTATCGCACCACGATATTAAAAAAAAAACTTTTTTACACATATAAATTTTATATGACCTTTTAATTTAATTCAGTAGTCGTGTGGTATAATATATATTTGTGAAATTTATTAAATGACTTAGAATTATTAATGTGAATCAGAACCATATAATGCAACGAATTTGTTTCTTCTGCGTTGGAAGGGGAATCTAAAAAATGCTGCAAAAATAATTCACATATTGACTATGATCAGAGTTCTAAAAAAAAACAAGTGAAAACAAACAATTGACTGAGTTAATTGTTATTTTAGTAAATACCATGTATAGACAATGTTGATTACTCTGCCACATTTCACATACATACATGTCACACATATATAACTGATATTCTCATATAATACATACTATACGATTTGTGCATAATTTGCGCTCTCACGGGTAAACAGTGATGTTTACGAAAAAATGTTTCAAACAAAAGTTGTTTATTTTTTTATAAGGAACATTTAAACTTTTGTTCTATCTCTAACTGTTTACAAGAACCAATTGACCTATGTTGCTCATTTACGAACTCGACCTCACTTTTTACGTCCTGAGCACGCTATTTCTGCTTGATATCTCTTTAGTTTAGAGTTATCGTGATGACAGACGACAGACAGACCGGAAATAGACTAACTAGGTGATTTTATGACCACCTATATACCAAAATTTTGTTCATAGCATCAATATTTTTAAGCGTTACAAACTTGGGACTAAACTTAGTACCCATACCTTGGTATATTTCATATACATCGTATAAAAATGCCGGAAAATAATTGACATATTGACTACTTCGATAACATTTTTTCGATTATATTTACAGAGAAATTTATGCTCAGAGTTCTAAAAAAAAAAAAATTGTTAATGTTATAGAACTTTGATTTTTAAAAAAATTCTTTATTCTTCAACGGTGCGTGTTCGAAAAACGCTCAAAGAATATTCTATATAGAATTCTGTAAGAGATTCATAGTTTCTGTTTCTGCAACCACCTCAACCTGTGCGAAATTACGCATTGCGGTACTAAAAACATTCTAGAGAAATATAGTACTTAATACAAAAAATTACTTTCTTTTTATTTATAGGCCATTTTATTACAGATAGGATATACAAATTACATAATGAACAAAATAAAATATTAATATTATTTCTCTAGCCTATTTTTTTCTAAACGGTACATTTTTGGACCATGAGTATATTTAGAAATCAGCTTGAAATGTGGGGTAAATCATGGAATTTAATAAAGGAATAAGGAAGATCTCGCGTGGGTAAGAAAACACCGGTTAGAGAAATAATATAGAAAGATGTATAATATTAGAATTGAATGATTCATAGTTTAATATGAAAATGTAATGAATCCCTTTGATCTTACTTATTAATAGTCTAGGAATAAAATTTTAAAATTAAAATAAAAATTATATATTTTCTTTTGAGAGTCGATCACAGACAGACTGCGTATGTTTAAATACTTATAAATATTAAAATTCATATTAATAAAATGAATAATATGTTTTTTTTAATTTATAAATATTGTTACTACGATTAGTTTTTTTAGTGTTTATAAAAAAAAAAAGATTTATTAAGTTCATCGACTCTTTAGAATTGGCAAACATATTTCAATAAAAACTTTATATGATTTATTATTATATGTATCGTTTGTATGGGTATGTATCAATTTGACATGGCCAAAATTCGACAGATATTATTAATAGTCAGTCATTCGTTTTAAATCTTTCAACAAGCATAATGTTGATTCGTGTGTTTATTGTGAATTTTACTTCTATGTAAAGTTGAAGATTTTAAATAATCGCGTCTATTTAAGAGCTTTTATTAGTTTCACCTGTCCCGTTTTTGTCTGTCTGTAATCTTTTTAAGGGACAAGCTTTTATTGTACTAAAAAGAAGAAAATAATTTTATCTATGAGTCACTCATACCCGACTATTTGTAAAAGCTTGAAGCGCTTAATATAAAAAATGAATCAAAAAATAATTAGGAATGTGGAGTAGATGAAGCGTTTCGATTCATTTTTGATATTTTAAATTGAGTGCCTCAAGCTTTTACAAGAAGTCTTGTATGAGTGACTCATAGATAAAATAATTTTCTACTTTTTAGTACAATAAAAGCTTGTCCCTTAAATGGTATTTTTTATTAAAATTTTTTTAAATAAAATAAAATATTAATTTAAAATTTATAAAGTGACTCCTCTCAAATCAGGTTGTGGTTGGCACAATTGATCATTGGTAAAGAGAGCTTTTTACGCAGGAAAATTACGTAAATGACTCCCGAGAAAGTTCTAGTCGTGTACGGTATGGTTTTTGGGATTTTAATGATGCCATTATGTACAGAAAGGTTTGAGCTGATTAATTCTGCGAAGGGTAATTTTACACTGTTGTAAATATTTTTCACGAATTATAGCATATCCGGGATGAAAAATATAATTCTAAGAATTTACTAAATTAGAGATGATTTGGAATTCTTGAAAAAAAAAATTCTTGAAATAATAATTTAAGTTTCCCAAATAAAGCAAAATGAACCGGAAGTTATTGCTCATAAAATAAACTTAATCTAAAAAAAAATCGAACAATGGGATTTTAGCCTCAAATCTCTAGACTTTTGATTAATTATAAATTCCGTAATGAAAAACAAGCTTTGATTTCTACGTCAACATATAAAATAAAAGCAAATATTATTAAGTTTACACATTAACTGTATGTTGACGATTTATGTAAATATTATTCCATTTTTATGTCCACTTCAAACTTTCAATTAAAACAATTTTTAATGTCAACGTAAGTACTGATTCATCAAAAAAAAAAAAAAAATTAGTACAATATTTACAATCCGTGCCTCTATGTGTATTTTAATTCTATTATCGTTTCAAAAAACAAAATGATGTCATTTTTTTTGTTTCATCAGTCCATCGACACTTTTAAAAGCACCGATAAAAACCACAAAATATTTATTTTTAAAAGTAAAATTAATAATAATTTTTATGTAGACTTTTCATATCGATTATGTGTATTTAAACTGAGCAATACTTTCATTACTTTGTCAGAACAAAATATTCATATCAATGTAAAAATAACTATTTCAACCATTTAAAAAAAAAAATTATTATACCTCTATACAAGTGAAATTTACAAAATTTAGAAAAATCCCCGACAAATGCAATTTAATTCTTGTAAACTGATTTTTGGAAACTTAACTATAAAATGTTCTCAATCAAGTCGGTTCGACCGTTTAGGAGCTTATGATGCCACTGAGAAATACATAAACGCATAGATAAACACCTTAAACTTATAACACTCCGTAAATCAATATCAAAGTGATGGTCAAGGACATCAGATGAGATGAAAAAGATACTTAGAGAGCTATTATTTTTTGGGACCAATTTTTGGAAATACTTTAATTAAAATTGAAATATTTGGGTTGACTTTGTTCTTTTGAATTATTGGTTTGAATTACCTAATTATTTTCCCATTTCACTTTTCGAAATGAATTGAGCCAGGTTTATTTGACCCTTCATTTCCATAGCAGTTATATGCCTTTTCCAAACTGAGTTGATTTTGAAGATCAACGCCAATGTTTTAGTTTTTTCGTGTATAAAGCCCTAAGCTCGCACTTGAAACATAGGTAAGAACACTCTTCGTTGAATTACCTTTCATATGAAATCCAAAAAATTAAAATCGGTTCATCCGTTTAGGCGCTACGATGCCACAGACAGAACAACACACCCACATAGCGGTCAAACCCTTTTTTTTTAGTTTGGGGGTTAAAAATAAGTTTCGAATAATGCACTAATAATTCCAAAACACTTCCAAATAATATAATTATCGATGGAGTAATACAACATTATAGACCATCTACATTAGTTGAAACTCATATATGGTGTTAAAAAAGGAAAGACAGAAAAAATTAGAAAAGTTGAATTTTAAGGTTTTTTCTCGATATTCTTTGTTTGGCCTTTTTGCATTAGAGTTTTGCATGGTATAATTTGTACTGTAATAATACAGCACGCAATTTAAGGCCATAAATATTCATGAGACTTGATTTATTTTTTAAAGAAAATCAAGCTGCCATTCTTCCATTATAGCGAATCAAGTGTGAATGAAACAAAATTAGTGAAAAGAGCTATAATATGAGAAAAATCAAAATACAAAATAACGAAGTGCCAAACTTATGTATATATATTTTCAAAACACCTTCTCAAAAAACGATGCCAAACGTGAATAAAGTGTTGTTCAGGTAGTTTATTGCCCAGATTACAATCTACATGCATAATATTTATTATGTAGATTTTAATATGAGATACGTGTAACTATATTGTCCGTGTTTTCTTTATGATTGCTAATAATATTATTATAGTTCATAAAAAAGTGTTTTTTTATAACAATTTCATCATCGCATTGCCAGTTAGACAGTGATGATTATGTCAGAAAAACTTCATAAAAATATTACTTTTATTTACATAAATTTTAATGAGTTTAAGAATAAACATCTTTATTTTTATGCAATATTTGTAAATTCCAAAACTATTGATTCAGCATTTAATATATTTTTTTTGAAAGAAAACTTCTTTGTTACACGTGAATTAAGACATTTTACTTATCCTTTCCTCGCATTATTTTGTAAAAATTACAGAAAGAAAATGGATGTATGATACATGGAAAGGGAACGTGTTGTACAAGTTTTTGTAACAACAAACGAATTAAATAAACAAGTGCAATTCGTAAAATTCGAAAAATCCTCGCCGTAACATTGTTTTGTTTAACAATTAAAATTATCCATTTTTATTTTATGGTGTAAGCGCAGAGAAATGTAAAACAACCTGTATACACTTTAAAAAGTTTATCTTGTACATAGTGGTCCAAGTTGTAAAACCAGGAATTCATCAGATGGTAGATAACGTCAAAATAATGACAATTTATCAATACAATTGAAGTCGGGAAATTGTACTTTTCTAGGTACGGAGTGTTGAAATTTTAGAAGAAAATAATATTTTTCTGAATATACTTAGGATTGATATACTGTTCTGAATTTTATCCCTCTAAACGTGAGCGATCACATACTTGTTGTCAGGAACCTAACACTTCAAAAAAAAATACATGGAAAAACCTCCAATAATGATAAATTCCATGATTTGGGCGGTATATCGTGGTCTAATCTCTGAATTTTTTAAAATTAATCTTTTCACATCTGATAAAGGAAAATTACTATTCCAATCATTGCAATTTTATTATTATTTTAATTTTATTTCAATAATTATAACTTTTTAAAACCTTACCCAACAGAAAGAACGCGTTCATTTTTCGTAGGTGCCTCCATTTGAAAAAACCCTAAACTGCCAGCTGCCACCCTGTCTTTGCCTTTTCATTATAAACAGTTTACCATGAAAGTGGACAAACATTTAATATTTGCGTTAGTTTTTGAACATCCTTTATTTGCATCGAAGTTGATGATGCTACAGATTTTTTCCCCTAATTTTTGTAATTTATCACGATAAGATTAAATCTTAAAGGATCCTTTGATCATACTGTGCAATTTTCAATCAGCAAGCCTTCTGGCAATATTTAAAAAAATATTTCTTCCAAAATCTCAACATCCTGTTTCTTGAAAAGGACGTTTCCTTGATTCCAAGTATTGAGAAATTGCCATTAGTTTAACCACTGCATAATTATAAGGTCTTTGCTTAGTTAAGGTCGTTATAGGTTCGTGGAGATTGTGATTGTAGAGAAATAAAGAATTATTAGTGAAGGAAAGATGAGACATCCATTATTCAAAAAATGACGATTTGAGATCCATTATTATTAAAATGACGAGCTTTAAGAAAATGACGGTTTTTAGAAAAATTAAAATTTAATTTATGGTGAACATTTTTCTTTTCTCGTACCAACATCTTTTTGCAGTAAGTCTTTTATCAGTTAGTTTTAAATAAGATCATTTATTCAGTCTAGATTGAATTTTTTTTTTAAATCCTTTGATTTTATAAACGTTATGTTACCATTGTACCAAACAGAATAGTGACTGAATCTTTTATAAAAATTAAAAACTTGCCAGACAACTTTACCAGAGAACGTTTCTTTAAATAAATGTATATATGATCAAATACAGACAATAATAACCATTACAAAACTAAATATATGAATGCAAAAGAAACAGAAAATCAAACTATTTCATTTTCAATTCAGATGTGATATTTTAACACTAATAAATTTTATTTTATCACAAGTGGGTATTATTTTACATTTTGAAGTGTTTTATAATTTTAATAATACTTATAGAATATTATAAAACTATTTTACAGAAGGAAGTGTCAACGTCTGGTTGTCTTATAATCACACGAGAAACACTTCATCGATTAAACTATGAAATAGAATTTCTTTAAGTATGTGTTCACCTGGCGTCACCTCGTTGATAAATACGAAAAAATCGAAAATTAACCCAAAAAAATTACATGTTACTCAATATTAGATTACTCAATTAGTATAAGTATATTTATCTATTTTCATCCTCCATATGAGCAAGGCCCTTCTCACTCCTTGTCTTTCCTACCAATTTTTCTAGTCTTTAGTCTTTTGGCCTACTCTCACGAGGCCTCTGGACAGTTACCTACCATGCCCAATGGCTAATCCGATCCTGTATATATGGGTATAATGAATGTTTGTTAAATATTTTTCAGTTTTCAAGACTGTTTGAAAAGTAATTATGTACTTAACAAATGCCTCTCATGGCCCTGCGCCCGAGTGTCACGCACCCTTTGCACCCCCGGTTAAAGATGATCCAGCAATCACCATATGAGAGTGGGAGTATCAATGCTATTTCGATTTGTGTTTCAGGCTGCGGTTACCCAAATTTTACCCTAAAATATATAAAAATCCCGACGCCATTTAGAAATTTTGCATCTTTTATCGGCGTCAAGATTCAATTTGTGTAGCCCAAAAAAAAAACAATCGTTAAATCGTTCTTTCTCGAGGTAAATTTTATATAGAATTATCGGAGGACGCTATAAATGTTTTGGAAGGAATCTGAAAATTAATGTGAGTGGTGTCCAGATTAGAGTCCGTACCCATTTTTCGCGTTCTGGTTCTTAAATTTATAGTATTATAAAATTCAAAGCATTATTTTTAGTATCGGCAACTTGTAAGACTTAGCTGTAAAACAAAGTGCTTGTATTTAAGTGCTTTTAAAAAATTAATTATTTATTAAATCTACTTGCTTAATATTAATGAGTTTGAGTGCAATCTTGAAATTATTTGACACTAGCGATCCGAACCGAAAAAAAATTATCTACATGATAGATTTAACAATTAAATCAAACTATATAAAATTACCTAATTTTATTCTAAAATTTTATACTGTTAAATTATTCTAAAACTCTATGATATTGTTATGTATTTACTTTATAAATATAACAATATATTGTAAGTACAAGAAATAATTTAACGAGTACCTATTTACAAAATTTTAATCTGATAATTATCCAATAAAATAATGATATTAAATATTAGTGAAATGAATCATAAATATCAATCCAAGCTACTAATCATGTTAATTATATGAAATAAAATTTCCAAACAGTAATTTAATATAATAACGCATATATTGGTTTTAAAATGTCATACATAATATGAGTAATGGATTCAATTCATACATAATAATTATTAAGAAACTATATATGAAACCCTTTGAAAAATCAATGAAATAGTTGTGGACTTTTTTAAGTGACTAATATACACCTAATAATGCTTAATGCTTGTGTAAAGTTACACCGTTAAGGCCGTGGAGCCCAAAGACATTCATCCGAAGATAAAAAAAAAGTATAAATTAAAAAATTTGATTTTTCAGATCATGTTCTACAATATCGTTTTTTTTTCTGAAATTTAATACACGGGATGTCAATTATAAAGATGAAAATTATCTTATGTGCTTAATTCTGGGACCAGGACTCCACATTCTTGAAACCTATAAGAGCTAGAGGTTAATGATCTCAAATATGAAAAGTATGACTCAAATAAAGTAGGATTACATACTTGGTTTATCAAAATTGGATAAAATTTGGATGTGATAGACCAAAATTATATTTTTTGGATTCTGATGACGTCATAAAGTTAATAAAATCGATTTTTTTGATAACACAGGCAAATTTGATCCGATCTTATTGGATTTTTTTTTGAAACCCACTAATTTTGGGTCATTCTTTTCAGCTGTGTTATCAATTTTTCACTAGCTATCACTGATGTGCTTAATTCCAGGACCAGGTCTCCACATTTTTGAAACCTATTAGACCTAGATTAATTTTGATCACAAATTTGAAAAGTCTGACCCAAATTTAGCAGGATTACATACGTAGGTTTATCAAAATTGGAAAAAATTTGAATATGATAGAGCAAAAATAAATTTTTGGAATTTGATGACGTCATAAAGTTAAAAATTTTGATTTTTTTGATAACACAGGCAAATTTGATCCGATCTTATTGGATTTTTTTTTTGAAACCCACTAATTTTGAGTCATTCTTTCAGCTGCAATGTCTGTTTTTCGCTAGCTATAACAGATGTACTTAATTCCGGGACCAGGACTCCACATTCTTGAAACCTATTAGAGCTAGGTTAATTTTGATCACAAATTTGAAAAGTATGACCCAAATTTAGTAGGATTACATACTTGGTTCATCAAAATTGCCAATATGGTACTTTTTGATACTTTTTAATGAATGCGAATATATTAATAATAATTACAAGTTTGTATTTCTCTGTATTATCAAAATCATCAGAGCCGACCCCGATATATATAAGGCGCAACATAAATAGTTCCCACCGGGGCTATGTACCCTCGTTATGGCCCTGAGTAAATTTATCGGACACTGGATATTCGCTATTCAATGATTTCAGTAAAAAAAAAAAAGATAAAATAAATGATTATATACAATAAATCAGATATTTTACTTATGACTTACGAGACAAAAGATTTTACAGATATTAATTGAATATTGTAAATTGATTATTAAAATATCTAATTCCAAATTGTTTTACAAGTTAAACAAGATTTTAATGGAACTCATGTCACGTGTGGGAATATTAAATTTATTGTATTTTGTAATAATTTATTAAAAATTATAAACTATATTATGGTTGCATAATTTTTGCCACATTGAACTAAACCAAAAACTTATATAGGACTTACAGGAGTTTATAGCTAAAATACTATTGTATGAATAATTTTAATTGGCTTTTACTGCTGAAGAAGAAGGTGAATATCAAGAACAACTAAATAGGAAAATATCAAATCAGTATATAACATTGCAAAATGAATGGGTTGTTTTTGGCCGTAGCTTAAGCTACTTTTGCATGTATTGATAGAAAATTTTCAGAACTTAGGCCTACTTTCAACACTTATGCTCTCTTGTACGCCTTGAAATAAAAAGGAAATAATTAAATGAAAATAGACTTTAGTGTTATCAGGGCAGGTTTACTACGACTAACTCTTTGACCATTAACATTCCTAACAATTTTTTTTTTATATTATTGTTGATACATAACTGGAAGCACATTTTCATGAAAATTTATTCAATTTTCAATGTAACTGATATACTGACATCTACAATTTTTACTATGAAACAAGAAAAGTAGATAATACTTATATCTATAATTAAATAAATTGTTTTTGCAATCAATGAAATCTCAAGGTCCTATTAATTTAATAATATCTATTTTTATAAATTTGATACAGATAATAAAACTATAATTATAATTTTATAGTTTTGAATCATCTAATTTTATTATTTATACTTTTCCGATGATTATTATTTTTGGACTTGCTGTTGAAATAAATGGTAGCCAAAATAGTAAAAGAGGATACATCTTCAATACACGACGTTTTCGTTGTAACTTAACTGTATAACGGGATTAAGATTTTGAGTTATTTTTCTTAATAAACGCAGCTGATTTAATTTTTGTGTAATTTAAAAATAAACTTAATTCTTTTGACACATTAATTTTTATTTTATTTGTTTCTATTTTTACCCAGCGAAACTAAATTGAGGGTCACATATGTTCTATTTGTACGTACGCTACGCATAAATATACACAACGCCATAAAAAATGGACCAAAATATTTCATAAATACTTTAAAAACAAGTTAAAAGATTAAGATTATATTTTCTTATCTTCCAAATGTTTAGTACAATTACATTTTCGCAAAAACATTTTGATTTTTACTTATTTTCAGAACCATAAAACACCTTTTCTAAGGATGTTTCGCTGTATCAATAAGCATGCGTATGGTTTAGTACTTGATCATATCTACTATTCTCGAAATTGAATGTGCCAAGCGCTTCCACCAAAATTGTACTATAAATATTAAGACTCTTATTTCCACCTACGATTCCAAACGGAATCCCAACAATTTTCCCATTATTATTAATGCCAAAAATTATGTTTTTTTTAGCAATTTATAATGTACTTTTAAGTGAATTCCGTTAATTTAGCAAATACAATTTAATTCCTTATAAATTTCAATTCCAATAAGATGACGTCCGTCTAGGTCTAGGCGAAGGCATTTTAGTAGTTGAACCCTGAAGTTATTACCACATACTGCGATGATAGTGTATCCTACGCTCCCTTGTGACTCAATGAACTACTGGAAAGACGCCATAGACAAAAAGATGATCTACTGATTGCCAATAAAGTTAACTAACTCTATCCCATCCTGTATTTATTTTTATCAGAACTTAGAAAAAAGTGTTTCTTGAAGCAAGAAGTATTTGCTTGAACCAAGAATATTTTTGTAGAATTTAGAATTAAAAAGGAAATCAATAATTTTCTTGAAGTGAGAAGAAATTTATTTGTGGCAAAATACAAGAAATTATTTTCTTATGTGAACCAAATTTTTGTTTTTTTTTTTTTACTATTCTCACACCTTTTTTATTAACACAAGAAATTATTTCCTTATGTGAAGCAAATTTTTGTTTTGTTTTTACTATTCTCGAACCTTTTTTTTTCTCTAGGTATATGTTCAAACTACAAAAGTCGGCTTTATTATTAATTTGATAGAAATTCTCCAACAGATATCAATTTAAAAACTTGTCAAATAATGTCAAAAATTTAATTTTTCAAACTCATATTGTTTGTTATTTAATCAAATACCTTGATAATAAGTAAAACAAACGAACATTCCAAAAATATTTTTAACAACAAAAAACCTTGATTCGCAAATATTTGAACACTTTCAACGTTTTATAATTGATAAAATAAATAAATAACTACAAGCGATTTTTTTTCCAATTGAATATTCGCCGATCTTATTATAACAATATACAAAAACTTAATTATAAAATATACGCACATTCCTAATCGAATGCATGATAAAATCATCGGAATAAATTCCAATAGTTCATTAAAATTTATTTTATTAGAAGTTTATTTTAAATTAAATTGTATAAATATTATATACGTTATTTAAATATTTATTTATGTAAGCAAATAATTAAAAACGGAAATGCAAGTTATTATCTAACATGTGTTTAGAACTATAAGGTTGTTCAAGTACAATTTTGAAATTGTACTAATTGTAAGTTATAAAAATATTCATGAGTCCTTACTAAAATCGCTTAAATAATATAAACTGACAGGTTCATGATTTCTAAGCTCTTGGATAATCGACAACTAGAAGGGTAATCGACAGCCCGCATTAATCAAACTATTGATTCATGAAGGCTCAAATCATAAACATATTTACAAATACGTAGGTATATTCAAAAATATAACTAAAACAAAAATATGACTGAAACTTAAAGTTGGCCTTTTGCTATAGACCGCAGGCTCATAGTACAGCTCAGTACAACTTCTGTAATTATTTTTGTCTCAAATTAAATTTTTCTGGAAGTTTGATAAAATTAAATTTAATACTAAAAGAAATTGAGTCTTTAGCTGTAGTCCGAGTATTGATGAACTCGTCGAAAAAGGTGCAAATAAAGAAAGCTTGGAATACTCGGACCAGGATTAAAACAATAATTTAACTGTATCCCAAACCTATTTTATCAACTGTCCAAAGACAGAAAAAAATCCAATTTTTACTTTGTAATGTTCATGACCTAATAGAAAAGGGACTTGTGCAGGTTTCATTCTAATTTTTTTTTTTAGTTTTATATTTGGATGTATTAATGATTTCAGTCAAAACGAATATTTTGATTAGTGAGAGTTATCGATTACCCACTCAGGTGGTAAAGCAAAACGTATATTATAATGTATGTGGTGTAACCAGCTTAAAGATCCAAAAAAGATAAGAATATTTTTGATGATGTCACTATCTAAGAATAAGCGTGAACGCAATACTGTATGGTTTCGATGATTTTGATTTGCTATAAAATTTTATCATTAGATGTATCGGAACATGAGTAACAGTTAGAGCCCGATGTGCTCGATGGCAGTATGAGTGTCAGGCCCATACTGAATGGTGATATACACAATACTTCTGGCGAATAGTTCTATTTAACATTGTATTATCTCTGATGCTACTAATGGTACACCAGCAATATTTATTAAAATGATAAAATAAGTTAAGAATAATAGAGTAACGAGCAGTGTGACAACAAACATAGCGTTTACACCTATAATGAATAGGATCGTACTTTAATAATTCGTATTGATAAACAAGCTAAAACCATAGCGGGAAAAACAATTAGCATTGCGACTTCTGCATTATAGTATGGGACAGAAGACCATACTGCCGAGTTGAACTTACTATTGACTAATGTAAATGGCGCCAAAGTTTACCATACAGTATTGTAAATGGCGCCAAAGTTTACCATACAGTATTGAAAATGGCGCCAAAGTTTACCATACAGTATTGTAAATAACGCCATAGTTATGGATCTAACAGCAATATCATATATTTGAGTATTATCAGATACTTTTTGAGTTTTCTTACCGTGAACCTAAAATTTTGAAAATAAAAACGAAACCAAAATCCACCCTATAGTATAAACACATTTAACCACATATTTAACGATCTAAATGTATAGGAAGTCCAGGTCTAGGAGGAAAAGGTCCGGCAACCATCCCTGCCCTTCGTTACGCTCATAACTACTTGCGTTGAAAATTCCGGGCGTTAGTCATTCATTATAACCAACGCTTCTATCCTCACCCTTAATACATTAAAAAACTTGTAACGACTAAAACAAATGAATATCGATGATCTTTGAATGTTTCTTTTCGAGGAAATAAAAGTGAGGTGTTTAAAAGTCTCTTAACACAAAGTCACAAATATATTCGAATAACCTTAATGTTCTTATTATTGTTATTAAACTTATTGGTAACTATAAAGATATGCAAATCTGCTTTTACAGTGTTTAAGTATTAGTGTCGAAGAGAAAAATAAATTTCTTTGTTTGCAGAAAAGTTCATTCTATATTATAATGCACTGCGTGGAATTTTTATCTCGATTAAAATAATTCATAAAAAGATTGGAAATGACTCGAAACTTTTCATTTAATATTTCCTCAGACTTTGAACGTTAAACGAACTAAAATAAATTTTAAAAAAATATATAAATTTGATTAACATTGAATTTCGAGTGAACCATATAAATTTTTATTTTATTTTTTGACCACTACAAGTTTATTTTTATGTATTTTTTGACCACGAAAACGTTTTTTAATAATCTAATAATTGGCACACGCATTTTGATCATGAAAATTCGCACATCTTATAAAATAATATCACACCAGTTGGTTAAATAATAAATTTTTATATTAAAAATAACATTAAAAAAAAATATATAGTTTAGGTATTACATTATTTTTATACAATGACATATGTATGCTAAAAAATATTAATGTCATGATTTTTTAGCAAATAATCAAGGTTAAACACTTTATAATCACTATAAATTTACTTGTTTTAGTGAAAGTGTTTAAAGAAATGTCGTGGGTAGAATTTAGATTTGAGTAAATAATGTATTTTAACTTGACGTATCAATGAGAAAAGTTAACTATAAGAAGAGTTTCTTTACTATACTTGTCTTATTTTATAATTTAATTGATTCGAATTTATATTTTTGCTAAATATAAGTAACAACCGGCTGACAACCGGAAATTGAATAATTAGGTGATGTTATGAACACCTATACCAATATTTTGTTCGTCTCATCAATATTTCTAAGCGTTACAAACTTGGGATTAAAATTTGCATACCTTGATAAATATATCACATACGCAGAGTATCAAAACATTAGCGGAAGGTTTCAATAGGTAAACTTTTTACTTATTAGTATAAGAAATTAAGAAAATCCAGAAAAATCAAAATCCATTCACTATAACTGGGTTCCGAGGTAAAAACCTAATTATACTGGACTATTACCCGAGTTTTTAAACAACGAAATTAATAGCTTTAATGAAACTCTAAATTTTCAAATCTGCGGAAATTACTTTCAACTTAAAGGAGCGCAAACTACACTAGCTGGTTAAATTAATCATATACAACAGAAAATCGTTAAAAACACAGTATTGGAAAGAGGTCTATTTCATAGTCGCTCTTCAATATGATGAGCTGAATGGAATAAGTGTCCTTACTCATTTTTTGCTCCGATTGCTTTTTTAAAGTTCTTGTAGTGTTACCTACCTACTAGATTTCAACTCGATACGACTAAAATTGAGGGCTAACATTCAAAAATCTGTACGCGTAGATACGCTACGGCTTTATTCCGTAGATTCTCCGTATGACCACTATTATTAAATTAATTGTCTACCAGTGATAGTGTTAGTTTAAAACTAAAAATGCGATGAGAGTTTTTACATATAGTTTTCTTACATTCTAAATTCCCGGATCTGCTTACTTATAAAATGATTTTCTCTCCTACGCTAGAAATGAATACCTACTTGAAAAAAACCTTCCAGATGTGTTAACATTTTTAAAGTTATATTTCATTGGAAAATGATTTTTTTCCCATACTTCCTTTATTTATTTTTGATATTTCTTTTAAAATAAACACAGATGTAAATAAAAATTGTATACTGGAAAAGTTTTTGCAAAGTATTTATTTTTAAATTTACAGAAAATTTTAATTTAATAAATAGCGTAGGACACAAAAGATCATAATTCTTAAATCACTTTTTAAAAATTTATTTTTTTCAAATTTATATTTGACTTTTAAAAGATTTATGACATTTGTAAATACTTTCATATATTCTACAGGCTGGGGCACTTAAAATAATTTTAGCATAGTCAAAAAATTATTTTTTTTCCGAAATAATTCTTATCTATGTTCTAGCTGGTACGTCTGTATTTTCGTCATTTGCAGTATTTAATCTGTGTCCCAGCTAGAATGTCTTCTACATTCTAAGCAGTACCAAGCCAAGTAAAATCATTTGAGGCGGCTCGGACATACCACATGCCAAACATGGTCGTATATTTCTCCTTTAATAAATAAAAACTTATCCAATTTAAAAAAAAGAGTTTAAAAAATTTGCACAGCGGGTAGTAATGAATCCTCGAAAACTGTTATATATTTCTCGATTTCGTGCTTATTATACTAAAAAGTCTCACAAATTAATTTAGTTATACCTAGTTAATAAATAAATTTTTAAATTTTCTTATATTTCCATAGACTTTTCATCATCATAACAGTAAAACCACATAAAAAGACTGCCCAAAAGCTCTGAGCTACATTTGGAATTTTGTTCTTAGAAGTCTTAGAAAGAAATTACTCTTTGGAGATTGTTAAAAATGAGATTTATGTAACCTTTTTGTAAAAATTGGTTCATTTTAAACTTTGACTTTAAATGTCTCAGCAGACCTTAAACGAGCCCCATCATTCTATAAAATATCCCCAAAAAACTTATTGTCTAATAACTACCAAGCTTTAAAAACGTATGAACGGTTCACCCAATATATATTTCGATATAAGTTATTTATTACTCGTTTGCAAAAACAGATTAAAAACTGATACTAATAGTTAATTTAAAATGTCGTAAACAATTGTATTATGCCAAGAGTCAGCGAAATTTAAGACTGTCATTAAAATCCCAACAGAAAATAAATGGTACTCTAAAAGTGGTTCCTAAAAACGTGCACATGTACAAATAACGAAATCGTTATAAAATAATTTTATTATTATTTGAATAGTAATTTGAAAGTATAATAGTGCACTTTCAGCTTATAATCCAAATTATATTATTAGTCCAGTGGCTATCTAATAAAATTCCCATAAATAAAAACTAAAAGTCAAAGCAAGTTTTGTATTATGACGAAAAAAATTTTGTTACAAACTTCCAAAGAATAAAATTAATAATTACTTTGCCAGAAAATTAAACAAAAAATTGCAATACACTTAAATAATTAAATATTTGGAGTGCATTTATTATAATATCCATTAGTAATATTTATATTTGGTATAAAACGTAAAACTGTGAATAATTGGCACGATATTAAGTAAGCCACGTGTATGGCTCATTAGCATTACTTAACGTTTCACTTACTTTAAGTAAAAACTATTTTGCACGTAAAATGTTTTTTTTTTTTTATTTATATAAATAACCTTAGATGATAATAGTAAAAAAATTTAATGATTCACAGGCGCTAAATTTATTTTTATATATTGAATTAAAAAATTCATTAATGAAGTTTCAATTACCTATTTTTGAAAGAAATTTTGAACGAGGCGAAATTAAATAAGTTATTTGCGACGGTTCGTATATTTTATTTTATTAAAATTGCAGAGTGTAATTAATTGTAAAAAATTGTGGATAGTTCAAAATGTAATCAATTTTCAATTTGATTTCTTAATCTAAAACATGGCAATTTATTTCCACGTTGTCTACTGTATTACAAAGTCTATTAATTATATGCAGACTCCTGAATTGTTATTTAAACATTCGTATATATTTACACGAATAATACAATAATCTTTATAAATCAGAAATTTTTACTTTAAATTTTCCCTCAAACAAGAAATTTGCATCAATATAGTTAGACTAAAAAATCTGTCTTTATCGTTTGTGTCTCGAAGTGCTGTTCTCTTAGAAGGAGGGCGATCCTAGAAAACTTTAAGAGTGGTGGGAAATTTTTTTGTTTGTTTGTGAATTTACTCTCTTGGTGTCTAAACAGATCGGCGCCTCAAATGTTAATGAACGCACCAAAAAAGTAGTCAAATTTTAATTTAGAAAAAAATTTGTGTTGAGCTTTCAGCGTCTTTTTATGACGGCGCTTGGTGCGGAGTAACCATTTATCCACCCTAAGATCCGCCCCTGTCTACAAAAATTCAAAGTACTTACTTAATTTCTGTTTAGTTTACAAGTAAGAATATATTGACATGTATTGTATTAAGTGTTAAAAATAATCGTAGCAGAATGCAGATTGTAAAGTTTATTGATCCTTTCTACTTAATTTAAGAACACTTCAAAAGTAATGATCAAGATTATTTAGATGTTTCTATCGATCCAGAAAATTAAACACTCGCTTAATTTTCGTATTGCTTAATTTTATTAGAGATAAAAAAATTTAGATGTTTCTATCGATCCAGAAAATTAAACACTCTCTTAATTTTCGTATTGCTTAATTTTATTAGAGATAAAAACATAAATGACTCAGATTTTTATACTAAGAAATAATAATTTCCTCCTACAAGTATGTTAATGCAATAAAATATATTTAAAAGTTATTTCAACATTGTTTTAAAAGAAAACAAATTTAATATAAAAACGAGAGAAGTGGCCATTTTCCAATGACATCATTTAGTTAAAAATAGAAAAAGTGTTATTTCAAAATAAGATATTTTAGAAAATATCATTTCTCTTTCAAATTTTTTTACAAAAAGAATAATTAAAGAAAATTTGATTAACACTTCGTTTGTGATAATTTTCAAATAAAATAAGTATTAAAAATAAATAGTTCTTACCGCCAAGGAACTGATTCACTCATAATAATGCCTTTTTGTACAATGAGATAACGTTGATAACACTTTTAAAAAAATTTATTGTATTTATTTAAAAAAGAAAAGCACATTCACTTCACTTGAAAAAAAAAAGTTTACAAAAAAAAAAAATAACAATACTTAAAAATAAGTTAAAATGAATTTAATGTTGTCCACCGCGCCTGGCCACTGGCTCACTAAGGCACTGATTACACATATATTGCTAAGAGCGTCGTTGTCGTCGCGACGCTTCTCTCACTTGAGTACAACGTCTCCCTAACCCCCTCAATGACCGATGCTTGCCCACGCGGTCTATTCTCAATGTCTTGTATATTTTTGGTGGTTTTTACAATGTAAGTACGTACAAACGATGAACAGTTGATGTTATACGTTTTACTATACGATTATATGATATTCTGTACCGTAAATTATATTTGAAACAAGTGAAAACAAACAATTGACTGAGTTAATTGTTAAAATACTCTGTATAGAGTGTGTTGAATATCAGTGTTTGAATTTTTACTGGTTAAAGCTACCTCTAAATTTTACTCCTTATTTTTTATATTTTTGATGAAAATGAACACCAAAACTTTATCCTCACGGGTGACGTTTACGAAAAAATGTTTCAAACAAAAGTTGTTTATTCTTTTTATAAGAAACATTTTTTACGTTTAAACTTTTGTTCTACCTCTAATAGTTTACAAGATGGGTCCTACGGACAAAAGGCCCAATGTTCCTCATTTACGAAATTAGCCTCAATTTTTACGTCCTGAGCACGCTATTAAAATTTATTTTCGTTTTTGAGTTATCTTGTCCACAGACGGGCAGACAGATGCACAGACAGGCAATTGGAAAGAGACTCTTTAGATGATTTTATGAACATCTTTACCAAAATTTTGTGCGTAGCATCAATTTTTTTAAGCGTTACAAACTTGGGACTAAACTTAGTATACATAGATATATATTACATATATACAGGGTATAAAAAATTGATTATATTATTAGAATAAAGTTTGTACAAAAAAAAAAAAAAAAAATAAAAGTATAATTTGGCAATAGTGTTTAATTGCATTTGTAATATTTTACGTCAGATTTGTATGATAAATCTTACTATTTATGGGAGTAAATATCATTTATTTGAACTATAAATTTTAAAAATTGTAGAATAAAAAAGTTAAAATTACTTCCAATCACAGTAGACGTAACAAAGGCTGAACTTTGCCAAAGCCCTATATTTAATAATTTCTCTCTTTTTTGGTGAAAGCTGTAAATTTATCTAGACCTTTCTGTGGTGAAATCTCGTTGGTATCATGCTATATCTGTTTTTCCTTGTAACATCTTAGCCGTCATATGTTCGCTCTAGTAGGATTTTCGACCCAGTCCAGATTCCTTAGCAGCTAGATACTCAGTCTGAAACTCATTAAAGACGTTCCCAAAAAAGGTTTTCTTAGGATCATCTTTAAATCGTGGGTAAGGTTTTCTTAATATTAATTTGTAAAACTAATATTTATTAGTTCAAAGCATGGCAAATATTTTCTTATAGAGAAAATTACAACAAGTGTCACTCGTTTTTGCATAAAATACATTTAAAGTGATATGATGAAATGAATGGCATTTGTGTGTTATTTCTACTCTAAGTGACTCTCTCTAAATCTTTAGGCATCAATATTTTAAAAACTATGGTAAATATCGAAAAATTGTACTCTTAAATTTCGTTTTATTTTAACAAGTTCTAACAGAATCCATCAAAATTCAAAAATAAACGTAAGTATCAAATATTTTCGTGCACTCATTTTTTGGGAACGTCGTTAAAGAATGATTTGTCCAATGACAACTAACATCAATAGAGCTTTCAATTACCAGTAAAGACTTAATATTTTGAGAGCATGCATATATTGCTTTCAAGGCCAGTAAGCTATTTTAGCAAATATGGCCTCTAAATCAATACGTTATGTAAACGTTTTTGCTATCGAGTAAATAGCAAAATTATTTGCTTTGAAAAGAATTTCGTAGCAGGCAGTAGAAAAGCGGTCTTGCGGTTTACAACAAATACTTCAACCTCTTTTGTTAGTCCACTCTTAGCAAATCCTTTAAAAATAATATGTTTTTTATATACTGTTATACATTGTATATTTATTGTTTTTAGATCACTATATTTTCTGCAAAAAATTTCGTATCCAAAATATGAATTTAACAATTTTTTTCACACATGCGACAGCCACATTTATGGCGCTATGCCCATTAACAATAGGTGAACAACTTATTATTTCCGCATTGTTTGAAAAAAAAAAAAAAAACATTATTTAAAATTATTAAAACTGAAAACTTATTTGTGCAAAATTTCATAGAAACATAAAAAATATTGTCATAATTATCGATTCATAGAACATATAGTTTTAAAAATTATTTTAAAAAATAAATAGGTAACGTGTTTTCCAACTACACTCGACAGACAGAGTTGAGTTTTGTGTGGGCTTTACTAAATTTTCACTCAACGATAACATAGTAAGATTTTTATTTTTATATTAGCATTTCCGTGTAGAGTGGATTTTAGTTTTATTTAAATCGAATAAATTTTATATTTAATGTCTGGCTTATTACATTGTATTTACAGTGTGGCTCAATTCAATTTTTTTTTAAATAATGGTTTCAAATTTTATTTTTTCATGTTTTGAAATCATTTTTCATTATATAATTACATCCTTGCAGCATGGAGCATTCGTTACATACATGACATGTTTTAAAAACGAAAAATGGGAGAGTGATAAAAGTTTTTACAAAACAATATGCGAGAACTTAAAAGAAGGCAGTTTAAGTTTTCAAACGATATTAAATAAAATTCAGTGCTATGCTTATTTCAAAAGATACAGAATTTTAAATCCAGAAGTGCCAATTTTGCTTGGAAAGGGAATATTTGGTCCAAAAAGCTCGTACGGAAATTTTATACTTCAAAAACTAGTTAGGGACAAGTTTTCAAACGAGCTATTGGGATTCGAAATTCGGTGATTTTTCTCAGAGATCCGATTACTCTTTTGAGATTAATATACATTTCTCAGATTACTTTGGTTGAGTTTTGTAAAGATTCCATAAATTTTTAGAGTTTTAAGGAATTATAATTCTATCACGAGAAAAAACGTTGTGTAAGCAAAGCAGGTAGAGTTTTGAATTCAGTAAAAGTTCGTCAAAAGTTATCGCAGAGTAGAACATGTTGGAAATAAGGCAATATTGAAATTACGAATTTTTGACGGACAAATTTTTCAAGAACCAGGTGAAAACAGGTTTCTCATGATTACTTAATGTATTATTGTTTTTTTTTTTTTTCATACGTTTCCGAAACGACCAAATCACCATTATTAAATGTTATAACTTTTAATAAATCATTGACGTTTCTGGCTGAAGTAATTTTTTTTGCATACTCAATTAAATTGTCATCATAAAATTCATTTACTACATGAATAAAATAAACATCAAAAAAAAATTATGCATTTTAAATTTTATAACATCAGAAAATTTATAAATAAATAAACAAATTATAGAATGTTAATTTTAACACTAATGTGTTATAAATACATTACACAATATTTTTATAAAACAACAAAACAAAATTTTATAAATATCATTTCAATATTTTTCGATGTCTCTCATGTTTCCCCTCTCCCCCCACACTTCTCACTTATGCCAGTAAATATATTATTAGTTTCTTAATAAATGTTGGCATAAAATTATGAGTATATTAAAATGAAAATATAATTTTCATTATTTACTTCTGTCGCTTCTAGTCATAATATCATTATCGTTTGAATTGTAAAAGTAAAACGTTAATGACTTTTCTTTGTGAAAAAAAAAGAATTTAAAATAACATAATTGGGTCGCCCCCAAAGTAATAATTCGAAAAAAACATGAGCAGTTGATAAAATAAAAATATAAAATTAAAAATTGTTTGAAGAATTACTGACTTTAGAATGCTAAAAATAATGCATTATCGCTTTGCTGGCGCAGATCTGTGAGAGCAATCATAGTAATGTAAAGGGTAACAGAAAGAAAGATGATTTTTTGCCGGAAGAGAGCAGCAACAAGGCAATTTTCATTGACCCATGCAAAAGATGTAACTATCTTGGTAAAATAAAAGGGGTCATGGTAGAATGACGAAGATTGCCGCTTAGTTCAGATAATGGCGATAAGACTAGTGACTCTATTCCAGTGCCGACGTATTTCCATAACTAAAATTATCACGGAAAACAAAAAAACTTTTAATCTGGACAATGTCGCTTGAGTTAAAAAAGGATAAAGCTTGGAGTTTTAAAAAAAAAGAAGAAAGGTTTAGTTTCCATGTCTACGAAATATTCGCAGGAAATTGTACAATTAGCGTAAATTTCCAAAAATGAAAAATAAATATTTGAAATAATGCAAAGAGGAAGATAAAATAATGTGTTATTGCACAGTTCTGAGAGAACCAATTCTCTGATTATCGAGACACCTTCAAGTTTTAAAGCCGGATTTTTAAAGTTGCATGTCCATTTTTAAGCAGCAGTTTAAGCCTTGTTAAAAAATTCAAGGGCACGAGTTTATTTGCTTAAATCTTAGCATAAATTTTATTGTTGGTAAATGTGAAACTTTAGAATATAATGCGCAAGTCTGCCCCACTGGCAATTGTAGGTCATCTTATTTAAATATAGAACACCAATAATTGCCCCGATTAATCTAAAGTTACAGTTTTTTTCTATAGATAAGAAAAGAATTAAATCAAAGATAAAACAAAATGTAATTAGCCCCATTTCTTTGATACACATATAAATTGGCCATTATTCTATTGACATTTAATTTTATCATGTTTAGTTTGAGATTAAATGATCTGTACGAGAAACAAATTAGCCTCACCCTTGGCTAAATTGTATTAAAGAGACATACTAAAAGAAAATTTATTTTTTTCATGGCCGAGTACATTTAACCTTCACAGACAAAATTAAAGACATAACGTTAGATAAATTATATTACATGTCGACTTAATAATATTCTTATTATCTATGATAATAATTGAAATTTGCATGAAATTAAATAATTTTATCAATTCTAATTTTTTAAATTTTACAGAAAATGAAAAATGTAAATGATACGTTATTTAATATTAATTTTAGCCGATTATAATAAATTAGATGAAAACATGGTTTGTAACTTCACGAAAAAATTGATTATTCGAATATTAATATTCTATCCATAGGGAGAGAAATATACCTGGTTACGACACGATTACTTTTACTTCCAAGTACAAAAACGTCAAAAATGGATTCAAAAAATAAATGCCCAAAATGTTAAGTTTTTTAATTACCACTAAACTTGTTATTTAATCATTTTATATTCACAGACCATGAATTTAATCAATAAAATACTTTTAATTTTACTAAAAAAGCTAATGTTTGTAATTTCTTGGCAAAATCTTTTAATATACTTGTTTATTTTAACAATTCATTGAAGTTCTTATCCAAAATTTATACAAATAAAAGTGAAATGTAATAAAGTAAGACATAAATTAATTTTAACTTTCGTATAAATTTAAAAAACCAATACGCCCACAGCCACAGCTGAAGGACAAGAAAGCAGACTAGTACCCAAAACTTTGCCGTGCTCAGATTGCAAACAAGTCTCCGTATCAAGCTTATCAGATTAATCCCGCCTTATCATTCCAGAATTAATGAAAGCTTTAAATTTTTCCCTTCTCAAAAATTTCCCCATTTAACATCAACCTGTTCTGCTGATCCCATCTTTAATTAGTGACTACCTTCATTGAGAATCTTTTTCTAAAGGAAATTTCTAGGTAGTTAATTATTATTATAAAAAAGAGATTCTTTTAAACGAGGAGTAAACACGAGTGGTAAAGGAAATATGATTTATTTCACAGCTCCTACTTTGGCTACTTTGTCGTTTGAAGCTATTCCAACGACAGAAAAGAAAACTAATATTTAAAAAAATCTTGCTCACTACTCGGAGCGCAATCAAATAAGAGTATGAAAGATCAGTCTATAAATAATCATGAGAGCAACTTAAATTAAAATCTCATAAACTTTTCACAATTAAAATTAAGGATTATTTTACTTAGACTAAACAACATACCTGAATGAATTCTGTTGTTGAACATTATATAAGTAAGAATTTCCGCATTGATTTTCTTGAATACTTGGTAATTTCGGTGCATTCAATCCAGTCCTTAGAAAATTATTTGAAAATTCACTACCATACACTGGTTGGTTAAATAAATTTTCGTTTCTCTTATCAACGTATTGAAAATTATTTTGATTATAAGATGTAGAATTATGGCGTAAATCATTGTTGTCACTTTCAAAATATTGTTGATTATTTGGGTACAAAGGTATTGATATTTCATTATTTGGTAAACTATAGTTTGGTCTATTAAAATTTTGGAAATTATTTTGGTTCATCTGTGTCTTTATATCATTGTTTTGTAAGTTATTATATGACCCATCAAAATTTTGCAAATTATTTTGATTCATAGTTCGCTGAATTTCATCATTTGGGTGAACAAAGGTTTGCTTTTCGAAATGTTGGAAATTATTTTGTTTCATACTTCTATCATTACTGAGTTGATAATTTTGTCTCTCGAAATTTTGGAAATTATTTTGATTTGAATTTGATTGAATTCCACGATCGGGCAAGTAATAGTTTCGCTCCTCAACATAATTTTGATTGGAAAATGTATTTTCATGATTTGATGTAACATAATTTTCTCTATCAAAGTTTTGCAAGTTACTTTGGGTTAAAGTTGATATCTGATTAGTTGGATTATAGTTGGGTCTATTAAAATATTGCAAATTATTTTGATTAAAGCTTGTCGAATTAATTTGCATATTTGGCATTTCATTATTTGGCCCATAATAATTTTGCTGATCACAATATTGCAAATGATTTTGATTCAAAATTTTATTTCCATTATTTGTAAAATTACTGTTACGCTCATCAAAATATTGCGAATTATTTTGATTAGAAATTGTTTTAATTTCACTTTTTGACATAGTTTCAAAATTGCTTTGTTCTCTATCAAAATAATTGGAATTAGGTGGATTAAAACTTTTTTGATTTTCATTTTTTATTTCTCCATTATTATGCCTCAAGACATCATTTGGCTTGTCATAATTTTGATTACCAAAATATTGCAAGCTATTTTGATTCGGAGCTAAACTTTCAATGTTTCGACAGCCATAATTATCCAATCTATATTGTTGGACATCATTTTGATCCATTCTTGATTGTTTTTCATAATTTGGATTTTCGTAATTTTGGTTATCAAAATTTTGTAAACCATTTTTACTCGAAGTCATTATTTGATTATTTCCTCTGTCACATTGTTGAATGTTATTTTGAATCGAAGTTTCTTGTTTTGCAAAATTTTTCATCTCATCATTTTGATTATCAACATAATCCACTGTTCTTTTCTCATAGCTTTCCCTATCTAATTGTCGCATATCATTTTGGGTCAAATATGGTTCTTTTTCACTTTTGGGCATGTCATAATTTTGGGTACCAAAATTCTGCGAGTTATTTGGAATATGTTGTGAACTATTTTCAAAAGAACTTCTTTGGATTTCATTATTTGGCTTGCCATAATTTTGGCTATTCGAATGATGCAAATTAGAATTTTGGGTACCAAAATTCTGCGGGTTATTTGGAATATGTTGTGAACTATTTTCAAAAGAATTTCTTTGGATTTCATTATTTGGCTTGCCATAATTTTGGCTATTCGAATGATGCAAATTAGAATTTTGGGTACCAAAATTCTGCAGGTTATTTGGAATATGTTGTGAACTATTTTCAAAAGAACTTCTTCGTATTTCATTATTTGGCTTGCCATAATTTTGGCTATTTGAATGATGCAAATTAGAATTTTGGGTACCAAAATTCTGCGGGTTATTTGGGATATGTTGTGAACTATTTTCAAAAGAACTTCTTCGTATTTCATTATTTGGCTTGCCATAATTTTGGCTATTCGAATGATGCAAATTATTTGGATTTAGTGTTCTAATTTCACTGTTGCGTTCATCGTAATTTACCTTACTAGACTGTTGGGAATTATTTTCATACAAAATTGTTTGTGTATTAGCATTTGTCTTTCCATAGTTTGGAGTATTATTTTTGCCATCATAGACTTCCTCATCAAATTGTTGGGAACTATTTTGATTCACAGTTATTGTATTTTCATTATTCTCGGCATCAAAATATTGAGAGTCATCTTGATTTGAAACTCTTCTGACATCATTGTATGCATCAAAATATTGCAAATCGTCTAGAGTTGAAGTTCTTCTCACTTCGTTTTTAAGCATTGTATAATTTTCCCAACTTTGCATATTTTTAGATTCATGATTAGATTCATCTTGATTCGAAGCCATTTGATTATTTTGCAAATTATAATTTTTCTCTTCATTATTTGATGAATTGTTTATATAAGATGAAGTTCCTCTGTTTTCATTTTTGGGCATTGGATAGTTTTCCTTGGGTAAGTTTTGTACATTTTTACGTTCATCATCTTGATCCGAAATGATTTCATTATTTTGCAAATTATAGTTTTTTCGTTCATTATTCGAAAAATTGTTCATGTGAGTTGAAGTTCCTCTCATTTCATTTTTGGGCATTGGGTAGTTTTCCTTGGATAAATATTGCAAATTCTTATTCTCATTATTTTGATTTGAAGTCAATGTAGTGCTTTGTACACCAAAGTTGTTTTCTTCATTATTCGAAAAATTATTCATAGGACCCATTTGGAAATCAGGACCATAATTTCGTTCAACATAATTATCATACACGACATTTTTTGACACAATTTTCGTGTCATACATAACATTATCGTTAATTAATTCGTACATATACAAACTGTCATCGTCATTTGAAACATCTTCTTCGGACGTTAAATTTGTGATCATTTCAGCCGTTACACTATTCGTCTCATCGTCGGATAAACATTCGGTCATAATTACATCACACTTACTTTTCCTATTGCGTCGAGACGAGTTCGGTTGTATTTGATTTTTGAATTGATTATTTAAATTAAAAAAATTATCAGAAAAACATCGAAACGGGCTAGTTGTTTTTGCCGTGCGTTCCTTATCAATATTTTTATAACTTAGTGAATAATTTTGGGGTATAAAAATTTGTCCTTCGCTTAAATTTTCAAAACTTTGAACTTCATCAAGATTTTGAATACTTTCTATGCTGTAATTAACTGTGTAAGAGCTGTCGTTCGATAAGGTATCTAGCATTTCATGTATAGATTCTGGAGTATTCAACATATTTTGTTTCAATTTTGGAGAATTTGGGTCAAATTTATTTTGAAACGATTTCGCATTCGGTTTAAAAACGGCAATTGAATTATTTTGGCTAGAATCCAAATCTGGAATATTCTTATTCGATAAACTTTCAAACATTTTTTGTCTCGAATTAGTATTTGAATTATGATTTGAAACTGAAGAATTTATTCTAGAATCAAAATTTGGAACACTTTGTGATAGAATTTCTGGTATTTTATATGTTGTTTCTTTATTATCTTCTTTGAAATCCAATTTTAAGTAATTTTCGTCCAACACATCATGTTTTGATTCTGTGTTTGAATATAGATTTGCTACTGAATTGGTTTTTCTAGAATCTAAATTTGACATACTTTTTGATACATTTTGTGGGGTTTTGTACAATGATTCCGTTTTTGATGCACAGTTTTCTTCCAAATTTGAGTAATTAACAACTGACGAATCATTACACATGTCATTTCTCATTTCTGCATTCGATTTCAGAAGATTGGTAATCGAGTTATTTTTTCGGGAATCAAAATTTGAATCATTTGCACTTGGTACATTATCGGGTATTTTATGCATCGATTCTGGTTTTGGTTTACTTACTCTGGAATCAGAGTTTGAAATATTTGCTGTTTGAGTCGTTGTATTTGCTTTGATGCTATTTTTCCTAGATAACAAATTTGGAACATTTTCATTGTTAAAACTTTCAAAAAACGATTTTCTTCTTTCTAATTCTCGTACATTTGTATTATGTGATATTGGAACACGTTCCGTTAAATTCAATGTACCATCTTTATTTTGAATAAACTCGCGAAGAATCTTCTTCGGTTGTAGTTTTTTATCATGGACCTTATTTTCATTTGAATTACCGTCTGTCTGGTTTGATTTTTTATAAGTTGGCATTTGTGGTTTATAAAATGGTGTATTAAAATTTGGCTCTTGTGTTAACTTCTTAGACGGAGCACAATTTTCAACTGATTGTCGTGGAAAACGTACTACAGGTGGTTTGGTTGGAGGATTCCCTAAAGATTTTGATAGAATAATTTCGGAATGCTGGCATGTAGCTATTGGAATTGAAGCTGTAGGTGTCGACAAGTCATTTTTTGAAGGCATTATTGTTGATTTTGTATTTTGTAAAATAATTAAACGTAATTCTTTTGCGGGTTTATTTATTAAATTATTTATTTCATTATCACTTAATTTGGTAACACTTTGATCTTGTATTTGAAGAATAAAATCACCTCGATGGATGTTATAGGCTGATACAGCATTGGGTAAAACCTACAGAAATAAAAAAATAAAAGAGAAAAAATAATACGAGCCCCAAAAAAATTTTTGTTGCGCAATGCAAAGCAAAAGCTTACCGATGCAAGATAGAAATCTGGGGGCTTAAATCAGCATCTTTTTTTACTGCTTACAAATTGTCTTTATGGCATGCTCGCAAATACGGGTGAGTTCTTGAAAGTATAGGTATCATTATTTTGACACAATGATAAGATTTGATTCTTTATATAACTCAAGCCATGCACTTAATTAAAACCTCTCAAAATAATTTAAGAAATGAAATTTATTGGGTAGACAAAAATCTTATACTTACACGAGTAATCACTATTGATTGTTGAGCATTTTTTCGTTCTTGAATTTCAAATCCCCAGGGAATATTACAATCGTTACGTTGCAATAATATATTTATAAGTTTTGTCATTTTTTTTAAATAATTTTTTTTTTCAAACTAACACAAAAAACAGTTTATTAAAAGGATTTAAAGTTATTAATAATTTTTTTTTTATTTCTTCATTTTCTAAGAACTTATAACAATACCATAATAAATAATTAGTGTGTGACAGAAGAGACCTACTAAAGACAATCAAACAGTCGATATTTTGATATCGATTTATTGTTATGCAATTGTACTGATATACATTATTGGGGAAGGGAATTTTGGCAAACGTAATTTGATTGTTATTTATGTTGCAAATATTTTATTCTATTTGTTATAGCAAATTAATTAGGTGAAATTTTGTTCGATATTACAATGTAGAGTTGATTTAACAAAACAATAATTAAATAAAATTGGGTTCAATAGGTTATTCTTTAAAGATTCAAATGCTCTGAGATTAATTTTTTCTCTATAATATTGTTTATAAAAAAAAATTTTAAATTTAAATAATTTTTATATTTGAAAAATACACTAGTAGTTAGACGAAATTTTGACGATTTAGCTTTGGAGGAAGCTTGCACTTGTGGGATCAAACTGCCTTTTTGGTATTTGTGTGTTTAGTATGCCATTCACCGGCGGTCTACCAGTGAAAGCTGGGCCTAATATTTACCAATATAAACATTTCCTCCAAAAATTGTCTGGCTAGCTAAAGAAATTTTCTCAAGTACTCTTAATCTCATTTTGTTAGCCTAAAAATGGAAGATGCATCTTTTATCTTTTACAGCTTCATAGCAATTTTGTGAGATTTAACACAATATTAAATATTTCGTTTTAATTTCAAAATTTTGTCGTTGTCATGGCTTGTTTTTCACATTTGATTATGCAGACGTAAGAAAATTTCTGATACTAGAAATGAATTTTGTTTTAACTATTGTAATATCTTTTACTTACTATACTTAAATCTAATAGCAACAGTTTAAGTTATACAAATATTAAGCCGCTTTATACATATGGTGTATTTTTTCATGTCAATGATCGAATTAGAAAAACGTCAGGAAGTACATATTATTTATAACATATTACGTACAGAATGTGCCAAGTTTTTTGTGGTAATGTATTATTTTATGTCGTTGATATTTTAAATTTTAAAACAATCAATATTATTTTTTGCCCCAAATAATGCCCATTTATTTAGTCTTGTTTTTTTAAACTTCGAGTTTTGATCACGTAATGACGTAATGTTTTTTTTAAGAACACAAACATTTTGCAATTTTACCAATCAAGTCAAAAATTATAAGACAGATAATAACAGATATAAAATTTGAATTATTAAAACATTAAATAATATTTTAAAATTTATTTACGAAAAATACATGTTATAGACGTAATCTAAAATGATAATGGCAAAAATTGTAAAATCATTAGAATTAGATTTACCATTTTTCGCGGATCTAAACATCATGATTCTGTCATCACTAAATTTTAAATCAAAATTTTCA